>NC_044978.1:41029894-41651619 GCF_008728515.1 Papio anubis | reverse complement strand
ATTGGAAAAAAACTGCTTTAAAGTTCATATGGAACCAAAAAAGACCTCGCATTGCCAGGACAATCCTAAGCCAAAAGAACAAAGCTGGAGGCATCACACTACCTGACTTCAAACTATACTACAAGGCTATAGTAACCAAAACAGCATGGTACTGGTACCAAAACAGAGACATAGACCAATGGAACAGAACAGAGCCCTCAGAAATAATACCACACATCTACAGCCATCTGATCTTTGAATAATCTGACAAAAACAAGAAATGGGGAAACGATTTCCTATTTAATAAATGGTGCTGGGAAAATTGGCTAGCCATAAGTAGAAAGCTGAAACTGGATCCTTTCCTTACTCCTTATACAAAAATTAATTCAAGATGGATTAGAGACTTAAATGTCAGACCTAAAACCATAAAAACCCTAGAAGAAAACCTAGGCAATACCATTCAGGACATAGCCATGGGCAAGGACTTCATGTCTAAAACACCAAAAGCAACAGCAACAAAAGCCAAAATTGACAAATGGGATCTAATTAAACTAAAGAGCTTCTGCACAGCAAAAGAAACTACCATCAGAGTGAACAGGCAACCTACAGAATGGGAGAAAATTTTTGCAATCTACTCATCTGACAAAGGGCTAATATCCAGAACCTATAAAGAACTCAAACAAATTTACAAGAAAAAAACACCATCAAAAAGTGGGCAAAGGATATGAACAGACACTTCTCAAAAGAAGACATTCACACAGCCAACAGACACATGAAAAAATGCTCATCATCACTGGCCATCAGAGAAATGCAAATCAAAACCACAATGAGATACCATCATTAAAAAATCAGGAAACAACAGGTGCTGGAGAGGATTTGGAGAAATAGGAACACTTTTACACTGTTGGTGGGATTGTAAACTAGTTCAACCATTGTGGAAAACAGTGTGGCGATTCCTCAAGGATCTAGAACAAGAAATACCATTTAACTCAGCCATCCCATTACTGGGTATATACCCAAAGGATTATAAATCATGCTGCTATAAAGACACATGCACACGTATGTTTATTGCGGCACTATTCACAATAGCAAAGACTTGGAATCAACCCAAATGTCCATCAGTGACAGACTGGATTAAGAAAATGTGGCACATATACATCATGTAACACTAGGCAGCCATAAAAAAGAATGAGTTCATGTCCTTTGTAGGGACATAGATGCAGCTGGAAACCATCATTCTCAGCAAACTATCGCAGGAACAGAAAACCAAACACTGCATGTTCTCACTCATAGGTGGGAACTGAACAATGAGATCACTTGGACACAGGAAGGGGAACAGGAAGGGGGAGGGGGGAAGGAGGAGGGATAGCATTAGGAGATATACCTAATGTAAATGACAAGTTAATGGGTGCAATACACCAACATGACACATGTATACATACGTAACAAACCTGCAAGTTGTGCACATGTACCCTAGAACTTAAAGTATAATAATAATAAAATACCAGAATGCCCTTTTTCTTTTAACTAGGAAAAACACTATCTTCTTGATTAGCAATTTAAATACATTTTGTTTAAATCTGACGCTACTAGACTAACAAAAGGTTGTGAAGTTGAGATACTCCAGACAAACTTTATTACACAAATAAGTGTCAGGAGAAGCAGCTATCATTTACTTTGGAAATATTTTTCTCCTGGAACAGATTCTTTTGGTGGGGTGTAAACGATATGCTATTTTTGACCAGAAAAGGAGTATAAAACAAAAACACCAAGAACCATTGTAAGTCAAGAACGAAGGTAAATTCTATAGCAAAAGCCACATTCACACTATCACGAATTCTGAACTGCTACTATCCAAATTAAAAATTTTGCTTAGTTACATCTCCCCAAATCAAACTAATACCAAGGATTTTTTATCGTAATGACTGGTAACTGCTCAGACTAATGTCCTACAACAACAGGTCACCAAAAGTTACAATCTGCCAAAAGTACGTAAGAGTTCCACTTTTCTGTCAAATTGAGTTTATCCTGAAACATAAGTCTTGGAATGTTATGATCACCATATGTGTATAATCTGGAAATACAATTGAATCTTATAGAGTAACTCTCATTATATAAACAACAAAAGAAAACTTTGGAATTAAAATATAGATTTTTTTAAACTAATTTGAGGAGATTATTCATAAAAAAGATTTTTAAAAATCTTTTAAAACAAATTTCATTTAAGTGGAAAGAGGTTGCTAATTTGTAGAAAATGGATGCTGTAGCTGATCAGGTTAGCTGTTAACATGAACAAGTAACCCTCAGTTGATTATCTGCCTTATTTTTCTACTTATTAACATACTCTACAATTAAAAATTATCAAGTATTTGTTTTTTAAAGGAGAATTCATTGTCACTCCCTAGGCCATGTTAATTAAGACTGTTAAAATGCCTTGCAGTTACATTACTGAGACTAGCTAACAAAGTTTGGCAAAGTATTTCTTATATAGAACTTTTCATTGAATAGAACTTAATATAACTTGGCTGGGCGTGGTGGCTCATGCCTTTGGGCGCCACTTTGGGAGTCAAGGCAGGTGGATCACTAGAGGTCAGGAGGTTGAGACTATTCTGGGCAACATGGTGAAACCCCATCTCTACTAAAAACACAAAAATTAGCTGGGCGTGGTGGCTTGCACCTGTAATCCCAGCTACTCTGGAGGCTGAGGCATGAGAATTGCTTGAACCTGGGAGGCAAAGGTTGCAGTGAGCTGAGATCCTGCCACTGCACTCCAGCCTGGGTGACAGAGCAAGACTCCGCCTCAAAAAAAAAAAAAACTTAATATACTCAAATAAGGAAAAGAATGATACTAGAGAACAATTACTGAACATGTAAAGGGATCTTTCTATATAAAATAGGACATTATAATCATGTTTCCTAAATAAGAATTCTCCCACTATTTTCTACAAGGCTGTGAAATTAGATGTATTAAAACAAACCCAAAATAAAAATTTTTTGTTTTCACCAGTTTTTCCTAATTATAAAGTTTCTATGGAGAGTACACAGAAATTCCAATGAAGAAAAAAGCTGTTCTATGAGAAAGTTACATTTCATTTACAAAACCACTTATGTATACATAAGGAACTCACTACTACTTTGTTTAAATTTATTGTGCAGCCTCAACAGAAAGTCATTCTGTCTTGACAGGTAAGAATTTTTTTTTTTGTTTTTTTTTTTTGAGATGGAGTCTTGCACCCAGGCTGGAGTGCAGTTGTGCGATTTTGGCTCACTGCAACCTCCACCTCCCAGGTTCAAGCGATTCTCCTACCTCAGCCTCCCGAGTAGCTAGGACTACAGACGTGTGCCACCATACCCAGCTACTTTTTGTATTTTTTTTAGTAGAAACAGGGTTTCACTATGTTGGCCAGGCTGGTCTCGAACTCCTGACCTCAACTGATCTGCCTGCTTCGGCCTCCCAAAGTGCTGGGAATACAGGCATGAGCCACCACACCCAGACTAGAATTTTTTCAAATAAGCAATTGTTAACAAAAAAATTCTACACATCAAATCTCAAAATTTTCTTCTGAGGAGAGACATATGATTCAAAATTGTAATACATATTCATACAACTTATTGCGAATGACCATATAAAGAGTTTACATTAATTATCACAGAGGAGTACAATTGTCAGGTTAATGATCCATGTTCTTCTTAAAAGTTATTTATAAAACATTATTTCTCCACACAGAAAAAAAAGCGTAATAAACAATGAGTTGATTACTCACTGTACAGTCCAGTGAGCCACTCAAGGGCCCCGTGGGCACCAGAGACAAAGGTAGCAGATTGATTAACAGCTGAGGAACTCAAGATAGGTTTAGTAAGAGAAATTCTGTGGTCACTTAGGAATTTTGTAGTTCAGTATTCATAATATTAAGGTTTTTTTCAGCTGGATGTGATTTGAGGGAAAGAGAAAGCAATTAGTGAGGAAATGCATGAAAATACCTAAAAGGAACATTTAAAATGAGATTCATTAACTAAATTCCTAGGAATGTGAGCAACTGTCACTTTCAAACTTGGCAGAACCATGCTCAGTCCCCATTACTCTGAAACTTTCAAACTCAGAAGCAATGTTAACCTTTCATTTTATTTCCTATACTTTCACAGAATTCTTCATGCACATGAACTAGTATGCAGAAAGAGTTAACATAGCAGGGAGCTGACTGCCATCCTTTGAAAGGCCTAGTTACAAAAGTGTCCCTTGGTTGGCATCTGGGAATTTGGATTTGGGGAGGGTTCTCACTATCCTAACTGGTAGTGTGCCTAAACTGATTATACAAACAATGCAGTTTATGCTGAACACCTGACCTGCTTTTCTTCAGGGAATCTAAAATTTTAGTATATGCCAGACAGAGGGTACCTAAGTGTCCAGCTCCCAGTAAAAACCCTAGGCACTGAGCCTCTAATGAGTTTCACTGGTTGGCAACATTTCACATGTGTTGTCATAACTCACTGGGGGAATGAAGTGCATCTTATGTGACTTCAGTAAAAGAAGAACTTTGGAGGCTTGCACCTGGTTTTCCTTTACACTTTGCCCAATACACATTTACCCTTTGCAAATTTTGCTTTGCATCCGTTCACAGTAATACACAAGAGCCATGCCTAGGACTATATGGTGAGGCCTGTGAGCCCCTCTAGCAAATCAGCAAATCTGGGAGTGGTTCCAAGACTCCCAACATATAAGTTATCAACTTATTGCCAAATTCACCCTTTTTTACCTGCTCTGTGAAAAATGTATCTGGCCCTTTAATATTCTCCCACCAGTTGGCACAACGGTAAGCTTTGTTGGTAAAAAGTGTGGAGAGGCTGGGTGTGGTGGCTCAAGTCTATAATCCCAGCCCTTTGGGAGGCCGAGGCCAGAGGATCGCTTGAGCCCAGGAGTTCCCAACCAGCCTGGGCAACAACATGGCAAAATCCTGTCTCTACAAAAAAGACAAAAAATTAGCCAGGTGTGGTGGCACGTACTGCAATCCCAGCTACTGGTGTGCAGGTGAGGGGCTGCTGAGGTGGGAAGATCACCAGAGCCTGGGAGGTCAAGGTTGCAGTGAGCCATGATGGTGCTACTGCACTCCAACCTGAGTAACACAGTGACACACTGTCTCAGAAAAAAAGTGCTAGAGGCCAGGTGTGGTGGCTCACACCTGTAATCCCAGCACTTTGGGAGGCTGAGGCGGGTGGATTGCTTGAGGTCAGGAGTTCGAGCTTGGCCAACATGGTGAAACCCTGTCTCTACTAAAAATACAAAAAGTAGCCAGTTGGGGTGGCAGGCGCCTGTAATCCCAGCTTCTCAGGAAGCTGAGGCACGAGAACCACTTAAACCCAGAAGGTGGAGGTTGCAGTGAGCTGAGATCACGCCACTTCACTCCAGCCTGGGTTACAAAGTGAGACTCTGTCAAAAAAAAACAAAAAGTGCTGGAGAGACACTGTAGGAAGAAAGGGTTTTGCTTCCTGATTCCAGTGTGCTTAGGGCTTCTCTAAAACCAAGCTCCTGAAACGCATGGCAGCTAGCAGCATCCAAGAGTCAGTAGCTTCCCCAAGGCCCCTTACCCTACTACATGGTTTTGTAATGGAGTACCTCTGATGAGATACTTCCCCATGAGGCTTTCTCTGGCACCCCAGCACCCCAAATGGCAAAACTATAGCCAGTTCCAGAAAACAAATTTACAAGAAGTTCCCTGGCAAGGCACTACAGTGACTTTTCTGCCATCCTGAGAAGCACAGCTGTGCCCTCTTCAATAAGGTATAGAACTCAGCCCAGTGAGGGGAACTCTTCCTTGGATACTCTTACTCCTAGGGGCAGTGGCTATTATGTAGTACATTACATAATATTAAAACTGTTATGATATTATATATCTGCTATTCTTTTCAGTTCTCCTTACTTAATAATTCTCTATATTAAACTTTCCCTATTAAAATTACTGTATGACTTATCCCTATCCAGACTAATACAGAATCTTTTTTTTTTTTTTGAGAGTCTCGCTCTGTTGCCCAGGCTGGAGTGCAGTGGCACAATCTCGGCTCACTGCAAGCTCTGCCTCCCGGGTTCATGCCATTCTCCTGCCTCAGCCTTCCAAATAGCTGGGACTACAGGCGCCCGCCACCACATCCAGATAATTTTTTGTATTTTTAGTAGAGACGAGGTTTCACCGTGGTCTCGATCTCCTGACCTCATGATTCCCCCACCTCGGCCTCCCAAAGTGCTGGGATTACAGGTGTGAGCCACCGCGCCTGCCCAATACAGAATAATTCTTAACAAGTAATACTAAAATCACTACAAACCTGAAGAGATGCTCCCCCATACTATTGCAAATCACTTCATCATCAGGAAACAGTTCCAAGGCCTGCTCATAGCAACCAAGTAAGTCTTGTATCCGATTGAGAGCATCAAGCTCTTCAGCCCATCTGAAAAGTGTGTACTGAAAAGTTTCCTTTACAAATAAGAAAAAAATATGAATTAGTCAATAACATAACAGATGAAAGAATATACAACATTAGTTGAAGATTCCAAGCAACAGAACTTAATTACTATTGAACGATCACCTTCAATTTCATTTAGCTTTAGTAGGCACTGTTTTCTGAACAAGTGCACAAATGAGTGAATTTTACCACCTACATGGCCATAATAAGCAGAATTAGTCTGACCACTCTCTAAACTCCCTCCATTCTTAGATGCTGTATCACACTCTCCTTATTCTCCAGCTGCCTCATTTTTGTGGGTTCCTGTGTTTTTAGAGTTTGTCCTTGGCTCTCTTCTTTTTTCTCTCATCCATCCCTAATGCATTTATTATCACCCATGTGTTGATGGATGCTACGTTTACATCTCTAGTCAAGACCTCCTCTTCTGAACCTCAGAGTCATAGATACAACTTCCTAATAGTCATTTCAACCAGGCAATGGATCTCCAGCCATTGTGAATGTAGTCCAACTAAAATATTTCCTGAACAATCCTTGTGCAAAGAACTGAGGCAACATAAATCTTGTTCTTATCCTCACAGAGGCCCTATAGAGAGAAATTTAACATAAAATTTTGGCAAAGTTCAAAATGTTCTAAACTGAACTCATCATATTCCTCTGATACAAGACATAAGATTAAGATACCACTCAACCTCAAACCATAAAATCACCTTATAATGGTACCTTAACTCCACATACACTGTTTCAAACCTAGCCAATGCTCTCTCAATATCTTTAAATCTGTTACCTCTTCTCCATCCCACAGTTACAACCTAATCTGGCCCTTCTAACCATTTGCTGGACTACAGCAACAGCCTTAACGCTGTCACTCTAGTTCCAATCGCATCTCCCTCCAGCCATTCTCCATGCTGCAACACTGTGAAAAGACGGAAAGCTTTAGTCATTACAGCATTACCATTAAAACATTTTAAATCATCTTCACATATTTTATACAAAAGAGTTGATACTTGGAACTGAATCTTGAGGGAGTTTACTAGAGAGACAAGGATAAGAAAGGAGATTCTGGCTGGGCACGGTGGCTCATGCCTGTAATCCCAGCACTTTGGGAGGCCAAGGCGGGCAGATCACCTGAGGTCAGGAGCTCGAGACCAGCCTGGCCAATATGGTCTAAAATATATAAAATATAAAAATTAGCCAAAGATGGTGGCAAACATCTATAATCCCTGCTACTCAGGAGGCTGAGGCTGGAGAATCACTTGAACCTGGGAGGTGGAGGTTGCAGTGAACCAAGATCGCACCACTGCATTCCAGCCTGAGCGGTAGAGTGAGGCTCTGTTCAAAAAAAAAAAAAAAAAAAACCCACACAGATTATATGAAATGGATCAGAGGGTCTACAGATAAGTGGCTTGGTGTGGCTGGAGTTTGGGTATTGAGAATAGAGTAGCGGGAAATGAGATTTCTACAAGGGGCCCATACAAAGAAATACAATTTGTTCGGCAGGAAACAGAACTAGTTGCTTACCCTACTGAATTTCAGGCATCGCCCTACAAATTTTACATATACTTTTTTTTTTTTTTCTTTTTGAGATGGAGTCACACTCTGTCACCCAGGCTGTATTACAGTGGCGCGATCTTGGCTCATTGCAATCTCTGCCTCCTGGGTTCAAGCAATTCTTCTGCATCAGCCTCCCGAGTAGCTGGGACTACAGGTGCATGCCACCACGCCAGGCTAATTTTTTGATTTTTAGTAGAGACGGGGTTTCACCATATTGGCCAGGCTGGTCTCGAACTCCTGACCTTGTGATCCGCCCGCCTCGGCCTCCCAAAGTGCTGGGATTACAGGCGTGAGCCAGCACGCCCAGCCTAAATATACTTTTAATACACAGCAATTTTTTTTTTTTTTTGAGACGGAGTCTCGCTCTGTCGCCCAGGCTAGAGTGCAACGGCGCCATCTCCGCTCACCGCAAGCTCCGCCTCCCAGGTTCACGCCATTCTCCTGCCTCAGCCTCTCCCAGTAGCTGGGACTACAGGAGCTCGCCATGGCGCCCGGCTAATTTTTTTGTATTTTTAGTAGAGACGGAGTTTCACCGTGGTCTCGATCTCCTGTCTTCATGATCCGCCCGCCTCAGCCTCCCAAAGTGCTGGGATGACAAGCTTGAGCCATCGCGCCAGGCCAATACACAGTAAATATTTTTAAGACAGGCAGTGTCCCTGTTTCACAGAAGAGGAAACTAAGAAACAAGTAACTGAGGAAAGATCACCTGAGTTGATCCATTTTTCTATTGCTGCCTACCTAGAGAAGCAAACTGTATCTAAACATATCATCTCCTCCTAAAGTAGGCCAGCTGGTCCTGAAATTTACACCAAGTTTACATGAACTACAAACATCTAGACGCTACAGACATTTAGTAGGTAGAGATGAAGGATGCTGCCAAACATACTGCAATGCACAGGACATCGTCCCTCCCCCCACAACAAAGAATTACCCATTCAAAATGTCAATAGTGCTGAGGTTGAGAAACCCTCAGTCTAAATAAAGCAAATTGCAAATTTAAGTTAAATCATTTTTCATAATTTAGATTCTAAAAGTACTTGAAAAAAGTACAGCATTTCAACAGAATAACTGTTGCAAATAATCCAATAATTGAAGTTTAAAGAATGCATCATTAAATGATAACCACTTTAGGCTAATTACACTTTATTCAACTCGAGGCCCGCTATATTCCTATTACACACAATATGACAAATCCAAAAGCCCTTAAGCCAGGGCATGCTTAAATTAGATATAGGGAGAAGAGGATCACGTGAGACCTCATTTCCAATTCGAGGGCCTTTAGAATTCTAAATGAGATGGAAGTTTTGAAACTGAGAAATGACAACATTTGACTTTTGTTGCAAAAACCTAGCTATGTTGACACAGACTGCAGGAGAGAGCTCAGTTGAGAGCCGACTGCAACAGCTAGCAGATGACTGAAGCTCAAACCAGGGTAGTAAAGGGGAAGATGGTGAGAACTGATAAGATTTCTGGACATATTTCGAAGGTGAAGACGGCAGGATTTTCCTCTGGGCAGGTCGTAGGTGTGAATAAAAGAAAGGTGTCAAGGGTGAACAGTAAATATTGATAGCAACCACCCAGCCAAGAATCCTGGCCCTTCCGCCTTTTTTTTTTTCCCCCTAATTTTTTTTTTTACAAGGACGTTGGATCTGCCAGCAAGTGAGAAAAAATGACCCTCACCTTCACGTTGTCTTTTAGCTCCGGTGCCAGGCTGAGCACGAGGAGGTAGTGGGCATAGGCGGTGCCGAAGTCCTGGACACCCAGACAGTGCTCTGCGCTCTGCAAGGACCGCGACACCAGCTCGTCCCGGCCGGCTGCCCCAGCGCCACCCCCGGCGTCTCGGCGGGACCTGAGCCGCGAGTTCGACATGGCAGTCACCACTTGTATGGCCAAAGGGAAGATATTTTGTAAACGGGACTAGAAAACTGTCTCGATGCTACACTTCCAGGGACCAGACAAGTGCTCAAGTACCTGTACAGGAAAGTTACCCTCCGCCGCGGGTAAACTAGCCCACCCGAGAACAGCCGGAAGCTCCGCCCCGTCCTGGCTCCGCGGGCGGCGCAGACCGTGACGCACACCCCGCTATTGCGGACCTGGCCGGCGGCGCACGCTTCGCGAACGTCAGCGCACCCGACGTGGGCACGTCACTGCCGCCCATTCCCGCAGAAGCGACCACTGCGCGTGAGTATAGGAGAGCTCCTGTGGCAGGACCTGTCCAGTCTCGTGCCCTTTTTTTTCCCTGCTGAAGCAGACCTCTCTCTCCCTCTTGCACTCCGAGAGTGTGTGGCTTTCGACTGCAAGACCTTGTTGTACAGACTCAGGCAGTGCGGAGCGCCACCCGCTCATGAGGGACGGTCAAGCATTTGTGATGATGCTTAAGACATTTTGGATCGTGATGCACAAAATTTCAAGACCAGAAAGAACCTGGACATAACAAAAGCACCTCAGACGTGTTAGAGGAAATGCTTTCACAGGCATTTCATATCATTCTCACAAAACTTGGCTAGGTGGACCTTTGGATCACACTCGTCTTAATGATGGCAAACGTGATATCCTGAGAAGTGACTTGCTCAAAGTCACACAACCAGCTAGTGGCATAGGCATGGTTCAAATCCAAGTTCCCTGCCAACTATCTGTTCAGTTATAAGATGAGCTTAGGGGTTATTACACTGTTCCATGTCTTATCACTGGATAGTGGTTACATTAATACAAAGACAGTTTTTCCACATTCAAGTATGGCCTCTAAGATACAGATTCCAAACTCTAAAAGGGAGGGGAGCATAGTTATTACGGCCGAAAAGTTATTTTTGTCCCAATTTTCAAATACATTAATGGACAATATCTTCAATCGAGCATTTTGCATATCAAACTAATACACTTTGAGGGCTCCTCTAATTCTCAAAAACACGTCATGCCTTTTTGCCTTCTCTTCTGATCCAATTACCTGAACTACCCTTTTTTCTGAGCACTTGCCAGTGTAAACCCTAATCAGTTTTTTTAGGTTCCAGTTCACTAGATTGTGAGCTATTCTTAATCACTTTTGTGACCTTTGCACCTAGCGGATTATGATGCAAAGTAAGAACTTTGATTTTTTTTTTTTTTTTTTTTTTTTGAGATGGAGTCTTGCGCTGTGGCAGGCTGGAGTGCAGTGGTGTGATCTCGGCTCACTGCAACCTCTGCCTCTAGGGTTCAAGCGATTCTCCTGTCTCAGCCTCCCAAGTAGTTGGGACTACAGGCGAGCGCCACCACGCCAAGCTAATTTTTGTAGTTTTAGTAGATGCGGGGTTTTTTTGGCCATGTTGGCCAGGATGGTGATTTTTAATTTAATGGAAAGGGCCAGCACGGTGGCTCACGCCTGTAATCCCAGCACTTTGGGAGGCCGAGGCGGACAGATCACTTCAGATCAGGGGTTCGAGACCAGCCTGGCCAACGTGTGAAGCCCTGTCTCTACTAAAAAAAATAATAATAATACAAAAATTAGCTGGGCGTGGTGATGGGCATCTAATCCCATCTACTCGGGAGGCTGAGGCAGGAGAATCGCTTGAACCTGGAAGGCAGAGGTTGCAGTGAGCAGAGATCGTGGCATTGCACTCCAGTCCGGATGATAAGAGTGAAACTGAGTGTCAAAAATAACAATAATAATAATAATTTAACGCAAAGTATAGCCCCACTCCTAGGTTTTGCACGTAGACTTTTCCAACTATTCATGTTCCTATTTCTCTCCTATGCTTAATTGCTACTTTCTGTACAAAATAAATTAGGACTTAATGTATGAGACTTCCTTAACGAAACCAAAACGTCTAAGGCTAAGGCCTTTCTATTCCTAGTAGGAATTAACAGAACATGAAAGGGCCATCCGACTTCTTAAAAAAGGGCATTCGAGAGCAAGCTTGGTCCTTTCTAGCCCATCCAATCAGCATTCCTTAGGATTATTTATTTTAAAAAGCCTATTAAAGCTACCTTTCCTACTTTAGTCACAAGAGCACTATAACCATCAAATGAGATAATATCTAGAAACATTTTTTATCTGGTATACATATAGAGTTAATGTTATCCATTGTTACTATTATCTGGAATCACTTAAAAATTATCTGGATGGCTGAGCACGGTGGCTAACACCTGTAATCCCAGCACTTTGGGAGGCCAAGGCGGGCGCATCACAAGGTCAAGAGATTGAGACCATCCTGGCTAATGCGGTGAAACCCTGTCTCTACTAAAAATACAAAAAACTAGCTGGGCGAGGTGGCGGGCGCCTGTAGTCCCAGCTACTCGGGAGGCTGAGGCAGGAGAATGGCGTGAACCCGAGAGGGCGAGCTTGCAGTGAGCCGAGATTGTGCCACTGCACTCCAGCCTGGGTGACAGAGCGAGACTCTGTCTCAAAATAAATAAGTAAGTAAATAAATAAATCTGGATTATTAAAATAAAAATTAGGCTACTAACACCTGTAAGCATTTGATCAAAAGTGTTTGCACCCATATCCTTTAAGTGTCAGATGTGGTTGACTGAAACCTCTTTTCAGAAAGCAGAAAGAAACCTCCCAGTCTTTCACTGCAGAAAAGTGGGTTGGAGATGAATCACTGAAACGTCATCCTTCCAGTCACCTCTGTGAGTCCCTGCTTCAGCTGAATTACTTCACTTTACATATTATCTTGTACTCCAGGGCATGCTTTCTGCTTCCACAGGGGCAGGGTTTCTTTTATTTTGTTTTGCTCCATTTTGTTTTTTGGTCTGTTTGGTTCATTGAGATAACCTGAGTACCTAAAACACCTAGACTGCATGAAACTTATACTGAACATATTTCTACCAAGTCTATGGAGGGCAAGAGATGGAGGAGGGGCTTGAGACGGAGTTTCATTCTTGTTGCCCAGGCTGGAGCACAATGGTGCGATCTCGGCTCACTGCAACCTCCGCCTCCTGGGTTCAAGTGATTCTCCTGCCTCAGCCTCCCTAGTAGCTGGGATTACAGGCAGCCACCACACCCGAATAATTTTGTATTTTTAGTAGAGATGGGGTTTCTCCATGTTGGTCAGGCTGGTCTCGAGCTCCTGACCTCAGGTGATCCACCCACCTCTGCCTCCCAAAGTGCTGGGATTACAGGCGTGAGCCACCGCGCCCAGCCAAATATTTGCATTTTTTGGTGGTTTATCTATAGCTTCAAGACATTCTGAACATAGAGTAGGTCATTTGAAAAAATGGAATGATACAAATAACATGGAACATCTGGTCACCTTAAGAAACTGGAATTGGCTGGGTGTGGTGACTCATGCCTGTAATTCCAGAGCTTTGAGAGGCTAAGGCAGGAGAATGACTTGAGGCCAGGAGTTCAAGACCAGCCTGAGCAACATAGCAAGACTCCACCTCTACAAAAAATTTAAAATAAAAAAGTTAGCTGGGTGTGGTGGCACACACCTGTGGTCCTAGGTACTCAGGAGTCTGAGATGGGAGGATCTCCGAGGAGTTCAAAGCTTCAGTTAGCTATGATTGTACCACTGTACTCTAGCAACAGAGCAAGACTGTGTCTCAAATAAATAAATAAACTGGAATCATAAATACATTTTGATTACTATTTTCTGTTCCTTTATTACCTCAGTACTGGTTGAGGCTGAGTTACTTAAGATTCTTCATCTTTATGAAGATTAACTGAATTTATTGTAATTACCTTTCATGCCTTTTGGAAGAGCCCTATATTCAAAGAACCCAGAAGTACAATGAAAAACAAAGGCAGAATGTAGGTTATACTTTTTTATTCTTAATCAAATATTTCTTTAGAAACATTGAAAGCATCACTTTTTTGTTGACGATAGCCCTTTTGCCCCTCACAACTATGATCTTTACCTCTGAGAGTCTATTTGGTTCCTTCCTTTACATTTCCTTTTTTACCCTCTTTTAGGATTCTAAGAAAAACCTCAATGATGTAGAAAACCACTGCTGACTGGGAGGCAGGTCCAAATGTGGTTGTGTTTCATCATATTCCGGGCACCTTGTCAACAAACCACACATGCCAAACACAGAAGTAAAACCAGCTGAAGGGCTCTCAGTCAACTTTTCAATGTGCAAAAGTTTAAGGTTAACAAGTGGGAAAAATGCTCATAGAAAGTGTATTAACAACGGGCTGGGAGCAGTGGCTCATGCTTTAATCCCGGTACTTTGGGAGGCCAAGGTGGTCAGATGACTTGAGGTCAGCAGTTCAAGACCAGCCTGGGCAACATGGTGAAAACCTTGTCTCTACTAAAAATACAAAAATTAGCTGGGTGTGGTGGCATGCACCTGTAGTCCCAGCTATTCGGGAGGCTGAGGTGGGAGGATTGTTTGAGCCTGGGAGATGGAGGTGGCAGTGAGCCCCGATCGTGCCACTGCACTCCAGCCTGGGTAACAGAGCCAGACTCAGTCTCTAAATAAATAAATTAATAAAAAATAAGAATAAAGCATATTAACAAGGGATAAACAACTTGTCAGCTTATTGTGTTTATAAATGTAGAGGTTCTTTTTTTTTTTTTTTTTTTTTTGAGATGGAGTTTCACTCTGTCACCCAGGCTGGAGTGCGGTGGCACGATCGCGGCTCACTGCATCTTCCACCTCCCATGTTCAAGCAATTCTCTGCCTCAGCCTCCCAAGTAGCTGGGATTACAGGCGCCCACCACCATGGCCTGCTAATTTTTTTTTTTTTTTTTTTTTGGTATTTTTAGTAGAGACGGGGTTTCACCATCTTGACCGGGCTGATCTTGAACTCCTGACCTCGTGATCCACCCGCCCCGGTCTCCCAAAGTGCTGGGATTACAGGCATGAGGCACTGCGCCCAGCCTGGTTCATTCTTTTCTTCTTTTTCTTTTTCTTTTTTTCTTTTTAGAGACAGGGTATCACTCTGCTGCCCGGGATGGAGTGCAGTGGCATGATTATAGCTCACTGTAGCCTCAAACTCTTAGAACAAGTGATCCTTCTACCTCAGCCTCCTGAATAGCTGGGACTACAGGTCCATGCCACCACACATAACTAATTTTTAAATTTATTGTACAGATAAACTCTTAGCATGTGGCCCAGGCTGCCCTCGAACTCCTGGCCTCAAGCAATCCTCCCATCTCAGCCTGCAAAAGTCCTGGGATTACAGTCGTGAGCCACTGTGCCCTGTGAGGTTTAAACATTTTTCCGGGATCTGGTTTGTTTTATTTTTGGTTTGGAGCCATGTTCACAACTCTTTGTGCATTTTAGGATCATTTGGGGAGTTTTTAAACAGTATCAGTGCGTAGACTTCGTCCCCGGAGATGCTAATTTAACTAGCCTGGAATGGGGTTGAGCATGAGTATTTTTGCTATGGTTGTCTATGGATTTAAAGATGTGTGGTGGCTCATGCCTGTAATCCCAGCACTTTGGGAGGCTGAGGCAAGTGGATCACCTGAGGTCAGAAGTTGGAGACCAGCCTGGTTCAACAAGGCAAAACCCTGTCCCTGTCACTACTAAAAATACAAAAATTAGCTGGGCATGGTGGCACGCACCTGTAGTCTCAGCTACTTGTGAGACTGAGGCACAAGAATCGCTTGAACCTGGGAGGTGGAGGCTATAGTGAGCCAAGATCGCACCACTGCACTCCAGCCTCTAAAAAAAAAAAAAAAGAAAAGATACTCTCTTTAAGCGATATGTTATAAGACATAAGGCCAATGTAGGGAGTGAAAATATAATTTTTTTATGATCTGTTAGAATTGTGAGGGTTCTCTCAATTGAATTCTTTTTAATTTAAGTAATAATATAATGAGGAATAGAATGTTCATCTTACTGAATTACCTGTTGAAGAGAAAATTTTATAATTGGATCAACAAAATACTATGGCTACAGACCAACTGTTGGGCATTGAAATTTACTTTGATAATTTTCACTGCTAAGTATTTCCAGCTTATTCAATCTATTTAACTACAATTAAGATACTTTGTTTTATAACACTCCTTTTCTAATTGTTCCATATGCAATTTCAAAATCTAGAACTCAATTTAAATATAAAATTGTAATAATGGCCAGACAATGCTGGGTTTGGAATCTGAATGTTCTCAGTGTACAAGGTCCTGTAATAACACGACAGCAGAGTTCAGAGACAATATGAGGGAAAATCCACTTGAGCGCTACTCTGCACCAGGTCCAGTCTCACTCTGCGATAAAGAACTACTGGGTAATTGATGAAGAAAAGAGGTTTAATTGACACATGGTTCCACAGGCTTAACTGGAAGCATGAATGGGAGACCTCAGGAAACTTATAATCATGGCAGAAAATGAAGGGGAAACAAGTACCTTCTTTACATGGAAGCAGGAGAGAGAACGAAGGGGTGAGTGCCGCACACTTTTAAACCATCAGATCTCATGAGAACGAGAACAGCAAGGGGGTAATCTGTCCCCATGATCCAATCACCTCCCACCAGGCTCCTCCCCTGACATGTGGGAATTACAGTTCGACATGAGATTTGGGTGGGGAGACAGAGCCAAACCAGATCACCTAGTTTAGGCAAAGCATCCTTTTTAAAATTTCTCATTGTCTGCTGTTCATAATGCTGTCTTAGCACTTAGCCCTATTACGTTCAAATGGCCTGTTTGTCCTCCTGACTAGAAAGTGGGTTCCTAGGCCTCAAGGAAGTATGTCTTATTCATTTTTCATCACTAGCATTCAAAATAGTAACTAGAACAAAAGAAGTCATTAAATATCTGATTAACCTGAAATGGAGGCAGCTAAAGAGAGGTAGAGAAAGAGGAAGAATTGAAAGATGTGTCAAAAACAAAGACTACAGGACTTAAAACAACTACATGATAGGAGTAACAGGGACATAAGAAAAAGGGAGAGATTAGGCTGGGCGCAGTGGCTCACACCTGTAATCCTAGCACTTTGGGAGGCTGAGGCAGGTGGATCACCTGAGGTCAGGAGTTCGACACCAGCCTGACCAACATGGTGAAACCCTGTCTCTATTAAAATTATAAAAATTAGCCAGGCGTGGTTGCGGTTGCCTGCAATCCCAGCTACTTGGGAGACTGAGGTAGGAAAATCGCTTGAACCCAGGAGGCAGAGGTTGCAGTGAGCCAAGATCGTGCCATTGCACTCCAGCCTGGGTAACAAGACTGAAACTCATCTTAAAAAAAAAAAAAAGGAAAAAGGAAAAGAAAGAAAAAGAAAAAGGGAAAAATTGAAGGTGATGCCAGTACTTTTGGCATAAGCAACCAGGTGGTGCCATTAACCAGGATATGAAGTGTAGGGAAGGGAGATGAACGATTTGAAGAGAAAAATGATTAATTATGTCAACCAAAACTAAGTCTGTTGAGAGAGAAATAATTTGGTAAAGGTTTACTGAAAGCCAGATATGAAGATTGACCCAGGAAGATACATCAACAAAGTTGGGAGTGTTCCAGAATCTGTTGCAAGTTGGAAGGCTTTTATAAGACAGTAGGAGAAGGTAGGGGGACTTCTCATACCAGAGTTGTATTCTTTCATTGATGAGTGTAACACAGAGGTTATAATCATTGGCTACAGATTGCAACATACAGGCTAAAATGTCTGCGTGCAAGACAATAAGTAAAACTTTATGATTCTGGCCAGGCATGTAGCTCATACTTGTAATCCTAGCACTTTGGAAGGCTAAGGCAGGTAGATTGCCTGAGCTCGGGAGTTAGAGACCAGCCTGGGAAACATGGCAAAACCCTGTCTTTACTAAAAATACAAAAAATCAGCCAGGCATGGTGGGGCATGCCTGTAATCCCAACTACTAGGGAGGCTGAGGCATGAGAATCGCTTGAACCTGGGAGGCGGAGGTTGCAGTGAGTGGAGATCGCGCCACTGCACTCCAGCCTGAGCAACAGAATGAGACTCTGTCTCCAAAATAAAAAAAAAAACAACTTTATGATTCAAAAATAAATCTGCATTCTTTTTAGTGTTAGTAGGTTATACATTAATCAGTAGGTCAACAACTTGAGGAACTCATAAGATTCTTTATTCAGGGATAGATGTCACCATGAATCACAAGACCTTAAAGAAAACTAACAAATGCAACCTGTAGTTTATCAGGTAAACGGCTGTGTTTGAGGTATCTGGACATCAAGTGAAGATGTCCAGTGGGCAGGTGAGAAAGTATGTTTAGAGCTCACTGGAAATATCTGGTCTAGATATAAGTATCTGGAGGGGTTTTGTTTGTTTGTTTGTTTGCTTGCTTTTTGAGACAGAATCTTGCTGTGTTGCCCAGGCTTGGTGCAATCATGGCAAACTGCAGCTTCAACCTCCCAGGCTCAAGCAATCCTCCCACCTCAGCCTCCAGAGTAGCCGAGACTACAGGAACACGCCACTACACCTGTCTAATTTTTGTGGGTTTTGTAGAGATGTGGTCTCTCCACATTGAACAGACCAGTCTGTAACCCTGGGCTCAAGTGATCCTCTTGCCTCAACCTCCCAAAGTACTGGGATTACAGGCGTGAGCCACTGCACCCAGCTGGAAGTTTTAATCAAGTTGATAGGTTGAAGTTGTAGCAATGATTATAATTCTCCTGGAAAAGTGTGTAGAGGGAGGAAATGTGCATCACAAAATGCAGAATGAGGAAAGGGCGGCAAGGCCTCCTCTGAAATTGCTAATAGAAGAAAGTAAGATATTGGATAAAATAAGATTTTATAGAAATGAACAATCCTAAGAAATGGCTTATAAATGAGTTGCCAGTAGGACCAGGGTCTCTCATAAACCTAGTCAGAGCAATAGCATATAGAATAAATAAATATAAAAATGTGAATAAGTTACATTTTTCTCAATATAGTACTTCTTATCCATGAAGGATACATTCCAAGACCCTCAGGTGATGCCTGAAACCATGAATAATAACAAATTCTATATAGATTATGTTTTTTCTTATACATACATTCCTATGATAAAGTTTAATTAGGCACAGTAAGAGATGAAAATTAGGCTGGGCACGGTGGCTCATGCCTGTAATCCTAGCACTTTGGGAGGCCGAGGCAGGTAGATCATTTGAGGTCAGGAGTTCGAGACCAGCCTGGCCAACATAGTGAAACCCTGTCTCTACTAAAAATACAAACGTTAGCTGGGCATGTTGGTGCACACCTGTAATCCCAGCTACTTGAGAGGCTGATGCAGAAGAATGGCTTGAGCCTGGGAGACAGGTTGTGGTGAGCCAAGATTGCACCACTTGCAGTCCAGTCTGAGCAACAGAGTGAGACCCTGTCTCAAAAATAAATAAATAAATAAAGAGGCCAGGCGTGGTGGCTCACGCCTGTAATCCCAGCACTTTGGGAGGCCGAGGCGGGCGGATCATGAGGTTAGGAGATAGAGACCATCCTGGCTAACATGGTGAAACCCTGTCTCTACTAAAAAGAAATACAAACAATTAGCTGGGCGTGGTGGCGGGTGCCTGTAGTCCCAGCTACTCAGTAGGCTGAGGCAGGAGAATGGCATGAACCTGGGAGGCAGAGCTTGCAGTGAGCCGAGATCGTGCCACTGCACTCCAACCTGGGAGTCAGAGCGAGACTCCATCTCAAAAAAAAAAAAAAAAAAAGAGATGAAAATTAATAGTAAAATAGATTAGTTACAATAGAGTGGGCCCGGTGGCTCACACCTGTAATCCTAGCTCTTTAGGAGGTTGAGGCAGATGAATTATCTGAGGTCAGGAGTTTGAGACCAGCCTGACCAACATGGTGAAACCCCGTCTATACTAAAAATATAAAATTAGCCAGGCATGGTGATGCTTGCCTGTAATTCCAGTTACTGAATTGGAGAATTGGAGAACAACTGCCTGAAGCAGGAGAATAACTTGAACCTGGGAGGCGGAGGTTGCAGTGAGCTGAGATTGTGCCATTTCACTCCAGGCTGGGTAACAAGAGCGAAACCATGTCTCAAAAAAATTAGTATTATTATTATAATAATATACTATAATAAATGTTATGTGAATATGGCCTCTCTTTCTCTCTCTCTCTAAATATCTTATTGTGCTGTATCTTATTGTACTATATTGTGTAACTGAAACCACAGAAAGCGGGGGGACTACTATATATTATAATTCATCTTTATGATAAGGATTTTTTAATGACTTGATAAAAGTGAAAGTTGGAAAGTTAGGGTTTTTCTCCAAGACAGTATGTGTTTTGATTCTAATAAAAGTGCTAGTTATCTATATACAAATATAATTTAGCATATTGATATTTATTGAATACATTCTGCATAGTAGGCAATGTTTTAAGTAATTTAGTGTTTTACCAGCCAGTATCTTCCTCTCTTTTTCTGGGAACTGTTTATATTAGTCAGCTTTTACCACATTATACTACATAACAAACAACTCTGAAAATTCAGTGTTGTCTTAGTCACTTGGTAACAAAATAACTGAGACTGGATAACTTATAAATAATAGAAATTTCGTTCTTACAGTCCTGGAGGCTGATAAGTTGAAGATCAGACCGATGGCAGCTTTGATGTCTGGTAAGAGCCCAGGCTCTGCTTCCAAGATGGCACCTGCGATACTGTATCCTGCAGAAGAGATGAACTCTGTGTCTTCACATGGCAGAAAGGATAGAAAAGGGCAAAAATGATCTAGCTTGTTTCCACCAGCTTTTTTTTTTTTTTTTTTTTTTTTTTTTGAGACAGAGTCTCCCTCTGTTGCACAGGCTGAAGTGCAATGGCATGATCTCCGCTCACTGAAAGCTCTACCTCCTGGATTCAAGTTGTTCTCCTGCTTCAGTCTCCCAAGTAGCTGGAATTACTGGCCCCCCCCCGCTGCCGCCAACACGCCCGGCTAATTTTTGTATTTTTAGTAGAGACAGGGTTTCACCGTGTTGGCCAGGCTGGTCTTGAACTCCTGACTTTAGGTAATCTGCCTGCCTTGGCCTCCCAAAGTGCTGGATTACAGGCGTGAGCCACTGCACCTGGCCTCCACCAGCCCTTTTAAAGCATCACTAATCGTATTCACAAGGGCAGAAGTCGTCATGACTTAATAATCTCCTAAAGGCCCAAACTTTGAATACTGTAACACAGGTGAGTAAATTTTAACATGAATTTTGGACACATTTAAACCGTAACAAGTACCTTAGAAAAGAAAGGACTATTTCTTGCTTATATTACATGTAGACCACAAATTGCCAACAATGCTGCTTAGATTTTGAGAAGGCTATGACTCTGTACCATGTATTCTCTCATACTGGATTACAGATTTAAAAAGCAGTTCCTATGTGAAACCTGCTCATTCTCATGGCAGAGAGGGAAAGCCATAGAACCGCTAAAAAATCGTGATGCTTCTTAAAGTTTCTGCAAAGCTGTATGTATGTCATGTCCTCTCTAGGCTGGGTGTGTTGGCTCACACCTGTAATCCCAGCACTTTGGGAGGCCGAGACAGGCAGATCACAAGGTCAGGAGATTGAGACCATCCTGGCTAACACTGTGAAACCCCATCTCTACTAAAAATGCAAAAAATTAGCCAGGTGTGGTGGCAGGCACTTGTAGTCCCAGCTACTTGGGAGGCTGAGGCAGGAGAACTGCTTGAATCAGGGAGGCAGAGGTTACAGTGAGCTGAGATCATGCCACTGCACTCCAGCGTGGGCAACAGAGTGAGACTCCGTCTCAAAAAATAAAAATAAATAAAAAAATAAAAATGTCCTCTCACACTCTATTGGTGAAAGCATATTATTGTGGTTAAGTCCAATCGCAAAGGGAAAGGTGTATACACTCTTCCTGCAAGGAAGAGGGCACTTCAGTTTACACGTTCGTGGAAGGAACAGAGTGAATACTAGAGGACAATATTACAATTAACTACCACTGTTCCTCTCTCAGCTTAAGCTCTGTTCTATCTCCCACTCCTCGGATCAGCAGTAGCATGAAAATAACAGCCCGCATTCCTGGTACCAGAGGTGGAAATACGCACATCATGTACAAATTATCTGTTCTGACCTGTTTGGTGGCTCCCTGGAATACTGATTGAAAGGCTTGTCTTTATTTCATCTAACTCCTAACTAGCCTAGGGCTAAAGCTTCTTGCTGCAGGGCATTTGTAGAAAATATTCAGACGTTAGACTACGTTAGACTAAATTTGGTCTAACGTCTAAATTTTTTATTTATTTATTTATTTTTATTTTTTTATTTTTTTGAGACAGAGTCTCGCTCTGTTGTCGCCCAGGCTGGAGTGCAGTGGCGCGATCTCAGCTCACTGCAAGCTCCGCCTCCCGGACTAACGCCATTCTCCTGCCTCAGCCTCCCAAGTAGCTGGGACTGCAGGCGCCCGCCACCATGCCCGGCTAATATTTTGTATTTTTAGTAGAGACGGGGTTTCACCGTGTTAGCCAGGATGTTCGCCATCTCCTGACATTGTGATCCGCCCGCCTCGGCCTCCCAAAGTGCTGGGATTACAGGCGTGAGCCACCGCGCCCGGCCTTAAATATTTTCCTGAGATGTCTAAATAGGTTCCTGCTGCCTGTGGCGATAGACAATAGCTAGGTCAATCAATAGGCTAATCAAAAAGCTTGGGAGGAAAGGCTGGAGAATGAGACAGTCTATAAGGGTTTTCAAAAGTGCTGACATATTCCTGAGAATCAAGAAGGTCAAATACATGCTCAGGGCTATGCAAATACCCCCCGAGAAAGCTGAAAAAGGCCATAATACCCCTCCTCCTGACCATGAGGCTCTAAAAAAGTAGGATATGAAGTCTAAGGCAGAGTTGTAAAATGCCTGGCAAGTATTGAAAGCATGTCACAATGAATACACAGAGCGCCACTGCAAAGACTGGAAGATTTTTTGGTTCCAGGTGTTTAAAGAAATCTCTGCTCACTCATTAGCTGACCAGTAAGCTAATGTAACAGAGACTTCAGGATCCACATGTAACAAAGAACAGACTATAAAATTAGTTCAGAAAATTCACTAAACAAACTATAACTACAATATAGCACAGCAACACACCCTAGGGAACAGGGAGGAGCTGATTTCCAGAATTGCCATATTATAGTATTTAAAATGTCCAGTTTTCAACAAGAAATTATAAGGCATGCCAATAAATGAAAAATTATGGTCTATAAACAGGAAAAAGAAATTTATGGAAACTATGCCTGAGAAAGCCTAGACATTTGGACTTTTTAGACAGACTTTAAATTGGCTATTTTAAATATGATCAATAGCTAAGCAATGTCTGAAGAACTAAAGTAAATATAGGAATGATGTCTTGTCAAATTGAGAATATCAATGAAGAGATAAAAATATAAAACTGTCATGTCACAGTGATTTTTAAAAACAGAGGCTGGGCGCCGGGCGCGGTGGCTCAAGCCTGTAATCCCAGCACTTTGGGAGGCCGAGGCGGGTGGATCACGAGGTCAGGAGATCGAGACCATCCTGGCTAACATGGTGAAACCCCGTCTCTACTAAAAATACAAAAAACTAGCCGGGCGTGGTGGCGGGCGCCTGTAGTCCCAGCTACTCCGAGGCTGAGGCGGGAGAATGGCGTGAACCCGGGAGGTGGAGCTTGCAGTGAGCCGAGATCGCGCCACTGCACTCCAGCCTGGGCGACAGAGCGAGACTCTGTCTCAAAACAAACAAACAAACAAACAAACAGAGGCCGGGCACGGTGGCTCATGCCTGTAATCCCAGCACTTTGGGGGGCCGAGGCGGGCGGATCACCTGAGGTCAGGAGTTCGAGTCCTGACTGGCCTACATGGTAAAACCCCACCTCTACTAAAAATACAAAGCTGGGTGTGGTGGCGGGCACCTGTAATCCCAGCTTCTCAGGAGGCTGAGGCAAAAGAATCACTTGAACATGGGAGGCGGAGGTTGCAGTGAGCCGAGATCGCATCATTGCACTCCAGCCTGTGAGACAAAAGCAAGACTTTGTCTCAAACAAACAAACAAACAAAACACAGAATCCAGGCCGGTGCAGTGGCTCATGCCTGTAATCCCATCACTTTGGGAAGCCAAGGCAGGTGACTCACCTGAAGAGTTTGAGACCAGTCTGGCCGACATGGTGAAACCTCGTCTCTACTAAAAATATAAAAAAAAAATTTAGCCGGGATTGGTGGAACACGCCTGTAATCCCAGGTACTCGGGAGGCTGAGGCAGGAGAATCGCTGGAACCCAGGAGGTGGAGGTTGTAGTGAGCTCAGATCACACCATTGCACTCCAGTCTTGGTGACAAGAGTGAGACTCCATCTGGAAAAAAATAAATAAATAATAGAACCCAACTGTATGCTATCTTCAAGAGATTCACTTTAGATTAAATACACAAATAGGTTGAAAGCAAAATAATGGAAAATGTATTTCATGCAAACAGTATTGATAATAGAGCTGTTGTGGCTATACTAATATCAGACAAAATAGACTTTAAATCAAAAATTGTTAGACAAAGAACATTATATAATGGTGAAAGGGTCAATTCATCAAAAGACATAACAATTATAAGTATATATGCACCCAATAAGAGAGCCCTGAAATACATGAGGCTGAAACTGACTACATTAAAAAAGAAAAGGACAATTCAAAATGATAGTCAGGGGACTTCAATACCTTACATTTAATAATGGATACAACAATTAGATGGAAAATCCACAAAGAAATAGAAGATATGAACATCACTGTATATCAACTAGACTTAAGAAACATGTGTATAATGATCCACTCAACAACAGAATACACTTCTCAAGTGCATGTGGAAAATTCTCTACAATAGACTATAATTAGCTCATAAAATAAATCTGAATAAGATTTAAAAATTGAAATCAGGCTGGGTGTGGTGGCTCATACCTGTAATCCCAGCACTTTGGGAGGCCAAGGCAGGTGGATCACTTGAGGTCAGGAGTTTGAGACCAGCCTGGCCAACATGGTAAAACCCCATCTCTACTAAAAATGCATAAACTGGTTGGGAGTGGTGGCTCATGCCATAATCCCAGCACTCTGGGAGGCCAAGGTGGGAGGATCATGAGGTCAGGAGATCAAGACCATCCTGGCCAATATGGTGAAACCCCATTTATACTAAAATACAAAAAAAATTAGCCAGGCGTGGTGGTATGCGCCTGTAGTCCCAGCTACTTGGGAGGCTGAGGCAGGGGAACCGCTTGAACCCAGGAGGTAGAGGTTGCAGTGAGCTGAGATCGTGCCACTGCACTCCAGTCTGGGTGACAGAGTGAGACCCTGTCTCAAAAAAAAAAAAAAAAAGAGAGATGAAAATTAATAATAAAATAGAATAGAATTATTTATTAATAATAAAATAGGACAGAAAATTAATAATAGAATAGACTCTATCTTGAAAAAAAAGAAATTTAAAAAACAAGAGCAAACTAAACCTAAAGCAAGCAAAAGTGTGGAAATAAATTATTTAGAAAATAGAAAAACAATAGAGAAGATAAATGAAACTAAAAACCAATTTCTTGAAAAGATCAGCAAAACTGGCACCTTTAACTAGTCTGAATAAGAAAAAAAAGAAAAGAGTCAAATTACTAAAATCATAAATGAAATATGAGACATTACTACTAGTCTTACAGCAATAAAAATAATTATAATGAAATACTAGGAAAACATTGTATGGCAACAATTAGACAACCTAGATTAAATGTACAAATTCCTAGAAATACACAAATTAGCAAAACTGACCTATGAAAAAATAGAAAATCTAAATAAACCTAAAACAAGTAAAGAGATAAAACTAATTTTTAAAAAACTTTCAGCAAAAAAAGCCAGGACTTGGCTTGGTACGGTGGCTCATGCCTGTAATCCTAGCACTTTAGGGAGCCAAGGTGGATATATTGCTTCAGTTCAAGAGTTTGAGACCAGCCTAGGCAACATGGCAAGACCCTGTCTCTACCAAAAATAAATGTGTGTTTGTTTGTTTGTTTTTTTAATTAGCCAGTCATGGTGACACTTGCCTGTAGTCCCTAGCTACTCAAGAGACTGAGGTGGGAGGATCACTTGAGCCCAGGAGGTTGAGGCTGGAGTGAGCCATGATCATGCCACTGCACTCTAGGCTGGGTGACAGGGTGAGACCCTGTCTCAAAAAACAAACAAATCCCAGGACCAGAGGGCTTCACTAGTGTATTCTATCAAATAGTTTAAAAAGATTTACACAAACTGACATCAGCAAGATAGCCAAGAATTGCCTGATGCTCATATTCCCCATAAAAATGGAATAGAACACCATCCTGGCTAACACGGTGAAATCCCATCTCTACTAAAAATACAAAAAATTAGCTGAGTGTGGTGGTGGGCACCTGTAGTCCCAGCTACTCAGGAGGCTGAGGCAGGAGAATCTCTTGCACCTGGGAGGCAGAGGTTGCAGTGAGCCGAGATCGCACCACTGCACTCCAGCCTGGTGACAAAGCGAGACTCTGTCTCCAAAAAAAAAAAAAGAAAGAAAGAAAGGAATAGAACAATAAACAAACAGCACTATTTCAACTCCAGTGACTGAAGAAGTACACTGGAAAGTGCAAAGCACCTTGCATCTACAACACTCTCTCCATCATCAAGAGGACTGGCCTCAGAGCCGGGGAAGTCTTCCTATGGGGAAAAGATAAGCTGGAGATTTCCAGAGGTTCCCATTACCACCACAGATGTCAGTAGTCCTTCCTACAGGAGGGTCCCCAGTTTTTACAGGTTCCATATCCAGTTTAGAGAGTTGCCAGGAGTTTAAATGGATACATTGCTCCAAAGTAGGAGCCCACATTGTGCACCCGCATCCCCACAATCTAAAGTGCTACAGCATGGTGCCACCTTGAATATGAACCCACTGCTAAAGTGTGTCCTGCCCTGGAGGCCAATATCCATTGCCTCTCTCCATCCCTGAGGCCCTGTCATCATTCTACCACATAAACACAAGTGCCTACAGCACCACTATACCAGCTGCCTGGAGTCTAGGCCTGACAGAATGACCGAGACATGGGGGCACCCAAATCCATGTTTCACCCCAGCCCCCAAAAAGATGAACCTACACACTCGGGGGCTGGGCACGGTGGTTCACACCTGTAATCTCAGCACTTTGGGAGGCCAAGTTGAGCGGATCACTTGAGGTCAGGAGTGGGAGACCAGCCTGGCCAACATGGTGAAACCCCATCTCTACTAAAAATACAAAAATTAGCTGGGCATGGTGGCAGGCACTTGTAATCCCAGATACTCAGGAGGCTGAGGCAAGAGAATTGCTTGAACCTGGGAGGCTGAGGTTGCAGTGAGCCAAGATCGCCACTACACTCCCGCTGGGAGACAGTGAGACTCCATTTCAAAAAAAAAAAAAAAAGAGAGAGAGAGAGAGAGTAGAGCAGTGGTTATCAGAAACTGGAGATGGATAGGAAGAGAGGAGGAGGGGATGACTTTGGTCAAAAGGTACAAAGCTACAATTAGATTGGAGGAATAACTTCATAACTTCTGGTATTCTATTGCACAGCAGGGTAACTATGGTTAACTGTAAGGTATTGTATATTACAAAATAGCTAGAAGAGAGTGTTTAAATGTAATAAGCACAAAGAAGATCAATGAATGAGATGATGGATGTGCTAACTAACCTAATGTAACAATTATATAACATATACGTGTATTTAACTATCAAATCATACCCCATCCCTATGTACAATTACAATGTGTCAATTAAAAAAATTTTAATATTAACACAAGTTTTTCTAAAAGTCTTCCAAAAAATTAGACAGGAAAGGAACACTGAACTCAGTCTATGAGTCCCATAATACCTTGATACTAAAGCCAGACACAATATTTGAAGAAAAGAAAATTAGAGAATAATATATCTTATGCATATATATGCAAATATGCTCTATTAAAAGCTAGCAAACCAATTCCAGCAGCATATAAAAAGGATTATACATGATCATCAAGTGGGATTTATCCCAGGAATGCTAGGCTGATTTAACTTATAAAACTCAATCAATGTAGCATATCACAGTAATAGAATGAAGGAGGAGAAAACCCATGTAATCCTATCAATAAACCCAGAAAAAGTGACAAAATCTAAATCCTTTTTATGACAATGGTACATAAGAAACTAGGAATAGAAGAAAACTTTCTAAGTCTGCTAAAGAGCATCTATGAAAAGCCCAGATATAACATATGTAATAGTGAAACATTAAAAACATTCCTTCTAAAATCAGAAATAAGACAAGGATGTCAACTCTCACCATTCTACTCAACTTTGTGCTGAAGGTTCTAGGTAGGGCAACTAAACAAGAAAAAGAAATAAAAGGTATACAGATTTGAAAGAAAGAAATAAAATGATCACTGTTTGCAAATGAAATAATCTCATATAGAGAAAACTCTAAAGGATCTACAGAAAAAACTCTTAGAGCTACTAAACGAGTTCAAGAATGTTGCAGAATACAATATTTAGAAATCGGTTGCATTTCTATGCTTTAATAATGAACAATCTGAAAATGAAATAATAAAACAATCCCACTTATAAAAGAATAAAATACTTGGCAATAAATTTAACATAGTAGGATTGTACACTAAACACTAAAAAACATTGCTGAAAGAAATTAAAGATCTAAATAAATGGAAAGACGTCTTCTGTTCACAGATTATAAGACTTACTATTGTTAAGATGGTGATACTCCAAAATGTTCTATAAATTCAGTGCAATCGCTGTCAAAATTCCAACTGTCGACCAGATACGGTGGCTCATACCTGTAATCCCAGCACTTTGGGAGGTCAACACAGGTGGATCACCTGAGGTCAGGAGTTTGAGACCAGCCTAACAGAGCAAACCCCCGTCTCTAGTAAAAAATACAAAAATTAGCCAGGCATAGTGGTGGGTGCCTGTAATCCCAGCTAATCGGGAGGCTGAGGCACGAGAATCACGTGAACCCAGGAGGGTTCAAGTACCTCACTGTACTTCACTGCAGAGGCTGCAGTGAGCTGAGATTGCGCCACTGCACTACAGCCTGGCTGACAGAGTGAGACTGTCTCAAACAACAACAACAACAAAAATGCCAATTGTCTTGTTAAGAAATAGAAAAGTTGATCCTAAAATTCATAGGGAATTGGAAAAGACACAGACTAGCCGAAAAAACTTGAGAAAGAACACAGCTGGAGTACTTTACTTCATTTTGAAAACTTACTGCAAAGCTATAGCAGTCCAGAGAGTGTGATACTAACTCAAAGCTAGATCAATGGAATAAAACTGGGAGTTCATAAATGAACCCATGCTTTTATGATCATTTGATTTTTGTTTTTGTTTTTGTTTTGAGACAGGGTCTTGCTTTGTCACCCAGGCTGGAGTGCAGAGGCACAATCACGGCTCACTGCAGCTTTGACCTCCCAGGCTCAAGCAATCCTCCCACCTCAGCTCCCCGAGTTTCTGGGACTACAGGTGCACGCCACCATACCCAGCTAATTTTGTTATTTTTTTATAAAGACAGGGTTTTGTCATGTTGTGGAGGCTGGTCTCAAATTCTTGGACTCAAGTGATCCTCCCACCTCAGCCTCGCAAAGTGCTTGGATTATAGGTATGAGTCACCGTGCCCAGCCAGCGATCACTTGATTTTTGACAAGGGTACCAAAACCATTTGGTGGGGAAAGAATAGTCTTTTTCACAAATGGTGTAGAAACAAGTGGGTAGCCACGTCCAAAATAATTCTGAAGCTGAAAAATTGCCTTACATCATATACAAAACTTCAAAGTGGATCAACAATCTAAATATAACAACAAAAACTACAAAACTTATAGAAGAAAATATAGGTGCAAATCATCATGATCTTGGAATTGGCAATTTTTAAGATAGACTTTATTCTTTAGACCGATTTTAGGTTCACAACGAAATTGAATGGAAAGTACAGAAAATTTTCTTTTTTTTTTTCTTTTTTTTTTGTTGGAGACGGAGTCTCACTCTGTTGTCCAGGCTGGAATACAGTGGCACAATCTCAGCTCATTGCAAGCTCCGCCTCTCAGGTTCATGTCATTCTCCTGCCTCAGCCTCCCAAGTAGCTGGGACTGCAGGCGCCAGCTACCACGCCTGGCTAATTTTTTTGTATTTTTAGTAGAGACAGGGTTTCACCGTGTTAGCCAGGATGGTCTTGATCTCCTGACCTTGTGATCCGGCTGCCTCGACCTCCCAAAGTGCTGGGATTACAGGCGTGAGCTACCGCGCCCGGCCAGAAAATTTTCGTATGACCCCTGACCTGGCAACATGCAGCCTCTTTTTATATCAACATCCCACACCAGAGTAATACATTTGTTACCATCAATGAACCTACTGTTAAATAAATAAATAAATAAATAAAAGTTTAGGACTTTACAAATTTATTTTGCCAAAGAGAAAAGTTAAACCCTAAAAGCTGACTCACATAACATGACTGTTTTTCTTCTCTGGTGCATGACCACTGCTTTTTATACTTTGTGTTAAGATGTTAAATACATTAACCAGAATCCCTATTCTTAATTCAAATCTAGACTAAATGCTGTAAAAATAGAGACGCTATGACTGTTATAATAAAATATTAAACAACCCTATTAGAGTGTAATCAATAGTAGCCCATCAAATCTCATATCTATATGTTAGTCTTCATATAGAAAATGTAATTTTGTTCAATACCTCTGTTTTGCCTATATAAACCATCCTCATTTCTCATTTTTCTCCACATCAGGATCGCTAATCACCTTTCCTTTTTTTTTTTTTTTTTTTGCCCAGGCTGGAGTGCAGTGGTGCAATCTCAGGTCACAGCAACCTCCATCTCCCAGGTTCCTGGGTTGAAGCGATTCTCCTGCCTCAGCCTCCCGAGTAACTGGGATTACAGGGGCCCACCATCACACTCAGCTAATTTTTGTATCTTTTGGACAGATGGCGTTTCTCCATGTTAGCCAGACTGGTCTCAAACTGCTGACCTCAGGTGATTCACACACCTTGGCATCCCAAAGTGCTGGGATTACAGGTGTAAGCCACGGAACCCAGCCACTAATCACCATTTTGTGCGCGTGTGTGTGTGTTTGTGTGTATGTGTGACACAGTAGTGCTCTGTCACCCAGGCTGGAGTGCAATGGTGTGATCTCAGCTCACTGCAACCTCTGCCTCCTGAGGTCAAGTGAATCTCCTGCCTCAGCCTCCTGAGTAGCTGGGATTACAAGTGCCAATCACCATTCTTTGGTGTAGCTCTGTTACCCGGATGGTCACCCTCACACTTGGCTCTTAAATAAACTCTTTTAACTAGATCTTAAGCTTTTTGACTATATTAGGTTGGCATTATATTGGAAATCATCTCCTACTCTGTTAGTTTCATCATACCTCAATAGTAAAAAATAGACATTTTTAATTTTAATGTTAATTTTATTATTTGTAGAGATGAGGTCTCCCTATGTTGCCCAGGCTGGTCATTATTGTTTTAAAATATAATTTTTGGGCCAGGCATGGTGACTCACGCCTGTAATCCCAGCTCTTTGGGAGGCTGTGATGGGAGGATCACTTGAGCCTAGGAGTTCAAGACCAGCCAGTGGGAAAAATGTGAAAGATCTTAAATTTCAGGCCAGGCACAGTGGCTCACGCCTGTAATCCCAGCACTTTGGAAGGCCAAGGTGAGCAGATCGCCTGAGGTCGGGAGTTTGAGACCAGGCTGGCCAACATAGTGAAACCCCATCTCTAATAAAAATACAAAAATTAGCCGAGCGTGATGGTGCATGCCTGTAATCCCAGCTACTTTGGAGGCTGAGGCAGGAGAATTGCTTGAAGCCAGGAGGCAAAAGTTGCAGTGAGCCAAGATCATAATTGCACTCCAGCCTGGGCGACAGAGTGAGACTTCATACCAAAAAAAAAAAAAAGTTATGTTTACACTACCCTGTAGTCTATTAAGTATGCAATAGCATTATGTAAATGTGCATGCCTTAAAAATGCTTTATTGCTTAAAAAAAAAAAAAAAAAAAAAAGGCAAACCATCACCTGAACCTTCAGCAAGTCGTAATTTCTGCTTGTGGAGGCTCTTGCCTCAATGCTGATTGCTGTTGACTGATCAGGGTAGATGTTGCTGAAAGTTGGAGTGGCTGTGGCAATTTCTAAATAAGACAGCAATAAAATTGGCTATATTAATTGACTCTTCCTTTCAAGAAAGATTTCTCTGTAGCACATGCTAGCACATGATAGCATTTTACTCACAGTAGAGCTTCTTTAAAAATTGGAGTCAATCCTTTCACACTCTGCTGCTCCTTTAGTAACCAAGTTAGAATATTTAGATAATATTTCATAAATACTCTAAATTGTTTGTTGTCATTTTGACAATGTTCACAATATCTTCACCAGGAGTAGATTCCATCTCAAGAAACCACTTTCTTTGCTCATCTATAAGAAGCATCTGTTGACGTTCTGTTATGAGATTGCAGCAATTCCGTCGCGTCTTCAAGCTCCACTTCCAATTTTGCCATTTCCACCACATCTACGGTGACTTCCTTTAATGAAGTCTTGAACCCATCCCCCCCCCAAAGTCATCTATGAGGACTGAAATGAACTTCTTTCAAACTCCTGTTAGTGTTCATATTTTGACCTCTTCTCATGAGTCAGGAATGTCCAGGCTGGAGTGCAATGGCATGATCTCGGCCCACTGCAACCTCCATCTCCTGGATTCAAGTGATTCTCTTGCTTCAGCCTCCCAAGTAGCTGGGACTACAGGCACATGCCACCACGCCTGGCTAATTTTTGTGTTTTTAGTAGAGATAGGGTTTCACTATGTTGGCCAGGCTGGTCTCAAACTCCCAACCTCAGGTGATCTGCCCACCTTGGCCTCCCAAAGTACCAGGATTACAGGCACGAGCCACTGTGCCCAGCCTGAAATTTAAGATCTTTCACATTTTTCTCTTGCACATAGCAATGATCGGAATGACAATGGGAACCAGGAGAATAATTTCTGTGCATTTCTTTTTTTTTTTTTTTTTTTTTTTTGAGACAGAGTCTCGCTCTGTCGCCCAGGCTGGAGTGCAGTAGCACGATCTCAACTCACTGCAAGCGCCGCCTCCCGGGTTCACACCGTTCTCCTGCCTCAGTCTCCCGAGTAACTGGGACTGCAGGCGCCTGCCACCATGCCCAGCTAATTTTTTGTATTTTTAGTAGAGACAGGGTTTCACCATGTTAGCCAGGATGGTCTCAACCTCCTGACCTTGTGATCTGCCTGCCTCGGCCTCCCAAAGTGCTGGGATTACAGACGTGAGCCACCATGCCCAACCATTTCTGTGCATTTCTATAGGAAACTGGCTAAGCAAGTTCAGAGTCAAAATTGTTAAGCCACTTCATTGATTTAGGATACAAGAGGAACCTGAAGTTAAAGGATAGAACACTATATATACCTCCTGGTGGGACACCTTGCTTTTCTCCCAAACAACTCAGGCTGGACAGATGCAAAGATATCATGGGGCGGGGTGGTGTGGGGGGGTCAGGCTAGTCCCAAGGAATTGTGGAGAGAAAGAGTCAGGTCTCAGAAGTAAGCAAGCAGGACCTGATGCCTAAGCAGAGGGTCCTGGGGCTGTGTCCTATAGTAACATGGATGGGGCCAGAGGCTGGAAAAGCCCCAGCAGAGAAGAATGTTTTTGGTGATTTTATCATGGAGCTATTGACATTGTGTATGGAGTTGTTCCACACATTTCATTATATTTACTCTCCCTGCCCTATGCCTACTAAATACCACTGAATCCCGAAGTCACTGACTAGAAATGTCTTGCACAGTTCCAAATGCCCACTAGGGGGCCTGTATCACCCTTGATTGCCATTTATCACATATTTGCTAATAAACACACTTTTTGATAAATGTAGTAGGATACAATCGGATATCATAATTAATATTTCTCTTCTTCACAGGTTTTCCAGTTCCTCTCCCAACCATCAGGCATCCCTCTTCACCCACTAAATCAAAGCAATCGGTTGCTTCAGGACATGGGTGACATAGCCAAGAACAAAGATGACAACTGTGTTTCTGAATGGAATTTTAAAATCAAAGGTGAAACAGTAGGCTTTTATTTTAAGAGCCAGGTTTTTTGTTTTGTTAAGAGAAGAAACAAGTTTTCAAAGTTCTAAATAAGTTAGAGCTGGGAGGACTCAGGGCGGAATGATTATACCATAAACCAAATCCTTAGGAGGTATGAAGTTGTTTACCGAAAGGAAATAAAAGTTCAGCTTGCTGGAAGAGAATCTGAGGGCATGTTGTCAGAGGCATTTGAACCAGAGTGCCTCCATCTTGAATAGGGGCTGGGTAAAATGAGGCTGAGACCTACCGGGCTGCATTCCCAGGAGGTTAGGCATTCTAAGTTACAGGATGAGATAGGAGGTCAACACAAGGCACAGGTCACGAAGACCTTGCTGATAAAACAGATTGTGGTAAGGAAGCTGGCAAAAGCCCACCAAAACCAAGACAGTGAGGAGAATGACTTCTGGTCATCCTTGCTGTTCATTATATGCTAATTATAATACGTTAGCATGCTAAAAGATACTCCCACCAGTGCCATGACATTTTACAAATGCCATGGCAATGTCAGGAAGTTACCCTATATGATTTAAAAAGGGGAGAAACCCTCAGTTCTGGGAATTGCCCGCCCCTTTCCCTGAAAACTTATGAATAATCCACCCCTTGTTTAGCATGTGATCAAGAAATAAGGCCAGGAACAGTGGCTCACTCCTGTAATCCCAGCACTTTCGGAGGCCGAGGCAGGCGGATCACTTGAGGTCAGGAGTTTGAGATTTGCCTGTCCAACATGGCGAAACTTCCATCTCTGCTAAAAATGCAAAAATTACTGGGGCCTGGTGGCGCATGCCACTAATGCCAGCTATTTGGGAGGCTGAGGCTCGAGAAGCATTTGAACCCTGGAGGCAGAGGCTGCAGTGAGCCAACTGCATTGCACCACTGCATTCCAGCTTGGGCAACAGAGTGAGACTTGAAAGAGAGAGAGAGAGAGAGAGAGAGAGAGAAATCGAGAAAAAGAGAGAAAGAGATAATAACCATAAGAATAGCCCAACCAGCGGCCCATGGGGCTGCTCTGCCCATGGAGCAGCCATTCTTTATTCCTTTACTTTCCTAATAAACTTGCTTTCAATTTATGGATTCCTCTCAAATTCTTTCTTGTGTGAGATCCAAGAACCCTCTCTTGGGGTCTGGATTGGGACCCCTTTCTAACAATGTGACTAGAATTTAGATGTTGGTAGGTGCCCAGGAAAGAACTGTACCCCCTTCCTGCTTTCCTCAATCAGCTAAGAAGGCAGGAAATTCCCCAGGGGGATAGTGAAGACTTTAGATCAGAGAGGGTCTTCGCCTTGCTTCCAGCAGGCCTCACTGAGAGGCCCCCGCTCAACACACGTGGAGGAAGGTGTCGGAAACAGATACTCCTCCCCACTCTCCAGGATACTGAACATCCCACAGTTTCAGGAGCCTCCCCACCAAAGCAATACAGAAGTGGGTAAAAGTGTGCGGGGCCTTGCAGTGGGAGTGAGGCTAGCAGATACGGTTGCAGACATGGAGCTGTGGGGAAGGGGCTGACTGCCAAAGGCTAGCGGGAATGGCCCATGCCAGCACATCCTGAGCCAGGTGCCTCTGAGGTGTATACAACATAAATCCCCAGGAAAAAAGAAGGAAAAGAAAGATGGGCAAAACCTTGGACCAACTTAATTTAAATGTGTAAATTGCAAAGTTCTCATAGAAGGTTTTTTGTGGGAAAGGAACTGTCTTAGTCCATTTTCTATGCTTATAACAGAATACCTGAATATGAATAATTTATCCTTTTTTAAAGCCTTTTTATAATTTATCTTTTTTTTTTTGAGATGGCCTCACCCCTGTCACCATAGCTGGGGTACAGTGTGGCACGATCTCAACTCACTGTAAGCTCCCCTTCCCAGGTTCATGCCATTCTCCTGCCTCAGCCTCCCGAGTAGCTGGGACTACAGGCACCTGCCACCACGCCTGGCTAATTTTTTTAATTTTAGTAGAGACAGGGTTTCACCATGTTAGCCAGGATGGTCTCGATCTCCTGACCTCATGATCTGCCTGCCTCGGCCTCCCAAAGTGCTGGGATTACAAGCGTGAGCCACTGCGCCCAGCCTAATTTATCTTTTTTTTTTTTTTTTTTTTTTTTAAAACCATCATATGGTGAGGGAGCTGAGACAGCTCAGGTTTCTCTTCCTCTTCTTATAAAGCCACTGGTCCCACTTGCATGAAAATCCGTTAATTGATTAAGCCATGAATTTGTGAATTCATGAATGGACTAATCATTTCCTGAGGGGAAGAGTTCTTTTTTTTTATTTTTAAGTGTGAAATATCTTTATTTATATATATATATATATATATATACACACACACACACTTTAAGTTCTAGGGTACATGTGCACAATGTGCAGGTTTCTTACATAAGTATACATGTGCCATGTTGGTGTGCTGCACCCATTAACTCGTTAACTCATCATTTACATTAGGTATGTCTCCTAATGCTATCCCTCCCCGCTACCCCCACCCCACGACAGGCCCCAGTGTGTGATGTTCCCCACCCTGTGTCCAAGTGATCTCACTGTTCAGTTCCCACCTATGAGTGAGAACATGCAGTGTTTGGTTTTCTGTCCTTGCAAAAGTTTGCTCAGAATGATGGTTTCCAGCTTCGTCCATGTCCTACAAAGGACATGAACTCATCCTTTTTTATGGCTGCATAGTATTCCATGGTGTATATGTACCACATTTTCTTAATCCAGTCTATCATTGATGGACATTTGGGTTGGTTCCAAGTCTTTGCTATTATGAATAGTGCCACAATAGCAATAAACATATGTGTGCATGTGTCTTTATAGCAGCATGATTTATAATCCTTTGGGTATATACCCAGTAATGGGATGGCTGGGTCAAATGGTATTTCTAGTTCTAGATCCTTGAGGAATCGCCACACTGTTTTCCACAATGGTTGAACTAGTTTACAGTCCCACCAACAGTGTAAAAGTGTTCCTATTTCTCCACATCCTCTCCAGCACCTGTTGTTTCCTGACTTTTTAATGATTGCCATTCTAACTGGTGTGAGATGGTATCTCATTGTGATTTTGATTTGCATTTCTCTGATGGCCAGTGATGAGCATTTTTTCATGTGTCTGTTGGCTGCATAAATGTCTTCTTTTGAGAAGTGTCTGTTCATATCCTTTGCCCACTTTTTGATGGGGTTGATTTTTTCTTGTAAATTTGTCTAAGTTCTTTGTAGATTCTGGATATTAGCCCTTTGCCAGGTTGCCTGTTCACTCTGATGATAGTTTCTTTAGCTCGGCAGAAGCTCTTTAGTTTAATTAGATCCCATTTGTCAATTTTGGCTTTTGTTGGCATTGCTTTTGGTGTTTTAGTCATGAAGTCCTTGCCCATGCCTATATCCTGAATGGTATTACCCAGGTTTTCTTCTAGGGTTTTTATGGTTTTAGGTCTAACATTTAAGTCTTTAATCCACCTTGAATTAATTCTTGTATAAGGTGTAAGGAAGGGATCCAGTTTCAGCTTTCTACATATGGCTAGCCAGTTATCCCAGCACCATTTATTAAATAGGGAATCCTTTCCCCATTTCTTGTTTTTGTCAGGTTTGTCAAAGATTAGATGGTTGTAGATGTATGGTATTATTTCCAAGGGTTCTATTCTGTTCCATTGGTCTATATCTCTGTTTTGGTACCAGTACTATGTGGTTTTGGTTGCTGTAGGCTTGTAATGTAGTTTGAAGTCAGGTAGCATGATGCCTCCAGCTTTGTTCTTTTGGCTTAGGATTATCTTGGCAATGCAGGCTCTTTTTTGGTTCCATATGAACTTTAAAGCAGTTTTTTCCAATTCTATGAAGAAGGTAATTGATAGCTTGATGGGGATGGCATTGCATCTATAAATTACCTTGAGCAGTATGGTCATTTTCACAATATTGATTCTTCCTATCCATGAGCATGGAATGTTCTTCCATTTGTTTGTATCCTCTTTTATTTTGTTGAGCAGTGGTTTGTAGTTCTCCTTGAAGAGATCCTTCCCTTCCCTTGTAAGTTGGATTCCTAGGTATTTTATTCTCTGTGAAGCAATTGTGAATGGAAGTTCATTCATGATTTGGCTCTCCGTTTGTCTGTTATTGGTGTATAGGAATACTTGTGATTTTTGCACGTTGATTTTGTATCCTGAGACTTTGCTGAAGTTGCTTATCAGCTTAAGGAGATTTTGGGCTGAGATGATGGGATTTTCTAAATATACAATCATGTCATCTGCAAACAGGGACAATATGACTTCCTCTTTTCCTAATTGAATAAGAGGGGAAGAATTCTTAAGAGTCTATCACCTGTTAAAGGCCCTCTCAATACTGCCACATTGTGGATTACGTTTCAACGTGAGTTTTGGAGGTGGCAAATATTCAAACCATAGCAGAGGCTTAGCAACTAAGAGCAGTACTAAGGACATAAAGAGTCCATGAAATTTATCCTCAATATACCAATGAGTATTTATCCCGTCTTCATTTATTTTTATTTTTATTTTTATTTTTTGAGATGGAGTTTCACTCTTGTTGCCCAGGCTGAAGTGCAATGGCAGGACCTCGGCTCATCGCAACCTCCACCTCATGGATTCAAGTGATTCTCCTGCCTCAGCCTCCCAAGTAGTTGGGATTACTGGCGCACACCACCACACCCAACTAATTTTGTATTTTCAGTAGAGATGGAGTTTGTCCACGTTAGTCAGGCTGGTCTCAAGCTCTCGACCTCAGATGTCCCAAAGTGCTGGAATTACGGTGTGAACCACTGCGCCTGGCCTATCCCTTCTTTAGTTAAGCCCTTTAAATTCGCAGGGGGTACCTAATGTCAAATATGAGCAGTTTAATTTGTTCAGGGTTAATTATTTATGTAGTTTTGATGACTACGTATTGAAAACAAGTGCTCCTTTTACTTCTGTGTGATTTCAAATACCACTGAAGTCGCCCCTAACTATATAGGGGCTGAAAATTGCCATTACCTAATCCATTGTTTATCTAATCTATAGATAATGGCAATTTTCAGCCCCTATGTAGTTAGACAGATTGCAGTCTGTCCAATTTTATTTTTGTTTTTTACACTTATTGAATTACAAAACCATGTCCATTTTTAAAGCAATGAAATATCTACTCCGTATTTGTGCTTAGTTTTAAAATTAACTGTCACAAATAAAAGAGCAACAGCTTAGACCTTAGGGCAGTTTTCTTCCTAAGAAATTCCTAAATTTCTTAGGAATTCTCAATTCCTAAATTGAGAACCACAGTATAAATTCAGAGAGAAAATTCCACTTTAGATTTGAATACAGCTCCAGGAGCAGATGATTTTCTCTTTGTTACACTCTTTAGAGTTTTTTCTTTTTAATCTGTCATTACATTCAGATTTTAAATTCAATAAACATACACAATATACATCTCTTTGGAGGTAACCAAAACAGGCATTCCTCTTATTTCACACACACCAAGTAAGCCTACAGTTAATGTTGCTCTGATACTGATAAGAAACTCGTATTTTATGTTAGCAATTTCTACTTTGCTATCTCCCCAGAAAATAATAGAATTTTAACTTATTTTCAAAGAACGCCAAAATAGTCTGGGAAAAAAAAAAAAAAAGTCTTATGCTTTTGGCCAGGCGCAGTGGCTCATGCCTGTAATCCCAGCACTTTGGGAGGCCGAGGTGGGTGGATCACCTGAGGTTGGCAGTTCGACACCAGCCTGACCAACATGGAGAAACTCCGTCTCTACCTAAAATACAAAATTAGCTGGGCATGGTGGCGCATGCCTGTAATCCCAGCTACTCAGGAGGCTGAGGTAAGAGAATCGCTTGAACCGGGGAGGTGGAGGTTGTAGTGAGCCGAGATCGTGCCATTGCACTCCAGCCTGGGCAACAAGAGCAAAACGCTGTCTCAAAAAGAAAAAAAAAGTCTTAAGCTTTCATAAGCACATAATCAGATCTTCCCATCTTTCATGGGGACTGTTGATTGGTAAATTCTGTTTTACGTTACAAAAGAGCAAAGTGGCTGTGTTCTAATACAGTTCTAGTTTTGCAACAAAAGTCTTGTAAAATTTAAATTATCGTTATTAAACATGTGGATTTTAAGGGGCAGCCTCCATGCCTTATGACAAAACTAAGTGATAAAATAAAGGAATGTGTTGGTCAATCTTTTTTATTGTATACTTGATACCTTTTATGGTTGCATTTTATTACCTGAAACTTGGGGAAAAAAGACTACAAGCTTGGCTTTTAGGTCATTTCTTCTTCTTCTTTTTTTTTTTTTTTGAGATAGAGTCTTGCTCTGTCACCCAGGCTAGAGTGCCGTGGCGTAATCTCGGCTCACTGCAACCTCTGCCTCCTAGGTTCAAGTGATTCTCCTGCCTCAGCCACCTGAGTAGCTGGGACTACTGGTATGCACCACCATGCCTGGGTAATTTTTTTGTATTTTTAGTAGAGACAGAGTTTCACCATGTTGGCCAAGCTGGTCTGAAACTCCTGACCTTGAGGCGAGGTGATCTGCTCGCCTCGGCTTCCCAAAGTGCTGGGATTACAGGCCTGAGCCACCAAGCCCAGCTGCTTTTAGGTCACTTCTGATAGCCTTGTAGTTCATTCTATTGCTTATGAGCTTTGTATTCTTCTTTTGCGTTTGTTTTACTTTTCAGTGAAAATAAATAAATAGCTCAAGAGGGATCTATGCTTTAGTTATGTAAAGAATAGATTGCAGCAACATGGAATCAGCTGGAGGCCATTATCCTAAGCAAATTAATGCAGAAACAGAAAACCAAATACGGCATGGTCTCACTTATAAGTGGGAGCTAAACATTGAGTACACATGGACACAGAGAGGGGAACAATAGGCACGGGGGTTTACTTGAGGATGGAGGGTGAAAGGAGGGTGAGGAGCAGAAAACTACCTACCGGGTACTGTGCTCACTACCTGGGTGATGAAATCTTTGTACATCAAACCCCAGCAACACACAATTTACCTACATAAGAAACCTGCACAGGTACCCCTGAACCTAAAATAAAAGTTAGAAGGAAAAAAAAGAATAAAGAGAGAAGACTTCTTAGACTCCTTAATCATATTATTTTTATTCTCTGGGTAAAGATGGCTGAGGCCTGATGGCCTGATAGACTGACAGACAGTTATGAATTTAGAATTTCTTTTCTTCTTTTGATCACTTCATTCAGCAAGTAACAAGAGACACATAAAACAAAATTCTAAGGACTAAGTTAAGCTTAATATTTAAAGTCCAAGAAAACTGAGTTAAAAACTGGTATTAGGCACTGAACAGGACAAATAACTTATTTCTTATACTTTTAACTGCTTTTTTAAACAGATTAAAACTGATAGGAAGCTCTTGGGAAACTCTTTTCAGTCATCGCAAAAAAATAGCTCAACCTATCCTAATCTGGCAAAGATTTAGAGGGCCTAAATTCCTAAAAGCATTAGGGGATTTTTTTCTTTTCCTTAGTTCCCAAGTATGCTGTATAAGAGTAATTTTTGTGGCTGGGCACGGTGGCTCACGCCGAGGCAGGCAGAGCACCTGAGGTCAGGAATTTGAGACAAGCCTGGCCAACGTGGTGAAACCCCATATCTACTAAAAATACAAAAATTAGCCAGGCATGGTGGCGCATGCCTGTAGTCTCACCTACTCAGGAGGCTGAGGCAGGAGAATCGCTTGAACCCAGGAGGCGGGGGTCACAGTGAGCAGAGATTGCACCATTGCACTCCAGCATGGGTGACAGAGTGAGGCTTGGTCTCAAAAAAAAAAAAAAAAAAAAAAAAAAGAATGATTTTTATTACACTAAATTCAGAGTTAAAACATCTTTTTATTCATTTAGTATACTCTGTCAGTGCATTCGCAGCCTGTAAAAGGGATGGTTGCTTAAGCTGACACTGCAGAGCATTGCAAGAAGTGTTGATTAAAATCTGCACATTTGCTCTGAGTTTGTGAATTCCAAGCAGGTTGGCTAATAGCAAGTAGTGGCTTTTCCACAGCTACTCGGCCTTGGATCATGGCCACCTGTGTGTCATTCCTATGCAATGACTGTTGTTAATATTTTGGTGCATATCCTTGAAGTCTTTTCCTTTCATCATATATATTTTTTAATTTGCAAAGTTGATCTCATAGCCTTACTTGCTATTTTATAATTTTTTTCACTAACAACATGTGATTGATTTTTTAAAAACTATGTTCAACCTTGTAAGATTATTCATCATCTGGCCTAGCTATAACATAATTTATTAGTTTCCTGTTGTTGGACACTTAGGCTCTCTTAAATTTTTGCCTACTGTAAATATTGTTGTGATTCACGTCCTTGAACTTAAATCTTTGGGTACAGCCTGATTATGTTCTACAGACAAGTTTCTTGAAGTAATGTTACTGAGTCAAATGGCAAATATTTTAAAATAATGACCTATACCACGTTACCACCACAAGATAATCACTGGAAACAATTTGTTGCATATTTTTGCTCTGTTTTGAAAAATTAATGTGTATGTACACAACTGTAAGTTTATATAACCTTTTATTTATTTATTTATTTATTTATTTATTTATTTATTTTGAAACTGAGTCTCGCCCTATTGCCCAGGTTGGAGTGCAGTGATACGATCTGGGCTCATTACAGCCTCTGCCTCCCAGGTTCAAGTGATTCCCCTGCTTCAGCCTCCTGAGTAGCTGGGATTACAGGTATGTGCCACCACATACAGCTAATTTTTGTATTTTTAATAGAGATGAAGTTTCACCATGTTGGCCAGGCTGGTCTCGAACCCCTGACCTCAAATGACCTCAAGTGATCTCCCCACCTCAGCCTCCCAAAGTGCTGGGATTACAGGAGTGAGTCATCATGCCTGACCAGTTTATATAACTTTTTTTTTTTTTTTTGAGATGGAGTTTCACTCTTGTTGCCCAGGCTGGCATGCAGTGGTGCAATCTCGGCTCATTGCAACCTTCACCTCCCTGGTTCACATGATTCTTCTGCCCAGCCTCCCAAGTAGCTAGGATTACAAGCGCGTCCCACCATGCCCAGCTAATTTTTGTATTTTTAGTAGAGACTGGGTTTCACCATTTTGACCAGGCTGGTCTTGAACTTCTGACTTCAGGTGATCCACCCACTTCAGCCTCCCAAAGTGTTGGGATTATAAGCATAAGCCACTGTGCCTGGCCAACTTTTTATTTGTATTATTTATTTATTTATCTGGAGATAGAGTCTTGCTGTGTTGCCCAGTCTGTAGTGCAGTGGCAGGATCTTGGCTCACTGCAACCTCTACCTCCTGGGTTCAAGAGATTCTCCTGCTTCAGCCTCCCGAGTAGCTGAGATTATAGGTGCATGTCACCACACCCAGCTAATTTTTCTATATTTAGTAGAGACAGGGTTTCATTATGTTGGCCAGACTGGTCTCAAACTCCTGACCTCAAGTGATCCACCCGCCTCGGCCTCCCAAAGTGCTGGGATTACAGATGTGAGCCACCATGACCGGCCTATATAACTTTTTAAAAAAGTTGTTGTGTTATGTATGGGGGGCTGTATTGAAGGTTTTTAAGCAGAGGAATGACATGATCTGATTTTCATTTTGGAAGAATCATTCTGGCTGCTATGCTTCAAATAGACTGCAGAGAGCAAAGATAGAAGAAAAGATAAAAGCAGGGAGTCTATTTCAGTAATCCAGGAGAGAGATAATAGTGGCTTGCAGCAGGAGACAGCAGTAGTGGGAGTGAATGGTGGTCAGATTCTGGATATATTTTTGTAGGAAGACAGATTGCACGTGGGGTATAAGAGAAAGAAAGGAGTTCAGATTAACTCCAAGTTTTTTAGATCTGAACAATGAAGGATGATGTTGACATCAAGTGACAGGGAGAAGGCTAAAGATGGAGCAGGTTTGGAAAGAGCAAAAAACAAGAGGTCAGTTTGGAGATAATAAGTTTGAGATATCAGTTAAGTATCCACATCGAGATGTCCAGTAGGCTGTTGAATAGATGAGTCTGGAGTTCTGGAGTGAACAGGCAGGCATTAGAAATATAAATTTGGAAATTATTAGCAAATGGATGGTTTGTAAAACCAGGAGACTGAGTAAGATTACAAAGGGAGATACAAAGAGAAGAGGACCAAGACTGAGAAGAAGGAGCATTTCAACATGAAGAGCACTTACTATGCACCAGGTAAGGTTCTATGTGCTTTGCATAGATTCTAGGTTGACTCGTTTAATGTCTAAAAGAACTCAATGAAGAGGTACAGTTTAGTATAGAGGTTCCATTTAGCAGAGGAAGAGTCAGAGGCACAGAAAGATTGTCAGTAAATGGGTAAATTATTTCATGATATGAGTTGATAAATAAGTTTAACCTTCCTTATTGAATAATGCAAAGTTAATCTGAAATAAGTCATGTAAAAATTTTTTGCACAGGTTTTCTTCAGTATGTTTCAAAAATCTTAGTAGTACTAGAAGACATTTCAGTTATATTTTAAATAATTAGCATGACTAATCTGTTCAAAGTGCTTTTCTTTCCAGCTGACGACACATTTTGGGCAAGAAGATTGAAGGGGGTAAAGAAAAAATGCTTATGTTCAAATGAGAAAAAGGAGAGCCATTTTTAGTGTTCAGCATTTCTAAAAGACACTGCCTTTAATTGCTTTCACATATATCTTCCTCAAGAATCATGCATTCTCTCATTATATTTAGGGGTGGGAGAGGCAAATCAATAAAGAGAAATTGTCATTACTCCTATTCCCTCACCCCATAATATATATTCAGAAATTCTTAAAGGGGCAGTTTCTAAGGTTATGACTTGTCCTTAACAGAAATGTGCATTAGGCAGGGAAAGACAAAAAGCATGATGGTGGGTTAATTCCTACAGACGGTTTCTAGTTGAAAAAATATCTCCAATTGTCCCTTTGGTACTATGGATATTTTTATATCTTGAGACCAAGATACAGGATAAATAAATTTGCAGTGCTCTCTTCTACCTTCTCCTCTTCCTTGGGAAAAAGGTTAACGTGAAAGGGGAGGTGGAAAAGGAGAATTTGCAAGACATTTTTTCAGGCGGATCAATTTTGGGAAAAAGAAATAGAAGTCGAGGATCTGGAAATAAATTACTCATACTAGTTGTCCTCAGAAAGTCTTTACATATCTTTGGGGATTCCTGTAACTCAGGTTAAATACTGTTGTCTTAAATAATCCCAATATGGAGGGAGAAAAAAAAGAGAGAGTTATCTAAAAAAACCAGGAGTGACTGTAGAAGCATTCCTCTACTGAATAAAAAATATGAGAACATGGACAGATGTGTAAATTTCCCTGATACGAGACAGCAGCATGACTCCTGAATCATAGTACCGGGAAAAGCAGAATCCAGGATGAGTTTAGAGGTGTGAAAAATAACCAAAAAATCCCCAGAAGAATCTTTTCAAGGTCATGATCTTACACAAGAACAAAAACAAAAAGACTCTGTTCAGGGAAAGATGATGTAATATTGAAAAGATAGCAGAGAAAGCAGAACTAATGTCTCTTTTTTTTCTGTTCTCTCAATAACTACCTTCAAATGGAAAGGTTAAAAGAGGAATGGTCAAGAGTGAAATTAAAGCCAAGGAAGGTGAGAAATAAGAGGAGATTTATTAAAACACTTCGTTATTTTAATAATGTATTTAATTTATTCCCAGATAAAGTATATCCTAAGATATTGAGAGAACTTGGGTTGTAATCATGCAACTAATGTTAAGTCTTAGAAAGTAATTTTATGGGGGTCAGGCGTGGTGGCTCACGCCTATAATCCCAGCACTTTGGGAGTCCGAGGTGGGTGGATCATGGGGTCAGGAGTTTGAGACCAGCCAGCCTAGTCAACATGGTGAAACCCCCGTCTCTACTAAAAATACAAAAATTAGCCAGGTGTGGTGGTGCGTGTCTATAATCCTAGCTACTGGGGAGGCTGAGGCAAGAGAATTGCTTGAACCCAGGAGGTGGAGGTTGCAGTGAGCCGAGATCACACAACTGCACTCCAGCCTGGGTGACAGAGCAAGACTCCATCTCAAAAAAAAAAAAAAAGGTAATTTTATGAACAGAAAGTTAGCATAGATTCATTAAGAATCAATGCTGTCAAACTAACCTTACATAAATCTAAGTAATAAAACTTAATAAACTCAACATCTAAGAACTCATTACTCAACTTAAGACCTAGGCTTTGTATCTTTTTTCACTAAACATTATATTGGAGCATTTCTCCTATGTCATTAAGTATTCTCCTACACTATAATTTAAAAGATCCACATAGTGCTCAATTATATTAATATTTTCTAAGTTACTTAAGCAATTCATCTTGGTCAAGTCTAAACTGTTTTAAATTTTTGCCTTATAAAATTTGCTGGGAAGCCAAGCACTGTGGCAGGTTCCATAGTCCCAGCTACTTGGGAAGCTGAGACAGGAAGACTGCTTGAGCCCAGGAGTTTGTGGCTACAGTGAGCTAAGATTGTGGCTGCGACTGAGCCTGTGAGTAGCCACTGCAGTCTAGCCTGACCAACATATTGAGACATGGTCTCTCTCTCTCTCTCTCTTTTTTTTGAGACAAGGTTTCTCTCTGTCACGCAGGCTGGAGTGCAGTGGTGCAATCTTAGGTCACTGCAACCTCCACCTCCCAGGCTCAGGCGATCTTCCTGCCTTAGCCTCCTGAGTAGCTGGGACTACAGGTGCGCACCCCATACTTGGCTCATTTTTTGTAGAGGCAGGGTTTTACTATGTTGCCCAGGCTGGTCTTGAGCTCCTGGGCTCAAGTGATTCACCCACCTTAACCTCCCAAAGTGTTAGGATTACAGGTGTGAGCCTGTCATTATTTTTTTAAAATCATGCAGGAGTTATGATCATTTTACATAAAATTTTGTAAATTATTTTTAGAAATTTAGTTAAATTCTCAGAACAGGAATAAATGAATCAAAGGGCAAAACATTTCAAAAGTCTTTTAATAAGCACCACCAAAATTGTATCTAGAAAGAAGTACCTATGTATAGTCTCACCAACAATATATGAGTGCCTGTTTTTCTAACTCTTACCAATAATGGAAGACTTTGGTAGAAAAACCCTTCTTTGGTAATTTTTTATTGTGGTAAATATACATAATACATATTTTACCAGTTTAACCATATTTAAGTGTATAATTCAGTGGCATTAAGTACATTCATAGGTTGTACAACCATCACTACTATCCACTTACGAACTTTTTCATTATCCCAATAGAAACTCTATACCCACGAAAAAAACAAAGAAAAAGTTAAAAATATTTCTTCAATTTTGCCACTCTTTTGCTATGATGTTCAATCCCATCAGTAGTACTCTTCCCTCTTTCGAATTCATTCAAATATTGGAATTCGAATGAATTAGTCAGAATAGGAAAGGCTGTTCTGTGGTAACAAACAACTCTAAAATCTTCTGGCTTTCACTACAGAAATTTATTTCTCACTCAAGTTACAAATTCTGTGCCAGTCAGTGAGTGTCTCTGCATCACACAGTCTTTCAGAGTTCCAGGCTAATAGAGGGTCCAAATATTTTGTAGATTTTCTATTAGGAACAGCGGGATTTCACCAGTTACGAAGGCAGGCTTACATCGAACTCATGACCTCGTGATCGACCCGCCTTGGCCTACCAGAAATTAAATGCTTACAGGCCTGAAACCACTGTAATCGACACAAAGTTTCATCTTCCACTAGCGCCAGAAGAACACAGTTAAAATGAGTAACACAGCAGGGGCTAGAAAGTCTACCCCTCCCTTGGGCCCTAGAAGAGACAAGCACTGGATATGGTTGAGTACCAGAAGTCTCTGTATCTTCATTCACATCTGCATTGTATAAAGCTGTTTCTTTTCTTTTCTTTGGTCCTTCCTTCCTTCCTTCCTTCTACTTTTTGAAGTAGATGCTGATGCTTTTCAGCAGCCCTGGACCCTCTGGTTTTCATGTGATTAGTCATGTCACAGAAGAAACCCCATGGTGGATGATAAATGTTAAAACTCTTTACAGGCCGGGCGTGGTGGCTCACGTCTGTAATCCCAGCACTTTGGGAGGCCCAGGTGGGCAGATCACAAGGTCAGGAGATCGAGACCATGCTGGCTAACATGGTGAAACCCTATCTCTACTAAAAAAATACGAAAAAATTTAGCCGGGTGTGGTGGTGGGCGCATGTAGTCCCAGCTACTCAGGAGGCTGAGGCAGGAGAATGTCATGAACCCGGAAGACGGAGCTTGCAGTGAGCCGAGATCATGCCGTTGCACTCCAGCCTGGGTCACAGCGCAAGACTCCATCTCAAAACAAACAAACAAACAAAACTCTTTACAAAATTCATGAGCAGCTTTTTTGAGAAATGGGATATCAGTACTTCATTCTTCATTAAATATACATTCTTTCCTTTGACACATTTCTGTCAAAAGCTTTTGTTTTGCAAAAAAACCAAAGTATTACCAAATCATAAAGCATTTTAATAGCTGTAGATTTGCGTAATAAAATAAAGGACAAATAGCTATAGCAATAGGGTTCAGACCACTCTCTATGTGCTCTATGGCAGCTCTGCTCAGCCTCCACTTTCTTGTACATCTACACTCAACCTGTAATTTTCTGTGCTTCCTGTTGACCCTGCTGACTGGCCTGGCAACTTCGTTCATCTTGCAGGTTACTGCCTGGGCCTCACTGAAACTAGTTGGTACACTAAAATAGCCAGCAAGATTAGCAGTATCAACTGCTTCTCCTCTGGCCAGTAATACTGGAAGGAGTAGCTGTCTCTACCTGATCGCATCTCAGAGAGCTTCATTTTATCAGCAAGTATCCTTCTTACTGTTCTTAAAAATAAGTGTTGGTGACCGGGCGTGGTGGCTCAAGCCTGTAATCCCAGCACTTTGGGAGGCCGAGACGGGCGGATCACGAGGTCAGGAGATCGAGACCATCCTGGCTAACACAGTGAAACCCCGTCTCTACTTAAAAATACAAAAAACTAGCCGGGCGAGGTGGCGGGCGCCTGTAGTCCCAGCTACTCAGGAGGCTGAGGCAGGAGAATGGCGTAAATCCGGGAGGCGGAGCTTGCAGTGAGCCGAGATCGGCCACTGCACTCCAGCCTGGGCGACAGAGCGAGTCTCAGCCTCAAAAAAAAAAAAAAAAAAAAAATGAGTGTTGGTTACCTTGCTTCTGGAAACATCAGAAAAGGAAAGATGGGTTGGCTGGGTATGGTGGCTCATGCCTGTAATCCCAGCACTCTGGGAAGCTGAAGCGGGTGGATCACCTGAGGTCAGGAGTTGGAGACCAGCCTGACCAACATGGAGAAACCCCATCTCTACTAAAAATACAAAATTAGCTGGAGTGGTGGCACATGCCTGTAATCCCAGCTACTTGGGAGGCTGAGGCAGGAGAATCGCTTGAACCTTTGAGGCCGAGATCACGCCATTGCACTCTCACCTGGGCAACAGAGTGAAACTCCGTCTCAAAAAAAAAGGAGAGAAATGGGTTATCCTTGGTCATCTGTCAGATTATCCACGTGTTAAAGTGAGAACTCTGTTCACTGCACATGTGTCTTGCACACTATTAGATGAGACCATGGTAGGAGTTAAAAACACAGAGTGATGATCCAGCAAACCCATCCTGGCCTTTTTTTTTTTTGAGACAGAGTCTTGTTCTGTTGCCCAGGTTGGAGTGCAGTGGTGCATTCTCAGCTCACTGCAACCTCTGCCTCCTGGATTCAAGCGATTCTCCTGCCTCAGCCTCCCAAGTAGTTGGGATTACAGGCACCCACCACCATGCCTGGCTATTTTTCTATTTTTAATAGAGATGGGGCTTTGCCATATTGACTAGGCTGGTCTTGAACTCCTGATCTCAGGTAATCCGCCCACCTTGGCCTCCCAAAGTGCTGAGATTACAGGCGTGAGCCACTACGCCTGGCCTCTTTTTAAAAGCTTCCATGCATTATTTGTAGTAGAACCCCATTTAAAAATGAGAAATCCAGGCCAGGTGTGGTGGCTCATGCCTGTAATCTCACGACTTTGGGAGGCTGAGGCAGGAAGATCACTTGGACCCAGGAGTTCAAGACTGCAGTGAACTATGATTAGGCCATGATACCCCAGCCTGGGCAACAGAGGGAGACCTTGTCTCTTAAAACAAACAAACAAACAAACAAACAAACAAGGCCTGGCACGGTGGCTCATGCCTGTAATTCCAGCACTTTGGGAGGCAGAGGTGGGTGGATCACGAGGTCAGGAGATCAAGACCAGCCTGGCTAACATGATGAAACCCCGTCTCTACTAAAAATACAAAAACAAAACAAAACAAAAAAAAAACAGACGTGGTGGCAGGCGCCTGCAGTCCCAGCTACTTGGGAGGCTGAGGCAGGAGAATGGCGTGAACCCGGGAGGCAGAGCTTGCAGTGAGCTGAGATCGCGCCACTGCACTCCAGCCTGGGCGACAGAGCAAGACTCTGTCTCAGAAACAAAACAAAACAAACAGACACACAAAATCCAGGGGAAATAGGCCAAACGAAGGGCATGCCAGGACAATAGGTATAAAGCAGATCAGTTCCAAACAAAAGAGGATTTAAGGCCATGCTACTTAGAACTAAATAATCTAAGATGATAACTTAATGACTTGTTTCTCTAGTGTGTGCCATGAACCACCAGGTTCCCCTTTTGGAATGTAAATGGGAGTGTTCTGTTTTCTGCTCAATCTCAGCCAGATAATCGATTCTAAACACCCCATGACTTCCCTGAAGGTCTTTTCCCTTCTACTACCAATCTAGGAGTCCACTAATCTATAGTTGTATGGAAGAAACACTGATTCTCTCAACTTAAGCAAAAAGGTATTTTATTTGAAGCATATGGAGGTGTTAAGGAAGCCTTGAAGAACCAGCTTTGGAAGAAGCCTGGTAGCCTGCCCGGCAGCAGGTCTGTTTCAACACTCTTGGCTGGAAAAGATGAACTCTGTCTTTTTCTTCACAGTCTGTTTCTTCTGTCAGTGCTTTACTACGTTCAAAAGTCAAAGTCCTGAGAAAGTCTGGTTGGCCAAGCTTAGGTCATGTGCCCAGCCCTTGGCTGTGGCAGGTCTGAGAGGAAAGATTTATAGAAGGAACCTCTAGGGATCTCTCTGGTTTCCCTAGCATGAGGCAGGCACAGGAATTTTACCAAGACTACATGCTATGTGGGAAAATGATTACCCTCGTGGAAATCATGGTAATGTTGGGAAGTGGGAATGAATGCTGGGCATTCCAAAATGCCAGTGTCCATTATTTAGAGTAAAAACTATCATTTTAATGGCATCAAAGCACATAAACCCAGGATTCCTATTGAGTTAATATATGCTGTTTTATTTTACTATTTTCTAATTGTTAAGTGGCTGCTGCATTCTTTTTTTCTTTCCTGCAACAAATAGCCTTAGGCATATACTTTTTTTTTTTTTGAGATGGAGTCTTGCTCTGTTGCCCAGACTGGAGTGCAGTGGCATGATCTCAGGTCACTGCAACCTCTGCCTCCTGGGTTCAAGCAATTCTCCTGCCTCAGCTGCCCAAATAGCTGGGATTACAGGTGTCCACCACCACACCCAGCTAATTTTTGTATTTTTAGTAGAGATGGGTTTGCACCATGTTGGCCAGGCTGGTCTCAAACTCCTGACCTCATGATCCTCCCACTTCTGCCTCCCAAAGCGCTGGGATTATAGGTGTGAGCCACCACGCCTGGCCTTTTTTTTTTTTTTTTTGAGATGGAGTTATCTGCCCGCCTTGGCCTCCCAAAGTGCTGGGATTACAGGCATGAGCCACTGTGCCCGGCCAAGCATATACATTTAAAAAATTATTTTCTGCTGGGTGTGGTAGCTCACGCCTGTAATCCCAGCACTTTGGGAGGCCGAGGCAGGGGAATCACTTGAGGCCAGGAGTTGACCAGCCTTGTCAACATGGTGAAACTTTATCTCTATTAAGAATTAAAAAATTAGCCGTGTGTGGTGGCACATACCTGTAATCCCAGCTACTCAGGAGACTGAGGCAGGAGAATTGCTTGAACCCGGGAGGCAGAGGTTGTAGTGAGTCCAGATCGTGTCACTGCACTCCAACCTGGGCAACAGGGCGAGAGACTCTGTCTCATAACAAAAACCTTTTCTTAGGGTAAATGGTCAGGTCTGAAATTACTGGGTCAAAGGATAAGTACACACATTTTTATATGTTTTCACTTTCTATTTTACTGAGGTGCCAGTGGGCTCTTGAGAGTATGCCTCTAATAGTGGCAGGCTGAATTTCCAGTGGCTGGATATTTGCCTGGTTGAAAGTCACCTTGTGGAAACCTTTCTCTGGGTCATAGAAGGGACGTTTGGAGTGCTGCGAAAAACATTCTCTTTAGAGCTCTTCTCTTTCCCTCCATCATTTAAAAAATCTCAGTTGATATCTGAATAAAACAAACTGCAAGGTTCCTTCTTCGGTCAGTTGATCCACATGTCATAGGAAGGAGGGCAGCATTTGCCTGAGAGATCTATGGGCAGTGCGGAATGCCTGCTGCTATATGCAGTGTGTGCTCATATATTACTGTATGTGATATACATGCCAAGTCTCTCCAAAAGCTGGGGATGGCAGAAGCAGTGATTGCACTAACAGGAGACTCCACCTGGGGCAAGTACTGGTTGTGTGCCTTGACCCACATCTCCTTGAGCCAGGTTCTTCTACCTCCACCCTGAAAAGATAAGAGTCCTACGTTTCTTCAGAGGATATTAATTTATTTTCTCCCTCCCTCCCTGCCCTACTTCCTTTCCTTCCTCCTTTCCTTCCTTCCTTCTTGAGACAGAGTCTCACTCTGTCTCCCAGGCTGGAGTGCCTTGGCATGATCTTGGCTCATTGCAACTTCCACCTCCCAGGTTCAAGTGATTCTCCTGCCTCAGCCTACAGTGTAGCTGGGATTACAGGCCCGCGCCACCATAGGTGTCTAATTTTTAAAATTTTTAGTAGAGGCGGGGTTTCACCATGTTGGCCAGGCTGGTCTCGAACTCCTGACCCCAAGTGATCCACCCGCCTCGGCCTCACAAAGTGTTGGGATTACAGGCGTGAGCCACCGCACCCAGCTGAGAAGATATGAATTTCAACGTGGGAGGACTGAAGAATCTCCCCCACATACCCATCCTCCCTCTTCCCTATCCCAGTTTCAGTAGCAACGCCCACTTCTCAGCCAGGCTGTCATGCTGGCTGGAGGAAGCAGCAGTGTGCTTTGTTTTAGAATTACCCTCTTGTCAGCTTATTCTGCATGGCTAGAGTATACCAGATTGTAAACGCTTGAGATGAGGGACTATTTCACCCTAGCACTTGCTTACCACAGTGCTTTCCCCACCCCATGTACTCAATCAGTATTTGCTGACCAAATATCCCTAGTTAAATGTACTAGTTCTAAAACTTCCTTGAGGTCCTAAACTCTTCCAAGCTTTGATGCCCAGAAGTACTGGAAAAGGTGAGCTCTCCTGAGAAACAAGCAGGGAGGCCCGAAGCCCACGCTCAGTGTTCTCAAGGATAGAAGCAGGGTTGGTGCTCGGCAGGTAGGATGGGCCCTCACTCCCTCTTCAGCCTCCTTTCGGCCCATGGTGCTCCCGCCACATGGCCGCAGTTTCAGTTACTTGTACTGATTCTTCCACAAAGCCTCCTCTGGGAACGCTTCTTCCCTCTGCACATCACATCCACTTCACCTCTGTCCATTCACTCCCGGTGCTTCAGGTCTCAGCTCAGTTGTCACATCCTCACTGACATCTCAGAATAGTCCAAAGGCCCCCGAATAGCAGGCTTGTTCCTAGTGCTCACCAGAGATTTCACTTGACATTTATATTTGCAATGATTTGATAAATTTTCTTTCACTCTGATTGGAGGATATTAGTCCATGAGATCACGAATCATGCTGGGTTTTTGTTTGTTTATGCTATTGCTGTCCCAGTTCTAGCACAGTACCTGGCACATAATGGGTGCTCAGTAAATGCTGGAGACACAAAGTAGTAGTTTCTTTTCTTTTCTTTTCTTTTTTTTTTTTTGAGATGGAGTCTTGCTCTGTCGTCCAGTCTGGAGTATAGTGGCCACGATCTCAGTTCACTGCAACCTCTGCCTCCCAGGTTCAAGCAATTCTCCTGCCTCAGCCTCCCGAGCAGCTGGGACTACAGGCGCACACCACCACGCCCAGCTAATTTCTGCATTTTTAGTAGAGTCGGGGATTTACCATATTGGCCAGGCTGGTCTCGAACTCCTGACCTCGTGATCCACCCGCCTCAGCCTCCCAAAGTGATGGGATTACAGGCGAGAGCCACCACACCCAGCACAAATAGTAGTTTCTGCACACCACACTACACTGGTACACCCACTGCAATCCTGGAATATACAGAGATCCTGGGGTGACTCTCAGTAGAGCATACCCAGCTTAGTGTTCACAGCATAGCCTTTCTCAAATTTCATTACTCAGATTGCTAGTCACAAACTCTCAATAGGGGTGGTGTGAAGAAAAAGGTTCTTTTAAAAATATAGGTGTAATTAAAATGTCAAACACATTTGGACCATTATTATTATTCTGTGAGACAATATGTCTTTAAGGAAAGGGTATGGCTGGGCGCAGTGACTCATGCCTGTATTCCCACCACTTTGGGAGGCAGAGGTGGGTGAATCACCTGAGGTCAGGAGTTCAAGACCAGTCTGGCCAACATAGTGAAACCCCATCTCTACTAAAAATACAAAAATTAGGTGGGCATGACGGTACATGCCTGTAACCCCAGCTACTTGGGAGGCTGAGGCGGAAAAATCACTTGAACCCGGGAGGGAGGCAGAGGTTGCAGTGAGCTGAGATTGCGCCATGGCACTCCAGCCTGGGTGACAGAGGGAGATTCCATTTCAAAAAAAGGAAAAGGTTATTATAGGAAGAGGAGTGACATGCAGGGGGAGATGCAAGAGTCCTTTACTCTTCCTTCATTATGCTTTCTTTTTAAGCGTGCAGTTCAGTGGCATTACGTATATTCACATTGTTGTATAAGCATCACCATTATACTTTTATAGGTTACTAGTTCACAAACTCGTTGTGTAGTGTCGTCATATCTTGTTGGATCAGCCTGCCCCATGCTCAAAGGCGACCCTTAATGGCCCAAGCTACTTGGCATTACCCCCTTCTTGGGCTCAGTGATAAATTGAGTGGCAAGCCTCCGGGTCCAAGTGACTCAAGGAATAGCAGTCTCCTGAAATGCTTTGATTCCCAGATTAAAGTAGTTGTGATAAGGGAGCAACTTTCTAGCTCAGGAAGGGGTCTTGTCTCACCAATAGGTGAGCCTGGAAATGTTGACGCTATTTGGTTCTCATGAAGGAAGCTTTCTGGAGGCTGAAGTCAATTCCCAGAAGGCAGGCAGAGCCAAGAGAATCACAGAGAAATGGAGCTGGAGTGCTGAGAACTGCTTCAGAAGTTTCAACTGCCTCTCTGTGGAGGTTTTCAGTGACGTGTTTCAATAATTTATGAAGTTATTTTGGCATTTTTGTTTCTTTTTGTGTTTTGTTTTTAATACTTGTGAGAGAAAGCAGCTTTACACAGTCTGCAAGAGACTCAAAGATTTATTTTAAATTTCTTCTAATTACATAATTTAGTTTTCTGCATAGCTGTAATTTATATATCTCACTCACAAAGGTGTCTGCCTGCAGCAGAGACTGCTAGGTTCCTGCTCAGAATCTACTATCCCTTTTCTCTTTGTAGGAAAATTCAGATTTCACTTATGTACCTGGGGAAAAGATCACATTTTTCATCTTCCCTTGCAGGGAGGTGTGGCCATTTGATTAAGATCTGGTCAATGAGATAAAAAATAAAATGTTGTGTGAGATGCACAGGAATACTGAGAAAAGAAGCTGATTCAGTGGGGACAGGGGCCCTTCTATCCTTTCCCTTCTTTCCTCCCAGAAGGACCTCTAGGAGCCATCTTGTACCACGAGGTGACACTGAGGATGGAAGCCAGTGCTTCCTTGGGGACTCTGGCATCATGGACTTCTTTTTATGAGAGAGAGGGAAATATAAACCCCCTATGGTTAAAAAACCAGTGATTTTGGATTTTCTGTTATAATGTGTCTGAACCTAATTCTGACTCACAACCTGAAACATATCCAAGGATTCGGTAGACCCATATTTAACTTTATAGGTAGCTACTTTGTGAGTCATCACAACAACACAAAAACTACAGTATCGTATGCAGCGGAACCTACGTCAGGGGCTTCCTGTACGTTAACCTCTATGTCATGTAGACTGAAACTTGACTAGCTTGCATTGATTCAAATCCCTAACTAATCCAAGCACCGAGTAAAGCATAAAAATGCCATTTGGGTGTTAGTGCCTCCCTGACTTATGTACTTGAATGTCTCCCAGGCATCTCAAACTTCATGAGTTTACACAGAAACACATCCTTCCATCCCAGTCATCACCAACACTGCCATGTCAGCTTCTTATCTCATCTTATCCTTTCAGTAAGTGGCATATCCATCCACCTAACTTGCCATGCCACAAGCCTGGGGGCCGCCGCCGACCCCTTCTTCCTCATTTCCAGTATCCAGGCTATTGTCAAGACCCACAATCTCCTTCTAAAATATACTTCATTTCTGTCTATTTCTTGCCGTCTCCTTGGAGGGTTGCCTTGGAGGGTTGAGCTATTCCATTTCTTGCCCAGACAACTCCAACCACCTTCTGTCTGGATTTCCATTCTCCACATAGCAGGGAGAGAAAGCACAATCCAGATTATTTTACCACATGCATGAAACTCTTCAAAGACTCCCAACAGCGTTGGGGTACAGTCTCAAATCCTAAATAAGACTTAGAGGCTCTGCACCATCTGACCCCTGCCTATCCTCCACCACCTGCCATTGTTGTGAGCCAGTCTCTCTCACTGGGCTTCAGCCACCTGACCTGTTCATCTCTTGAATGTGCCATCTCAGGGGCCTGCACAGGCTGGTCCCATGTCTGTACTATGTTCCTACCCCTATTTAACAGTTAACTCCTACTGATATTCCTGGTCACTGATTAAATTATCATTTTCATATCATTTCCTCAATGAGGCCTTCCTCGACCCATCCCAAATCTCTATCAGGTCTTCCAATTATAACATCTCTTTATAACTTTATAAAGCACTGAGTAGAAGTGCAGTTATCACCTCACACACGTACACCCAGTGTTAAAGAGCTAGTGAATATGAATCTTAATTCATTACCGAATAGGTCCACAATAATAACCATGAGTGGAGGGGCCTGATTAATTTTGTTTTATTCGGCTATGCCTATGCAGTGTCTTGTAAGTGATCAGTACATGTGGAATGAATAAGTATACCTTATTCACTTTACTTCATGGCGCTTTAATTTCATTTTAACTGCATGGCGCTTTAATTTTCAATTGGATATATATGTGTGTGATTTTTCTTTTTCTTCTAGGATGAGGTCAGTCTCCTTCCAGAGACCAAAAGCACAGTGAGGAAAAACACTGTTTTGTGTTCTACTGCATCATGAGCACCTAATATGGTGCCTAATACATATAAATGATCAGTAAATATTTGTGGGAATAATTGATTAACTAAGATGAAACCTGGAAACTCAGTAGCATCTGCTTTTGTGGCCACTTTTCTCGAGTTCTGTCTTACATGGTTTAAAACTATGATTTAAGGGCTCTCCTGCTCCGCAAATCTTTCCCACATTGATGGAATGTAATGTCTGCTCCTCGCTCTCATCCCTCTCTTCAGCCCATCCTCCACATCTCCTTCTTCCTTGAGTCTCATCACTATCATAATTTTCAACTGGCACTTTACAAACACAATTTAATTCAATCTTCTCAAGCAACCTGCAGCTGCAATGTCATCATCTCCCTTTCACTGATGGTAAGTCTGAAGTTTACAGAAAATTACCTTTGCTAAGGTTGCACAACGGTTAAGCAGTAAAGCTGGAGCTGGACCTCCTAAATATCTATCTTTCCACTGTCCACTGTACAGAGATTTCTCTTCACTTAGTTATACTTATTCAGTCCACATGTACTGATCACTTACCAGACACTGCATAGGCATAGCTGAATAAAACAAAATTAATCAGGCCCCTCCACTCATGGTTATTATTGTGGACCTATTCGGTAATGAATTAAGATTCATATTCACTAGCTCTTTAACACTGGATGTACATATATGAGGTGATAAGTAATGTTTTTAATGATGTTTTGACATTGTTTTAAACAGCTTTTTTTTTCTCCAAACATCTAAAGAACTGGGCACACTGAATAAGCCAGAGTTTTTACGGCTTGGAGTCTACTGTGTTAAAGGAGGAGAAGCAGTTCTAGAGTAGTTCATCTTAAAACAAATTTTATTGAGATATATTTCACAGACCAAAAGAAATTCACCCATTTAACATGTACAATTAAGTGATTTTGAGTATATTCAGAGTTGTGCAACCATTACCAAAATTTAAATTTAAATTGTTTTCGGCCAGACTCGGTGGCTCACTCCTATACCTCCAACAATGTGGAAGACCAAGGTGGGCGCATCATTTGAACTCAGGAGTTTGAAAAAAGCCTGGGCAACATAGTGAGACCCTATCTCTATAAAAAATAAAAATATTAATAATTTTCATCACCCTGAAAATAAGCTCCTGACTACATGTACCCTCCACTCTATCCCCCAGTCTCTAGCAACCACTAATCTTTCCGCCTCTATAGATTTACCTGTTTTGGACATTACATATAAATGGATAGTATTATATATGGCCTTTTGCAGCTGGGTTTTTACTTAGCATAATGTTTTCACCGTTCATTGTGCAGTAGCACATGTCAGTACTTCATTCCTTTTTATTGTAGATTGATATTTCATTTTATGAACATAAACATTTTGTGCATGCATTACACAGCTGATGAAGGACATTTTGGTTGATTCTACTTTTTGGCTGTTATGAATAATGCTGCTATGAACATTTGTGCGTAAATATTTGCGTGGACATATATTTTCATTTCTCGGGTATATAAGAGTGGACTTGCTGGGTCACATGGTAACCTCTATGTTGAATATTGAAGAAGTGTCAGCAAGTCCCTCTACGAGAAAAGGTTTGGGTTTCTGTTCTGAGGATTGAGTGTGGTCAGTGGCTGTTTCGCAAGGCCCTCACTTTTGTTTACACCCCTTCTCTTGTCTTTCTTCCCCTTATTTGCCTCTTTTATTCTCTTTTCTGTAGACTCCAGTCTCCTGCTGGTTTTAGCAGGAACTGAAGCTTTCACCGCCTAAAAGTTATTTGTAAGACACTTTGAACTCTCTGGAGGATGGACATTAGAGTAATAATGTTTATCTGCTGGTTAGGCACTCCTGGTGCTGTTTTGTAACAAAAGGGCTTATTGAGTAGGAGGCTTATTTAACTTGTTCGGGAGGGTTACCCTCCTACAACATGCTGTCCAAACAGATTCTTAATTACCCAGCTAAGAGTCTGAACATCTTGAGGAGTAAATTACTTTGAAGTTTCTCGTTAACATTACCATCACATTATATAAGTCTATATTGCGAGTTTGTAGATGTATGGAGTTTCTAGTGGGTGCCCGGCACATAATAATTGCTTGATAAATTGCGATTATGAAAAGTTACTCTAATGAACTATTAGTTTTTTTTTTTTTTTTTTTAAGAAATACTCTTTTTTTTTTGAGATATTGTCTCGCTCTGTCGCCCAGGCTGGAGTGCAGTGTGGCACGATCACGGCTCACGGCAACCTCCGCCTCCTGGGTTCAAGCGATTCTCCTGCCTCAGTTGGGACTACAGGCACGCGCCACCGCACCCGGGTAATTTTTGTATTTTTAGTAGAGACGGGGTTTCACCCTGTTAGCCAGGCTGGTCTCCCAACTCCTGACCTCAGGTAATCCACCCGTCTCCGTCTCCCAAAGTGTTGGGATTACAGGAGTGAGCCACCGCGTCCGGCCTAAGGTATACATTTCAATACTTTCAAATGCCTTAACTTTTTTTGGGGACACACTGGAGTTGTTTCAGAACACACAAAACAGGCTTTTTGAGGGCACTGACATAAATTCTCATTGATAGTCACCCCCAGGCGGTGAAAACCACGTTACCTGGCATGTTTTCCGGTGGTTATTTTTAGAATAAAGATCGTCTCTATCTACCCAAGCAAATTTAATGTGCTGAACACAGCAGAAACAACTTTTCTGTGGTTTAGCCAGCCCTCTCCCTTCACCTAAGTCATTTAGTGCGGATACGCAGAGAAGTGTAATAGGAGCTGCTGGGCCACCAAGAAAATGCTCTTGCCATTGTAAGGCTTCGATCTCAAGCGGAGATTTACCACGCATCTCACTTTAAACTGGGAAAGGAACCGGGACAAGGAAAAGAGCCCCACGTGCGAGTTCGTTCCTAGCTCGGGGGTGGGGGGGCTTCCCAGGATACATGAGATAAATGAGTTAATCATCTCCTCCTGCAAGGCAGCCGCTTCAGAGTTATGTCGCCCGCCTGCCGGGACTAACGACTGCAATTAAGACGCTCCTTCTCGGTCCCGGTCGGGTTCCGTGCAGCGGGGAGCCGACTGTGAGTCACCCCGGCCCCGGGAACCCAAGCAAAGGGGAGGGGCGCGCGCCAGTGGTGGAGGGGAGCCGCGGGGCGAAATTCTAGCCCGGGGACGCCTCCGAAGGAAGAGGAGGGGCGGCTTCGCGTGTGGAAGAGAAGGAAGAGGCGTCCAGGGAAAAGAAGAGAGGAAGAAAGGCGGAGGAAAGAGAAGGGGGCGAGCGGGAGCGCGGGCCCGGCCGGGCGGCGCCTCGGGGAGTGTCTGCCGCGCGGGGGCCGGGAGGGGCGGGGCCGCGGGCGCTCAGGGCTCGGCGGGGGCTGCCGGGATTGGGGCGCCACGGCTTGCGCTGGTCTCGGTGGCCGCTCCTCCGCGTCGCAGGGCTTGGCTCTGCGGGACATGTCCGTGCCGCGCTCGCCGTGCGCCCGGGCCTGCTAGTTCCCCGGGGCTGCCTGAACGCGCGGCGCCGCACCTGGCAGCGGCCTCGGAGCCCGGCTCGGGCAGGAGCGCGCGGCCGTGCGCACCGCGCCGCGACCTCTGCCGTCATGGGGCTGCAGCCCCTGGAGTTCAGCGACTGCTACCTCGACAGCCCGTGGTTCCGGGAGAGGATCCGCGCTCACGAAGCGGAACTCGAGAGGACCAACAAGTTCATCAAAGAGCTCATCAAGGACGGGAAGAACCTCATCGCTGCGACCAAAAGTAAGCGGGGACGCGGGCGCGGACGGGGCTGCGGCGTGGCGAGGCGGGGAGGAGCCTCTCTCGGCAGGAGGCGGAGGGTCTCGTGTCCGGGGCCAGCAGCCAGAGGAACGGGGAATTCATTTCGGACCAGCCCAGCTCGCTCGGAACCCCGGGGGGGTGGTCCCTGGGGTCATTCCTTCTCGAGGCAGCGCGGCGAGACCCCATTCCCGCCCCTGCAGCTCTGCGGCGGCGGGAACTAGCTGCTGCCCGTGGGCCCCGCCTGGCTGCCGCCGAACACCCCTTGCTGACTGCGCGCTCCGCTGAACCGAACCTAGGCTCTCCTGGCCCGGAGTCAGGTTTCATTGCTGCCTAAAGTTACAATCTCTTTCAAAACCTTGGCATCTGTTTGCCTAGTTTTGTTTTGTGACTTCTCAAAAGAACTTTCCTGGGGATTCTTTGAAACCCTGCGGGGGTGTGGAGTTTTCCGGAGTCCCCTTAAGCTTCACCTTTACCCTCTCATTGTCTGATGTTCCCCGACAGTTCTGTTCCAGGTCCCTCACGTGCCAAACCAGAAAGTCCACCTGGCTTTATGCTGCTTCCGCACATTCCTCCCCTCCCGTGCTGAGGAGGTTCAAAGATTGGGGTTTGGAAGGGCGAGCGGATAGCCTGCCCTCTAGCCCAAGCGGGCACTGCTTGCAAATAGGGAATTCCACCCGGGTTAGGCTTGGTGCCTTCCTCCCCTGAACTTCTCTGTCTCTTAAACTCGGAAGAAGACTTGAGATATAGGAGAGATAACTGTATTTTAGTGTAGTTGAGAGTCTTTCTAGGAGAGAGTGGGCCAAAATTCATGCAGAAATACTGAGTGAGTGATGCTGCTGGAAGATGGGGCGGAATTACCTCCAGTGAGGAGCTGGGCAGCCTGACCATCCCTTGGATCCATAACGCCTTTGGAGGATGGCGGTGAATGCCCCCTTTTCCTCTTTAAAAGACCTGCCCATACAGTAGGGACTTGGGCGGTATCCAGCCTTGAGGGGCTGGGTTCTTAGGGCCTTCATCACTCACCTAGATTCTCAGTTCAGTAATTCTCAGCCTTAAGTGTTCGTCCCTTGTACATTTGTTTGTAGATATCACCTCTGGGGAAAATCCCCCATCTCACTGTTCTCCCGACCGCGCCCCGCCCCAATTTTCATTAAGGGCTATTAAAACATGTTGAACATACTGTCTCGGGCACCCAGCATGGTACCTTTTACAGTAAACATGCATTTAATGAATAAGTTGAAGTACATTTCTGTGGGAAGAATTTAGTGAGCCATCCCTGTAATTTTGGAAGCAAGTCACTCAACTTCTCTGGATGATCTCCAAGGTTCCTTTTGGTTCTCTGACCTCTTTGGTGTTGCAAAATCAGGATTGGGACTCACTTAGGGTTTTTTTGTTTGTTTTGTTTTTAAGTCTCTGCTGTTTGAATCAGAAGTGGGACTCTGGGACATGTGACAAGTGGGCTTATTTGGTTGAGGGCTCTCCAGGCCCTTGACATCTGGTATGTGAGTTGGGTGGGAAGTAGGGGGGCGCTATACATATGGAGGAGGGAGCATAGAAAGGAGGAGTTGGGGGCGGGGGTGCAGAGTGAACACGAGAATGAGGACTGAGGACTTTTTCTGTAACTTGGTGTTAATCAGAGTCAGTGGCCAGGGAATGTACCTTCTCTCTCATTGATTGTAGTAGTTCCCTCTTGAGCTAGAGAGATGTGGGGGAGAGGCAGAGGGCAAAGCCAGTTTGGCCACTGGTAGAAAGCTATTTCGGTGACAGCATATTAGCTTTCCTGCCATTAGGAAACATGCCTTAGGTTCCAACAGCATCCAGTGCATCTGGGGGGCCAGATGTCAGCCTTCCTCCAGACTGTAGACTTTCTTGAATTTGTGAATTGGTATCTTACTCCTTTTGATTATCATCCTTTAGCATAAGAAACATAACTCGTAATCATGCTTTGAGAGTGATTGGAAATTCTTTTTTTTTTTCTCATTATGTTCATTAAGAATTTGTTTAAATTCTTTCCCAGAAAGTGACAGGAACACAGCTGTAGCTCACATGCCTTTTCCCGCTTGCTCCATAAAGTTTACTTCTAGTTCCTACTAAAGACGAAGAGCCTTGGACTAAAGTCAGGGGACCTGAGTTTAATTGTTCTTCACCGGTTAGGGCTTGGCCATAGGAAAATTGAGCAGGTCTCATAATTCTTTTTGCGTTCAGCTTCCCCTGCGTACTTTTTCGGGAAACTAATAAGGTTCTGCAGTATTTGAAAATGGCTTGATGAGGTTATTTGAAATTGCAGTCCAGGTAAATGGTTCACCTAACCAGTTGAGCTTTTGTATAACATCAGAGAGTCAAGGAATGACATTAGGTGGAGGATCTACAGAAAGAATAAAACCCATTAGGTCAGATTGTTTGTATTTCCAGATATTTTACATTTTGTTTTACAAAAATGGCCTTTTGAGCATTTTGAGAATTGTGTATTTAAGTGATTTCTGTTTTTAATTGCCCTGCAAGGTGTCTCCTGTGTGCATTACATTCTTGGAAGATTTCAGTATGTAATTTTGATGTCTTGACACTTTGAAACCTTCCACAAATATTTAGAGTTTTGAGGCTTATGGGACCTGAAGGCTTACTGCTGAGTTCAATTAGATAGCAATCAGCAAATATTTAGCACCTACAATTTGCTAAATACTGGAATTAGATACAGATTTATAATAGGGTAGAGGCCCTTGCCCTTGAGTTTATTGTCCTGTAGTTGAATTTACTTCAATCTAAGGAACATTTTTGAACTCCTTACTGCACTGTGCTAAATTCTTGAAGAAATAAAGAATGTAGACACATACCTGTTACAAGGTTAAAAATTTAGTGACAAGTATTCTAACTTTTCCGGGGACAAGGGTTTGTATGTGAGAGTGGAGGAGGTTTGTTGGAAGTTTTGGAACTCACTGGTGATAAGGAGTAAAACCTTATCATACCGGAAACCAGAAGAAACCAGAACACTCGCAGTGTTTGGAGAAGAGTGAAGAGACGAGTTTGCTGGAATGGTGGTTTTTCAGGGAGTGGTAGACTGGGATGAATGGAGAGGTCAGTTTTAGATTATGGAGGGCCATAAAAGCAAAGTTAGGAATGTGGAGTTTATCTTGTGGAGAGTTACTGAAGGCTTTTCAAGAAGGCTGACATAATAGCAAAGAGATGGTTTAGAGACAGTATTGCACATTTGTGTGTAGAGTGAATTTGGAGATAGCACTGAGGGTGGGGAGGAACTCCAGAGAGAAAAGCCAGTGATTTCAGTGGTAAAGTTGGAGATTATTCACTCAATTCAATGAATTCGTTGTTCAAATGGCTTTTTTAGTTTTCTTTTTAAAGTACTTTCCTTTCTTAGAATAACCAGTGTGTTCTTTCGATGGAATTGAAACTTTTGTAAGCCTTTGTGATGTCTATGTAGTTTCAGTTACTTATGATTCATACAGGTAGATAGCACAGTTGCCAGAAACAGCAATAAGCCATGTATGCTTTTCTCATAAATTTTACATTAGGCAGTCTTGAGAAAGTGTACCTTGTTCTGTAGAGAAATATTTTTTAAAACAAATAGTCCTTACAGTTATTAAGCACTAATACAGTGATATAAAATGCTCTGTCGTAAACTTAAATTGTCTAGCTCTGTGTGTGTGTGTGTCGCCGAAGGGGCCCTCATTAGTGAGTCTGCTGTTACTAAACAGATATGGAAAAGGATGTAAAGGACCTTGTTAGTGGCAGAGCCAGGATGAGAATTTAGGTCTTCCAAACTTGGTTTTGATACTTCTAGCCTCGGCATTTTAATGGTTTTTGCTTTGTTTCTCTTAGGAAAAACATAAGTTCCTTTAGGCTGTCTTTACGTTTACTGTTTCAGAGAAATATTCTTTTCGGGAAATTTCTTAAGTTGCCATTACATTAAACCTACTGAGATTTGGAAGACTAAAAATAATTTTCCTATTTTGTAAACTTGAGCCTTGGTTTCCTTTTGTTTTTTGTAAAATGGGACTGACAGAGAAAGCCTTGAGGAATAAATAAAATGGTGTGAAAGTGCTTTGAAACACAAATGTAAAATGGTTGTGTAGACACTACTGCTGGTTCAGCCAACATTCCTTTTCCCCTCTGACAATCCAGATTTCATTCAAGTGTCTGCATCCTTTTCAGATGACTCAGGGGAAGGCATTTCAGGGTAATTCTGATTAATCTAACTCAGTGGTTCTCAAGCCTAGCTGCTCAATAAAATCACCTGGGGGAACTGTTAAAGCAGTCAGGGTTGAGAAACTAAACTCTAACTCAGTTACGATAAACCCATTTTCTGGGTTGGTGGTAATTATAAGAATGAGGTTGTATTCCAGTTCTGGCCAGTGAGACATGACAGGAAGTCTTCTGGATACTTCAGGGAGAGGTTTCCTTTTGTCATAGGAGACTTGAAGAAAGATGGTTTTCTACTTTTCTGTATTCTCTTATGATGCCTGGAAGTGCTATGCACTACATTGGGCCTGAGCGGCATAGTGCGCTAACTGAATTTGGGTTCCTGATGTTGTTGGGAGACCTGTGGGTGTTTCTATGCTTTGAGTGTCTTGTTAAATGACATAAGACAGTTTTGAGTTGGGTGTTCTGCTACTTAATGCCCTAGGGTTTATTTTTTTATTTTTTATTTTTAAAATTTTATTTGAGATGGAGTCTCGCCCTGTCGCCCAGGCTGGAATGCAGTGGCGCAATCTTGGCTTAGTGCAACCTCCATCTCCTGGGTTCAAGTGATTCTTGTGCCTCGGCCTCCCAAGTAGCTGGGATTACAGGCACGCACCACCACACTCAGTTAATTTTTGTACTTTTTTTTTTGTAGAGACAGGGTTTCACCATGGTTGGTCTTGAACTCCTGGCCTCATGTGATCCATCCACCTCAGCCTCCCAAAGTGCTGGGATTACAGGTGTCAGCCACTGCGCCCGGCCTTAATGGCCTAATTTTGATAAAGTGGTGTAATTGTAAATTTTGTGATTATGCTCCCATCAAGTGGAATTTAGAGAGATACAGAAAATAAAATGCTATTTTAAAAAGTTAATAAATTGCAATATATTTTTTTCCCGAATGGAAAGGAATACTTATGCACATTCTTTTTTTTTTTTTTTTTTTTTTTTTTTTGAGAGAGTCTTGCTCTGTCGCCCAGGCTGGAATGCAGTGGCGTGATCTCGGCTCACTGCAAGCTCCACCTCCTGGGTTCACACCATTTTCCTGGCTCAGCCTCCTCAGTAGCTGGTACTACAGGCGCCCCCCACCACGCCCGGCTAATTTTTTGTATTTTTAGTAGAGATGGGGTTTCACTGTGTTAGCCAGGATGGTCTGGATCTCCTGACCTCGTGCTCCACCCATCTTGGCCTCCCAAAGTGCTGGGATTACAGGCTTGAGCCACCACGCCCAGCCAGCACATTCTTTGCCTTAAAGAAGTTACCATAGAGCCCCTACAATTTGGGACATCACCTGGGATAAGTCATACTGTCACTTGGGGTTTTATTACAGTGGCTGGTCTCCAGTGTGAATGTAGACTGGCTGTGAAAATAATTACAATCAGACTTGAGCCAGGGTAGGGACCCAGACAGGCTTGAAAAGCTTGACATGCTTTACTCACTGCAGGTGATCTTTACTCCATTTAGAGTTGTTCCTATTTAGAGCCTGCCACCAGGCCACCAGCTGAGCCATGTTTATTTAGAACAGATTTTTACTAGCCAGTCAGCAATCTAATGTTCTCAGTGTCTTTTTGTCACATTGCCTTTCTCTGTCCTCCCGTCTGCTGGGGTTCCTTTGACCAGCTCCTTTTTGCGTTTTTGTTTTTTTTTTTTGAGGGGACTGGGGTACATTGTAGACTTTTGGATAAAGAATACATAGAGGAGGGTATTTTTGTGTTTAATCTTTAAAATAGCTGATGGAATATAATATAGAAGATTAAGAGCATAAGCTGAGGTACTAGTCTGGCTGGATTCATACCCAAGCTCAACCACCTGTTAACAGGGGATCCTTGCTCAAGCTGCTTAGCTTTTCTGTATCTGTGTTCTCGTCAATAAAATAGAAATTATAATACGACCTATTGTATTGGGTTAAAAGTAGGATTTGTTAATACATGTAAAGCATTTAGTGCTCACAGATGAACAATTATGATGACATATCTAAATTACAGGCATATGTTTTAATATCAGGGCCCTGTTCTTGCCTCAAAATAGCTGTTCTGCACCCTAGACCAGGTATCTAACCTTTTAGTGTTTATTACCCCTAACAGTATATTTCTCCAAAGCACCATTACCAGTGACTGAGAAACAAAATTGTCAAACCCTGGAAAGCCTTCCAAATTTTGATTGTAGTTCAGGATGCTGGAAAATCTTGAAAACACATTGGTGGCCAGGCTTGGTGGCTTAAGTCTGTAATCCCAGTACTTTGAGAGGCCGAGGCGGGTGAATCACTTGAGGTCAGGAGTTCAAGACTAGTCTGGAGAACATGGTGAAACCCCATCTCTACTAAAAATAAAAATAAAAAAAAAATTAGCCAGGTATGTTGGCAGGGGCATGTAATCCCAGCTTCTCGGCGGGGGACAAGGCAGGACAGTGCTTGAATCTAGGAGGCGGAGGTTGCAGTGAGCTGAGACCAAGCCACTGCACTCCAGCCTGGGCAACAGACGAGACTCTGTCTCCAAAAAGGAAAAAAAAAAAAAAAATACACTGGCAAATCAGAGCTTAGTGGTATCTTGGGAAAATATTTTCTAGAATTTATTTTTTATTCACAAAGATTTGAAGATGAAGTAGAATGTGTTGCTAAGGTCACTGCAAATCTAGTAAGCAATCTACAGTCGAGGTTCAGGCAGTCAGCAGCAGGCCTTTCCTCCAAGGGGCTGATAAGGAAGAGTTGATGACAGAGTTCAGCTGAAGGTATTGACATGACAATGTAAATGACTGCAGCCTTCAGATACTTCAAATTACAGAGATACTGTTTGAGGACGTGAACTCAAAATTAGGGTTTCCAGCGTCTCACATGCTGAAATCCTAACAGCTTCTATTTGCTATGGTAAATTCACAATGAAAAAAAGAAGACAGCCAGAGACATCCCTAAGAGGGATTTTCCTTAGAGCTGTTAGGTAATCCTGTTCTCTACAGCAGAATCCTCAAAGTCCCCTGGACAAATTCCCAAGGAAGCTGTTTTGAATTCTGTGACTTCAATAGCTGTTTATCACCTTATATTTTAGGCTTTTTTTTTTTTTCTTTAGACAGAGTTTCGCTTTTGTTGCCCAGGCTGGAGTGCAGTGGCGCGATCTTGGCTCACTGCGACCTCCACCTCCCACATTCAAGTGATTCTCCTGCCTCAGCCTCCCGAGTAGCTGGGATTATAGGCGCCTGCCACCATACCAGCTAATTTTTGTATTTTTAGTAGAGACAGGGTTTGATTGAAACCAGTCATTGGCCAGGCTGGTCTTGAACTCCTGACCTCAGGTGATTTGGTTGCCTTGGCCTCCAAAAGTCCTGGGATTACAGGTGTGAGCCACTGCACCTGGCCTTACTGGGTTACTTTTTTTTTTTTTTTTTTGAGACAGTCTTGCTGTGTTGCCCAGGCTGCAGTGCAGTGGCACAGTCTTGCCTCACGCAACCTCCACCTCGCAAGTTCAAGCAAGTCTCCTGCCTCAGCCTCCCAAATAGTTGGGATTACAGGTGTATGCCACCATACCCGGCTAATTTTTGTATTTTTTGTAGAGATGGAGTTTCACCACGTTGGCCAGGCTGGTGCTGAACTCCTGACCTCAGGTGATCCGCCCGCCTTGGCCTCCCAGGCGTGAGCTGCCGTGCCTGGCCACTAGGTTATTTTTAATGGAATTACATTTCAAAGACAAATAGGCAATTACAAATTACCTGATAAAGAATGTTTTACGTTCTTTAAAATGCATATAATTTAAATAAATTTAATAGTAGCTTTTAAGTATTTACTGTCGTTTTTACTTTGTGCTAAATTCAGCATAAGCGCTGTGTTAAATTAAGAATTTACTCAGTAAAGTCAGAGAGATTAGTAGCTTGTCTAAATCACAATTTGTCATTGGTGGAGCTGGAATGTGAACCTAGGTTTGTCTGACTCCAAAACCCATAACCACAGTCATGAGCTGTCTCTGTGAAGGGGTGTGACCGTGGTCTTCTGCTAGGGGAGTGATGATCAATCGTGGTTATCTAGAGTGTGTGTATGTTTGATCTAGTTAGGATATTCTTTTTACCTCAGTATGATGACTGGTTTCAATTTTGTTAAATTTTAAGGCCCCTCTGGGGTCATTCTTATAATTTAAAGTGCTAATTTGTATTATGAGTACAGTATGGACATTCCAAGGGTTGGGTTGATTTAGGATCCATTACAACATACGGACCTCCACTCTCTCTCTTTCTTAATATCCACCTTCCTCTTTTCCTCCCCATTCCTTGTTCTACTCTTCAGTAGAGTGACTTTTAACTTATTCTTTTAGTATTAGGCTTGTTTTTCCTTTAAAGAGTTTGAGATACTTTAGAAATATAAAAAGATAGTCTCACGATAAACTTCATTTATTCCTCCCCTGCCCCAGCTTAGTGAAAGCATCTTGTATACCCATTCTTCTCCCCAAGGGGTAGGACCTAACTCAGATCTGGTGTTTATTATTCCTAGGCATTTTGATACAGTTGTGCACATCTGTAAACAATATATAATGTGTTTGCACATGTTTAGACTTTGTATAATGATTTCATTCTATACTTTTTCCCACCTGAATATATTTGTGATATTCATCCAATTGGATGTATGTAACTTTATTTCATTTAGTTCAACCTTCTTCTCCTACAAGTTACATTTAAAGGTACTTTGTTAGTTGATGTTCTATGATGATGTACCTTCTCCCTATACATTTTTTGGATGATAACACTAAACATACTTAGAGAATATTCATGATGAAAGCCTTATTGAAATTAGTTTTATAAATTTAGGATACTAGCTTTCAAAACAGTAATTAATAAACTCATGAATTTTAAAGACATTCAACCCATTTTCTTTTTAGTATTTTGTTACCAGCCCAGCATGGATAATCAGAGTAAGGCAGTTCATGTCTCAGGACTGTACGAGAAACTGGTTTGAGTCAGAAACAAAAAATCTTTAAAAGCCATTTTGCTTCATTGAAATAAGACTTCTGACTAGAAAGAGAAAAATGATGTTCGTATAAACACAATGCACGTGGAGAATTCTGTTAACTATCAAGCTAGTTGGGGTGGATGAACGTGATTTTCAGGCAGGGACTGGATGGTGTCTTGCGGTAAGCCCTAAAGCAAACACTGGCAGGCCTGATTCCCTTACTTATCCTAACACAGGAACATACTTTCCAGGGGGATGCTTTTGTATTATGAAGGCCTTGATATTCTCTTTATACACACACACACACACACACACACGCAGAAAAACACCAGACGTTTTACATTCTAAAGGCAGGCATCTCTGTGAACTCTGAGACGGACTGGAATCACACCCCAAGTTGCTGCCATTGCGAGGCCTGATTCCCTGGTCCAACTAGAATTTCCTCCCTGTGTTTCTCAGGAAGATGTCAATCCACTGCCACTTAATATTTCAACGGCGAGTGTGATTTCTCTGGGCTTGTTGACTTGTTCACCCACAGGCACCTTCTACCCTCACTCTCGGTGGCAAGTCATGGTGAGGTGTGTGGCTGGAGGAACTCAATTTGGCCACGGCATTGTCACCTCAGGTCAGAAGACAGGATGTGGAATGGTCTCTTAAAAAAAAAAATGAATGCTTTCTTCTCTGACTGTAAAGTTGGCCTCACAGTTTATTAGCTGTGTGACTTTGGGCAAGTTACTTAACCCTTCAGTGCCTACATTTTTCTTTATTAGTAAAATGGGCCTAGTAAGAATTCTGTCTCACTGGGTGGTAGTATTTAATCCTCCCATTACATGTTAAAAGATCTTAGGACTCTGCCTGGCTATGGTAGGTGCCTATTATTTTTATTATTATTATTAAAATAACGATCTTCCTTTGGTTGAACTTGGGCACAGTTGTGGCTTTACCCACAGTTACGGTAGAAATAGTCTGTGAACACATGTTCTTTTTTTTTTTTTTTTTTTTTGAGATGGAGTCTCGCTCTTGTAGCTTAGGCTGGAGTGCAATGGCACAGTCTTGGCCCACTGCAACCTCTGCCTCCCAGGTTTAAGCGATTCTCCTGCCCCAGCATCCTGAGTAGCTGGGATTATAGGCACCCGCCACCACACCTGGCTATTTTTTTTTTGGTATTTTTAGTAGAAATGGGGTTTCACCATGTTGGCCTTGAACTCCTGACCTCAGGTGATCTGCCTCTCTCGGCCTCCCAAAGTCCTGGGATTATAGGCATGAGCCACCGTGCCCAGCACATGTTTTTTTCTTCCAGTCTAACCATATTTTGAAGCACAGAGCTGAATATAGGCCTGTCATTTATTTATACATAGGAGAAACCATCCATAATAATGTGTTGAAATCTGATGTATTACTGAAAGCCTTTGCTTTAAAGTTTTGGGGGCAAAGCCAGAAGTACAAGGGAATACAGTGTTCTTGACATGACATTCCATTTATTTGAAAATTGGGCATGCCATGGTGACAGATAGTTTTATTTTTTATTTTTTATTTTTGGAGACTCCACCCAGGCTGGAGTGCAGTGGCGTGATCTCGGCTCACTGCAACCTCTGCCTGCTGGGTTCAAGCGATTCTCCTGCCTCAACTTCCCAAGTAGCTGGGATTACAGGCGCATGCCACCACGCCTGGCTATTTTTTTTGTATTTTTAGTGGAGATGGGGTTTCACCATGTTGACCACGATGGTCTCGAATGCCTGACCTCGTGATCCACCTGCCTCAGCCTCTCAAAGTGCTGGTATTACAGGTGTAAGCCACTGCACCCAGCTGATAGTTTTGTTTTTATTTTGTGAAATGCAAGTCAAAGGCAACACAGCAAACATACTAAAATAGATAGGTCTTTGAAACCAGGTTTACTTACTGTGTGACCTTGGGCAAGTTGTTTAACTTCTCTGTGCCTTGATTTCCTCCTCTGTAAAATGTGGATAATAGTCAGCTGGGCGCAGTGGCGCACACCTGTAATTCCAGCACTTTGGGAGGCCCAGGTGGGCGGATCACCTGAGGTCTGGAGTTCGAGACCAGCCTGACAAACATGGAGAAACCCCATCTCTACTAAAAATATAAAATTAGCCGGGCGTGGTGGTGCATGCCTATAATCCCAGCTACTCTGGAGGCTGAGGCAGGAGAATCGCTTGAACCTGCGAGGCAGAGGTTGCAGTGAGCCAAGATTGCGCCATTGCACTCCAGCCTGGGCAACAAGAGTGAAACTCCTCAACAACAACAACAACAAAAAAAGTGGATGATAGTTACATGTTTAAATGTTGCTAGGCTTAAATTATTTTTAAAGTACTTAGAAAATTGCCTGAACCATAGTGGATTCTCTGTTTGGTAGACATAGAAAAAAAATTAAAAATCTATTCATTCATCACTAGAACAACCTTATTTATGACAGTGGTGGAGTGGTGTCACCTTATCACTGAACTCCAGCTATGGTGGGCTAGTTGCTAGAGGTTTAACATTAAGAAGAAACGTGTATATTTGTGCCGAAGATTTCTAGTGCAGGAGACAGCAAATTATTTAAAAAGTAATTATATTCACGTTGTTGAATCAGTCTGGGATGCGATGACTAGTTAACAGGACTGTCTAGTTTGGGGGTTCCAAGAAGACTTCAAGAAAGTAAAACTTCTAGGCTGAGACCAAAAGGAGGGATCGGAGCTTTCCCTGCTGAGAGTGGGGAAGAAGTATTCTCCAAGTGCAGGGAAAATGCATCTGAGAGGTCAGAGAGAGCACATCCTGTGGATGGAAAAGTGGTGCTCAGGTGGGCCAGGGAATCTGCATTAAGGGTAAGAGTGGTGCTGTCGAAGGGTGGGGGCAGGGTTGGGAAGGGCCTTGGAAGGCAGGTTGAGGGCTTCACTGTAAGGACAGTGGGAAGTGATTGAAAAGTTTTGAGCAGGGGAGTGGTGTGATTTGAATTGTAGAAAGTTTTCTCCGGCTGCGGTTGTGCGAATGAATTGGAGGAAAGCAGGACTGGAGGTGAGGGGTCGGTCATCTAGGCCAGAGACTCTGTTGGCAGAAGAGGAGTCAGGACTTAGCAGCTGCAGGCTGTAGGGGGGGTGATTGGGTGTGGGGGCTGCCCTGACACCTCAGATTCTGGTGTGAGCATTTCACTGAGGTCCAGCCCCAGCAGCAGCTTTTGTGGGAGAGAGGATGAGTTTTCGGTTTTGCATGTGGAGGCCAAAGTATTTCCTAGTAGCCAGGAGACATGTTCAGTAGTGTGTTTCTTCTATGGCTGTGTATTTCAGGAATGGGGAATACAGCTGGAGATAAAGATTCTGGAGACACAGCATATAGATGGGAAATGATGCCATGCAGCTGAATACCGAGACTGCTGAGAGAGAATGTAGAGGGAGAAGGCAGGGCGGGTCAGGGCAAATCCGGAGGAACTCCGTCTTTTACGGGGTAGGTGAAAGAAGAACTTGAGATCTGAGAAACAGTAGCCATTGACAGAGAGGTGGAAAACTAGGAGAGGGTCTGTGAAGCCAAGGAGAAAGAGCGTTAAGAAAGCAGGAGGGAGTGGACAAGGCCATGCCACAGAGATGTCAAGTAGCTCGAGTCTAGGTGATGTTGCATTGGCCACACGCTGTCATTGGTAATAGTGGGAGAATAGTTTAGGTGGCCAAGCACAACTGGGAGCCTGCTTGCAAAGGACTGAGAAGGGAGTGTGAGGAAAGTCAGTGAGCCTGAGTACAGATAGCTCTCTTAGATTATTTGATCTGCCATCCAAATACTTCAACACATTCAACCCTGTCTTCAAGCAGGCTTGACCCTGCTTAGCTTCTGAGATCAGACAGGGATGAATATGTTCAGGGTGGTATGGCTGAACATACCTCTCAGTGGGAGAGGAGGAGATTGAAGATTCAGGGGTCCATCTCAGAGCACAAACTTTTTTTTTTTTTTTTTTGAGATGGAGTTTCACTCTTGTTGCCTGGGCTGGAGTGCAGTGGTGTGATCTCGGCTCACTGCAACCTCCACCTCTCAGATTCAAGTGATTGTCCTGCCTCAGCCTCCTGAGTAGCTGGGATTACAGGCATGTACCACCCCGCCCGGCTAATTTTTGTATCTTTTTAGTAGAGATGGGGTTTCACCATGTTGGCCAGGCTTGTCTCGAACTCCTGACCTTGTGATCCGCCCGCTTCAGCCTCCCAAAGTGCTGGGATTACAGGCGTGAGCCACCATGTCCAGCCACAAAGTGCTTATTATTTATTTATTTTGAGACTGAGTCTCGCTCTGTTGCCAGGCTGGAGTGCAGTGGCATGATCTTGGCTCACTGCATCCTCTGCCTCCTGGGTTCAAGCGATTCTCCTGCTTCAGCCTCCTGAGTAGCTGGGACTACAGGCATGCGCCCCCATGCCCAGCTAATTTTTGTATATTTAGTAGAGATGGAGTTTCACCATGTTTGCCAGGATGGTCTCGATCTCTCAACCTTGTAATCTGCCCGCCTCGGCCTCCCAAAGTGTTGGAATTACAGGTGTGAGCCTCTGTGCCAGGCCTGCCTTTTTTTTTTTTTTTGAGATGGAGTTTTGCTCTTTGCCTATGCTAGAATGTAGTGGCGCAATCTTGGCTCACTGCAACCTCAACCTCCCGGGTTCAAGTGATTCTCCTGCCGCAGCCTCCTGAGTAGCTCGCCTGCCACCATGCCTGGTTAATTTTTGTATTTTTAGTAGAGACAGGGTTTCACCATGTTGGCCAGGCTGGTCTTGAACTCCTGACCTCAGGTGATCCACCGATCTCAGCTTCCCAAAGTGCTGGGATTGTGGGTGTGAGCCACCGTGCCCGGCAGCGTGCTTCTTAATATAGAAGGTGTGATTCATATTCTAGGTGAAGAAGGGGTGGGAGGGCGTACCTTTCACCTGTTTCATGACAGAGGAGATGGAAATGATGTCTACACACTCAAATTTGTAGATTTATGGCAGGACATCGAGGAAACTGACAACTGATGGATTTATTTTCCCTGAGGTAGATGACAAGATTCAGTAATTATATTTTAATCTCTCCACCACCACATTCTTTTTCTGGTTGATATTAATAATACATGACTTGTAAGAGTGGTTTTCTTCATAGTGTGAACTGAGTGGGATGGCATATATATATTAAGCTGAGAAGAAGTAATGGTGTGAAGGGGAGAAAAAGGAGTTAAATATTTGGGTAAACAACCCTCATGACACCAAGAAATGCCCCTGTTTCAGGGTTTATTTCACACTTTGTTCTGTTGCACTTAAAAGACCCAAATGGTCCTTAATCTGTTTTTTTTTTTTTTTTTTTTTTTTTTTAAGTATTAAAACCGGTTTTCTCTTTTATCCCACTGGAGTCTTGCTGATTCTCTTTGGATCAGTCTACAGGGAAGAAAATGCCTCTGGCAGCACCTGGGAAGATTGTAGGACTTCAAGTGTCTGCCTCTTGTCCAAGAGAAGAGGAAGAGGAGAGCTTGTAAGAGTTAAAAATGGAATAATTATCTATGATCTAAAAATATCTTCTCTTGCTCTTTTCTAGCTAACTATTTAGGTTCAACTTAGTTTAAGAAACAATGCCTAGAAGAAATAAATGCTTACAAAAGATCCCCATCAGTGGGTGGTATGCAGATAGCCCTTGTCTTCCCTTCAGGGCTGGACACCCTGACCACCATGGAGGTGGCCACACAGCATCTCTTCAGGGATGTGGAGTGCGGAGACCTTCAGATGCTTCAGAGGGAGGACATGAGTGGAGAAGTTCTTTGCACGTGTTTCTAGAGCTAGAGTTGGTGTCCTGTTTTTTTGTGGAAAGGATAGGGTTTAAAAATCTGAACGTTTTCTTCCCCCTTCTTCAGATTCTTGTTATAAAAATACTATGGATCCTCATTCATTTCTTTCAGCTTCCAGTGAGAGAAATTAGACTAAAACCTTGAATTTTTTTTTTTTAAAAAAAAGGAGTTTTGGCTTCAGGGTGAAGACTAAAGACTGGGCCTTGCTTTTAGATACTCCTGAATTCGAGGGTTCAGACAGTGCTGTCAGTTCTCTGCATCTGTAGTTTCCCTCAGTCGGCCTCTGTCTCAGGTTAGCACTTTCCCATGGTGACTGTGGCTTAAAGCTTACACCTTTCTTACTGCAATGGAATTCCAGAGAATACTGACTCTTTTCCCCTAGACCAGTGGTTCTCAAATGGGTGACTTTGTCCAGAGAAAATTTTGGTGGTTACTTTAGGGAGATGCTCTGGTTTCTAGCAGGCAGAGGCCAGTGATGCTGCTAAACACCCTGCAGTGCACAGGACATGTCCCCTACAGCAGAGAATGATCCAGCGCAAAATGTTCGTAGTGCTGAGGTTGAGAAACTGCCTTAGAGATAGGGAGACCATGTAGTCTAAACCCAGATACTCTTGAGAAGTACAGTTATGCTAAGACAACAGCCATGAACTGGAATTGCTACAAGTATACCTGGACCTGTGGTTGCTCTACATAAAGGCCCTATCAGTCCTGGGTCACTCGCCCAGCATAGACCAATCACTGTGATGTGGTGGATATTGTGCTTTGGCCAGCCTGAATTATGTGCCTACCAGTCGGGTGAAGAAGTGGGCAGCAAGTGATTGCTTGGACAGAATGCCACAGCTTACAACAAAGGGTATAGAAACTAGAAAAAGAAAAAAAAAAAAAGCTGATGTCCTGTACCAAGTTTTAGTTGTACAAAATAATTAAGATCTGGAGAGCTGTACAATATAGAGCATATGATTAACAATACTGTGTACTTAAAATTTTCCTAAGAGGGTAGATCTTAAGTAGTCTTTCCACAAAAGGGAAAACAAAACAAAAAAAGACAAAATGATACAGGGGGTGGGAGGAAACTTTCAGATGTTATGGCCTTGATAGTGATGGTGATTTGATGGTTTCACAGGTGTATGCTTATCTCCAAACACATCAAGTTATGTACATTAAACGCACCAAAAGTGCTGGATAGACTGGGCACTGTGTCTCAGGCCTGAAATACCAGCAGTTTGGGAGGCTGAGGCAGGAGGATTGCTTAAGGTTAGGAGTTCGAGACAAGCCTGGGCGACATAGTGAGACCCTATTTCTAAAAACAGGGTTGGGGGCGTGGTGGCGCACACCTGTAGTCCTCGCTATCGCTACTTGGGAGGCTGAGGTGAGAGGATTGCTTAAGCCTGGGAGATGATGCTGCAGTGAGCTATGATCACGCCACTGTACTCCAGCCTGGGCAACCCAGTGAGACCTTGTGTCTTAAAAAAAGAAAGCTGATGTCCTATACGTAAGAGAACTTTTACTTTTGAAACTCACTTTATTACACCTGTTTTGATCTGGGCCTAGGGACTGCACGTGGCAAAACAAATGAGGACTATATAAAGACAGTAGAAATAAGTATGCCTTCTATTTTTTCCCATTGCTTGGTTGATTAATTTTAACCATAATAGAGGAGGTGAGAGAGATGAAATTGGCGAGAGGGTGGAAATGAAGACCATGATCCCTGTAGCTTGCCTGGATACAAGGACAAAGTTGTTGGCACAGTGAGGTATCTATGCCTTACAATATGAACCCCTGACCAGGGGAAAAAATTTAGATTAAAATAGTTAGTATTTATAACACCTTAGCTTGTTATAGGCCAAGAAAATATGTAAAAAAATAAATAGTAGTTTACTCGCTTAATTTAAACTTCTGACACTGATAGTGCTCCTGTCTATTTTTGGAGAAACAAAGCATTGTTAAGAAAAACTAATTTTTGTGGGTATAATTCATCCAGCAGAGTGGATTGAATAATTTTACATTCTTTTTCCCTTTAAACAAAGAAACGTTTCTTGAATGAAAATTAGACGTATGTATGTTCTTGATTTAATTTTAAATTTGAAGTCAATTGAGAAATCCTATAAGCATCTAGAAGAGTTCTATAAATTATTTTTTTCTGAAACTGTATTATAGTCTCTGGAAATATTTTCCTTCTTTCCAGTTTATTGTGTATGCAGGATAAGATCCAAAGTAAGGATTTGACAGTAAGTAGCTATTTGCACTATTTTCTGTTCATTGCAATTAGAGTACTGAGATGGTCCAATTAAATATTTTCTATGTAAACTCTGAAATCTTTTAGAATCGACTGTTGTGGCTTAATTGATACTGTCTAAAAGGCTTGAATGGCTATGCAAATTAACCTGTTGATGAACAGCCATGTATCCAGAAACAGGATGTATCACTTAACCACAGCGAACAGTGTTCTGTTTGCAATAAGATGGTTGAGTGCCTTTTGGCAGTGTTTACCTGAGTGTGGCAGGACTGATTTATCTTGACAAGCAAAGAACAAAAAGACTTTTAAAAAGTGCTGCTTTGTCCAGAAATCAAAGAGGCAGCTTTGTAAAGACCTTTGTATTTTTTGACCTTAAAATTTTCATTCCAAAAGCTTTAAAGCTGAAAGTATAGTTTTGAATCAACACAGTTCTTCGGTTTAATATATGCAGTGAGAACAAAATGGAAAGGAGTGGAGAGGGAGTTGCTACCATGGTGGAAGTGAATGTATCAGGGAGCATTTGGCCCTTGGAAGGTGTTGGAGGGTCACCTAGAATGAAGGGAGGTGTTTAATTTCTTCCTGACTGTGGCGTCAGTTTAACGAATGCACATCAGAAGTCAGAGTGTACATTAGGAAAAAAGAATGGAACGGAATTAATACATAATTCTGCTTTGTGTGTGTGCATTGTGTTTGTGTGTGCGTAATCTAATCGTAGTTTACATATAACTAAATTAAAAGGGATTGGTGATTTCTTTAAAGGGAATAGTCATCACCCAACCTATTTGTTTTGTGTGCATTAATATCCATTTTTATATGTTGGATTTGCTTAAATGGAAGTACATGTAAAATACCTTTTTTTTTTTTTCCGAGATGTGGTCTCACTATGTAACCCTTGCTGGAGTGCAGTGGCGTGATCTCGGCTCACTGCAACCTCTGCCTCCTGGATTCAAGCGATTCTCCTGCTTCAGCCTGCTGAGTAGCTGGGACTACAGTCACGCACCACCACACCTGGCTAATTTTTGTATTTTTTAGCAGAGACAGAGTTTCACCATATTGGCCAGGCTGGCATCAAATTCCTGACCTCATGATCTGCCCACCTCAGCCTCCCAAAGTGCTGGGGTTACAGGTGTGAGCCACTGGCGCCCGGCCATAAAATATCTTCAATTTAAAACAACAGTGAGCTTTGGTGGGTTCATTGTGGGCAGATCACTTGTGGTCGGGAGTTTGAGACCAGCCTGATCAACATGGTGAAACCCCATCTCTACTAAAAAGCATAAAAATTAGCCAGGTGTGATGGTGCATGCCTATAGTCCCATCTACTTGGGAGGCTGAGGCAGGAGAATCTGTTGAACCTGGGAGGCAGAGGTTGTAGTGAGTCGAGATCTGGCCACTGCACTCCAGCTTGGGCAACTGAGTGAGACAGCGCCTCAAAACCAAAAACAAAAAAAAAAGCAATGAGTAGATCACTATTGTTTTAGATTAGAGATGTTAGATTTTAATTGGTCTGATAATCTGTAAGTTTTGCTATTGTTAAACATTATCTGAGATGTACTAAAACAGGTTTAGTGGAATTAGTGATAATAATGGTGGTGGTTGTAGAAGGAGTAGATAATAGTTTTTTTTTTTTTTCTTTTTTTTTTTGAGACAGAGTCTTGCTCTTTCACCCAGACTGGAGTGCAGTGGCACGGCCTTGGCTCACTGCAACCTCGCTTACAGGTTCAAGCGATTCTCCTATCTCAGCCTTCTGAGTAGCTGGGATTACAGGCACATGCCAGCACACCAGGCCAATATTTTGTATTTTTAGTAGAGATGGGGGGGTTTCACCATGTTGGCCAGGCTGGTCTCGAACTCTTGGCCTCAAGTGATCTGCCTACCTCTGACTCCCCAAAGTAGTGGGATTACGGGTGTGAGCCACTGCACCTGGCTTTTTTTTTTTTTTTTTTGCCTTTTTTGGAGCACTTGATGTGTTTCAGAAACTGTGCTAAGTGTTTTCACAGGAGTTACCATTTCTCACAGCAATCCTCTGATAGTTAATCTTGTAATAATTGCCATTTTGCAATTTAAGAACGTGGGTTTAGAGAGGTTGACATTTGTCCAAGGGTACTCACCTAGGAAGCTGAGGCTCCTGCACGGTATACACTCTCTGAAGCCTCTAGTTTTTTTTTTTTTTTTTTTGAGATGGAGTCTTACTCTGCCGTCAGGTTGGAGTACAGTGGCGTGATCTTGGCTCACTGCCACCTCTGACTCCCAGGTTCAAGCAATTCTTCTGCCTCAGCCTCCTGAGTAGCTGGGACTACAGGTGTGTGCCACCATGCCTAGCTAATTTTGTATTTTTAGTAGAGATGAGGTTTCACCATGGTGGCCGGGATAGTCTGGATCTCCTAACCTCGTGATCCGCCTGCCTTGGCCTCCCAAACTGCTGGAACTATGGGCATGAGCCACCACGCCCAGCCAAGCCTTTAGTATTATAGAAGAGCATGCATTACTGTTATTGATACAGTATTTCACAGATCTGATTTGGGATATTATCTTGTGTAAAGCCGTGGGGTTGTAATGTCTGCAAAGCTTACTTTCGGGAATTAAAAATTTTTCCATCAAGTGATAGAAACTTCCTTTAAGCTATTAAAAGTTATAGGAAAGGAAGTCATTTTCATATAATCTGGAATAGTGGCTATGCTATTTTATATGCATTACCAAAAATTTTAAAACGCTGTTTGCTTTTAAACAAAGCAGACTTTTAAAAAGTAACGTTACTGTTAATGATTTAATACAGGGTACACAGGGTTAATCTGTATTTACAGTCTGATCTTTTTCTTTTTTTTTTTTTTAGTGACAGGGTCTCACTTTGTTGCTTAGGCTGGCATGATCTAGGCTCACTGCAACCTCCACCTCCTGGGCTCTAGTGATTCTTGTGCCTCAGCCTCCCGAGTAGCTGGAAGTACAGGCATGTGCCACCATGCCTGGCTGATTTCTGTATTTTAGTAGAGACGGAGTTTTGCCACGTTGGCCAGGCTGGTCTCAAATTCCTGACCTCAAGTGATCCTCCCACCTTGGCCTCCCAAAGTGCTGGGATTACAGGCATGAGCCGCTGCGCCAGGCCTGCTTTACTATTAATGCTGATCTGGGCCCTTGATTAAATTTGCTGCTTACCTCATGCCTGTATTGCCATCTTATTTTCTTCCCAAACAATAGCCATTCCTTTTCTTTTTAGATGTACTTTCATTCTCTTTGGTGATGGTATTCTCAATGTATTGAATCTGAAGCAAATTTTCTCCTAATTCACCTGTGAGGAGCCTGCTACCCAGAAGGTTAAGAATTTTGGCCAAAGTCATATGGCAAAGTAATAGTATCAATGAAGACACTGTAGTCAATTTTAAAACATTTCAGAGTTTAGCCAGTAAATACTGAATTTAGTAAACCTCAGTTTGCACATGGAAAGCTGGAAATAAAACTTGTCTCCTGACCGCTGTGTTGGAGCTGGAAGGAATGCCCAACTTACACTATAGATGAGGAAACATGAAACATGCCTGCAGCGGCCACTGAGATATCTGCTCTGTCCTGTCGGTTCACGAAGCTCTTTTCTAGTGTTGTTTACTCTGAACTCAATTTTCTCTTTTTCTCTTTTTTTTTTTTGAGAGAGAGTCTCTGTTGTCCAGGTCGGAGTACAGTGATGCGATCTCAGCTCACTACAACCTCTGACTCCTGGGTTCAAGTGATTCTCCTGCCTCAGCCTCCTGAGTAGCTGGGACTACAGGTGTGTGCCACCATACCTGACTAATTTTTTGGTATTTTTTTTTTGTGGAGATGGGGTTTCACCATGTTGGCCAGGCTGATCTTGAACTCCTGATGTCAGGTGATCTGCCCGCCTCAGCCTCCCAAAGTGCTGGAATTATAGGCGTGAGCCACTGCCCCTGGCCTAAAGTCAATTTTCTTATTTGTTTGTTTGCAGTGAACAAGTAGTTAAGGAAATGAACAAGTAAATGAGGAAAGAGAATGGTTTTTTTTTCCCCTTTGGAAACTATTTTCATGATGCTCACGTATTCATGAATGTTGAAAATTTACATTGGAATGAGAATGAGAGAGTATTGAGGCTGCACCATTTAATAATTCCACATGTATGAGAGTCCTTCCTCTTGATGCTTAATTTGTGGTTAGAGAGATCGACAAATTGAGCAAAGACGAGGTGACATTATTTCATAGTTTGGGGCTTCCATTCATCTGCTACTACTGGTTCTAAGAAAGACCTAACATTCCTCAGAACTTTGATACCCCTCACCTTGCCTGTGTTCCAGGTTCCAGTAAACTCCTGGCTTACTGAGGGGAGCGTCTTGTCTTTCGTCCTCCGGCGGTGTCTAGAACAGTGCCTTGCTCTTAGGCACCGAGTTGGTACCCAACTGGCTCCTGGAATGTTTGAGTTGGAAGTCCCAGAAGTCTAGAATGTTTGGGTTCAGCAAAGAAGCAGATGCAAATTGAGGGAATCCAGGGCCTTTAATTCTTGTTCTGTTTCCAGGTGTCACTTATATAAGGCATACGATGCCTTTTGTAAGTAACTCCGTACCATTTGTTGCTATTGTAGCTCCTCTTGCAAATTCCTGCTGAGTACTTTGACGAAAATGATCAAAATAATAATGCACAGGAGGTGAAAGGGGCTAGAAAGTTGTTTTGGCCTTAGTTGAATTGATGAAGCTTCAGAACGTTAAGACAGGCTTAGAAGGAGTCAGTGTTCTGGGGCACAGTTGGGGTAGTGTTCAAAACTACTCAGGGCCCCGAACTGTCTCCAGATGGAAAGAAAAGCTCAGTGGGGGTTGTCAGAAGTTTAGTTTCTTTGGATGAATTTCTTTTGTCATTCCTTGATAGTTTATATTCAGCATACTGAATGTAATTGTATACAATTTTTTTTTTTTTGTCTTTTACCAGCTAGAGAATTTGGGTGAAATTTTACTATTACACATGTGCATTAGCACTGAATTTGTTCAACATGAAGAAAAATAACAGGAAAAAGACAAATATAAATGATTTTGCTACACAAGTTGTACGTTCTTCTGTTAGAATTATAATAAAGTCCCTGAAGAAGTATTAAAATCCGGCTGGGTGTGGTAGCTCGTGTCTGTCATCCCAGAACTTTGGGAGGAGGGGGCGGCTGGATCACCTGAGGAGCACGAGACCAGCCTGACCAACATGGTGAAACCACATCTCTACTAAAAATACAAAATTACTAAAAATACAAAAATTAGCGGACGCCTATAGTCCCAGCTACTTGGGAGGCTGAGGCAGGAGAATTGCTTGAACCCAGGAAATGGAGGTTGCAGTGAACCGAGACCACACAGTTGCACTACAGTCTGGGTGACAAGAGTGAAACTCCGTCTCAGAAAAAAAAGAAAAATTCTTTCAAAATGACTGTTTTAAAAACATTCCAAACAATATAATAAAAGCAAACTTGTTATTTTAGTAAAACCAAAGATGTAACTTCAAGTTTTTATTTTAAGAACAAAAATATCATTTTGTTCTCATTAAAATTTTTACTTATTTATTTTTACTTGTTGAATTTTTTCTTACATAACCAGTTTTTGTGATCAACTAAGTCTGGGCGATCTGCGTTCATGGCATTTCTTCCCAGTTAATTTATTCTAGAAAACTGCAAGGTGTCTTGTTCCATTTGACTGTAAACAGGAAGGGACCCTAGCTGCTTGGGAGGCTGAGACAGGAGAATCGCTTGAACCTCTGGGAGGTGGAGGTTGCGGTGAGCAGAGATCACACCATTGTACTCCAGCTTGGGCAACAAGAGCGAAACTCTGTCTCAAAGAAAAAGAAAAAAAAAGTCAGTTCCATGTTATCAAGAAGAAAGAGAGGGCTGTTTTGGAAAACAGTAACATCATTGGCCTTTTCTTTGGCAAGCTGCTGAAATATTTTAGGAAGTAGCTGTACTTTTGCTCTTATAAACACAGTAAAATAGATACTGCCTCTTGTCCTTCTCTTGCCCTTATATAGTGTAGGCGATACTTTTCTATTGGGCTCTTTCAGAAGCTGGACTATCACGAAAGAAGGTGGGGTGTGGATGTGTGTGAGTGGTTGTGGGTGTGTGTATGTAGTGCATTATGAGTCAGCCTCTGTGGTTGTTTGCTACGTATTTTGTCCTTGTTTTGTATTTATTTCACATGTGTGTTGAGGAGCAATGCATCAGTAATGAATGTAACAGAAGAGCTGCATGTAACAGAAGAGCCAGTTGATAGACCTTGACCCTGTTGGTCATTTTTTTTTTCTGTCACATAATAAGTCAATAGTAGGTGGTTGCTGGCTAATTGTCACCGATGAGGATTCTAAAAATTTCTTGCCTTTTTCCTCATGGTTGCAAGATGGCCTAGTCATTGCACCCACCCACTTTCTAGGAGGTGGGGAAAAAAAAAAAAAGGAGGAAAGGAAGGATCTGTATCCAAGGCTTTCCCAAGACTCTCCAATCGGCTTCTGCTAATATCTCATGGGCCACAGTTCTTTTTTTTTTTTTTTGAGACGGAGTCTGGGCCTGTCAACAGGCTGAGCAGGCTGCGGGCTCTGGATCTCAGCTCACTGCAAGCCCGCCCCGGTTCATGCTATTCTCCCACTCAGCCTCCCGAAGGCACTACAGGTCACCACCTCTTCTGGCTAGTTTTTTGTATTTTTAGTAGAGACGGGTTTCACCGTGTCAGCCAGGATGGTCTCGACCCCTGATTCCTGTGATCCGCCTGCCTCTGCCTCCCAAGGGCCACAGTTCTTAATTGCTCTCCCTAGCCCCAAGCAAGTCTGTTGTTTGTGGTCCAGCCCTTGTTGTTGAGGAAGGTGCGGGTGGTGGGGGAGTATTAAATATTGGAATGGCTGTTGAATAAACCAATTCTGGATCTTCTAAAAACATTTAAAAACTAGAGTGAGGATCTTAGGAGTGTTTCTCCATTAACTTCAGTTAATCAGCAGGTCTTCGATGAGCACTGTTAATATGAACTATACCATAGTCCCCCCTTGTCCGTGGTTTCAGTTACCCATGATATGAAAATATTGCATGAAAAATTCCAGAGATAATTGATGAGTTTTAAATTGTGTGCTGTTCTGAGTACTGTGATGGAATCGTGCTATTCTGAGTAGTGTGATGGAATCATGTGCCATCCTGCTGCATCCCACCTGGAATGTGAATCATCCCTTTGTCCAGGGTGTCCACATTGTATGGTTGTAGGTACAGGAAGAAATAGTGTATATAAGATTTACAATACTATCCATGGTTTTAGGCATCCACTGGGGATCTTGGAATATATCCTCCCTGGATAAGGGGGCGCCGCTATATTGTTGTTGGTCTTAGGGAGTTAGAGGGAGAGATGCAAATGTGTAATGTATTGTCTTATTAGAATTTATAGTCTAGTTATGGGAATACAAAACAAAAGGTTCTGTGTAATTGTTTTTTATTTCCATCAGATTAGAAGAAGAGGGCAGTGCATTCATGGATACTTGGTATAATGGAAAAGGCTCACCTTGAAGAGAGGGGCCTTGGTTGGTCTAGGCTGGTGGCAGTGCAGTTGCAGAGAGAGAGGGAGAGCGGAGGAGAGAGAGAGAGAGAGAGAGAAAGAAATGAATGATTCCAGAGGGAAAGTGGGCTATAGTGGCTTCTTTAAATTTGCTGAAAAATATAAATCAAAGATAATTTTTTCAGCTTCAGAGATGAGGCAAACATTGGATATCAGAACCTGAAAGTCAATGGAAACACAGGACAGTTTAGCCACTGTTCTTGTTTTTGAATGCGGAGTCTTGCTTTGTGGTCCAGGCTGGAGTGCAGTGGCACGATCTGGGCTCACTGCAACCTCTGCCTCCCGTGTTCAAGCAATTCTCTGGCCGCAGCCTCCCGAGTAGCTGGGACTAAGGTGTGTGCCGCCACACCCAACTAATTTCTTTTGTATTTTAGTAGAGATGGGGTTTCGCTGTTGCCCAGGCTGGTCTTGAACTCTTGAGTTCAGGCAGTCCACCTGCCTCGGCCTTCCAAAGTGCTAGGATTACAGGTGTGAGCCACCATGCCTGGCCAGGGCAGTCTAGCTTTGAGAGAAGACTTTGTGACCCAGCTGGTCCTCCCTGTTTTGCTGCCATGTCCATCATCTAGATTTCCCTTTACCAGCTTTCCATCTGCTGTAGCATTCACAATTTCCGTCTGTTTGTAGCTTCTGCTTCTTCCGAACCTTGGCTTACTCATGGGCCTCTACAGTGAGTGTCCTCAGCCTCACCTTTCACGACTGCACACCTGGGTACTTACCTGTTCTTCAGTCACCTTCTTAAGAGAATCTGGTTGGCCCAGCTAATTACTGTTGTCCTTGTTTCGGAAGAGGCTGTCAGGCCTGGCTCATGCTGGTCATTGGCCAACCTGTCTGTTGGCTTCCCTGGGATCTGGTGCCCATCCCTGTCCAGTCACCTGTGATATAGAACAGGTGTGTCCGAGACTGCTACCTCACCAGGGTCAGGGAAAAGAGGGGCAGGTACCATACAAATATAAGCCTGGTACGTGTGCCATAGCTTGCTTTGTGTACCCCTGTTGGTTTTATAAACGTTACATTAGAGAAAGGAACTGTTTTCCACCTCCATAAAGAATTTGGTGACACCAGCCTGACCAGCATGGAGAAACCCCATCTCTACTAAAAATACAAAAATTAGCTGGATGTGGTGGCACATGCCTGTAATCCTAGCTACTCAGGAGGCTGAGGCAGGAGAATTGCTGGAACCCAGGATACGGAGGTTGCGGTGAGCCGAGATTGCGCCGAGCCGAGATTGCGCCATTGCACCCCAGCCTGGGCAACAAGTGCGAAAATTCATCTAAAAAAAAAAATCTGGTGCAGTTATGTATGAATAAACCTAAACCTTTGGCTAATTTTTTGATATTTTAATTTTTTTGGCAGCTTATTGAAATATAATTCATACACCACATAGTTCACCCATTTAAAATGTATAATCAATGGCTTTTAGTATAGTCACAGATTAGTGCAGCCATCACCACACTCAATTTTAGAACATATTCAGTACCCCAAAAAGAAACCCTGTCCCCCTTTGGCTAATACTTTTTGATGCTGATGATAACAGGTCCATGCCTCAGTGTGTTGCTCAGGGAGACCTTTGTGACCATGCTGTTTAAATGTGCGTTCCTTCTCCATTCTTTGTCCCCTTTGCCTGCCTATTTTTCAGGCAGGTTGTTAGAATACAGATGGTGTATTTTTAAATTATTTATTTTATTTTATTTTTTTTAGGCCGGGTGCAGTGGCTCATGCCTGTAATCCCAGCACTTTGGGAGACTGAGGCAGGAGGATCACTTGAAGTCAGGGGTTCAAGACCAGCCTGGCCAACATGGTGAAACCTGGTCTCTACTAAAAATACAAAAATTAGTTGGTCATGGTGGTGCGTGCCTGTAGTCCCAGCTACTTAGGAGGCTGGGATGTGAGAATCCCTTTTTCCTGGGAGGAGGAGGTTGTAGTGAGTGGAGATCATGCCACTGCACTCCAGTCTGGATAACAGAGTGAGACTCTCAAAAAAAACAAAACAAAACAAAACAAAACAAAACCACAACCAAAAACCCCCCAAAAACAGGTGGTGTATTTTTTATGTATCTACTTTAATTATTGTCTGTTTTCCTCGATGCAAGGTTCATGGAGGCAGAGGTTTTTGTCTTAGAATACGTAACACATGGTAGATACAAAGATAATTTGCTGAATAAATGGTTTATTACTTTGCTAATAGTAATAAACTACTGTAATAAAATAGTGATAACACTGTTATCACTATTTTAAACTCCCACTTGCCAGTTTTATCTGAGAACTCTGAATGTTGTCTCATTGAAGAACTGTTATCTCCATTTTACTCTTAGAGGAACAGAAGCTCAGAGGTGAAGTAACTTGCCCAAATCAGGAAACTGCCAAAATGAATTCATGAGTCAAAGTGTAGCTCATTGCTGTCTATGAATACAAATATAATGCAAGGCACATATATAATTTAAAATTTTCTAGTAACCCCATTAAAAAATTAAAAAACAGATGAAGGTGCAATGGCATGTGCCTATAGTCCCAGTTACTTGGGAGGCTGAGGTGGGAGGATCCCTTTAGGGCAGGAGTTCGAGGCCATAGTGTGCTATGTTTGTGCCTGTGAGTAGCCACTGCACTCCTGCCTGGGCAGCATAGTGATACACCCCGCTCCGTTTAAAAAGGAAACAGGTAACATTAATTTTAATATTTTCCTTGGCATATCCAAAATATTTCAATGTGTAATCAGCATAAAAATGATTGAGATATTTTGCATGCTTTTTTTTTCAGATGGAGTCTTTGGACTTCACTGTGTATTTAATTTGATCTGATTAATTAAATTAATTTATTTTGAGACAGGATCTTACTCTGTTGCCTAGGCTAGAATGCAGTGGTGGGATCTCGGCTCACTGCAACCTTTGCCTTCCAGGCTCAAGTGATTCTCCTGCCTCAACCTCCAGAGTAGTTGGGATTACAGGCGCCTGCCACCATGCCTGGCTAATTTTTGTATTTTTTAGTAGAGACGGCATTTCACCATGTTGGCCAGGCTGATCTCGAACTCCTGACCGCAGCTGATCCACCTGCCTCAGCCTCCCGAAATGCTGGAATTATAGGCATGAGACACTGGGCCTGACCTTTCACTGTGTAGTTTATACATGTAGTACGAATCCATTCAGTCCAGGTACATTTCAGTGCCCACTAGCCCCATAGTCTTGCATCTGTAACCTTGCTGCTTCCCTGTATTCAGGCTGCCACTCTTCCAGTTTGGGAGGATAATACACAGTATCTACACCTGGCATTTGTAGAGGCTGACCATTTACAGAAAGCTTAGGTTTACGTGCTCAGCTCATCAGATTTTCACAGTAACTGAAGGAGTTAAGTGTGTCAGGTTACAATATCTAGTTAGCATAGAAATGTTTACAGATGACTATATCAATGTCTAGAGAGCTTAACTAGCTTGTCCAGATTTACCAGGTTTCTACTTGGCAAGGCCAGGGGTTCAGTCCAGCTCCCGTGAGTCCACATCACTGTGTGCTGCTTCTGGACAGAGCGACAGATGGGGGAGAGGCAGAGAGAGGCTGGGTGGGAAGGTAGATGGGGAGGGGCTATACTTTTCCAAGGCTTGGAGTAGTCCTTCAACATAAAGGGTTTGTCTGTCTCCCAAGTCCATACCTGGCCTTCTGATGGACTTACTTTGTTGGACATACACAGAGATTCCTTGTGCATGATTTTAGCCTTGGCTCATTTTGACCTCTGCCATTTTTCCCTCTTGTTTTGAACATTGCCCTTTATTCCCTACCCTCATTATGTCTTGTTTCTTCTTTCAGGCTCATTCAGGCTGGTTTCTCTAAGTCCTAGTTGAAGAAGGGCTATGTTAGTCTCTTCTGGGAGAGATAGGAAAACTGCTGTGCTGTGAATGGCGGGTGGCGCTTTCAGTGACTGAGAGATGGTAGTTCCTGGGTGGCTGCCAGCCTGCCAGACTTGGGCAAACTATGTGTATTGGAACAAAAGGCTGAGTGTGAAATTAATAGCTCTGAGAACTGTAAGTAGGTTGTAGGTAAAAAGAGGCAGTTTATTTTATAAGTTACAGTTAACCTTTTTTTTTTTTTTGGGACACAGAGTCTTGCTCTGTTGCCCAGGCTGGAGTGCAGTGGTGTGATCATAACCCACTGCTGCCTCCACCTTCCAGGCTCAAGCAGTCCTCCTGCCTTAGCCTCCCGAGTAGCTGGGATTACAGGCATGCACCACCATGCCCAGCTAATTTTTAAATTTTTTGTAGAGACAGGGCCTTGCTATGTTACCCGTTCTGGTCTTGAACTCCTGACCCCAAGCAATCCTCCCTCCTTGACTTCTGAACACTTTAGGATTACAGGTGTGAGCCACTGCACCTGGTATAATCTCTTTATAGAGTTAAATTTGTTTAAAAATTTAAAAATCTTTTCTAGGATTTTCTCCTTTTAATAGTAAATGTTTTACTGACCACAAGTGGGTTCTGTGTATGTTTTACATTTGTATGTGGCTTCTTTGGTACTTTTGGGTGGTGGCAACAGCATTCAGTTTCAACCTTGTGGGTCTGAAGCATTATTTTAGTGGTTCCTCTCTGATTCTCAAAACTCGATATTTGGATTTATCTCTTTTTCTTTTCCACAGGAGAAGGAGCAGTCTTTCATGAAAGGAAGGACTGTTTTTGTTGAGTTAGCGATTATAACAGGCATTTAAATTTATTCTCCATAAAATATAATTGCCTGGAATTCTTTAACCAAATCACAGCAAACAGAATGAATTGGGAAATCTGCCCATTTGGAATATATGGGCTAGTTTACCTTTTATAGTACTAGAGTCTTAAGATTTTGTGCTGATTGGTGCTAAGTGACTTTGAAGGTGATTTTAAAGAAGGCATTACCAGGAAAAAAGGAGAAAAAGTTAAGTGAGTTAAATGAGTAGCCATTTGCTTTGGACTTTATGTAGCAGTAACAGCAGCAATAGCATCTTTTCTTATTCATTCTCTTGACTCTGCTTTTCATGCTTATACCCGGATCAGAAACTGCCAGATTCTCCATTAGAAATTCGTTCCCTCTTTTTTTTAATTTTTATATTTTGAGACAGAGTCTTGCCCTGTTACCCAGGCTGGAGTGCAGTGGCACAATCTCAGCTCACTTGCAACCTCTGCCTCCTAAGTTCAAGCTCTTCTTCTGCCTCAGCCTCCCAAGTAACTGGGACTACAGGCACGCGCCACCATGCCCAGCTAACTTTTGTATTTTTAGTAGAGATCTGGTTTCACCATGTTGGCCAGGCTTGTCTTGAACTCCTGGCCTCAAGCAGTCTGCCTTCCTCAGCCTCCCAAAGTGCTGGGATTACAGGTGGGAGCCACTGCGTCCCTCCCAGAAATTCATTCCTTTTGAAACCTAGGTATGCCACAAATTAATGTTATTTCTAACTGGTTATACTCTTTAGCATTGGTAGATCTAAAGAGAATTAGTTTTGGAAGATACAGAATGATAGCCTAGTGGAGGTTTAACAAAAGGAAAACAAGAGTTGATTGGGTAGATGAACTGGGGTCGGTGGTTGGGGGGAAGATAATTGCTTCTTTATTTTTTAACTTGACTAAGTGGATTGGGATGGGGAATGGGGTAGATGGTTGCTAATCAGAACATCTGTCTGCCCTTATCTACTCTGTATCCCATTTGCTAGGGGTAATGAAGGATAACAAAAGACTTTTATGGTTAAGGAGATAGGACATAAACTTTGACAGGACATAAACACAAGGAAAGTAAAAGCAGAATGAGCTAATTGTGTAATATGAAAACAGAAAACCCGTAATAAAGGTGTATAAGATTTATTGCAAGATGGCTACTAAAGAACAGTGGTTCTCAACTTTCATTATGTATTCCAATCACTTGGGAAACTTTGAAATACTAATGCCTTTAAGAAAATGGCAGAGTGATTTTTTTTTTATTCGATTTTAATTGATCTGATAATCTGTAAGTTTAGCTGTTGTTAAACATTATCTGAGATGTACTAAAACAAGTTTACTGGAATTAATGATAATGGTGGTGGTTGTAGTAGGAGTAGATAATAGTTTTTTTCCTCCTTCTCTTTTTTTTGAGACGGAGTCTTGCTCTGTCGCCAGGCTGGAGTGCAGTGGCATGATCTCCGCTCACTGCAACTTCTGCCTCCTGGCTTCAAGCGATTCTCCTGCCTCAGCCTCTGGAGTAGCTGGGACTATAGGTATGTGCCACCAAACCCAGCTAATTTTTGTGTTTTTAGTAGAGATGGGGTTTCACTATGTGTGGGACAGGATGATCTCGATCTCCTGACATCGTGATCTGCCTGCCCCGACCTACCAAAGTGCTGGGATTACAGGCGTGACCCACCGTGCCTGGCCTGGCTGAGTGATTTTATTCTGCTTGCCTTGGGATGAAGCCCGGGCATTGGTATGTTTGAGAAGCCTGCAGGTGATTCTAATATGTAGTCAGGATTGAGAATAATTTTTATAGACAGACAGTGATTCTTTTTTTTTTTTTTTTTTTTTTTTTTAAAAAAAAAGAGTCTTGCTGTGTCACCCAGGCTGGGGTGTAGTGGCACAATCATGGCTCACTGCAGCCTCAACTTTCTGGGCTCAGGCGATTCTTGTGCCTCAGCCTCCTGAGTAGCTGGGATTACAGGTGTACGCCGCCATGCCTGGCAAATTTCTGTGTTTTTAGTAGAGACAGGGTTTCACCATGTTGGCCAGGCTGGTCTCAAACTCCTGACCTCAGGTGATCTGCCTGCCTCAGCCTCCCAAAGTGCTGGGATTACAGGCGTGAGCCACCATGCCTGACCCAGACAGTGATTCTTGATCTTTAGTGGGAATTAAAATCAGATAGGGCATTCATTAAAAATGTGGTTTTCTGGTCTCCCCTCACATTCTGTCAGAGGTCTGTGCCAGGATCTTGGACCACTCTTTGAGAAACACTACTGTAAGTCTGGAGTATTGACTAATAAAATCACTGGGAACTGAATAGAGTTGGATAGGTTTCCTGGAAGGTAGGACGTGAGCAAGTTTCTGAGTAATGTATAAAACTTGTGAGAAAACTGGGTGGGAAAGTTCAAGGTCCATTTGGGGCATTGATCAAGTTAATTTTGGTGGGGGAGTAATGTCAGATGAGGGTGGGAAAGTAACTTTGAATGCCACTTTGAGTTTAGATTTCATATTTTTAGACTTGGAGAGAGGTGAGGCTGGAGACCCTAGTCTTAGCTTGCCCTGAGAGAGCTGCGTCAGTAAACAGCACCTGAAGGCCAGGCGGCACACCTAACACTGTAGGAAGTGCCTGTTCTGTGGGAGGTGACTTTTGAAGTGTGACTGACCTTCCATCACCTCCCATGCAGTAATAGTGACTTTGAGGTAAAAAACCTCAAAATCTGGAATCAGTTAAAATTCAGCAAACATTTATTGTTTTATTTTTTGAGATAGAGTCTTACTCTGTTGCCCAGGGTGGAGTGCAGTGGCATGATCTCAACTCTCTGCAATCTCCGCCTCTTGGGTTAAGGGATTCTCGTGCCTCAGCCTCCCAAGTAGCTGGGGTTTATAGGCGTGCACCACCATGCCCAGCTAATTTTTGTATTTTTAGTAGAGATGGAGTTTCGCTGTGTTACCCAGGCTGGTCTTGAACTCCTGGCCTCAAGTGGTCCGCGTGCCTCGGCCTCCCAAAATGCTGGGATTATAGGCATGAGCCACTGTACCCAGCCCAGTAAACATTTATTGTGTTTTATATGACAGATGTGCCGAGGAGCTGTAAAGTTATTTTTCAGTAACATGCTGAGAGTGTTTTTAAAAGTAGTATTTTGGGCCATGGAACCCTTTGGGAAATAAAAGTAGGAACTGCTTTTCCACAAAAATGCCCAAATACAGGTAATCTTGCATAAATTTTGGGCTTTTGGATACTCTGAAGTCAACTCATAACCTCTGTAGGTGTTGTTCATAGACTCCAAGTTATTTTTTAGAATAGACTGTGGACTAACATGATGTTGTATCATTTTATTTTAGGGGAGTGGGGAAATCCAGGAGTCCTTGCTATTTTCAGTTTTTCTTATTAGCCATAATTCATCATGACTTGTGAGTCATTTAAGATCTACTTAGCAAATATTTTTGAAGAAAGTTTACATAATTCACAGCCAGGTGTTTCCATATCATACCTGGAAATATAAAGTACACATTAGAACAGGGATGGGTGTGTGTGCTGTGGTGTGAGTGTGTGTGAGTGTATTTCAGTGTATTTCAGTGTGCCACGCCCATTTTCATTCCTGACAGACTGCAAAGTAATGGATGTGTCTATTGTGTTACGTCTTCTGAGTAAAACACAAGGTGGGATATAACTCAGCAATTCTGAGCATTTGCTGAAGAATGGTAGTGCTGATAGAAGTTTCATGAGGGTAGGTGAGGTTGGGTGTGGTGACTCATGCCTGTAATCACAGCACTGTGGGAGGCCAAGGTGGGCAGATCACTTGAGGCCAGGAGGAGTCTTTGTAAAGACATGGTCAAAGACTGTCTTTACAAAAAATACAAAAATTAGTTGGGTGTGGGGGTGCATGCCTGTTGTCTGAGCTACTCAGGAGGCTGAGGTGGGAGGATTGCTTGAGTCCAGGAATTCGAGGCTGCTGCAGTGAGCGGTGACTGCACCAGTGCACTCCAGACTGGGCAACACACGATGAGACCCTGTCTCAATAAAAACAAAAGTTTCATGCAAACAGTATCTGAAGTCAGAATTCTTCTATAGCTCATGACATGTTCTATCCCATTTTGGAGATGCACAATGCTGTGATTGCAGTTATTCCTCCATATCCTCGGGGGATTGGTCCCAGGAACCCCTTGAATACCCAAATCTGCAGATGCTCTGAAGTCCCTTATAAAATGGTAGTATTTGGCCAGGTGCGGTACCTGTAATCCCAGCACTTTGGTAGTCTTCAGGCTGGTGGATCACTTGAGGTCAGGAGTTTGAGACCAGCCTGGCCAACATGGTGAAACCCCATCTTTTCTTTAAAAAAAAAAAAAAAAAAAAGCCAGGCGTGGTGGTGGGTGCCTGTAGTCCCAGCTATTCAGGAGGCTGAGGCAGGAGAATCACTTGACCCTGGGAGGCAGAGGTTGCAGTGAACTGAGATCATGCCACTGCCCTCAAGCCTGGGCGACAGAGCAAGACTCCATCTGAGGGTGGGTGGAGGGGAAAAGGTTGTATTTGCATATAACCTACACACATCCTCCCATATGGTTTAAGTGATCTCTAGATTACTTATGATACTTAATACAATGTAAATGCTGTGTAAATAGTTATACTGTGTTGTTCAGGGAATATAAGAAGAAAATTGTCAGTACGTAAGCAACCATCAGTTTTTTCCCCCAAATATTTTTGATCGCAGTCAGTTGAATCCATGGATGCAGAACTCATGGTTATGGAGGGCTGACTATATAACTGTGTGTGTGTATATGTGTGTGTGTGTGTGTGTGTATATATATGTATATACCTATATGTGTATATATACACGTATATACCTATACATGTATATATATGTATATACCTATATGTGTATATATACGTATATACCTATACGTGTATATACCTATATATACGTGTATATACCTATATATATGTGTATATACCTATATACGTATACACACACACGCACACACTGCACTCCAGCCTGGGCGATAGAGCAAGACTCCATCACAAAAAATATAATATAAATATATTTGTAACTATTTTCATATATGTATTTTGAGTTCATATATATATTCATATATATATATATATTTTGTGAGTGTGTGTGTGTGTGAGTGATGTCTTGTTCTTTCACCCAGGCTGGAGTGAGTGCAGTAGTGCAATCTTGGCTCACTGCATCCTCCGCCTCCCAGGTTCAAGTGATTCTCCTGCGTCAGCCTCCCAAGCAGCTGGGATTACAGGTGCCTGCCACCACACCCAGATAAGTTTTTGGTATTTCTAGTAGAGACAGGGTTTCTCCATGTCAGCCAGGCTGATCTCAAACTCTTCGCCTCAAGCAGTCCACCCACTTCGGCCTCCCAAAGTGCTGGGATTACAGGTGTGAACCACTGTGCCCAGCCTGCCTGTATGTTAAAGCGAATCTAGCAGCAAAGAAATCTGTTTAGCTTTGTGTAAACCCATCAGTTCCTAAGTTTATTTAACCAGGGCCTCTCTTCTCAAAACATTCTTTTCTTTCTCAAAGAACAGAGATTGGTAAATACTAGTTTAACTTCTAATTAAAGTTGGTTGGGTGAAATATAAGTGAAGCCTTAATATGTGTGGGCTGCAGCATTTATCTCTCTCTCTCTCTCTTTTTTTTTTTTTTACCCACATGGCAAAAATCATATAGGGGGTCTGAGTGGTAACTTAGTTCCCTTGCATGTCTTAATATCAGAATTTTGAAAAACATTGTGAGGACTGATATGTATCTAAGCAGTAACTTTTAAAAACAGCTGTTTTTGCTCCTATAAAGAAGACTGAGACTATATTAAAAGATTGTCAAGAATCATGTTGAAAATCTAGGCATAAGCATGCACCTGTAGTCCTGGTGACTTTGGGAGGCTGAGGCAGAAGGATCGCTTGAGCCCAGGAGTTCGAGGTTGTAGGGTGCCATGGTCATACCTGTGCATAACCACTGCACTCCACTCTGGGCAACATAGTGAGATTGCATATCTGAAAAAATAAAACATGTTATAGTTTTCTTCTAACCGGGGGCTTTTGTCCAACTGGCATCCTTTCCCTAGCAAAAGGGCAAAATTGAAAATAATTGTGATGGCAATGGAGAACCAGTGAATAATGTATTGGTATGATCAAGGGAATAGCTCTTAAATAACAGGACAGACACATTAGAGCCCTTTAAAAAGGGAGCAAAGACACGAGATTATCAAATTATGAAATGTGTTATACATGAGTATACTAGGGAGTACCTTTCCCTGCCCCCGTGGTGCAGTATAAGTCTTCAGGCATGAAACATATATTTATTAATGGACTATTTCAGGATGACTTCTAAATATTTACACTGAATAAATACCTGTATCTGGCTGGCCCATGTCCTAGCTGCTGAATATTCAGGAAAGAATAAGGGATGGCTCCTGACCTTGACAGACAGATTTCTGGTGAAAGGAACTTTCTCAGTGCAATTACACTGTGAGTGGCAGCTGCTTCCTCTCTGGGCCCTACTCCCCACTACTATTGCCACAGCTGAGTGTCAGGCTGAATGAATCATGGAGCTATCTGAGCATGGCAGTACTTACATTACTTTATTATGTTGTAAAATACTTCCTGATAAGAACGTACTAGTGGTTTTCTGAGTGTCTGGGAACATTGTAAACCTGTCAAATAATTCTGAAGATTCCACTTACTAACATCAGCTTAAAAATTTGTTAGTAACTTAACTTGCCAAATTCCTTGCCCCATCACCATGGTCTCCCTAATTAAAAAAAAAAAAAGTGATTAAAGGTTGAGATTTAATGAATTTTACTTCCTAAATTTTCTCTGAAGCCAGAGACTTGAATATAATGAAATAATTGTTCATTCTAGGTATCTCTTCTGCTAAGTTTACTTTTTTCAAAACCATAATATTTTTGTCCTTTTAAAGTAGAAATGGATGGTAGAAATTATAGAAGCTGAACAAATTTGGTGACAAATTTTATGTTTCTGAGTTTGTTTAAACATTTAAGTGCTTAAAAATGGGGGAAAATTTTCTTTTCTTTGTTTTTTTTTTTTTGACAGGGAATCTCACTCTGTCACCCAGGCTGGAGTGCAGTGGTGCGATCTCCGCTCACTGCAGCCTCTGCCTTCCGGGTTCAAGCGATTCCTCTGCGTCATACTCCCAAGTAGCTGGGAGTACAGGCTCATACCACTATGCCTGGCTGATTTTGTATTTTTAATAGAGACGGGGTTTCACCATGTTGACCAGGCTGATTTTGAACTCCTGACCTCAAGTGATCTGCCTGCCTTGGCCTCCCAAAGTGCTGGGATTACAGGTGTGAGCCACTGCGCCCAGCTTAGGGGAAAAATTTTCTAGCCTTCATTCAGCATATGATAATTAAAAAAAAACGTAGAAAAGGGTGGAAATTATGCAGTGTGATTTCATTATTGCTCTCAGGAACTGGATAATGCTTTAAGGTAGGACTAATCTGTTTCAGTGATGAGAAGGAAAAATGAAGGTATCCATCATGATCCTAATTACCACCAATGAAGGTAATTAAAGAAATTACTCAGTAAATGTTGTTGAGGAAGAAAGAAAAATGAAAAAAGGAAGAAAGAAAAATAACTCAAGATGATCCACTATTTAGAGAATAAGTATATGTTCTGTAAGCATCTAAGGTTTTAATGTTTCTCTTCTGTTTGGTTTTAATCGTATGACATACATTAAAAATTGTGCATCAAGGGTTTTATTTCAGGTATGTGCTGCATTGCTTCTCTTTACATAATAAATTCCCTGTTAGCTGACACTGTTCCCCTGGGATTTCCATATGTTAACAGGTTCTTTTTACAGAGATGATTAATACTTACAGTGATCACCCTGAGGTTCCTCAAAACGCTCTTGAATCATCAGAGATGAAATTCTATTCATTGTAACTTTAATGCCATGTATTTATTGTCTTTTAATTGCTTTGAAAATTGGACATCTGAGATATTTTTTTTCTTTTGGTTATAGTGACCCGTTTACTGATCATTTCAGATAAGAAACTATAGGATACTATCATGGAACCTGTTTTCTCTTGTACCTTGGTTTTAAAACCAGTGGCTGGAATTAAGACATGTGTTGAGGGAGGAAAAGGGAAAAGAGAGGAGCCTGAAAGAACTGCTGCTTTTCTCTAACAGTGGAATAAGGAGTACTTCATTGAGCTACGAATAATTAATGTGGAGTGTTGAAAGATCATTCTGTCTTTTATGCACATGTTCCAGATAACAGCATAAGGGCCTGTGAAAAGCAAGAGAAAAGTTTTCTGGGGCTGTCGTCTTTGATCACATAGAGATGGAGTGTGTGTTCATACCAGCCATTCCTGTCCATCCTTGCCACCAGTGACTTAGACCAGGTGACACCTGGGCCTTAGTATGAATGTTGTAATTGGGGAATCTACCTCAATTTTGAGCTCAACTCTAGTCTGTAGACTTGCTGATACAGTAGTATTTGTCTATCACAGCACTTAGAAATGATAGCCTGTGGCCGTGTGCCGGTGGCTCACACCTGCCTGTAATCCCAGGACTTTGGGAGGATCATTGGAGGTCAGGAGTTCGAGACCAGCCTGGCCAACATGGTGAAACCCCGTCTCTACTAAAAATACAAAAATTAGCTGAGCATGGTGGTGTGGGCGCCTGTAATCCCAGCTACTTGGGAGGCTGAGGCATGAGAATTGCTTGAACCTGGGAGGCAGAGATTGCAGTGAGCTGAGATTGTGCTACTGCACTCCAGCCTGGGCAACAGAGCAAGATTCAATCTCAAAGAAATGATAGCCCATATCACATTATTTTATGGTTATATCTCTGTATCCTGTATTTAACTTATAGTCATGTGGTGTTATGGAAAAAAAAGTAATCAGTATATATTGAGCACTTTGTACCAAGCTAAGTAACTTGGAAAGACGAGTTTGTATTTTGACCTGGATTCAAATTCCACCTCTGCTACATACTGGCTTCATGACCTCAGTCAAGTTACTAAGCCCGTCTGAGCTTCAGTGTTATTTTCTGTATGACAGTTGTATGAGTCTGCTTGGACAGCCATAGCCGAGTACCACAGACTGTGCAGCTTAAACAACAGTCTTATTTTCTAGTGATTTTGGAGTCTAGAAGTCTGAGATCAAGGTGTTGACAGGATTGGTTTCCTCTGAGGCCTCTCTCCTTGGCTTGTAGGTGGCTCTTGTCACATGGTCTTACCTCTGTGCCTGTATCTTTGTCCTAATCTTCTTTTCTTTTAAGGAGACCAGTAATATTGGATTAGGGCCCATCCTAATGACCTCATTTTACCTTAATTACCTCCTTAAAGACCCTATGTTCCCTGTAATCCCAGCACTTTGGGAGGCCCAGGCTGGAAGATCACTTAAGCCCAGGAGTTTGAGACCAGCCTGGGCAACATGGCGAGATCCCTGTCTCTATTTAAAAAGAAAAAGAGGATCCCGTGTCTGAATATAATCACATTCTGGGGGTTAGGAATTCAACATGAGTACTTGAGGGACATGTCCAGCAGCCTGTAACAACAGTGAAAATGACATGTGCTTGAGTGGGTTTATTTTACTTTTTAATTTTTGTGGGTACACAGTAGGTATGTTATTTATGGGTTACATGTTGATATTTTGATACAGGCATGCAATGTGTAATAATTACATCAGGGTAAATAGGGTGTCTATCACCTGAGGCCTTTTTGGTGTTGTTGCAAACAACTATACTCTTATTTTAAAATGTATGATTAAATTAATTTTGACTATAGTCACCCTGTTGTGTTAGCAAATACTAGGTCTCACGATTTTCTTGTACCCATTCAAGTGTTGTGTTGTTAGGATTAAATGAAATAATATATGCATGTGAGCTTAGTGCGTGCTTAATGTTAGCTTTCTCCTTGCTAGAGTGGGGTAGAATCTTGTTTTCTTTATATTCTATCCAAGTATAAACAGTAAATAAATGTTGGTGAAATTGTGTTTTAATTATGTAGGTGCATCTTTTCATAATTCTCATTTTCTTCACCTCCACTCTCGCAACTAAATGAGTAATTTTTTTTTTTTTCTTGAGACGGAGTCTTGCCCTGTCGCCAGACTGGAGTGCAGTGGTGCTATCTTGGCTCGCTGCAACCTCTGCCTCCTGGGTTCTAGTGATTTTCCTGCCTCAGCCTCCTGAATAGCTGGGACTACAGGCGTGTGCCACCACACCCAGCTAATTTTTGTATTTTTAGTAGAGATGGAACTTCACCATGTTGGCCAGGATGGTCTTGATCTCTTGACTTCGTGAGCTGCCCTCCTCGGCCTCCCAAAGTGCTGGGATTACAGGCGTGAGCCACCGCGCCTGGCCCTAAATGAGTAATTTAATGCTAATTTCAAGGGATCTCTCCTGAGAAGTTCTCTCTGCTTCTGCTTTCTGCCCACTGGGACATGCCATCTCCACCTTTAAACTGTTTTGGGCTCTTGTTCCCTTGCCAGTTGGCAGGAGTGTCTGAGACTTCTCTGGATCATGGCAGTGGACTTTAGCTCCCTCTCCCTAGGTTCATGATTCCACCTGGCGGTAGTGTGTATCTGCCAATTGACACTTTCCATCACACAGTTTGTGATTCTTAGGTCTTCTCTGCTTTTCTCTTAGCAGTTTTTTTTTTTTTTTTAAAAGCCACAGTTCTACAGACAGATGGGAAGTTTAGAGCAAGGTGGGATAGGCGAGTGAGAAAGCAACGTGAGAGAAAAATGAGCACAGGCTTATTGACTTAATGTTCTAGCTCAGACTTGTACCACAGGCCTGTGCCTTGTGGCGAGTGAGCTGTAATTCCTCTGAGAATGTCTCTCTTGAATGTTTGACAAGGCATTAGCAATCGTTTATCGCCCAGGGAGTTCCAAACAAAAACACATGAGTTTAAAATCCTAGGGTGTAAACGGCCATAGAATCATTTAACTTGTTGACTTTTAGGGGAAAATATGTATTCTACAAATGTTATTACAGAGTTTTTACAGGCATTTTTGTTATTAATGATGGGAAGCTTCCTGGAGCATTCTCTTAAGTCTAGTGGGGTTACTAAATGTAGTTTTCCAACTGGAGCTTGGTTTCCTGAAAGCTATTCTTGGTGGGGTGGATGAGTGCAGCTGTCGTATCTCTTAGTATTTCAGTTTGAGTCATTGGGTGGGCGGAACTGATTAGAATTCCAAAAGCAATACATATAGGCATTTAGGTGGAACTCTTTTGGAATTAGTTAGGAAAGATTTTGACGGAACTCCTGCATTCCAGAGTTAAGTGGTAAAAAGAACACTTTATGTACAAAGTATTTGGGTAAATGTCTTCTGCATTTTGCTTTAGGTTTTTTTTTTTTTTCCCTTTGTTGGTGGAAGGGACACTTTATATTAAGCTGTTAAAATGTATTGTCAAGATAGTTATTTGAAAATATTTAAAAATAACAGGTTTCCCTTCTAAACATGCTGACTTCTTGTAGGTTAATATGACCTTACTTTCAGTAATGTACATATGTGTGTATATGCTATCATGTTTTCTTTTAAGCACTTTACAGAGCTTTATAGTAAAGTTCACCCAGTTCATCACAAGTTAGGATTTTGCTGCATCCTATACGCCACTTGGGAAGAGACATTATATTGTGGAAAGTGGCTTTTGTGCTAATATAAACATCCCCTGGAATGTTACCCTCCATAGCAGAGGGGCCGTGGAATGCTCTGTGTTTTAGGATTACAGCTGCCCAGAGACAGCTCGGGAAGCAGTGTTATGTTTTACAGTGTGTATATTAGAAATCAACTCAGATGTACACTTAAATATTGTATTCTGAGTTATGACACAGCAAACTGACATTGTAATATTTTCCAGTATGTGATTTTCATGGTTGCCATGATGTCATAAGTAAGGATTTAACAACAGTTATCTGTTTTTCGTGGACAGGACTTAAAACAGTGTTAAAAAGCATGCACTCTGTGTACCAAAAAGCCTTGAAGTGGAATGATAGGGAATCCCTATGGGGTAAAGAGAAGATTTTTGGTTCTCTCCCTTAGTTCTTTAGAATGAGAGTCAACACATTAAGAACCTGGACTGCCCTGAAACAGAGGCACCTTTGAGAGCTCCTGGAAACCCCTTTATAGGATTATTTCCTTGTCTTTGTTCTTTAGTCCTTGATTAGTTGTCAAGTGTAGCTGGAGATATGTTTTGCAGCCATTTGAGAAGCAGCACATCTGGTTAGAAGCAGAGACTGGGGAACCTGATTGCCTGGGTGAGTCATTCCTGGCTCTGCCACTCCAGCTTTGTGATCTTGGGCAAGTTACCTGTCTCTCTCTGACCCAGTTTCCTCAGCTGTAAAATGGGATTATAATAATATTCATAAGATTGTTGTGAGAATGAAATGAGTTAATAAATGTAAGGCAGTTTAGGATAGTGCCTGGCATAGTTAGCCCTGTATAAAAATGTTGACTCTTAGTACATGTTAAATTCCTATATTTCACCACGTTCAGACCAAGTTGATAACCACTTCCATTTGTTCCACATTCCTGACCTAATTTATCTTGGGTTCTCCAGCCGAAATCTAAGATTCCCCAGGCTAGGTAGGTATGAACTCTTGTTCTTAGTGGAATCTGCATGGCAGACCTGAGTACTAGTGTGTGTTTTGTTTTTTCCTTGAACTAGCTTAAAGAGGTAAGCAAGATTACCTCTTGGGGCAAAGAGAAGATTCTTGGCAGAGATAAGAACATTTGTCATTAACAGAGTCACGACAGGACCCCCAGCTGACATAGCAACACTTGTTCTGCTGTCTTCTCCATGCCACAGCCCTTTTCTCCTTGATTTTTTTTTTTTTTTCTTTTGAGACGGAGTTTGGCCCTTTCATCCAGGCTGGAGTGCTGTGGCATCATCTCGGCTCACTGCAACCTCTGCCTTCCGGTTTCAAACGATTCTACTGCCTCAAGAGTACTCTACTTCTGAGTAGCTGAGATTACAGGCTCTCACCACCTTGCCTAACTTTTGTAGTTTTAGTAGAGACGGGTTTTCACCATGTTGGCCAGGCTGGTCTTGAACTCCTGACCTTGTGATCCACCCACCTCAGCCCCCCAGAGTGTTGGGATTATAGGCATGAGCCACCACATCTGACCTGATGGTCTTTAAGTGCTCTCAGCATTCTCACTCCTGGAGTCCAGGCCTAAAGCTTGCATCCCTCCTCCTGGCCAGTCCCCAGGCTTTAGAAATAAATAGACTTTAAATGAGTCCTGCTGTTTGCTGTTCTGCCCTAGGCTGAGGCTAATGGAGATGGTCTCTCTGCATGAGCAGAGCTGTGTGTGAGAGGTTGCTAGGAGAAAGCAATACCTGTTGCCTTAGGGGCCAGCCTCAGGGGCCGGTGACAGTTAAGACTCTTCCTCAGAGCTGCACTAGGGGCCTAAGCCTTGCTCTCACAGTGCAGAATAAGCACATTGTAGCCTGACCTGGTAGAAGAAAGGTGATTATTGTCAGTACCTGTGGTCCTTGTTTCCTTTTCACCCAGAAAGCAGAGTGGGAATATGGAAAGATCACAGGCCTTTTGGCTAGGCTGACCTGGGTTTGAATTCTGGCTCTGTCACTCAGCATATTAATACAAATAAGTAATGCACACTGAGTCTTAGTTTCCTCCTTCCTAGGCATGGGAGCTGTAAATCCTTTTGCACAGAATTATGGTGTAAAACAGCATGTATGCAGCACATCTGGATAGTGGCAGGCTCTGATGATGATAATAATATCACTAACACTGATAGAATGCTTACAGTATACCAAGTATTGTCTTGAGATACAACGTATGTTATTTGACCCGTCCCACAACATCATCTCCATTTTACACACTAGGAAACTGAGGCACAGGAAAGTTCAGTAAGTTGGATATGACGGCACTGAGCACAAAGCCCAGATTTAAATCCAGGCTCCCAAAAGTTAGCTCCATGGTTTTCCAGATGGAGAATTTTTTGAGATTTCTAAGACTTTTGATAATGTAAAATACCACTACTTCTAATCATTTATGGCCTCTGCATAATCATTCAGTTGTAGCTGGTGCATTTGTCTTGTGTAGACCTGCTAATGGCGACAGATACAACCTGCTACTAATGAGGAAATTGCCCTTTTGCAGATGAATGATGGAAAAAAAAATTCTAAGATGGAGTCTTGCTCTGTAGCCCAGGCTGGAGTGCAGTGGTGCGATCTCGACTCACTGCAACCTCTGCGTCTCGGGTTCCAGCAATTCTCCTGCCTCAGACTCCTGAGTAGCTGGAATTACAGGCATGTGTCACTACGCCCAGCTAATTTTTGTGTTTTTAGTAGAGATGTGGTTTTACCATGTTGGCCAGGCTGGTCTCGAAAGGCTGATCTCAAGTGATCCACCCGCCTTGGCCTCCCAAAGTGCCAGGATTACAGGTGTGAGCCACCATGCCCGACCTGAATGATAGAATTTTAATAGTTGTTCTGGTTCAATGTGAAATGTTTTTCTCTCTTCAGAGACTACCTGTGGGGCCCCTCAAGACAGCAAGCAGACTAAGAATCATTGTTCTAGAACTTTTGATAAATGTGCATAAGAGAGAATCTCCTGTTCCCTTTGTTTCCTTGCACATGTAACTTGAAGCTGTGCTGCTTCTGTTGAGTGGAGGTTTGATAGGGAACAGCTACCCCACTCATGGGGCAGCATCTGGAGCTTGGTGCACTGGGACTTGTATTGCAGTATAGACTTCACCTTGCCTATTGGAGGCTGAGACAGCAAAATGCAATTCGTCCAGATGCTGCGAAGAGTTTCGAGGACTTTCGTTAGGGCGATAGTACTATATTTAAGCTTTGGGGTGGACTCTGTCCTGCGAGAGTGTCTGTCTTTCCTTCCTGGTGGCCTGCAGTGACATTGAGGCTCTGCAGATAAGTGGCTATATTCATCACTGACCTAATCAACCTATGGCTGGGCTTGTCCTGGCAGCAGAAAATAACCACTATGCTGATAGCTGTTATAGTCAGTTTTCTTCTTTTGGACATAAGTTTACATTACTGTTAAACTGTTTTAAGGTGCATATGCATGATCTGAGTTTCATCTATGTATCTCTGGCCTTTTACCATTAGGAAATTTGGTTTTCTGTCTTTGCTAATTGAATTAGGGTTTGTGTGGCTGGTTAGAATCATCTGGGTAGGATGTGATTTTCAAAGTTGGCCTCGTGTTGAACCTAAGGCTTAGAGATGTAACCTTCCTGTCAGACGGTCAGATCGCTAACACTGGATCACACTGACTGGCCTTCAAGGGTGACTCATGCCTGTGTCATTTCCAGCAGCATCTTTAATATACCTCCGGTGGGATAGTTTCCTTCTCTAAGTAGTAAGGTGAACCGGGAGATGTTGCAGGAGTGGACTCTGCTTTTTATTTCTTTGAATAGCATACATGAAATTATACATTGTGGTCCTTATTGTGCCATCAATTTTGTGTTTTTAATAATCCAAGTTTCTAAAAAGAAGACTCTGTTTCCTATAGATGGGGAGATAAAACTTGAGGAATTGGAATCCTCACACTGGAAAGGCACGTTGCAGGTCCAGCCAGTGTGTAGTTACTGTTCATTAGTCTATGCATGGCACTCAACTAGATGACATGAGGATCCAGACAAGTCTTGCTTTCTGCCTTCAAGTTGCTTATACTTTAGGTGGAGGTATCAGTGATGTAAAAACTACATGGGTTTGTGACAGGGAAAATCCTGCTGGAAGTGTCGGTTTAGCGCTGAGAGAAGCAAAATGATTTGAAATAGATGGCATTTTTTCAGTGCCTGCTCAGACAAGATTTTTGCATGTGTGTGAATTTCCTCACCTTTGAAAGAGAGGGGGTGTTGCCTGTCGTATGACAGATGTCTGACATAATATGCATCTTTTTGCCCCTCATATCACGTGGCCTAGTGTAACTGTGGGGTTTTTCTGGGAAAACAATTAGAGATGCTTTGTATTTACAGTGTGCTACAACTCTTTAACCTGGGACATAACTTACTGAGATCTGCCTGACATGGGCTGCTTTCTCACAGTCCTGTTGGAGCCCTGCTTGCCAAGGGTACAGAGCATTAAATGGTGAGCAGAAGTTATGTTAACTGGAGTCTGTTTTGTGTTAGAGTCTTTTGCAGCCCTTTTTCATATTTCAGTTTGGGTTACAGCCCTAGAACAGGAATGAGAAATTCGTAGTAAATATGCACATGTTCTCTCCCTCATCCCCCAAGAAGCTACTCATGGGGTGTTGCTAATCAAACTGTCCTGTTCCTGGCTGGGTATAGCCTTAGAGTATTTCTTAACACATGGTTCCTGGATGTCACTCCTTTTTGCTCCAAATTGTCACATTTTATAAAATCTATTTGCAATCTCCTTTGCAGTGTTATCCTCTTCTTGCTCCATTTCATTTTAATAAGTGTTGAGTGAGTGGTACAGGGAATGGATTCTGTTGGAGGCCAAAAAATAAGAACACTTAGAATGACCAGTAAAGATTTTGTGGTGGAAGGACTTAAACTGTACTTTGAAGGGTAGATGGGATTTAGGCAGGTAGCGGGGAGGAAGCTGCCCTGTGAACTAAGGGACTGAAAAGGAAAGTAGAAATCATGACGTGGGAACAGCAAATAGGTGAGTTTGGTAGATGTGGAGGGTTTCTTCCAGGCAGTGGTTCTCAGGGTTTGTGTGTATCAGTCATCTGCGGGACTGCATCCTCAGTTTCCGTTTCAGTAGGTCCTACAGTAGGGCCCTAGAATTTGCATTTCTAGCAGGTGCCCAGGTGATGCTGATGTTGCTGGTTCAGGGGGGCTGCACTTGAGAAACACTGCTGTGGGGAGCATGTAAGCTGTGGCCAGAGGAGTCATGCTGGAGCAGAGGTGGAGGGTAGGGCAGCCTGGCACCCACCTCCAGGGACCACCCTTTGCAGGTGTGCACTGCATTGTGACTTGTATGAAGCAGTGGTCCTGGGCCCAGAGGTCTTGAGTACCAGCCTAAGGAGCTGGCACTCTCTTTAGGCAGTGGGAAGCCATTGACAAATTTTGATCAGGAGAATATTATTGGCATCTCCTTTCAGTTAATTTGGTAGATGGGGAAGGGGCCCGAGGGGGAAAAGCAAGCTGTAGCATAGTGCAGTGTCCCCCAGATGGATTATCTCAGGAGTGCATTTGGGAGAGAGAATTGGAAGGCTGTATGTTCAGTGAGGAAGGTAAGGAAGAGAAGAATGCAAAGGTGACCCAACGTTTCCTTCAGTTTGGGAGCCTGGAGAATGGTGATCACATTGATAGAAAGGGGAAGTCAGAGCAAGAGCACCAATGAGCAGTTATTTTAAAACTGAGTTTAAGTTATTTTCTTCTGAAGATGATTGCGTATGTGCCTTTTAATTGTTTTTGTCTGTAATATTTAAGCTTTTCATGATTCTAAATATGTTAATCTCTTGACCCTTAAATTTCATCTTATTCTGAGGTTTACATGGAAGAATGTTGTTTAAAAATCCACTAAGCCATTTCACTATAATTTTCCCTAGACACTTACACCCACCCTTATGGTCTTGCCCAAGTATGAGTGGGATAATGTTATAAGTCACTTTTGCTGTTCACACATAAGCCTTGTTACATGGGGTTGCAGTATCTCTCTAATTTTCTGGGAGTTACTGATTTCTAATTAACTGAACATTATGAACACTTACAGATTTGTTTATTTCAGTTTTCCCCTCATTTTCAAAGTAATACATGCTCATTGTGGAAAAGTTGGAACATAATTATAAAATTAAAAATCTGTGAGCTGCCCATAAGTTACTCCTCTGACATCTGTACTCGTTTCACTTCCCCTTGGCTGTGGGTGGATCTGGGAGCAGAGCTGGTCCCATCTGAATCAGGGCCGAGGCTCAGCATGCCAGTGTGTGGAGTTAGGTCACAGATTCTGCCCTACCTCTCCTTTCCTGTCCCAGTGTCTAGCTACACCCCAACTTTGCATGCGGTCATATTACTGGGAGTGACATAGCCGCCCTAAGGGTGAAACAAAATGGTACCATAGTGGAGGAGGGAGCCTGGCCAGCAGGCCTGAAGGAAAGAGGGCAGTGTTTATAGAGGTGATGAAATGCTGTGCTCAGCGCGGTCTCGTTTGCGTGTGTCTTTTTGAGGCTTTAGGGCCTTGGGAAGAAGGAGACTAGGAAAAAAAGACAGACTCAACTGTATTATCAGTGCAGGGAGCAGGCAGCCCTGTTGTGGGATTCCCCTTTTCTCCTTTGCATAGAGAGGGACTTGAGAAGGGGAAGACACTTGCCTATCCAGAGAGAAGGAAGTACCCAGGTCATGACGAGCCTGCCTCATCTCGTGGGTGGTACAAGCAGGGCAGCAGCTATGGGGTGACAGAAAACGCAAGTAGTGACAGAACTTGAGGCACAGCAGGGTGAGCAGATACCTAAAGGAGTGCTGCTGGCATGGCATCCTCTGAGAGCAAGTCCACTGAGGGTGGATGGGCCAAGGGAAGATGCCTCGCTAGGCTGGCAGCATCGATTTTGTGTGGGTTAAGCCCTTTGTCCTCCACCTCCCACTTTTGGGAACTCCAGAGAATGAGAGAAGAGGCAAGGGCTCAGATTTGCATTTGATGGTGGGAAACTTAATCCTACAGATTTAGGGAGTAACTGTTAGTGACCTAACCTAGGACTACCAGGCGCAGTTGACTCACACTTGTAATCCCAGCACTTTGGGAGCCCAAGGCGAGCGGATCGTGAGGTCAAGAGATCAAGACCATTCTGGCCAACATGGTGAAACCCCATCTCTACTAAAAAATACAAAATTTAGCTGTGCCTGTAGTCCCAGCTACTCAGAAGGCTGAGGCAGGAGAATTGCTTGAACCTGGGAGGCGGGGGTTGCAGTGAGCCAAGATTGTGCCAGAAACAACTGGGGGATAGGTGTGGCAACCGTTTAATTTTTGACCAAACTGGGACATGATTTCATATTTACATTGGGCTGGACCTGGCAAGCCAGGATGTAGGCTCTCCCTATATACTGGGAATATCCAAGTCACATATACACATTTAAAAATACGGGGAGCTGCTTTTATAACCTCAGTATCTCCTTGTCAAGACCCTCAACTGTGTTCATACTATGACATTTTTGTTTTGTTCTCCATTTTTAAAAAAGGGTATACTAGTCCTTATTATGACTATGTTGCCATACTAAATGTTTTACTAAAAATATTGTTAATGGCTAATTGTTTCACCTTCTAAATGTACCAGTTTTCTTTCTTTTCTTTTTTTTTTTTTGAGACAGAATCTTGCTCTGTCGCCCAGGCTGGAGTGCAGTGGCGCAATCTCGGCTCAGTTTTCTTTATTAATTGCATACAATTACTAATCTAGATTTCTTTCCAGCTATTTGTTATTATAAGTGATAGCAAAATACATCTTTAATGCCTCAGTATTTCCATAGTTAAATTCTTAGAGTCAGATTTGTATAATTGATGAATATTGCTGAACTCTAGATGTCTATTTTAAATCTGAATTTCCACGTTGGAAAACTGACAGTTGAGTTTCATTGATTTCTGAAATGTGAAATAAGTGGCTTTTAAAAAGTCGCAGAATAGTTTTACCACTTAGTATGTCTCTTATGACCTTGCCTTGCAAAGGGGTAAAGTAGTGAAGTAACAACTTGAATGAAGAGAACAGTTTTATTGGTAGCGCAGCATTTTCCACATTGCCATAAGGTGAATGTCCTGCAGAGAGACTGAATCATACTGAGTTTAATTGTGGTGGGTGTGTGGGGTTTAGGCATACAAATACTTGATTTTGAAAACTGACAGTTTGGCATAGTATGGTTGAAAGATCATGTGTTGGGCGTGTTGAACTACTTTGAGTTTTCATGAGGAGCAAGATTCTATGTCTTTGAAGTTGTGTAATGTCATAGAGTGCTGGTGGCATTTTCCACATGGCATATGCGTTTTATTACCAGCATGAAAGTACATTTTCAGGAGTGGGTTCTTCCGGTGTGAGTCATTTACTAGTTAGAGAATACTTTGTGGAAACAGTTGTCAGCAGAAAGAGTCGTCTTTACATCAGCAAGAACTAAAGCTGAGAAATCTGCTTTGTGAGAACTGCGTGTACATCGCTGGGTCAAATGACCTGAAGGTGTTTTGTAAAGCCCTGTGTGGTAATCGGTTCAGTCACTGCTAATACCTAAATGCAGCATGCTAGTCCTGAGATGCAGGGACTGGCGTGCTGCATTTAGAAATTAGCAGTCTGAGATGCCCAGTACTGACTGTGTTACAACTTGCGCTGGGGGGGTCAGACCAGTTTGCAAACAGGAAAGAAAAGACTATTGGAAAATTTATGTCTGTAAAGACTTCCTGGTTAGTTTGATGGCATTCCTGAGTTATTCACACCTCAGCTAGTCTCTAAAGACTTCAAAGACCCAGGAAGAATTTTCATGTATATATAAAAAAAATTTTTATATATAATACATATTTTATATAATATGTTATATATTTATATGTTATATAAATATATATTATATGTTATATATAAACCTATATTTTATATAAATCTATATTTGTGCAGTTGATTCCAAAATGATGAAATGTATGGATGACTGCTTTCTAATAAAAAAATAAGAATAACATCTAAGCTAAAGGGAAAGAACAACTTTGAATATTGACTTGTTTAGTTTTCAGAACCTTTATGATTAGTACTTAAGATTGAAACATGAGAGTTTATGAATGTTGAAGCATCACTAAATCTAAAAATAAAATCACAAGGCTGGAGTTTTGCTTTTAGATTTCCCAGTTTTCAGGCAATGGCTTGTCATGTTTTGTTTCTTCTGCTGTGTCTGCAATCCAGTGCTCCATTTTTACTTCTTTCTGTTCTCTGGTCCTGGATTTGACATGTATTGGTAGATTCCCAGTTGCTTTTGAAAGGTGACTTGAGAACTTTGGGGGCAAGTGAAAACTGTGTTATGCCCGTCAGATCAATAGTGTGTAACTTTCAGAACACAAATATTGCAAAGATAGGACTTATGATACCATAAGTCCTGCCCTGAATTCCTTGGGTGTCCCATGGGTGTATGTATATGATATCTAGGACATAAATGACATGTAGTTTATGCTTTCAGACAGAAGTCATCCAGGCAACTTCCCTCCCCCTACAACATTATTGTATCTGAGCCCTTTTTTTCCTAAAATGAAAATACTAAGCTGCTTGAAGAAATTTACTGCTAAGAGGACAGGCATTTGATTTTCACTCTGTCATTGTTGGCTGTGACTTTGGCCATTTAGTGTGGATTTTCAGCAAGTATTTCATATAAGGAAGATTGTACTCTGAGATTTTAATATTATAATAGGTTTATAAATAATTATAAAGGCATAGCTCATAGTTGGCTTAAATGATGCTCGTTTTTTTTATCCTTTAGGTAGGCAAACCACTCCCTATTTTCATAATTTGTCACCAAATACATTTTTCAAGTCTCTAGTAGTGAAAACTGAATGTATTAACTCCTTTTATAGGACAAACTTGTTTCTGATTTCAGGAGAATTGAGATTTGTGTGTTTATTGACAAGAATTTTTCTGAGGTAGATTGTTGAAAAGCTGTTGGTTTCCTAATTTCCATGTTGCATGGTTGCTTGTTTGGTTAAAAGTAAGGCAGAGGGAGACCCTGGGCAAAGGAGCTGTGGAAGTTCTAAATAGGGCCATGAAGTGGGTTATTAAGAGGAAGTAACGTTATTAGCTGGCAGCTGGAGAGCCTGGAAGCCTCTCTTAAGCAGCTGCATCATATCAAAGAACTGATTTGCATTCGTGTTACTATGAAAACAGACCAAACTGTGTCTCTAAATGTGTGTGTTTTGTGAATCTGGAAACACAAACATTCGTATTTTGTGACCACCTGAGTAACCGCCCGGTGAGACTGTAGGAGCCTGCTACAGCATCTGTGAAAAGCAGCTTAGTTCTTAGCAATGGCAGGGAGAAGTGGAGTGAGTCTCAAAATCTGTAGGAAGGATTTTCTTTTTCTGCTTTTCCATTGATCTCTTTCCCTTAACCCAGCTATTTTCCCATCTGCAGGAGCAAAAGAGGGGAAAATACCATGAAACGTTGAGTTTCAGTGTACAGCAGTAGGAAAAAAGTTGTCATGTTTCAAAGGATAACTGAGGATAAAATGGTAACCCAAAGCATTGGTAAATATTATGCAGGTCGTGCATATGGGATGGCATAGATTAGTTTTTTGTGCTGGAATTGATTCAACAGTGATTACTATCTTGAACCTGTAAGACCTGTTAAAGTTATTTGGGTGTATGGGTGGAGGAAAGTTGGGTTACAGAAATGAGTCTGTATTCAGTCTATGCTTTCTTTCCTCCTTCCCTTTCTTTGTTCAACCCTCCCCCCTCCGCAGTTCTCTGCTGTCCTCACTCTTGTGACAGTGGTCTTTTCCAGGGTCACATCTCTGACCTCCGTGGACTCAGAGGATGCTTTTCACTTCTTATCTCTACCTCTTGGGAGCATGTGATATGTTGTCAGTCACTTTTTTGTCCCTGAAGTGCTTTCTTGTCTATTCTGAAGGGGCCTGGAGTGCTCGGCCTGTGTGCTGAAGAAGGTGCAGCTCTTTTGACTAGTCATAGCTCCTCAGCAAATGACCAAGGTGGAAGCTGGAAGATCAGGGTTGTCACATAATTGGGTGCTGGAGGCTTTAGAAGCAAGGAGGGTATTTTCAGCGGGAGGATCAGGTGTGACATTCTGGTAGAAGAAGTATTGATTTTTTTTTTCTTTTCATTGGGATCTGAGATGCACTTGGCACAGTGAGGGCTCAATATTTGAATGAATAAAGGCAGGGTTGAAACACAGATGAGGGAAGAGTATTTTCAGTTTAGGAAACACATGGACACAACATCAGCAGGGGGAGAAGATGAAGCTCATGAAGGTGAAAATGAATCACTCTCTTGGCTGAGTGGAGTATGGAAGCGGGTGGGGGAGGAAGCTCGCAAGTGTGTTCTTGCCAGACTGTGAAAGGCTGCGAGGATCAGCTAAGGAATCTGGGGAACTCTGGGCAGGAGAGGTGGTTGGAATTGGGAAAACTAATCTGGCAGCAGTTTGTTGAGTCAAATGAGAAAAACCTCATTTTGGTCTCAGCTCTGGAGGGGGCCAAAGTCTGAGCCCACTGCCTTCGTGCTTCCCTGGCTCAGCCCTCACAACCAGTTCCCCTGTTGTCCTTCTCACTTCACCTGACCTCCTGGTGCCATGACCAGTGACCACCGAATCCAGTCGCCTTGTGTGCACAGCCTATGGAGTAGTAACAGAGCCTCATCTTTGGAAGTCATGATGCCTGGGGGGAAGACAGCAGCAGTGTGGCTGGAGTTAATGTCAGTCACCCGTTCCATGAGGGTTAGAGGGTCTGTGATTCAGAAAGTGAATGAGGAGGGTACCTTTGATAGGATTAGGAATAAGGGGCTTAAGGCAAAATCAGGGCTAAGAATTTAAAACTCAAATAGTTCCCGGATGTGAAAAAACTTCGTGAGAATTTACTTTAGGATTTATCATCCGTTCCTCTCCACATCTCTTTTCCTTATATCCAGAAACAAAACACGCCCCTGCCATTCCACGTGGACACCATAAATAGCTCCTTTTAAAATATTTGGTTTGATTTTTTAAAAAGTGCTTCTGAGGGGCCAGGTGTGATGGCTTCCGTGTGTAATCCAAACACTTTAGGAGGCCTAGGTGGATGGATGATGAGGTCAGGAGTTCGAGACCAGCCTGACCAACATGGTGAAACCCTGTCTCTATAAAAAGTACAAAAATTAGCCAGGTGTGGTGGCATGTGCCTGTAATCTCAGCTACTCAGGAGGCTGGGACAGGAGAATTGCTTGAACCTAGGAGGTGGAGGTTGCATTGAGCTGAGATCACACCATTGTACTTCAGCCTGGGTGACAGAGCAAGACTGCCTCTCAAAAAAAAAAAAAAAAAAGTGCTTCTGAGGTCCAATGAAGGTATGAAGGAAAATTGTGAAAGTACTTTTGTTTGTCTGGTCCATGGTGAGATTAGGGGTGAGACCAAGGGTAAGGAGATCAGCACATGGGGCTGGGAAGGGCAGGTTCCTCCATTCACCTCTACCAGCCCGCTCTGTTCTGTTGGTGTGTGTAATTTGCACAGTGGGTTATAAACAGTCTGATTATCTCAAATGATACCCATGCTTGATCTCTCTTGTTGGTAAAAATGGGGAACAATATTCTTGAGGTATTTGCTGAGAGCTATAATTATCAGTGCTTTAGCAGATTCCCATGACACCAGGAAATCTAGATATTTTCACATGCTTGAGAAAATATTCATGCTTTATTATTAAGCTATAAGCTGTGCAGCAACATCTGGAAAGTCACTCAGATGGAATAAAACCAGGTTTTGGTTGAAACATCAGTTAATATTATGAAAGAATTATAAACATGATGTTGATGCCATAAACTCATCCGGTTCTTGCAGCAACTCTCCTCAGCTAATGAAATTTTCACAGAACTGATGACATCAGTAAAAACTGCAAGGTGGTGACTGCTTTTGTGAGTGTGACCTCCCCTCTTAGCATCTCCAGCTGTCTTTGGGAGTGAGCACTGGGGAAGGAGGCTACTTCTGTGAGCATTATCTGCTGCTTTCCATTCAGTGGTGGTGAAGTCAATTCAACAGCAAGCTTAGGTTCAGCATGGCATAATTATTATCTAAGCAATATTTCATCAAGGTGCATTTCTGTTGAAGTGGGCCGAGGGCCACTTGGTTGTGTTTTCCACATATTTTATTTATTTTTGAGTCAGTCTCTCTCTCTGTCACCCAGGCTGGAGTGCAGTGGTACGATCTCAGGTCACTGCAACCTCCGCCTCCCTGTTCCAGTGATTCTTGAGCCTCAGCCTCCCGTGTAGCTCATATTACAGGCATGTGCCACCATGCCCAGCTAATTTTTTTGTATGTTTAGTAGAGATAGGGTTTCACTCCATTGACCAGGCTGGTACTGAACTCCTGGCCTCAGCCTCCCAAAGTGCTGATTACAGGCGTGAGCCGCCATGCCCTGCCCACATGTTTTAAATTACATATTTTAAATGACATTCCTAACTAATGGAATATTCTGATTTAGAAACTGAAGACACCATGGCCACTTGTCCAAATCTCACATTTTAGATAGTTTTCAGGTAAATGGAGACTTAACTGGCCTGCCCAGTGCACACAGCTAGGTGCTATCAGAACCGTGACCTTTTGTATTTTCAGTTACTATTTGTGTCTTTCCCAAATACTCTAAAGCTTCATCTGTAAAACAGATGGAAGTCATTAAAAATCAGAGCATTCCTGTTGGTCCAGGGAGACAGGATCCAGATGATGTGTGGGAGTCTCATCAGCTCCCCAAGGCAGGGATTTATGAGGGCTCACATCAGAACCTTTCCTATTAGCAATTAAGAAGGTGTGTTCTTAGTGAACAGAAAGATGTGTTGGTGTGTGGATTTTTTTTTTTTTTTTTTTTTTTTTTAAATCCTAGTCTCTTAGCTCAGGCTGCCATAACAAAATACCATAGACTGGGTGGTTCCAACAACAGACATTTAGTTCTCACAGTTCTGGAGGCTGGGAAGTCCAAGATCAAGGTGCTGGTATACTCGGTATCCGGTGAGGGCCGACTTCCCGACTTGCACGATACCTTCTTGCTGTGTCCTCACGTGGGACACGGAAAGAGAGAAAACACATGCTTGAGTCTCTTCCTCCTCTTACAATAATTCCACAAGGTGGGCTTCACCCTCGCGACCTCATCTAAACCTAATCAACTCCCAGAGGTGCCACCTCACGTGGGGGTTAAGATTTCAACATATGAATTTTGGGGGACTCAAGCATTCAGTTTGTAACACCTAATAATGCCTTTTAAAAAATGGGCTGTCTGGCAGCCCATTGTTGAGAAGATCCAGTGTCTCAGTAATTATTCATACTCACAAATATTCTGAGACGAAACTAAACATTTGAAAATATTCAGAGATGACTAGATTAATAATTGGACTTTTTTTCTACCTGCTTGTCCAGTTCATTAAGTAAATATTTACTTGAGCACCTCTTATGAGTCAGTCCCTGTGCTAGATTCTGTGCCAAAGGGATAATAAAAACCTGAGCTAGAGGAGCCCACATTTGGTGGCCAGTGTTTAAGTCATATGCTGTTATTTTCTTCCTATCACATTCCAGATAAGTTTTATCAAGTTGCCTTCTGGTCCCATGTTTCCTATTGGATGAAATATTGTGAACATAGTACATAAAGAATACTATACCGAATACTTAAGTACTTGCATTTGGCTTTATCAGATTTTAATATTTGAAGGAAACAAGTCAAACTATTTTTTAATGTAAGTAAATCTCTGGGAGTTGAAGGCTCCTGTGAACCCTCCTCATCTTGAATCCTTACCTATCTATAAGTAACCACTATTATGGATTTGGGATGTTTCATTGCTACATGTGTTTTTATACTTTTATTATATATGTATGAGCTTATGACTAAAGTAAGGTATATTGTTTTGAGACCTTATGAAAATAACAGCAAACTGTATATATTCTTCTGTACTTTTTTTTTTCTTTCGAGACAGAGTCTCACTTTGTCACCAAGGCTGGAGTACAGTGGCGCTATCTCAGCTTACTGCAGCCTCTGCGTCCTGGGTTCAAGTAATTCTCCTGCCTCGGCCTCCCGAGTAGCTGAGATTACAGGTGCCCACCATCACGTCCGGCTAATTTTTGTAGTTTTAATAGAGATGGGGTTTCACTGTGTTGGCCAGGCTGGTCTTGAACTCCTGACCTCAGGTGATCCACCCGCCTTGGCCTCCCAAAGTGCTGGGATTACAGGAGTGAGCCACTGTGCCCAGCCTGTCCTACAGTATATTAGTCTGTTCTCCTATTGTCAGATATTTTTTGAGTGTTTCCAAATTTTCATTAATGTAAATAGCACTGATGTGGACATTCTTATACATGTTTCCTGATGTGTGTATGATGTGTATGTGCATTTCTCTGGGGACATCATGTGAGAGTGGAATTTCTGTGTGATAGCACGTGAGCGTCTTTCACTCCAAGGTTGTCTTCACCTTTACTCGATAGTACACATTGCTTTACACAGTAGTCGGATTACATTCCCTCTGCATTGTACTGGTAATTTTATTGAGCTGCATCTTTTCCAGTACTTTGTATTGTGAAACTTTTGAGTTTTTGCTCATCTGTTGATGTAAAAGTGATACCTTATTGTTTCTAACTTTAATGCTGCATTTTCCTGATTGGAGTGAGGTTGAATATCTTTTCACGTATTTATTGCCCTTTCAGGCTTTTTCTTTTTGAGCTGCCTATTTATAACTTGTTCTCTTCCTTCCCTCCTCCTTTATGGTTCAGAGAAGTAGATTAATTATAATCCTTCATTCACAACCCATTATTATCATTGGTGTTTGCATGGCCCTTTTATTTGCGTTATTTATAATATAATGAACACTTATGAGCTCATCAGGCTCTGAGACATTACCAGCAGCTTCCTGTACTTCTCCCCACTCCATCTCTCGGCCTCTTCCCTCTTTATATATGCTACCTGAGCTTTATTATTCCTTATCTAGTTCTCTTTGTGGTCCTCTGGGGCCTTGCTTTTCTTATTCTCCATTGTTAATATGATTTATCCAAGTTGTTGTGTTGGCTTTGGTTCATTCATTTTTATGGCTGCACAGCATTCTCCTGGGTTAATACTATTTTTCTATCATTTCACCTGTGAATGTGATTCCAGTTTGTTATGAACATTCTTATATGTGAATCTTGCTCGTTATGGTCATGATGGTCTCTCAAATATTATCTGGACCTGGAAATACTGGGTTAGGTATTCTGATGTTTAAATTTGCTACCTAATGCCATTCTCCTCCTCCTCCCCCTCCCCACTGCCGAATTATACCAATTTATCTTCCCACAAGCAGTAAGTAAGAGATGAGGTTGCTCTAGATTTTCTGGTCAATTTCTAGTTCCTTGCCTATATACTTCTCATCAGTATACTTTTGTTGGTTTGGTGAATTGCTTGTCATGTTTGGTTTCCTTGCAGGTTACTGGCTGGTATGGAGTGGGTGGAGGGGAACAAATAAGCCTACTCTGCTAACTGTTGGAGGTTATTGGTGTTTATGAAGAGAACCTGACTTTTGTTGGATGGCCAAGGGGGCATGGGTTGGTTTGCAACACCGCTTTTCACATGTATTTGATTCCTTCTTAGAGGTCTGTAATCACTGAAAACGTGCTGGTTTTATAATCTCTCTCATAGGTCTCTTATTTGAAATTTATAGTGGGTCTCATCCCTTGTTCTTTTGTAGTGTCTGCTCTGTTTTGCTCATGGGAGAGTTTTTTCTTTTGTGTTTTTAGTTTCACTCTGTGAACTCCTTTTCAGTTGAGCTTTCTGGGATGTGGGTTGAAGGTATATTAAAAATATAAGGTAGTTGGCCAGGTGAGGTGGCTCACTCCTATAATCCCAGCACTTTGGGAGGCCGAGGCGGGTAGGATCACTTGACGTCAGGAGTTTGAGACTAGCCTGGCTAACGTGATGAAACCCCATCTCCACTGAAAATACAAAAACTAGCTGGGCGTGTTGATGCATGCCTGTAGTCCCAGCTACTCGGGAGGCTGAGGCAGGAGAATCACTTGAATCTGGGAGGCGGAGGTTGCAGTGAGCCAAAAGATTGCATCACTGCACTCCAGCCTGGGTGACAGAGTGAGACTCTGGGGAAAAAAAAAAAAAGGTGTGTGTGTATATGTATGCATGTGTGTATATATATGTATGGTAGGTGTTTCAGTTCACAAAATACTTAGCAATATTGGGTAAAATATAACCATATATGTGTATATATTTACATATATATACACATACATATACATACACATGAATGTACAGTTGTGATTATAAATTTTGGAAAGAATACCCAGGATGTGACAATGAGGAAAGAACAGAATTTCAGAGCAATATCTTAGGAGTTGAACTTGCATCAGAGTGAGAAACAAAATGCCTGGAGCCTTAACAGTTATATCTGGAAAAAGAATGGGGCCTTGAAGGGAGGAGCTGGACCTGGGATCTTCCTGCATAGCTGTTTAGCCAGAAATACAAAGAAGTTTGTCCATCTCAGCCTGGGCTCAGAGTAGGGAATACAAGTCCTCAGATCCCTTCCTAAAATGAGAAAGCATCAGCCTGCCCTCACTTCTGAGGCTTCATATGTATACTGCTCAACTGTCCAGGAATCACCAAGTCAGGGAATTAACATAATGCGGAGCCATAGATCCTCCTCTACTGAGGCGCCTTGTAGAAACAAATCATCCATGCCTATTTACGTGCCTTCCCCCTTAACAGTAAGCTTCTTGACCTTTGTACATGGATATGTATTTGTGGAATGAAGAAGTGAACAAGTAGAAACACATAGGCATTCTTAACAGAATCTAAAGTTCCACCCACAAAGTAGGTTTAGCACCTTAAAAAATAAAGTGTAGAAGGGACATTATTTTGCCCAGTAAAATGTTCAGTTTTCAAACAGTTCTTCCACTCTTAAAATATTCTGCAGATCATGGACTCAGCAGACTGTGATTGAGTAGCCTGCTGTTCTGTGTGTTGTGAAGGATACAAAGACTGCCAAGTGTTTTACCCTTAGGGAGCTGTAAGTGTAGAGGAGGGACAGGCTCGAACACAAATAATTATGGTGGAAAGTGCAAAGTAAGTGCCATAGGAAATTTACAGAGTGGTTATGGTTTTGCAGAGGTTGTGAGTGATTCATTTCACTTCAGAAATTTGTTCATTGAGAGAGCACTTAGTAGAGCTTCTTGTGTTGTCAGCGTTAGGATTATAAGAATACCTAATATTTATTGTGCACACGCTCATTATTAGGCATGATTACACTTTATGTACAATTAATCTTTCCAACATAATATTAATTCTCACAACATCCCTACGAAGAAGATCCTATAATTACCTCCATTAAAAATTTTTTATTGAAATGTAGTGCATATATATATATATGTGCACTTTTATGAGTATACAACTAGATGGATTTTCATGAGTCACATTCACCAGGGTAACTAGCATCCAGAACAAAACAACATACACACACTCGAGAAGTCTCAGGGCTTCAAAGCCCCCAAGAGTAACCATGATCTTGACTTCTAGTAGCATATTTTTTGGGACGGGTTTTTGTGTTTTCTGGAAATTGAGTTATATGGTACATATTCTTTTGTTACGTTCTATGCTATCGCATGTCGTTTGGGATTGTTCATTCCCGTTGCCATCGAGTATTCCGTCATCTCCATTTTACAGATGAGGAATCTGAGACTGAGATGTCAGAGTAGCCCAAGATCATGCAGTGAGTAACAAACATATTACCATGCCATTAAGTGTTCTTTGAAACATGATTTTAATGTTCTTGTGTTGTTCTGTCATGTAAGTATAGGACAGTATAACCAGTTCCCTTCTGATGGATATCTAGGTTGTTCCCAACATGTTATCACTCATACTTTACCATAAAAATTGAATATTTAAGGTATGTTTTGAGGTTTCCAGCCACGTTTGCAATTGACTATAATCAGTTCCATATAGTGTGGCAGCTAGTGAAATATTAACTTCTTTTGTGGCTTTCTTTGTAAGGTAGCAGCTGCTGGTCAAGGGTGGCCTTTGTAGTGTTTTTCCTTAGAGACAGGGTCTCACTGTGTCACCTACGCTGGAGTATAGTGGCACCATCATAGCTCACTGCAGCCTTGAACTCCTGGCCTAAGTAATACTCCTGCCTTGGCCTCCTGCAGTTCTGGGATTACAGGGGTGAGCCACCATGCTATGCCCATTTGAGTTTTGATGTGTGGTCTACTTGCCTTTTGAAAGTGCCTTGTAAGAGTACTGCTAGTGTGTTTACTTTTTTACCTTTTATCCTACGTTTGTCTTTTTATACCTCCTCTCCCTTTTTCCCACAAAACTTCCTGTCAGAAGACCTTGGTTCTGCTGTAGTCAAAAATTATATTTCTTTGCCTGAGGGTTAGCTCTGCTCTTTGGCCTGCTAACGAGTCTTACAGGGTCTCTGTGGGTCCTTCAGAGGAGATGGACTTTTACGAAACATTCTCTGGTGCAGCAGTTTACAAAGGCAACTTCTGGAGTGTGAGCTCTTTGAAGGTAGGGGCTGTGTAGTGTTCATCGTAGTGCTTGGTACCTAGTAGGTGCTCAGTAAATGGGAGGTGACTGGATGAGGAGCTGCTGGAGCCTCAGATTTTTTTTTTTTTTTTTTTGAGACAGTCTCACTCTGTCGCCCAGGCTGGAGTGCTGTGGTGTGATCTTGGCTCACTGCAACTTCTGCCTCCCAGGTTTAAGCAGTTCTCTGCCTCAGTCTCCCGAGTAGCTGGGATTACAAGCATGCACCACCACATCCAGCTAAGTTTTGTATTTTTAGTAGAGATGCAGTTTCACCATATTGGCCAAGCTGGTCTCAAACTCCTGACCTCATGATCCGCCCGCCTCGGCCTCTCAAAGTGCTGGGATTACAGGCATGAGCCACCATGCCCAGCCTTCCTTTGATTGACCTTTACAATATTGTTTTTTTGCTTTTGGGAACATGATTAATTTTTATAGACTTTTCAGACAGAAATAGAATACCTAGAGCTATTTGTTTATAATTGTCCCCCCCTTCTTGTAGTAGAGGAGGAATGATTTAGTAATGTGATAGAAAATAAGTTTATAATAGTTTTGTAAAAGTATGAAGTTTTTTCTATTTTCTGCATTCATTGAACATTTGTTGAAACCCTGCTGGGTCTCGTGCAATAGAGAAAGAAAGATGAATATAATTAATCCCTGCCCTTGGGGAATATATAATCTAGTGGGAGAGACAAATATACATGTACTTACACATTGTGGTAAAATATATTTATATATCTGTGAGCATTTCTTTTAAAAGCATAGTGGAAGGAGACACCTGGGAAGTTGGGAGGACCCTCCTGGATGAGACAACAGCAGAATTTCCTCTTAAAGGAGGTACATAATTCCTCCTCAGTCTGGTACCCAAGTACTGCTTCATCCCTTTTGTTCCTTATTTCTTTCCTTTCCTTTTCTTTTCTTAAGAAGGAGTCTCACTGTGTTGCCCATGACTGGAGTGCAGTGATGGGATCTTGGCTCACTGTAAGCTCCGCCTCCCAGGTTCAAGCAATTCTCCTGCCTCAGCCTCCCGAGTAGCTGGGATTACAGGCGCCTGCCACCATGCCTGGCTAATTTTTTTGTATTTTTAGTAGAGATGGGGTTTCGCTGTGTTAGCCAGGATGGTCTTGATCTCCTGACCTTGTGATCCGCCCTCCTCGGCCTCTTAAAGTGCGGGATTACAGGCGTGAGCCACTGTGCCTGGCCTGTTCCTTATTTCTAGAATGCTAGTACTGGCCATAGTTATAACATTCTGTGATTTCTAATGTAAAAACCTTGTTCTTATCTTTTCCCTCATGCCGTGGAGCCCTTCCACAGAGACTTGTTGATTTTTAACTCTGAAATGCTTGTAGGATGTAGTTTCCTCTTTCTCTTCTCTTCTCTCTGCTTACATTGCTGTCTCCTTGGTTTGGAAGGACAGTGATGGAAATAATCTTTTTAAGCATCTGGCTTGGAGCATGGCATATCATGGGGTTCAAACTTGTTAAACCAAAAGGAACTGAATAGCCTCTAACTGGTTTTCTCTCTTTTTTTTCCGTTTAATTCTATTCAATGTCCTTTTATTTAATTCTATTTAATGTCCTCAAAGTTACTCAGTTTTTTTTCTTTTGGTATCACTTCTCTGTTTAAAATTCTTCCATGACTCCTTATTACCCTCCAGATGAAGATCCAACCTCTTAACCCAGGTCTTTACACTGACCCCAGCCTGCCTTCTCTGTTCCTCATCCTTCCACTGCCACCGTTATACTGTGTGCATGTCTGGAGTTGTTTGTTTTTCTCATGGTCTAGTGTACCCTTCCCCACTTTTGTTTTTGTTTTTTGTTTTTTTTTGGAGGTGAAGTAGGCTGGAGTGCAATAGTACGATCTCTGCTCACTGCAACCTCCACCTCCCAGGTTCAAGTGATTCTCCTGCCTCAGCCTCCTGAGTAGCTGGGACTACAGGTACGCACCTCCACACCCAGCTAATTTTTGTATTTTTAGTGGAGGGAGGTTGTATTTTTAGTAGAGAGGGGGTTTCATGTTGGCTAGGATGGTCTCGATCTCTTGACCGCGTGATCCACCCGCCTCAGCCTCCTGAAGTGCTGGGATTACAGGCTTCAGCCACTGTGCCCAGCCAGCTACCGCACCTGGCCCCCTCCCCACTTTTAACTTGTCACTTCGGTCTGATCTTTTCAGATCCAGCCTTAACCCTGTGAAACCTCCTCTACCTTTCCCAGAAAGAATTAATTGTGCCATCTGCTGTGTTTCCTGAGGGTCTGTACAGTCAATGTTTAGTGGCATCCCATCTCATCCAGCTCATCCCACCCCAACCCATCCTATGCCATCTCATCCCATCCCTCTCTTCTGTGTCCTGTTTCCCATTTCATCCATCTCTTACCTTTTCCTCCACATTTCTGAGTAGATCGAGGACCAAGAATTGTGACAGATGCTTCTTTGTACCCTGTTCAGGTGTTTCTTAAGTGGCGGATGAATAGTTCCTCCCTGTACTCTCCTGTAAACATACTTTTTGCTTTCACGTCTCTTCAGTTTTGTTTTTCCTTTTTTTTTTTTTCATGAGGTATACATTCTTTCAGTAGTTTTATTTAAATGTAGTGTGTGGACTATTGTGACCTGTCTTTGACATTTTCTCTCATCATGGCAGCCCAAAATATTGGTACCTGCCTCTGAACCATCTTCTTGTCTCTGCTGTGTTATTTACACAACACCTGCTGTAGTTATTTGTATTTTTGTTTTATATGTTTCATCCCTCCTTCGATTATAAACTCTGAAGTTAGAGATCATCTTGTAGACAATTTTGTATCTTCTGTGTTAAAAAATATAATTCCAGCCAGGCGCGGTGGCTCACACCTGTAATCCCTGCACTTTGGGAGGCCGAGATGGTTGGATCACCTGAGGCCAGGAGTTCGTGACCAGCCTGGCCAACATGATGAAACCCCGTCTCTACTAAAAATACAAAAGATTAGCCTTGGCTGGGTGCAGTGGCTCACACCTGTAATCCCAGCACTTTGGGAGGCCGAGGCGGTGCATCACCTGAGGTCAGGAGTTGGAGACCAGCCTGGCCAACATGGTGAAACCCTGTCTGTACTAAAAATACAAAAACTTGCTGGGCATGGTGGCGGGCGCCTGTAGTCCCAGCTACTCAGGAAGCTGAGGGAGAAGAATCGCTTGAACTTAGGAGACTTGAGCTGAGACCGCACCATTGCACCCCAGTCTGGGCGACAAGAGTGAAACTATGTCTCCAAAAAAAAAAAAAAAAAGTATTAGCCAGGTGTGGTGGTGGGCACCTGTAATCCCAGATACTTGGGAGCTGGAGGTTGCAGGAGCCAAGATTGTGCCACTGCACTCCAGCCTGGGCAACAAAAGTTAAACTCCATCCTCCCCACCAAAGAAAGGCTGGGCATGGTGGCTCATGCCTGTAATCCCAGCACTTTGGGAGGCCGAGGTGGGTGGATCACGAGGTCAGGAGATCAAGACCATCCTAGCTAACACGATGAAACCCCGTCTCTACTAAAAATACAAAAAATTAGCCGGGCATAGTGGCGGGCACCTGTAGTCCCAGCTACTTGGGAGGCTGAGGCAGGAGAATGGCGTGAACCCAGGAGGTGGAACTTGCAGTGAGCCAAGATCGCGCCACTGCATTCCAGCCTGGGCAACAGAGAGAGACTCCTTTTTAAAAAAAAAAAAAGCAAAAAATGTATTTATTTATATTTATATATACTTATATATATCATATATTTATGTACATTTATATTTATATTTTTTCCTTGTTTAATAGTCATTTATTCTTTAAAAATAGGTCTGTTCGCAACACATTCTTTTAGTTTTACTTCCCCTGGGAATGTCTGTCTGACTTTCATTCCTGAAGGATAGTTTTGTTGGCGGTAGAATTTATGGTTGACTTCCCCGCCGCCCCCGCCTCAGTGCTTGAAAAATGTGCTACTTCCTTTAGTCTCCATGGTTTCAGATGGGAAATCCATTGTCGTTCAAAGTGGTGTTCCTTACAGATCATGTATCATTTCTCTCTGCCTGCTTTCAAGCAGATTTTTTCTTTGTTTGTAGTTTTCAGAAGACTAGTTATGATGTTTACCATTGACCCTAGGCTTGGCCTGAATTTCTTTTTTTTTTCCTTCGAGATGGAGTCTCACTCTGTTACCCAGGCTGGAGTGCATTGGTGCGATCTTGGCTCACTGCAACCTCTGCCTCCCGAGTTCAAGAGATTCTCCTGCCTCAGCCTCCTGAGTAGCTGGGATTACAGGCGTGTGACACCATGCCTGGCTAATTTTTGTATTTTTAGTAGAGACAGGACTGGGTTTCATTGTGTTGGCCAGGCTGGTCACGAACTCCTGACCTCAAGTGATCTGCCTGGCTTGGCCTTCGAAATGCTGGGATGGCCTCTTTTTGTTTATTCTGATAATAAATTTGCTCAGCTTCTTAAATCTATATGTTTATGTCTTTTACCAAATTTGGAATGTTTTCAGCCATTATTTCTTTGAATATTCTTTTAGCCCTATTCTCTTTTTCCTGTTGGGGCTCAGTGATACAAGGCTGGACATTTTGCTGTTCCACAGGTCCCTGAGGTTCTGTTTATTTTCACAGCCTGTTTTCTGTTGTTCTGATAGAGTGAATTCTGTTGTTCTTTCCTCAAGTTTAGTGATTTTTTAAAAAATCCTGTCATTTTCATCCTATTGAGCATATCAAGTGAGTTTTTGCTACTGTACTTTTCAGTTGTATCATTTATATTTGGTTTTTAAAATATTTATTTTCTGAGATTTTCTAGTTTTTCATTTGTTTCAACAGAATTTATAATCAATTATTGAAGCACTTGTAAGAGGGCTGCTTTAAAATCCTCATCAGATAATTTGAACATCTGATTTATCTCAGGGTTAGAGTCAGTTTTTTGGCTAAAATGGGAATTTGACTTGGGATTTTCCTGGGTCTTGGTATGATGGCTGATTTTTGACTGTATCCTGGATATTTTGCCTGTTTTTTTTTTTTTTTTTTTTTGTGGTTGGGGAAAGGCAGTGGGAATGTTCTGAATCCCATTTAAATCTTTTGTTTTAGCAGGCAGCACCCAGTTAGTCTTAGCACACAGGTCCTGCCCTACATTTGTGGGCTGTGGTTCCAATGACAGTTTAACTTTCAGAACCTTTGTGGTGTTTGTCTGCTTGGTGGTTAGACACCGCTAGGGCTTCCGTCTCGTTTCCCCTGCTGTTATTGCTGGCTGTGGAGGCAGAAGGGATTTCCCTAGGCGGGGCTACTAGGTGTCTCCCAGTGGGGGAAGCGTAGTTTCAGGACCCTGGGGACTGAGGGGCTTTCCTGACTGGGGCATGATCCCCTTCCTGTGGGGGACAGAGAGCTCTTCTTGAGCCAGACAGTTGTGGAGATGGAATCTCTCTACCTGTGCCCCACGGTTTTCCCCATGTCTGTGTGCAGTGGAAGGGAGTCTTAGGCCCGTGTGACCAGAGAGGCTTCCTTGGCCGGGTCACTTGTAGCTGGGCAGTCTTGTGTCTGCCCGCCCTATTGCATATGTCATGGCTCCCCTGGTTATTGTTGGGGGGGCTTTAGGTTGGTTCTTCTTTTGGATGGTGTAGGACTTACCTGATGTGAGGGGACTTTTGTTTGATCTGATTCGTAGGAAGGAGCCTACCTGAGCTGCCTTTTGTTGTCATGTCATGGGTTGGGAAATGGTGGGTCTGGGTGACCACTTTGCATAGGGAGATGCAAGATACTGTTTCACTGAGCTGTTCTTCCATTTTTGGGGCCACAACTGGTTTATTTTCTTCTTACCATCTTTCAGAGTTCTCTTTTGGTTATCTCCTCTGCTATTTCCAGGGTTTGTAGTGCTTAGTAGGGAGGAGCTGAGAGACATAGTTCTATGCTGTCTTGTGCCTTGTCATTCACTATTTTTTTCCTTTTTCTTTTTTGAGACAGCGTCTTGCTCTGTCACCCGGGCTGGAGTGCAATGGCACAGTCTTGTCTCACTGCCATCTGTGCCTTGTGGGATTAAATCATTCTTGTGCCTCCCAAGTAGCTGGGACTACAGGTGCCTGACACCATACCTGGCTAATTTTTGTATTTTTAGTAGAGACAACGTTTCGCCGTGTTGGCCAGGTGGGTCTTGCACTCCTGCCCTCAAGTGATCTGCCCACCTTTGCATTTGAAAGTACTGAGATAACAGGCGTGAGCCACCGTGCCCAGCCTCATTGGTTCTTAGGTGTTGAAATTTTAAAAAGCATTGAAAACTGTCAGAAAAATTTAGTATTTATTTTTCTGCGTTCAGTAAATCATATCACTCAGGGGTCTTATAGAGGTAAGGAAACATGAGAACCAGTCAGGTTAAGTGACTGGTCCTGGGGCTCTGTTGGTCGTTAATTGCAGAACACAGATTAGAGTTAGACTCCTCTTGATGAATCCACTATTTGTTTTTTGTAGCAAACTAAGTTGAAGACTTCTCTAGAAGAAAAGAGAACCATTGCTATGCTGTAATGCTCTGGGCTTTATAATGTTAACACACAAAAGAATTTATACATCAAGTGGAAAACCTCTCAGAATACAGGAAAGGAATCCAGTTTTCAATTATATTAAGAGTGAATAACATGCTGTGTTTGTTCCAATTTTAACATTAATCATTTTTTGTAAAGTCTAAAATAACATACCGTCTGTTTTTTACTATAAAATATTTGAATGGCCTTATAAAATGTTTCTTGCAAAAGGAAGTTATCTCACTGGTTATCATCGTCATTTGTATTATACTTCAAAGAGAGTAAAGAATATGATGGAGACTGATGGCACCACCCAAACAAATTAACCTCATAGCTTAGCATTATGTGGGCCTTTTCATCAGGTCATCGCTGTTTACTCCACAGACATCAGATACCTCTCAGTTCTCCATGAAGCTTTTTTTCTTCTGCTGCAGAGATGGAGAAATGGAGAAACCCAGAAGTTAACTGTTAAGTTATTTGTAATGTTTTTTGAAGTCCCCAGGGATTTTACAGAAGGTGGAGCCACAGTTGAACTCATCCCAAAACTCTTTGGAGGTCTGGGATGGGAGGCATTGATTTCTCTCCCTGAGGCACGGCAAGAAATAGGCAGAGTAAATAGGACTAAACACTGGCCCTGTTTAATGCCGCTTGAATAATATGACTGAAGGGTGGGAGGAGTGGGGTGTCTGAGGATGGACTGGCTCTGTTTTTCTTCTTTCCATATGGACTTATTCCTTTTGCTTCTGCTTTTGTTTTTCCTTCCTGTTCCCTACTTAATAGTCTTGCTGAAAAATATCTCTGACCTGTATTGAAGAATGGAATTCAATGTACTGGGTTTTGGAGAACTTTTCCCATCACTCATAGTAAAACTCCAATATCGGTGATCCATAGGCTAAAATGAGATGTTCAGGAGTTAGGGTGAAACTTCCTAAAAAAGTGATACAGTGTGATGATGTTGATTTTGCAAACTTGTTTTCTGTAATGCATAATATAGCTGAGCTATGATCCTAAAGGTAAGGTGGTAGGTGGTATTAATGCCAACAATGTGTACCGACTGTTTGCGGCTCAGACTAAAAGACTGTTAGCATTGGGCAGGGCCTCCTTTGGACCATGTTTGTAGCCTCTCTGCCCTCAGCAGAGTGTCTCTACAGTATAAACAGTGGTATTTGTGTCTCATAGTTACTTGTAATGAAGCAGCTGTTGTATTGCAGGTGGCCAATTCTGCTTTGCAGTAAACCTGCTCCGCCTCCCTGTAACTTCTACCTACATTGGGTTTTTGTCGGGTCTCTAGGATCATGCAGGGTGAATCTAATAATTGTTCTTGTTAATATCTGTCAAAATTCAGAACAGATGTTGTGACTTCTCAAAGTTGTTTCTCATCAGTCTTGAAGACTCCTTATCCTGCTGTTTTCTGGATGTTTTGTTTTGCCAGTATCCCTTCAAAATGTGGTCCTCCAAATGAAACACGGTTGCCCCCAAAGTTTTAGAGAAGTCCTTTGCTGTGTGGAAGTACAGATTGTGACATATAAGAGTTGGGTGTCTGTAAATTCTATTTATCAGCCTCTCTCCATTTTTTTCCTTAGGTTTGTTTATTGCCTTTTTTTTTTTTTTTTTTTTTTTTTGAGATGGAGACTTGTTCTGTTACTCAGGCTGGAGTGCAATGGTGTGATCTTGGCTCACTGCAACCTCTGTCTCCTGGGTTCAAGCAATGCTCATGCCTCAGCCTCTGAAGTAACTGGGATTACAGGTGCGCACCACAACGCCAAGCTAATTTTTGTAATTTTAGTAGAGATGGGATTTTGCCATGTTGGTCAGGCTGGTCTCGAACTCCTGGCCTCAAGTGATTCATCCGCCTCAGCCTCCCAAAGTGCTGGGATTACAGGCATGAGCCACTGTACCCAACCTGTTTCTTTTTCTTTTTTTATTGATACATAACTGTACATGTTTATGGGATACATGTGATATTTTGATACATGCATATAATATGTAATGCTCAAATCAGGGTAATTGGGATATCTAGTGCCTCAAACATTTATCATGTGTTTTAGGAACATTTCATATCTTTTCTTGTTATTTTGAACTATTGTTAATTATAGTCACCCTACTGTACTGTCAAACACTAGAACTTATTCCTTCCATTCAACTCTGTACCCATTAGCCAACCTCCTTATTGCCCCCTCCCATGCTTTCCTGCCTCTGGTAACCACCATTCTTCTCTCTATCTCCATGAGGTCAACTTTATTGGCCCACACATTTGAGTGAGAACATGTGATACTTGTCTTTCTGTGTGTGGCTTGTTTTACTTAATATAATGACCTCCATTTCCATCCGTGTTGCTGTAAATTACAGCATTTTATTCTTTTCTGTGGCTGAATAGTATTCCATTATATCTATCTGTAGACCACGTTTTCTTTATCCATTCATCCATTGATGGACACTTAAGTTAATTCAGTGTTTTGGCTGTTGGGATAGTGCTGTAGTAAACAAGAGGTGTGCAGGTTTTCCTTTGATATGCTGATTTTCTTTCCTTTGGATAAATATTCGGTAGTGGGATTGCTGGATCATATGGTAGTTGTATTTTTAGTTGTTTTTTTCTTTCAGGTTCCAGGGGTACATGTGCAGGTTTGTTATACAGGTAAATTGTGTGTCATGGGGGTTTGGTGTACAGATTATTTTGTCACCCAGGTAATAAGCATGGTACCCAATAGGTAGTTTGTTTTTGATCCTCACCGTCCTCCTCCCCTCCACCTTCAAGTAGCCCTTCGGGTCTGTTGTTCCCTTCTTTGTGTCCATGTGTAGTCAGTGTTTAGCTTCCACTTATAACCGAGAGCATGCAATATTTGGTTTTATGTTCCTGCATTTGCTTAGGATAATGGCCTGTAGCTCCATTCATGTTGCTGCAAAGGACATGATCGTGTTCTTTTTTTATGGCCACATAGTATTCCATGGTGTATATGTACTACATTTTCTTTATCCAGTCTACCATTGATGGGCATCTAGGATGATTCTGTATCTTTGCTATTGTGAATAGTGCTGTGATGAACATACGTGTATGTGTCTTTATGGTAGAATGATGTATATTCCTCTCTGGGTATATACCCAATAATGGGATTGCTGGGTCAAATACTAGTTCTGTTTTAAGTTGAGAAATCTCTAGACTGGTTGAACTGGTTTATATTTCCATTAGCAGTGTATAAGTGTTCCCTTTTCTCCACAGCCTCGCCAGCATTTGTTATTTTTTGACTTTTTAGTAGCCATTGTGACTTATGTGAGATGGTATCTCATTGTAGTTTTGATTTGCATTTTTCTAATGATGAGTGATGCTGAGCTTTTTTTTATGATTGTTGGCCACATGTATGTTGTCTTTGGAAAAGTTCTTGTCCTTTGCCCACTTTTTAATGAGGTTGTTTGTTTTTTGCTTGTTAATTTGTTACAGTTCCTTATAGATTCTGGATGTTAGACCTTTGTCAGATACATAGTTTGGAAATATTTTCTCCTATTCTGTGGGTTGTCTGTTTACTCTGTTGATAGTTTCTTTTTGCTGTGCAGAGGCTCTTTTGTGTAATTAGGTCCCATTTGTCAATTTTTGTTTCTGTTGCAGTTGCTTTTGGCATCTTCATCATGAAATATTGGCTAGGTCCTCTGTCCAGAATGGTATTTCCTAGGTTTTCAAGAGTTTTTATAGTGTTAGGTTTTACATTTAAGCCTTTAATTAATCTTGAGTTGATTTTTGAATGTGGAGTAAGAAAGGGGGTCTAGTTTCAATCTTTTGCCTGTGGCCAGCCAGTTACTCAGCACTATTTACTGAATAGGGAATCCTTTCCCCATTGTTTGTTTTGTTGAGTTTGTCACAGATCAGATGGTTGTAGGTGCGTGGCTTTATTTCTGGACTCTCTATTCTGTTCCATTTGTTTGTGTGTCTTTGTACCAGTACCATGCTGTTTTGGTTACTGTAGCCTTGTAGTACAGTTTGAAGTCAGGAAATGTGATACCTCCAGCTTTATTCCTTTTGCTTAGAATTGCTTTGGCTATTCAGGCTCTTTTTCGGTTCCATGTGGATTTTAGAATAGTTTTTCTAATTCTGTGAAGAATGTCAATGATAGTTTGATGGGAAGAACATTGAATCTGTACATTGCTTTGGGCAATATGGCCATTTTAACAATATCGATTTGTCATATCCCTTCCTCTTTTAAAAAGCTAGTTCTTAGAAAACCAAAGCAAAATAATAATTTATAATTAGGCCAGGCATAGTGACTCACACCTATAATTCCAGCACTTTGGGAGGCTGAGGTAGGAGGATCACTTGAGATCAGGGTTTGCAGCAGCAGTGAGCTATGATCGCACCACTACATCCTGGGCAACAGAGCAAGACCCTGTCTCTTTAAAAAGATATAAAAGAGGTAAATTAACTATCTTGCTCATGTAATATTGCCTACAGTGTGGATAACACACCTGTGAAAACTTAATGCTAACACAAAGGGCTAATAATCCCAAACTGTCTCAAACTTAAGATTATTTACTCTTCAACCCTGAATGCTAAAAAGAAGTCTACAAGTTTGTACTTATGCAATATTTTCCACCCAATTAACACTTTATTATAATAAAATTTTTGTTTATAAAATCCATACTTTCACCCAGTAAGCCTTTTGTTTATATTTATTTAACTCACAAGAACTACCAGGCACACATGCTGAGGGAGCTGAGTGACTGCCCAGGCAGGGCAGATTTGCAATGCTGGGAGCTCTCCCCGCCCATCTTACCACCTCAGTGTCCGGTGTCTAGGAGGCTTTCCAGGTCGGATCAAATATACTCTAAATTTGTCTAAATCGGCTTTCCAGACATCATAGTTACATATCTCTATTATGTCACTTTTCATAATGTTAGTCTCATTTAGACTTTTGTGTTTGTTTGTCCAAAAGTGTTTCAATACCAGATTACAGAAATGCCAGAGTATAGTAATCCGATGACATATATTATTATGTATGATTATTGTATAATATATAACTTATTAATATAATCTGGCATTATATAGTACCAGATTATAGTAATCAGAGGGGCTTTTTTCTTTTTTTGGTAGAGGGGATGGAGTCTCACTTTGTCGCCCAGTCTGGAGTGCAGTGATGTGATCTTGGCTCACTGCAACCTCCGCCTCCTGGGTTCAAGTGATTCTCCTGCCTCAGCCTTCTGAGTAGTTGGGATTACAGGCGCCTGCCACCAAGCTGGGCTAATTTTTGTAGTTTTTATAGGGATGGGGTTTCACCATGTTGGCCAGGCTGGTCTCGAACCGCTGACCTCAAATGATCCACCTGTCTTGGCCTCCCAAAGTGCTGGGATTACAGGTGTGAGCCACTGTGCCTGGCCTTATTTATTTATTTATTTATTTATTTATTTTTACTTCTGTTGGGAAAAAAAAAAAAAAGCTTGTATGACCCAGCATACTGGTTTTATCACTCATTAAGTCACAAATGGCATTTTGAAAGTTGCTGCTTCTAGATCAGTGCCTGTCTGCAGACTGTTGCTTATGATAAGTAGTTTGCTTCTTTAATCAAGAAAGTATTGCTGTGGGAAAATGTTAAACTAAACAAAGGTGCTCAGTGACTTGGTTAATTTACATTCTGTCCAGATTCCTTGTCTGGACAGACCCTTCAGGCACCAGCATATTTCTTTTTTGAGACAAGGTGTCACTCTGTCGCCCAGACTGGAGTGTGGTGATGCCATCATAGCTCACTACAACCTTGAATTCTTGGTCTCAAGTGATCCTCCAGCCTCAGCCTCCTGAGTAGCTGGGACTACAAGTGTATGACATCCTGCCCAGCTAAAGGGGCCAACATTTGGAATGCCTGTAGGTGCCACAAAACTGCCCCTGCCACCCAGTTCTAAGAAGTGGATCCATTGGTTTTCCAAGTCTCTAGTAGGTGTGAAGCCTGGTGAAAGGATGCTACACCTATTTCGTATGTCAAATTAAACCCAACAGCCCAGTGCCATTTAGTGTGGGGACAGGTAATTCTACTGAACAGTTTGAGAATGAAACTTTGAAAATGGCAACGTGATGATTTAGGAATTGGAGAGACCTAGGTTTGATTCTGGTTTCACTGTGTGACATAGTTTACTTCCCTTGAAGTCTGTCCCCACTCCCCAATCCATGAAATGGAGACATAAGCTCTACCTTGTAGGATTTTTAAGGATTAGGAATGATTTTTATGTGAAATATCCTGCATGATAGTGGATGCTTACTATTGTTAAGAAGAATTTTGAAACGATAATTAAAGCTCTAAAAAGAAAAAATATAGGTGATTGTATTAGGTAATAAAAAGTATGACATGAAACTATTGTTCAAAATGTGATACAAGAAGAAAAAGGAACAGAAGAACTTATATTCCAGAATTATTATTTTTTAAATGTAGGACAATTAGAAAATTAAACTGAATTTTTCTAAAATGGCCAGGAATGTAAAGAGGTGGGTATATTTTAAGTGTGTAAGTGGCAGAAGGAACTGCCTTCTTCAAAATAATAGAAAAACATTTGACTACCTAAAAATATAGAGTTCAAAAGCATAATCCAAAAAAGGGAAGATACTTAAAACCAAATTATTATGTATCATACTTGTAATAGAGAAAATAAAGACTGTACATCAGTGGCATTTTATACCAGAGACATAATTGTAATCAAATAAATAAAAATTAAAGCACAAAAATCAATTTTGAAAAAAATTGAACAGATAGAATAATGAACCCCCCATATCACTTGGTGACTAGAGGATGCTGGCATTCTCCTGCTTAGTGTCCTTTGAACTGGAGCCTGAATTTTATTAATGGTCCAGAAAAAGTTCATGAAGGTCCTCATCCTCCTTTGGTTGTATGTGTGTATAGGGGAAAAGAGAATCAATGATGAAGTTAAATCCAGAGTATCAGTAATAAAAAGGTAACTGGAAAATGTGCTTTATAGGCATGTGGATCTTTGTTCAATGAATAATTACTTCTTACATGTCTTTGTGTGATCTTTTCAGTAATCTACCCATTTAGAATCAAAGCTAGTTGAAGTTAGAAAGTATGGATCGCACATCTTGCCACTGTGTGCATCTACTTTATACACAGCTAACAACTGTGGGACCCCAGTTACAAAGGCTGTTGGAGGTGAGCCCACTGAGAGCTGGCTGGGAGTTTCTTATGCAGGTTGTATTTGGGTTTTGGAGAAGGTGAGAGAAGTGCATTCTAGGAGGAAGGCAGAGCATGTACAAAGACTGCAAGGAAGGAAACAACTTTGGCATCCTTTTTTTTTTTTTTTCCCCCCCCCAGGAACAGAAGGGAGGCTATTGAAGCCGAAGTTAGGTTAGCTTAGGGGTTGATGAGGCTGCAGAGTGAACAGAGATCAGATCATGCAGGGTCTTTCAGACTCTGGAAGGAATTGGATTTTATCCTGAATACAACAGAATGATATTGAAGGTTTCAAGCAGGGGAGTAAGGAGATCCAATTCATATTTTAAGTTAAGTTTTGCTGCTGTGTGGGAGTTGGGTTGGAGGAAAGAGTGGGAGCAGAGTAATGTGTTCACAGTGGAGACAGAGAAGTGAGCAGATACGTGGGATGTTTGCATGTAGAGTGGATGTGTAGGGGGTTAAGGGAAAGGCAGGAATCAAGCCTGATTTGTCATAGAATTATTTCTTGCCAAAAATTACAACCTAAAAACATTTGGCATTTTGGAGCATTCTCAACTCTGGGCCCCCTCTGGTTCTGCACTCTTCTCGGACCTCATTTTAGCTGCCTTTTCTCCCTCTGCCTCCTCCCTTCTGTTCTGCTCTCCATTTGTGAGTCTCCTTAGTTTAATTCTCTATTTTCAACTCTAGATTTCCTCTACTTTTTCCTTTTAAAAACAATTCTTGCCAGTTGCCCTGGTGGCACCTGTTGTCCCAGCTTCCCAGGAGGCTGAGGCGGGAGGATCTCTTGAGCCCAGGAGTTCCTGGCTGTAGTGTAGTGTGCGATGTTAATCAGGTGTCTGCACTAAGTTTGGCATCAGTATGGTGACCTCTTGGGAGCTTGAAGAGGAGCCAGCTGGCCCAGGTCAGAAATGGAGCAGGTCAAAACTCCTGTGCTGATCTGTATAGCATCGTGCCCGTGAATAGCCACGGCACTCCAGCCTGGGCAACACAGCAAGACCCTGTCTCTATAAAAAACAAAACACCATTCTTTATTTAATCACCTTTCTTCAAATAATCGACAGTCAAAATTTCTGCCCCTGACCTTTATCTGCAACCATTTGTAGAATTTGTGTAGTTAATCTGCTGTGTTCTGAAATAGCTAATGTGCATTTTTTTTTCTTGACCTTAAATTAGCTTCCTCTCTTGACTTCCCTTTTTCTTTTTAATGGTTCCACCAGTCTTTGTCATCCAGACAGGATAACTTAGTAATATTTGATTCATTATTTTCCTTCACTGCAATTCCAACATGTAAACTCCAATATTGATTGGTTCTAGGTTGTTGGTGAAGCAACTAAAACTCGGAAGCATTGTCACCTGCCCAGAGTCACACAACTGGTCACTGGTGACACGGGTTTGTGAGCCCCACTTTGACTTCAGACCCACATTCTCAATCACTGCACTATACTATATGCCAGCGGCCCCCAACCTTTTTGGCACCAGGGACTGGTTTCATGGAAGACAGTTTTTCCATGGATTGGGTTGGGGGATGGTTTTGGGATGACTCAAGTGCATAACATTTATCATTAGATTCTCATAAGGAGCATGCAACGTAGATCCCTCACGTGTGCATAGTTCACACTAGGGTCATGCTCCTCTGAGAATCTAATGCCCCTGCTGATCTGGGACCTGGGGGTTGGGGAACTCTGCTATAGGCCAAGGAGATTTAGGATAATGCTTTTCAAAAAGACACCTAACCTTACTTTGTTTTTAAAATATGCTAAATTTTAAGGCTGAGACTACTGCTATGAACGACTGTTATACTATCATTTAGTATATTCTCTGTAAGTATGTCACATATAGTATCTCTTTATAGAGATTTTCAGTTTCTTATGGCAGCTTATTTACATTCCTCCTTTTTGAGGGGAAAGAAGAAAGGAGTGATATTGAGTGGTGGGCACAAGATTCTCCCTTTTTTCTTCCCTACCGTTATAGGCCAGAGATCATTTACCCTTGCTCTTGCAAATACTGTTTCATTATTCGAAACATAGTTGGCCATCTGGTGAAAACTGTGATTTAAAACTTGCATTTCTTTTATTACTAATGAAGTTGGAAACATTTTTTAGTGTTTACTAGTGATTTCTATTTTGTGAATTGCATTCATTGTTCACAGTTACCGTTATCCCCATTATTATCATTGGCCCTTAGCTCTGAAACTTGGTAGAGATGAATTAAAAGGTGCAACCAGTCTTCTAACTTCTGCATCAGAAATGGGGTTGAAGATGTCTTACATGAATCTGTGGCTTCTGAGTATTTAACAAACTTTTATATTAACCATCTGAACGTTTACATCTCATCTTTACAAATTCTGGAAGTGATGGTGCAGAGTTGCCAGTTTGAGAGATTCAGGATCAGCTAGAGAATGTGTTGGGCCTGAAGTAATGCAACTGTAAATGTATTTGTGGAGAACCTAAATGCACATACAGTGCTTTGCCTTTTTTAGAACAGAGCCCAGAGGATTAGGTTCTTGCAAGTTCAATCTGGGGAGTCTTCCTAAAGCCATCATGACAGGGTCTATCACTTCATTAACTCAACAAATATTAATTGAGCATCTACTCTGTGCCTCATTTTGTTCTAGACCCTGTGGTTATGGCAGTGAACAAAATGAGTAGATCTATCCCTGACCTCAGAATTTCCCTTTGGAGACAAGTTGAGCTCCCCTGGAGGCTCTCCATTCTTGACTTTCTCAAGTCTAACTCCTTCTTTGCTTCCTAGCTCCTCGCCTTAATCCTCTTTCCTGTGGCCCTTAGATCAAGCCTGGCTTCCTCTTCATTTTCAGTGTTCTCTACTAAGTTCAACAGCTTCTGTTAATAAGGGACTTCTTTTATTCCTGGCTTCACCATGTCCTAGCTGCAACCCTCAGTCCCACCCAAGTCAGGCTGGTAAGTGCTGGCCCCAGGCCCCCAGTGTCCTCTTGTGAGAATTCTCTTTGTCTTGTAGTAGCTTCTTGTTGGAATACTGGCCATTCTTTTAACACATTGGCTTCTGAAACAAGTGTAGAACATGTGTGAACCCACTGTGTATACTGGGATTTACTACTCCCTAGGGAGTTTGGTGTACCTGAGGCATGTGACTTGTGCAGTTCCTCAAGTAACAGCCCAGGAACGATAATCTTGACTTGTAAGCATGGCCACATTATCCTGCAGCCCTGACTGTCCTGATGATTGGGTACCATCCATTCTTTGTTTTGTTTTGTTTTAACTTACTTAAAAGCAGTTTATGCTCAGTGAAGAATATTTGAAAAATACTGACAAATATGAAGTGGCTTTGTTTGTTTGTTTAAACACTGGTTAAGGTTTTCTTTTGGCAGGGGAGCTTACTTTCTAAACAACTGTTTTATGTGCAACTGCATACTTTTCTCCTGCTTTCATTGATGTTTTACAAGTTGGCATTTATGTCTTATCTGTAACCTGCTTGCAGATTGGTCGCTAGCCACTTGCAGAGTGCAGTTAACAAGAGTGAGCTCCAATATAAAGATGGTGATTCATTTCCAAAGCTAACCTAGAGGAAGAAGCACAGGTGTCCCACCTCCAGATGTACCCCTTAGCTTTTGGAGCAGAAAGTGGGCAGTTTTAAAAGTCAGGGGAGGGTGTGAGCAAGGTGGGGGATACCTGGGTTAGCTTGGTGTCTCATCAACGAGGCGGCTGAGCTGGTGACCGCTGGCGTCTTCATGGGCGTGACGAGGCCATAAGCCCCTCAGGTGGGAGAGAGCAGTGGGCATGTTTTTCAGCCGTTCTCTCAAGGCAGCCTCCTGATGGATGAGAGTTCCATAGCAGGCATGCTTTGGTCTGTAACTTGACTAACTCTCGAGGACTTGGATGAACTTAGTAGGGAATGGCGGGTGAAGGAGGGAGTAAAAAGCTATTTTTTAGCATTTCTAAAAGGCTGCGTAGGAAGTGGGGAATGAAAAAAAGAAAACATCTCTTTGAAAAATGGGGTACTTGGTTACATATTTATGTAACACCTTCTCCCGCTTTGAACACAGCTAGTTTTCAGGAGGTCCGGGCCTGTGTCAGTGCGCTCTAGGGTGCTGTGTGTTACGTTGATTCTGGGGTCTACCTTGACCTTAACTTGTGAGGAATACTGCAGAGACCTCACTACGCAGCCAGCACATTCGTTTTCTAACAGCCACGTTTCCAGATTTTCTTTCCTTCCTTCCTCTCCTCCAGTTGGCTTTGTGTTCCTCAGTGTGGCTCTCCGTTTCCTGCCAGTCTTCCTGGGGACTCTTCCTTCCCCAGGAGCTGCCCGTAAAACCTTTCCCCACCTCTGCTTCTTTCTTCTCTTCTAATATTTCAACATAATCAAGATATTTTGATTATTCACATACATTTTACAAGGACATTGTGAAGAAAGGGCCTTGTGGCCCAACCGTGGCCTGAGCAGTGTTTGTTCCCCGCACCGAGGCAGCATATTGCGATGGTTTAGACTGAGAACTGAACCCAGGGCCCAAGGCCTGGCTTTACCATTTAATGTGATCTGACCTCTCTGCACCTTCTTACGCTTGTCTATAAAATACAGTGTGAAAATGTCCATGTAATTTGGTATAGTGAGCATTAAATGCACTAATACATGCAGAGTACTCACTTGGAGCGGTGACTGACACATAGGGAGTGCTAAATAAATATTAGATGGTTATTGCACATACTTAAACTGCTTGGAAGCACTGGTGTGAAAGAATTTTCTAGCTAATAATGAGTGTTCAAATGTCTTTATGCTGAACACAGTTCCTTTTTTAAATGGCCCATCTCATGGATTCAGGTACTGCCTGTTGCAGTTTTTTACATGGATTGGTTTCTGCTTTTAGGAGCCTTTAAAATAAATAAATAAATAAATAAATAAATAAATAAAAGAATTGTATGTGTTAAGGTAGTAAAGTCTTCAAACATAATTTTGGCCTTTAAGGGATGTTTTTGTACTCACTGGCCTATACCGGAGTTGTCACTCACGGCCTCTGCTAGCTACTTCACAGCTCCTGTGAAGGACACCGCTCTGCCCGCAGCCCCTGCTGGGGAGAAAGCTCTCTGAGGACTGTGTCCTCCCACTTCTCCTTTTCCTGGGGTGGCTGCTTTGATTGGGATGGGACACCAGAGAGCTATCTCTGTCATGGCCTTCCATGGGAAAAACATGAGCCAAGCCAGTTTGATTCTCTTGAGAATTTTAGTTTGGGAAATCAGAAGGAAAAAGTCGTGGGAGCCGAAATTGAAAGAATGCCATGAGCTAATGGCATGAGGACAGTCCTGCCTGGCAGTGACAAGGCAGCAAACACAGAGTCTGACAGCAAGAATTAATACGAAGTAGAAGAGAAGATGTGACAATTGCATGCGACAGAGAAAACTAAACACAGAGAGAAGCCAAGTTAGGTTAATGGCAGAGGCCCAGGGAGAACATCCCAGACATAGCTGTACTGTGAGTTCTTTCTCACAGCAAGTTGCTCACATGTTTTCCTGGTCTCTTTGTAATTGTATTCTCATTATTTGAAGCTTTGCATTCAAAAGCTTCTAACTTTTTTTTTTTTTTGCATTTTTGATCAGTTACTTTATTAAACACACATTAAGGTTTTTATTGGTTTTCCTTTGTATAAATTTATTTTTATTTGCTAATTAAGATGTTTCTGTATCACATGAGATTATGCTAATTATTCAGGAGAAATTAAAGAATTTATCAATAACAAGAAATTCTATCTCAGTGAAGAACAATGAGAAGTTTATGTCACATTACCACCATTTCTCAACTTTTTGATAATAACAGGCAGTTATTTTTATGAGATGGTACTGGATAGGTAAATATCAGGGGGAACTGTCTTATAAACTAGAGGTGACTTGTTCTTAAGTCTCTTAGAAGTCAACCTATGTCTTTTTAGATTTTTCTGGGCGCAAACAATATATTCAGTAACAAAAAAATCACAATGTATAATCTGTACAATAAATATTTTGTTTCAAGAGATAAGCATAACAAAAAAACTTTTGCTGATAGATTTCTAACTTAACAGCAGCTGTATAGCATATGTAGTCCTTTTCCTTTCCCATCGAAAGGATTACTCTCATTTTGTTCTTATTGCCTTAATACCTATTCTGCAGTTTACAGTGACATAAATTGAACTCACTTTTTAGTACTATCTTCAAGTCTCCATATTCCATGCTGTATTTTCCTGATAGCACTAATTTATTTTCTTCTTTTTTTTGGAATATGTCTTCTATTGCACTCCTGTGGAATTTGCAAATCTGGACCCCTCAGTTCCTATGCAACACGGGGTTGTGATTTCTCTCAGATCTAGGGCGTGGACTCCTTAGGGCAGCAGCCTCAGCCTCTTTGTATTCATACAGTACTGTGGGCTGTGCTGAGCAGGTGATAGATGCCCAACAAGTCATTGGTCATTTCTCGTGGTTCTTTTAGTTGTTGTCATCCTGGCTTATCTTGGATCACAAAAGAGGATGTTTTAGCCCTTTGCTAGGATGTATCTTTTTTTTTTTTTTTTTTTTTAACAAGCTTTACATTTATTTGAAGGAGAATAAATATTAAAGAATTTGAGAGAAATGAGGGAGTTACACAGTAACTCTTGGCTTTGATTGGTAACTAAGTTTCTCATTTGTGCTGTGAAATGGTGATACTCCAATGGCGGAGGAGTGAATAAGCTCATATTAAGTGAGATGAACACCTGACATCTAAATCCCTACTAATATTTGCTTTGGGCCCTAAGTGTATACTGTGGTTAACAAAGTAACTTGTCTTGACATTACTGCCGCATGTGGGTTTGTTTTTCTTTTGGTATTCCCTTTTTTAGCATATTTGGGAAACCACTTTATTTGCCAAGTTACTGTATTTGCTACCATGTTTGAATAATGCTGTGTTTTGTCATTGAATGTAACTTCCATGATCTTTAAAAACAATGCTTTGAAATAGTGTTCTCATCTGTATATTGTATCTCTCATGTCCTAATTTCTTCTTAAAAGAACTCAAGTCATATTGGAGCAGGGCCCATTCTTAGTGACCTCATTTTAACTGATTACTTCTGTAAAGACCCTCGTTCCAAATAAGGACACATTCTCAGGTTCTGGAGACTTGGATTTCAGTATATAAATTTGGGGAAAACACAGTTTCCATAATACAGAGGAACCACCACCCTACTAATTACCACAGCACCCATAAACCAGGCTTCCTTGCTGTCAAAGCCAAGAAGCTTAAAAGATTTGTTTGCACCTAGAGCCCACAGTCATTAGGTTGAGACTTGTGAGTCTCACTAGATATTGGCACAGTTACCAGAAAATCCTTAAAGGACTCTCCTCATCTCTCACCTGGATGAGGACAGGAGCCACCTAACGTGTCACCTTCCTGCTGGCGACCTTGTCCACCTTCAGTCTGCTCTCAACGCACGCATCTCTGGGTTCCGCTACTTCCTAGTCATGTGACCTTGGGCAAGTTGGGTAACCTGTGTCTGTGTCCCTGTCTGTTGTAGTGATAGTTAACCGAATCTACAAATGTAAAGTGATTGGTAGAGTACCTGATGTTAAAAGGTGTGGTAGCCAGAATGGTGGCCCTCCAGTGATGGCCTGTCCTAATCATCCCTGGAACCTGTGAATATGTTATTTTACGTGGCAAAAGGGACTTTCAGATGTGATTAAAGACCCTGAGATTGGGCGGGGGCGGGGGGGAGCGGTTATCTTGGATTATCTTAGGGCCCATTGTAATCACAGTGGTCCTTAAAAGAGTCAGAAGAGATGTGATGACAGAAACAAAGGTCAGGCTGGGCGCTGTGCCTCACACCTGTAATCCCAGCACTTTGGAGGGCCAAGGCAGGAAGATCACTTGGCCCCAGGAGTTCAAGACCAGCCTGGGCAACGTAATGAGACCCCATCTCTAAAAAAAAAAAAAAAAAGGCTTGGTGGTGGTGTTTCATGCCTGTAGTCCCAGCTACTCAAGAGATTGAGGTGGGAGTTTCTCATGAGCCCAGGAGTTCAAGGCTGCAGAGAGCTATGATAGTGCCACTGCACGCTAGTCTAGATGACAGAGTGAGATAGACTTGCTGACACCTTGATTTTAGCCCCATGAGACTTCCCCCATTTTAGACTTCCGACCTCCAAAAACTGTTAGATAGTAAATTAGCGTTGTTGTAAGCCACTGCATTTGTGGTAATTTGTTACTACAGCAATAGGAAACGAATACATAAGTGTCAGCTGTTTTATCTGGTTTTCCTGTTCTTACTGTAAATAAGATTTTCTTTAAACAGAGGAGTCTGTGGCCAAAGACAGTTGGAAAATGAGTGGACTAGGTGGTCACCAGCATTCTTGTCCCATCTCCCATCCTGATGTGGCAGGTACTCTCTCTAAGACAGTGCCTAGTCCCAGTAGTTTCTCAGCATTTGTGGAATGTTTAGGGAGGGCTGGGTGGTGGTCTCCATTGTGGAGCCGCCTGTGGGATTCTCTCGAGTCCCCACATCACTCCTGGAGGATTCTTCATAATTATTTGGCTATTTTGGTATTTGGTTGTTCCTTCATGTGCCATATTGGCCTTGAGCTCTGTGTTCCAGGTTTATGGGTGTCTTTTGGGGCCTATGCACCTTTGTGGGCTCCACTGGTTTTCCTTTTACCCCATAAATTTGTCACTTCAGGTCATTCAAGTGACTTCAGATATTATATATTCTGTGATAAGAATTCATTACACAGACACCCCAGGCAAGCTGGACTCAGAGTTAGGGCCAGGAATGCTTTACCGGAATAGAGCCAGAGACAATGTTGGGCCATGAGCTGCTTCTAGAACAGCCTGTGATTTGGCCCTTAGGCCTAAACTAGCCCCGTGATGCATTCTGGGCCTATTGGTTGTTTGCAGCATTTTTTAAAACCTACAAAATGAGTTAGTTATTTGCTTTCTTTTTTAACCTGTACGGAGAAGCTTGTAATGCCATTTTTGTATATAGTACCACTGCTGCTTTTGTAAAACAGGAACCCATGAAAGTATGAAGCCAGTCTACAGTGCTAGAGGAATTTCATTTCACTTCAAGTTTCTTGGATTAATGTCAACATTATTTCCCTGGCATGAAAGATACTAAGTTTTTAGAGTCTGTACCCTTTAGATAAAACATGGAAGAATTTTGGTGCATGTTTTGATGTGCAGAGTCGGGGGCAGCTCCCTCAGCAGACCTTTGTGTAGTTGATAATCTAATTATTTGGCACTCTACATAAAGAATGTGAGCTTCCAGGTGCAATTTGTCTATTTTGAAAAGGGCTGTGGAATCTATTATGATTTATAAAAAATCCTGTATTCAGATTGAATGAGTGACTAGAGTATATTTATTGACCATATCCTTTTTCTTTTAAAGCCATTAGTAGAACATGCCAACATTTTTAAAAGCATCTCCATGAGTGCTTTCACTGGTGGGATGAGAAGTTGTAGGAGTTAGTAGTGACAACTTCATGACCAGGGCTCAGGCTTGTAACTTAAGGGATTATCGTGCACTGACAGTGCTGCCTAGATGGGCAGTCAAGGTAGGGTGACCCAAACAGAGATGCTCCCCACCTCCAGACAGCAGAGTGTCTGTCTGTCTAATATCTCATGGTCTTAACTAAAAATTGTTGATAAATAGGTGGCTCTGCTATAAGAAATAATTTTCTTATTTGTAGAATCAAGGACAAGCAGTGGCAGTTCAGGCCAGAATCTGGAGGCACTCCACACCTGAATTCAAACTGTGGTTGGATCTCTGCATGTGGTATCCTACCTCTCAAACTCAGCACATCTCAGATAGAACTCCTCATCTCTCAAACTGCTCCTAACCCTGGGAAGAATTAGATCACCTACACTGTCTCTCCTATTTGCCTGCAGATCAAGACACAAAAATTCAAGTCTGGAAGACTCTGAAGTGGCGAGTTCATTTGAAGGGTGCAGGTCACATTCATTCCTCTGTGTTAGCTGTGCTTTTTGTGCAGTCAGACTTGGCATTATCTACCAATATATAACAGCCTTGAGGGTATCTCAAGAACAGTATTAATTCACAATACTCAGGAATTAGGCAGAGGAGAATAGGGGGCATGGAGGTACAAATAAATGATTTTTCCATTTACTTACAATTCTGTCCTAGGGTCCTTTAGAGAGCCTGACGGTTTCACACCAGTTGAGATCTGGGCAGAGGACCTGAGAATAATGTGAAATCTCTTGAAAGATTGAATGGTGTAATGGAAAGGACATTGGTGGGGGTCTGAGAAACCAGGGAGTTGATCCTTTGCCTCCAGGACTTATTACTAGCAGTGTAAAGAGGTCTGTGACTTGATCGAGTCACTAAACTATCTCTGAACCTATTTTTTTTAAAAGATAACACCAACCCCTACCCTCCTGGTGTATTAAGAGTAATTGAAATAATATTTGTAAGTCAATTAGCGTAGAGCAGGCACTCAGTAAGGGTTAGTTGGTTAGGCCAGGCGTGGTGGCTCACGCTTGTAGTCCCAGTACTTTGGGAGGCCGAGGTGGTAGGATCAGCTGAGGTCGGGAGTTCGAGACCAGCCTGACCAACATGGAGAAACCCTATCTCTACTAAAAAATAAAAGAATTAGCCGGGCGTGGTGGCATATACCTGTAATCCTAGCTACTTGGGAGGCTGAGGCAGGAGAATCACCTGAACCCGGGAGGCGGAGTTTGCGGTGAGCTGAGATCACACCCATTGCATTCCAGCCTGGGTGACAAGAGTAAAACTCCATCTTTAAAAAAAAAAAAAAAAAAAGTTGGTTAGTTTTCTCTATTCTCCCCACCCTGCGTCTAACTCAGGCAGAGATGTTACTGGTCTTTATAACTACATTAATCAGTGAGAAACTGCTTGGGTTTCATGTGCAATGATATTGGAAAGAAAATACATTTAATGAAGTGCATTAAGTTTAGCAAACTGCCTTATGCTTTTGTTTTGAAAGGAAGAAGACATCTGTAAAATATGAACTGCATGGGAAAATAAATTTAAAATGCATAAAGTAATGGAAAGGCAATTACATTTATAATTATTCAAAGAAATAGAATATGGTGTGGTCAGATTTTTAACAGTGGAAATTTTGCATAATAAACTCTGGTAACCCTAGGAGGAGATCACCAGGAAGGGGAAAATGAGTAACAGAAATGCTTATGTTTTAAAATGCAGAAGTGATATAACTATAATTCTTAGCACAGGTGTAAAGCATGCTATTGGAAATACATCAGATTGGTTATGCAAATAAGCCCCAATTTAATCTGTTACAAACATTTTCAACTAATGAAATTGGGCATGAAATGTTGGAAAAATCGGTGCATTTAAGTTTTAACTTTCCAGAGAGCCTACTATTCTGACCATAAGAAACATCATCTTTAAAATAACCTGTAGCCGTTGATCTAGTAATTTTGGATAAAATAATGGAACAGCTCTAATGGAAGAATATATAGTTTATGCCAGTCTATTCATAGCAATATATAAAAAATACATAGGCAAGTAAATGTAAATATGTTCGTATATATTCTGTGAAAAATGTACACATATAAACAAGATCCTATTGCGATCTGGCAAAGCAAAAAGCAAAATAGAATAATATGTACTACTAAAAATCATAAGTCCACAAACTATCAATATTCAGAAATAGGTAAATGAAATAAATTTAAAAAGAAAGTCATCCTATTATATCTTTTTATTTTGTATTCTTTTGAGATGGACTTTCACTCTTGTAGCCAAGGTTGGAGTGCAGTGGCGTGATCTCGGCTCACTACAACTTCCGCCTCCTGAGTTCAAGCGAGTCTTGTGCCTTAGCACAAGTAGTAGCTGGGATTACGTGCCCACCACCACGCCTGGCTACTTTTTGTATTTCTAGTAGAGATGGAGTTTCACCATATTGGCCAGGTTAGTCTTGAACTCCTGACCTCAGATGAACTCCTGACCTCAGGTGATATGCCTTTCATGGCCTCCCAGAGTGCTGGGATTATAGGCGTGAGCCACCTTGCCCAGCCTATTACATCTTATTTCCAGTTTTGGCTGCTGTTTCAGGGATGTAGAGAAGCACAAGACTGATAGCTTCAGGGAAATGAAGTTCCAGCGTGGGAAGATAGGTAACAATGTGCAAATATTGACTAAATAAATTTGGATGAATAAGTGCTGTGAAGGAAGTAAGACGGCAGTAGAATGGAGAGGATCACGGTGCCTAGGACTGGCCCTATTCTAGGAAGGCTGAGGCGGGGAGGATTCCTGAGCTGAGCTATGTTGTTGGAGGAGTGGGCCAGTAACGATGTGGGCTCAGGGAACAGAAAGTTAAGGGTTTTCAGACTGGAGTGAGTTTGGTATGTGTGAACCAAGAGCAGCCAGTGTGTCTAGATCTTAGAGAACAATTGTATGTTGACCTGGTTTATATTAAGAACTAAGTTATTTTATTTACTTACTTTTATTATTTTGAGACAGTCTCACTCTGTCATCCAGGCTGGAGTGCAGCGGTATGATCTTGGCTCACTGCAACCTCCGCCTCCTGGGTTCACACCATTCTCCTGCCTCAGCCTCCTGAGTAGCTGGGACTACAGGCGCCCGCACCACGCCTGGCTAAGTTTTGTATTTGTAGTAGAGACGGGGTTTCACCATGTTGGCCAGGCTGGTCTCCACCTCCTAACCCCAGGTGATCTGCCTGCCTCAGCCTCCCAAAGTGCTGGGTTACAGGCGTGGGCTACCTTGGCCAGTTGTTTTTTTCTTTTTTTGGAGACAGGGTCTCCTCTGTTGCCTAGGCTGGAGTGCAGTGGCACCATCTTGGCTCACTGCAATCTTCTCCTCCTGGGTTCAAGTGATTCTCATGCCTCAGCCTCCCAAGTAGCTGGTATTAAAGGCGTGCACGACCATGCCCAGCTAATTTTTGTAATTTTAGTAGAGATAGGGTTTCAGTTTCACCATGTTGGCCTGGCTAGTCTCAAACTCCTGGCCTCAAGTGATCTGCCCACCTTGGCCTTCCAAAGTGCTTGGATTACAGGTGTGAACTACCACACTGGCCATATTTTACATTTTAACACAACCACATTTTATTTTTCTTTATCAGTTATCTTTTCAATCACCCCCAAACCTAATGACTAAAAGAGCAGCCATTTATTTCAGTGTGTGCTTTACTCACCGGACAGTTACCTGTCCCTCTGAACGGCCTCATGCATGTATAGGGAAGCTCTGCCTCTGCAGGCTGGCTGGCTGCTGCAGCAACTAGGGGGCCACTGAGCCAGGAGTCATTCATCAGTGAGCCGGCGAGCCTGGGCTTGTTCTCATGGAGGACTTAGGGTTCTGGGAGAGTGGAGCAGAGGTGTGTAACATTCCTTGAGGTGGAGGCTCTGAATTGGCGCAGTGTCACTTTCTCTGTATTCTATTGGCTACAAGACTAGCCCAGGTTCAAGGGGTGGGAAATAGATGAGTTTCCATGGGAGGAACTGCAATGTCAGTGCACTGAGATGTGCCTACAAGGAGGGCTGGAGGATTGGTCAATGCTTGCAATCCATCCCATTTCGCCTTATACTTGGTGCTTTTCTTCTATACTTTAGGTGTAAGAAATTACAATCCTGTATGATCCAACATTTTACAGTTTTGCCTTTTCATATGTAGGTCTTTCAGTGTTTACATATTATTTTAAAAAATTGAGAACAGCACGATAAACATGAGGAAAAATGAAGTTTCAACAACTGACAGTGGGGGATGTTAAAAGGGTTAGAGGCTGTGCATGTGGCAGAGCAGGGGCTATTTGGGGAATCTTTGTATCTTCAGCTCAGTTTTACTGTGAGCCTAAAACTGCTCTAAAAATAGTCTGTTAAACAATTGTATTACCATAATATGACTCATCTTCATTATGACAGTAATGTGTGAAGGAGACATACAGGAAGACAGGAGCTGTGTGAAGTGCAGAAATCAGTGAACACCTTCTTAGAAAGTGCTTCAAACCAGAGGCAGGATTGTATACTTGTCAGGCTGTGGCCTTTGGACCAGTGGTTCTGAAGAATAGTTAAGCCTTTGCTGCTATTGTTTGTAGCTGTGCCAACCTTACGCAGATTACTCAACATCTTTGAGGTTTGGCCTCTTTGTAAAATGGTATAATAATCTTTATATATCTCTTGAGAATTTTTGAATGAAATGAAATATGCATATCACCTAGCATGGTGCAAGGCCTGTAAAATAAATGTTAGCCTATTTTAGAAGTAGTTTTCCACTCTTCTGTTAATCTCCAATTAAGATGAGGACCTCTGTAGGTCTTTTGCAGAATTAATTGTTCCTACCATTTCTTCTTGGCCTTCAGTTACCTCCCTGATGCTGTTTTCTATGAACATTCTTTTTGAATCTTCTGGGTTTATCTGACTGGATTGGTTATTTGGCAATCGGTTAAGAGCAGCTGGTTGGCTGACCTTGGGCTTTTGAGATCCTTATGTTTGAAACCATGGCAGGCATCCAGAGCGCATCAAGCCACTCTCAGGTGTGTGTGTTCCTAATCACAGCCTGAACTTTAGAATTGGGCACGTCCTGACTGGAGTGAGCAGAGAAAGGGAGAATACTTTAGGGAACAATGTGAAAGAATCAGATCTGAGGAATAAGAAGGTGGGGGAGGGAATAAACATTTCTCCAGCGTCTGTTCTGTGGCAGGGTATAGACTAGAAGGCAAAGGCTACCCGGAGCGTGCCAGGTTGAAGATGGTGGGCCATTTGGCAAGGGAGTTGGGTCATGCCTTCTCATAGATCGAGTGGAGGACAGCTCTACAGCTTTACCAACTTTAGGAGGAATAAATGTCTTTTATGGCTTGACTTAAAACAATAACCCAAGTCATCGTTATACTTTTCTTCCTAGGTTTGTCAGTGGCCCAGCGGAAATTTGCTCATTCACTCAGAGACTTTAAGTTTGAGTTTATCGGTGATGCTGTGACAGATGATGAACGATGCATAGGTAAATAAACATGAGATTTTGGTTTGTTTTCCTTTGCCATGGCCACCAGATAATCATTCCTTTCTTGTTACAGATGCTTCCTTACGTGAATTTTCAAATTTTTTGAAGAATCTGGAGGAACAGAGAGAAATTATGGTGAGTTGAGAGGGGTGTAAATTAATAAGTCAGATTTCAAGGGGGAAAAATCTGGTTTTGGAAGCTGGTTCTGGTAGAAGTTGTGATGCATTTATCTCTGAGTACAGTAGTGCATTGTAATGGAAAGATGAGGTTTCAGGAGCCCTGATTTCTAGTTCCATGAGGGGACTGACCACGGTCAGAACTTGGAGAAGCTGCAGGACCTCCACCAAGGCCTTGCTTTTGCATCTATAAAGTGGACAGTGGGACTACATCACTGCTTTCTAGCTTTTTGTTGCAGCAGAGCACTTTCATTTATGTAGACTCTCATGCAGAAGCTTAATATATTAGGGGAATAAAAGCAGAAAAGCTTACATAGAAGCAGAGGACAGCTGGGCGATGTTAGCTCCTGACTCATACCCCTGTAGATTTCTAGGCTGCGTGGAAAGGGAGAGAACCTGGGCCTTAGAGGTCTTTGAGATCCCACTTTGCATCAAGATTCATGATCATAACAAGAATAAGAAGAACTACCCTTGGCCAGGCGTGGTGGGTCATGCCTGTAATTCCAGCCCTTTGAGAGACTGGGTGGGTGGATTGCACAAGCTCAGGAGTTTGACACCAGCCTGGCCAACATGGTAAAACCCCATCTCTACAAAAATACAAAAACTAGGCTGGGTGCAGTGACTCATGCCTGCAATCCCAGCACTTTGGGAGGCTGCTGTGGGCAGATCACCTGAGGTCGGGAGTTTGAGACCAGCCTGACCAACATAGAGAAACCCCGTATCTACTAAAAAAATACAAAATTAGCTGGGCGTTGTGGCACATGCCTGTAATCCCAGCTACTCGGGAGGCTGATGCAGGAGAACCTTGAACCCAGTAGGTAGATGTTGTGGTGAGCCAAGATCGCACCATTGCACTCTAGCCTGGGCAACAAGAATGAAACCCCGTCTCAAAAAAACAAAAAAAACAAAAAAAACAAAAAAACCTAGCCAGATGTGGTGGCATATGCCTGTGGTCCCAGCTACTCAGGAGGCTGAGGTGGAAGGATCACTTGAGCCCAGGAGGCTGAGGTTGCAGTGAGCTGAGATTGTGCCACTGCCTTCCAGCCTGGGTGACAGAACAAGACCCTGTCTCAAAACAAAACAAAACAAAAACTGTCCCCCATGGAGTGCTCTTCATATGCAGTGCTGTGCTGAGTGCCTTAAGTGTATGATCTCAATTAACACGCACTCAGCTGTAAATTTGGGAGTTACTGAATAATTGCCTGCTTTTCTGAAAAGCTTACATTACCTTCCTAATGATATTCTTTAATTAAACCAGATTTACAGCAGAATTGCTACTAGGTTATGACACACTATCTATTCTCACCATTTATTTCAGGCTTAAAAAAAATACAGATTCAGGCTGGGCGAGGTGGCCCATGCCTGTAATCCCAGCAGGCCAAGGTGGGCGGATCACCTGAGGTTAGGAGTTTGAGACCAGTCTGGCCAACTTGGTGAGACCCCGTCTCTACTAAAAATACAAAAAATTAGCTGGGTGTGGTGGCATGCACCTGTAATCCCAGCTACTTGGGAGGCTGAGGCAGGAGAATCACTTGAACCTGGGAGGTGGAGGTTGCAGTGAGCCAAGAGTACACCACTGCACTCCAACCTTAGCAACAGAGTGGGACTCTGTCTCAAAAAAAAAAAAAAAAAAAAAAAAACCAGATTCTTTTTTCTATATTCTTGAAAATAAGTACTGTCTAGAATTATGTTACAGTGTGTGTGAGTGAGTGGGTTTAGATGTGGTAGAAATAATACTGGACATACTAGCTAAGTTGGTTTACCTTGACTGTGTGCCAGTGTATTAGTCTGTTCTTCCACTGCTATGAAGAAATACCTGAGACTGGGTAATTTATAAAGGAAAGAGTTTTAATTGACTCACAGTGCTGCATTGCTGGGGAGGCCTCGGGAAACTTAGAATCATGGCGGACGGCAAAGGAGAAGCAGGCACCTTCTTCACAAGGCGGCAGGATGGGCTGAGTGCAGGCGCGGGAAATGCCAGATGCTTATAGAACCATCAGATCTCACAGGAACTCACTATCATGAGAACAGCATGGGGGAAACCACAAGTTACCTCTACCTGGTCCTGCCTTTGACATATGGGGATTATGGAGTTTACACTTTCAGGTAAGATTTGGGTGAGGGGACAGAGCCAAACCATATCAGCCAGGAGCTGTTCTAAGCTATTTACCTAATACAAAGTCACTGAATTCTCACATCAACCCTATGAGATAGATTCTGCTATTGTTCCCCATTTAACGGATGAGGAAACTGAGGCACTTTACCTTGCCCTAGATCACATGGCATCTAGGAGGTAGAGCTGGTTTGTGTTAAGAAGCTGGCACTCTGAACTACCCTCCCTGTCACTGCAACTGGCTTCATAGGTGTCTCTCTAATTTCCTGGGTGGTGGCTGGTGGGTGTTTATGTTGGGTAAGGCTGCAGGAGGACACTGATTTGGATTTAAAAAGTGACAGAGGGCCAGGCATGGTGGCTGATGCCTGTAATCCCAGCACTTTGGGAGGCTGGGGTGGGTGGATCACCTGAGGTCAGAAGTTTGAGACCAGCCTGGCCAACCTGGTGAAACCCTGTCTCTACTAAAATTACAAAAATTAGCTGGGCATGGTGGTGGGCACCTGTAATCCCAGCTACTCGGGAGACTGAGGCAGGAGAATCACTTGAACCCGGGAGGCGGAGGTTGCAGTGAGCTGAGATTGCGCCACTGCACTCCATCCTGGGCAACAGAGCAAGACTCCATCTCAAGAAAAAAAAAAAAGTGACAAAGGCATATGTCCTCAAAAGCCGTAATGTAATTTGCACTCATTCCTAAATTTTGAGGTAATTTGTGTGTATATAATGTAGATACTGTAGAGGGTATGTGAAGACCCGTGGTCCCATGAGGTTTTTCTGGCACACACTGACAGATTCAATCATTATTCATGTGATCCTGTAGTCATCAATTTTTCAGCTATTTAGGAAAGACTAAATAAAATGGTGAATAAAAATAGCGTCGTGATGTCACCTTTCTAGTACATGGAGTAGATGTGTGGGCTGGTGAGGTACGTGTTTTTAGTTTACGTTAAGAGTGTCAATTTTTCGTTCTTAACCCTCTTTGACAGTTGTACTTTCCTGGCATCCTGAACATTTAGCACATACCTATTGATCTCTTTTTATGTTCCAGTTGCTGTTGAGAAACTCAGGACATAGGTAAGGGCAAAGAAAGCAAAAGTCCCTGTCTTCATGGAGGTTTGATTCTAGGCAGGGGTAGTGAAGTAGAAATAAACCTGTAATCCATTGGCAGGCAGTGAAAAATGCTACAAAACAGTACAGGGCAAGGAGCCAGGTGGGGCGGGGCCACAGCATATCTGGAGTGGTGAGGTGCTGACTGCCTTTTCAGTAGGGTACTGCACAAAGGGCATCATCCTGGTGTCTGGAGGAAGAGTTCCGAGCAGAGTGGTGCTGGATTTTAGCTCTGCAGAAATAGTGTGTGACCATTGTCAGGCTCAGTATTCTGTTTCTGTTTTAGGTTCCTTGAAACGGAGTGATGAGGTCCAAAAACGGGAACATGGTATTGGCTCCAGGCTGTGTGGAGTAGACAGCATGGTTTGCAGAGCTGTTGTTAGCCAACTGACTGGTTTAATCTCCAGCTGTGATGGAGGTTGATAGGGTCTCTGTGTTAGACGAGGTTGGGTTCCCGTGCAGGGTAGGAATGAGAATAGGGTGGTGTCTGTATAAGGCCATGAACCTTAGAGAGGAGTGCTGTGGTGTGTCACACAACCCATTGTGGGAACAGAAACACCTGCTGGAAAGCAGGACGCTGTCCAAAGCTGGGATGGGTGGTAGCCACGGCCAACCACGGAATTAACAGGACACCTCCTAATGCTTTCTTCCTTTTTAGCTTGGAAAATTTCAAACATGTACCAAAGTTGAGAGAAATATACAATGAAACTACATGGACTCAACACCCAGCCTCAGACCAGTCTCATTTCTCCTGTGATCCTTACTCCCCCTGGCCCCCTGCTATCCTCATTATTTTGACAGAAAGCCCAGTTTCATTCACAAATACTTCAGTATATATCTCAAAAAGCGGACACTTAAAAAAACACAGTGTCTTTATCACAATCAGCAATTTCTTAATTTTATGAAAAATTAGGTCATATTCAAGTTTTCCTGATACTCATTCAAATTCTGTCTTTCCCTTCCCCACCGCCACCCCCAATAACAGTTGGTCTGTTTGAATCTGAATCCGAACGTATTACATTTAATTGATACATTTCCAAGTCACTTTATAGGCCCTTCTCCCCATCTGCTTTTTTTCCCCTTTACAAGAATTCCTGATCCTTTTATATTTGCCTCAGAAACCTTTAAAATAGTACTTTCCTAAGTTATCAGTGAGTTGGAATAATGAAATTAGTAAAAGTTGAAAAGTTGGACACTTAACCCATATTGACATTATTTAGGTACTTCTCATCTTGATAGTCACTGATCACTTTTTTTTAAGTGGAATCACTGTGGCTACCTTTGTTTATTTAAATACCTTTGAATACGTCCTAAAACATAACTGATGCATTACTAAACATTTACCTGAAACTTTTGGGTCAGAGTAGATACTTGCCTTCAGAAATTTCCAGTGTGATACTGGAGAATAAGTGGGAAAGAGCTAATTAAAATAGCCTACACTAAGTGCTTCCCAAGACAAGGAATGGGAAAAGAAAACAATATACAAAGTACGCCAGCAAAGATAATGTGACTCACATGGAGTGGGCAGCTCCTAAGCTTGTGGTTGTTAGGAAAGGGTTCATGGGGTGGAGACACAGCAGAGGGCCTTTGTATAGTTTAGCAAGCCCATACCTCCGACACTGGTACAAGGAGAAAAGGAATGTCTTTAAGCAGCTAAAATGGTTGCCAGTACATTCTGAGAACTTTGAAAGACTCTTGTTTTACTTGAAAAATTGTTTTAACTTAAAAGTTTTACAAACCATCAGCATGTTAAAAGCCACAGATGAAGAAAGGAATGCAAAATGACTGTAAAATGGAGGTAGAAATAGTCTGAAAGTGGTTCCCAGGATTTAATAGTGGTCACTTAATTTTTTTTTTTTTCTTGAGACGAGTCTTGCTGTGTCACCAGGCCTGAGTGCAGTGGTGCGATCTCGGCTCACTGCAACCTCCGCCTCCCCGGTTCAAGTGATTTTCCTGCCTCAGCCTCCCGAGTAGCTGGGACTACAGGTGTGCACCACCAAGCCCAGCTCATTTTTGTATTTTCAGTAGAGATGGGGTTTTACCATGTTGGCCAGGATGGTCTCGATTTCTTCACCTTGTGATCTGCCTGCCTCAGCCTCCCAAAGTGCTGGGATTATAGGCGTGAGCCACCGCACCCAGTCCCCTTAATCTTTAAAAGCAATTAGTTTAGTATTTTCTGAAATCCTAAATTGAATAATGGTGCAGCATAATATTAATAATTGGAGATTCATAATTAAGACTGAGTCATTAAAATGTTAAAACTATATCTGTATTTTAGAAGGCAAACAGTAATGCCAAATATTTTTAAAAACTTTCTGAATCTTAAGGGTAAGATGGGACTTCAGGTTTAAGGGATAAAGTCATCTATGTGGATGCTCAGCAATCCCTGTTGGTTTTGAGCCACTAGTTCATACATATGTTCATACGCCTCATCTCTATAGCTAAATAGGCTGTATTAGGTATACGGTTCAACAAACAGTGTGTGCCTGCCACATGCCAAGCACTGTGCCACATGCTATAAAGATAAAGACATAAGGCCTGCCCTTCAGTAGTGAGTCATCCATTAGAGGAGATGGCTGAAAGAAGGCATGTAATTTCCAACATGCTTCGTGGTAATCAAGTGATTGAGGAATTCAGGGAAGGCATCTTGGAGAGGTGATATCTGGGCTGAGTTGAAGGATGACTCTTAGCTATGTCTAGTTTCCTCCTTGAGGGGAAACTGTTGAAATTTCAAAAACAGGGAAGGCTATGTTTGCATAGCCCCTTCCTTCTCCCCCGACAATGTCCAGCTTTGTTCCTACTAAAATGAATTGTTGGAGAGAGAAGTAGAGCAATTGCCAGTCTAAGAAAAAAAAGTCAGTGTTTCCCTCCACCCTCAAAGAAGTCTAATTTCTATGAATATACACGCCTCACCCTTTAAAAAGTCAGATTGGCTTTTTCAGGACAGTGTTTTTTTTTTTTGGAGATGGAGTTTCGTTCTTATTGCCGAGGCTGGAGTACAGTGGCGTGATCTCGGCTCACTGCAACCTCTGGCTCCTAGGTTCAAGTGATTCTCCTGCCTCAGCCTCCCGAGTAGCTGGGATTACAGGCGCCTGCCACCATGCCTAGCTAATTTTTTGTATTTTGTATTTTTATTTTTTTTTGAGATAGAGTCTTGCTCTGTCACCCAGGCTGGATCTCAGCTCACTGCACCCTCCCCCTCCCAGGTTCAAGCGATTCCTCCTCAGCCTCCTGAGTAGCTGGGATTACATGCACGTGCCACTACGTCCGGCCAATTTTTTGTATTTTTAGTAGAGACAGGGTTTCACCATGTTAGCCAGGTTGGTCTCGATCTCCTGACCTTGTGATCTTTCTGCCTTGGCCCCCCCATAGTGCTGGGATTACAGGCGTGAGCCACCGCGCCCAGCCAATTTGTTGTATTTTTAGTAGACATGAGGTTTCGCCATGTTGGGAAGGCTGGTCTTAAACTCCTGACCTCAGGTGATCCACCGGCCTCTATTTCCGAAAGTGCTGGGATTACAGATGTGAGCCACCGCACCCGGCCAGGACAGTGTTTTTGAGTGGGTAGTTTTTGCTGATAATGTTGCCACCCTTGACTGTGGAGGTGAAGAACTCAACCTGGGGAGCCGGATCTGATACAGTGAGTGGCTGCAACTGCTATACTCACTTCTGTGCGTGTTCTCAGAGGAAAGGGCTGTTGTGGTGTGTTGCTGCCAGAATTCCAGAGATGTTCTCTCTGGCATGGCAGGACATGTTGTACTTATCTGAGGTGGGCAGCTGTCCAGGAATCTAAGGACTTTTAAAATAGTGCTGTAGTTTATGTTGTTCTTTTAAAAACCCTTCATATTGCGTTTACTTCTTTACATGTATTCTTTTATCAGATCATTGAGTTTCATCCCTTGCCTAAAATGGTTGCTCAGTTTCTCAGGATTCTGGCAAATAAGGGCAATTGGTCGAGGCCCAGAGGTTCACGAAAGCTTGCGGGGAAGCAGGAGTGCCAGGAGAGAGAAGGCGGAGCTTGCCCGATGATGCACAAAAGGTGCCTGAGATGGAGCTGTTCCGCCTCTCTCTCATCCAGGGGGTGCTGGGGGCAGACTGGGCTGCTAAGCAGATGTGCGGAAGTGTCTTGTCCACCGCCGCACCCCTTTCCCCATTTGGGCAGGAAGGCCCTTTGCCTATGCAGACTCTTCAGGCTTTGGAGACCCTTTTCTCTGTTGCTTTCCTCTACCACACACTTGACCCTTGTGAAAATACCAGGCCAGGGAACACTTCCTGGGTGACCTGCCCTAAACTTTTGCCCCCATAGGGAAGGTACTAAGCTGCTGCCTACCAAAGACTTTTGTTAGTAGTTCAGATGGTTGGTCACAGGCAAGACGTGATGCCTGCTCTGTCAGCCCTGGCCTCTGCTTCAGTAGACCCGCTTCTCGTCATCCTTTCATGCTCTCAAATCTCTTCCATAACTTCTTGGACTTCTGACATGGATTTCTGTTCCGAACTATTAATTGGGTTGGTACAAAAGTAATTGCGGTTTTTGCCATTTTATTTAAAATGGTCAAAACCACAATTCCTTTTTTTTTTTTTTGGGAGCCTCGCTCTGTCTCCCAGGCTGAAGTGCAGTGATGGGATCTTGACTCACTGCAACCTCTGCCTCTCATGTTCAAGCGATTATCCTGCTTCAGCCTCTTGAGCAGCTGGGACTACAGGCACTCGCCACCACACCCGCCTAATTTTTGTATTTTTTGTAGAGACGAGGTTTCACCATGTTGGTCAGGCTGGTCTTGAACTCCTGACCTCACGTGATCTACCCGACTTGGTCTCCCGAAGTGTCGGGATTACAGACCTGAGCCACCGCACACGGTTGAAACCACAATTAACTTTTGCACTTACCTAAATATTTTTTTAAAAGTGTTTCAGAGTATTACTAAAAGAATATATATTGGTTAAAATGAGTTAAATGCATTCCATGTATTAGGAGAAAATATGCTATTCTTTCTTTAGTATGCCCTAGAGCTCTTGTCAAAGTATGGTCCCTGGTCCAGCATCACTTTAGGAACGTACTAGAAATGCACATTCTCAGGCCCACCCCAGAACTACTGAGTCAGAAATCCTGGGATGAGTTCTGTCAGCTGGTCTTTCATGAAACTCTCCAGGTGATTCTTAAGCAGGCTGAAATCAGCTGCTGGCTTGGGGTGCTAGTGAAATCTTGGCTGGCAATCCTTTCCTTAGGGCTAGACTGTCTGGAAGTTGGAAACGCTCTAAATTGTTTTGTGATGACTGTGTCCGTGTCAGGAGGCTAAAATAGTGATCGAAAGCATAAGCTTTCACTTCTCATTTCCAAAGGATTTGAGACTATAGCTGGTTTGTGTTAATGGAATAAGTTTAGTAGGATTTTTAGTGTTACTTACTTTGTATTTAATATTGCTTGTGAGTTCCTATAGGATGATAAGTACCTAAGGCATTAGATGCCATTAAAAAGATTATGCCTTTAGTTTCATCTTATTATACTTATAATGTTTTATGTGGCATGTGAAGCTTGTTTTAATCATTTATTTTACAGTTTCTGTGGATTTCTGTTGGCAGGCACATTCAGAATGGGGGAAATTCATCTTGAACTTATTTGTGAAAACATTTCTCAGTTTGGTTTAAAAGTTGTCAGTGACCTAATTTTATGAAGACTTTTTCCTCCTTGGAACTGATCTTTACAATTGGACAGCCTTGCTTTTTCTTACAATTCTCTTTTTCCCATAAGCCTATTATTTAGTCGGATAGGGATGTCTTTGTAAAACCTGTTCTTCAGGAATGTACCTTTTGAGAGTTTAATTTACTGACTGAGAATCCTATAGAGATTACAGTCAGGAATAACTCAAATCAAAATTCTAAAATGAGTGAAGATTGTCTTAGGCAGGAGGCCTGTCTCCTTCTTGGACCCCTTTCCCTGCAAGTCCTTGCCCTGTGACTCAGTGTCCTCTCTGTTGGTGACTCATTATCATCTGTGGCCTTCCAGCCTTGTCATCATCAGATGCTACTTCCCTGTTGAAACTTACATTTCCTGAATTTCTTATCCTTAGGGTGTATTCTGTGCTTCTGAGGAATCAGCCAACTCTGCACTCTTCTTCCCCCTGACTGCCCCAACATACACACACCCACTCACCCACACACACGCAAGGGACCCTAGAATCTAACTAGCCCATTCATTTAATTGTCTAATCCAGGGGAGTGATTCCATTATTGGGAATGTGTGCAGCTGAGTCTACTGTTTCACTAGGAAAATATTTTGGGATGAGCCAAGGTACCTATGATCAGTCTCTAGACCATGTCATGAAAATACTAGATGGTGTAGCCTTGGCTCTGAAAACAAAGAAGTTAGGGAAACTTATATTTGACCACTTAATTTTATTTTTTAAAAAAGAGGAGTCTGGGCGCGGTAGCTCACGCCTGTAATCCCAGCACTTTGGGGAGGCTGAGGCGGGTGGATCTTGAGGTCAGGAGTTCAAGACCATCCTGACCAACATGGTGAAACCCTGTCTCTACTAAAAATACAAAAGCAGCCGATTGTGGTCGCGGGACCTGTAATCCTAGCTACTCAGGAGGCTGAGGCAGGAGAATTCCTTGAACCCAGGAGTTGGAGGTTGCAGTGAGCTGCTGAGATCGCACCACTGCACTCCAACCTGGGCAACAGAACAAGACTCCGTCTCAAAAAAAAAAAAAAACAAAAAAAAAAAAAACAAAAAAAAAACAATTGTGGAGGGTGGAGTTACTTGATTTACATCACTAAATAAGTTCGTGACAGAGATGAAAGTAGACTCTTTCACATCTTCTGGTATCCTAAAGACATTATGCTTTGGCCTTTTCTCTTCGTAAGACATAGTATTTTTCCTTCCACCTTTGAACATTAGTGAAATGGTTATATATCTTATAGTTGCTGTCCACCAGGCAGCAGTCATGAAAGGGACATGAGGTTACTTCTCTTTTACTCTTTGGACAAATGTAGCTCCTCAGTATTTCAGTCCACAGACCACTTAAGGCAGAAAAATGAATCCTGGTGGTTGTTTTGAAAACCTTCCATTGAGACCTGCTTAGGTCAAGGAAGTGCTGGTATCAGTATCCAAAGAGTGAGTGCCTGCCATCATCTTGGAAGAAAATCCTGAATACAAGAATGGAGCTCCTTAAGAGCACCCCTTGAAGAAATAATGCATCTCCAGTGTTCTCAGTTGCACAGAGGAAAATATGTGTGGTGATACAGTTTGGCTCTGTGTCCCCACCCAAATCTCACCTTGAATTGTAATCCCTGTGTGTTGAGGGAGGGACCTGGTAGGAGGTGACTGGGTCATGGGGGCGGTTTTCCCCATGCTGTTCTTGTTATTGTGAGGGAGTTCTCATGAGAGCTAATGGTTTAAAAGTGGCATTTTCCACTGAACTTGGTTTCTCTCCTGCCACCATGTAAGATGTGCCCTGCTTCCCTTTCACCTTGTGCCATGATTATAAGTTTTCTGAGACCTCTGCAGCCATGTGGAACTGTGAGTCAATCAAACCTCTTGTTTATAAATTACCCAGTCTCAAGTAGTAACTTCACAGTAGTGTGAAAACAGACTAATACATGTGGGGAAAATGAGATTTTGATGACTGAGATGAAAAGTCATTCAGAGGAGTTGGACTCTGAAGAAGTTTTAGAAATAATAAATGTAGTTTGCTTACTTCTTTATGCACAAGAGGGACACATGATGAAAACATACCTTTCAAAGAACTTTTTCAGTATATATAAAAGTGCTAAGTGTTATGCTATTATTTCAAGATTAGCAGGATTTTTTATGGTAGGATATAAAATAATGGAGTGTTTTACAGTTGGTGATTAGATTCAATGATATATATATTAAGTTGGTGGTGGGAATTGTGTTAGAGATTCAAGAAAATGCCAGTGTAGTGGGAAAATATGGTCTTGAAGCTGTGGCAGCCATGGGCACCTGTCAGATAGAGGGAGGAGGAGTGACATTGACTATCATCAGGCCCAGCTGCTCTGTGGGTGTTAGTGTGAAAGCCACGCCTCCCACGTTCTGCCTGTCTGTTTTCTGTTGCTTATAACATAATACCTGAAACTAGGTAAATAAAAGGAATTTGTTTCTTACAGTTATGGAAGCTGAGAAGTCCAAGGTTGGGAGACTCAGGTCTCTCTTTGTTTTTCTTTCTGTAAAGCCACCAGTCCACTCCTGTGATAACCCATTAATCCATTAACTCATTAGGCTGGGAATGGTGGCTTACACCTGTAATCCCAGCACTTTGGGAGGTGAGGCACGAGGATTGCTTGAGCCCAGGAATTGAAGACCAGTCTGGGCAACATAATGAGACCCTGTTTCTGCGGGGGCAGGGGGAAGCCAGGTGTGGTGGTGGCGCGCACCTGTAGGCCCAGCTACTTGGGAGATTGAGGTAGGAGGATCGCTTGAGCCTGGGAGGTTGAGGCTGCAGAGAGCCATTTTTGTGCCACTGCTCTCGAGTCTGGGTGACAGAGTGAGAGACCCCATCTCAAAAAAATTAATAAAATTCATTAACCCATTAATTCATCAGTGGATGAATCCATTCATGTTTTAAGGCCCCACCTCTCAATAATGCCAGATTGGGGATTAAGTTTCAGCTTGTTTGAATGTCCCAAGCCTTCTAATGGCGGCCTTGTCAGACTTTCCCCAGAACAGCACTGCAGCCTAACACACACACACCCCCACACACCCCCACCCCCACCCACACCCATGCTTTCCTTCCCTGTCTCCTTCCCCTGGGTCAGACCTGTATCACTGTCTGACGGCCCCTCCAGTCTTCCCTGGCCCCTTCCCCATTTTCTCTCACAGATGTTTCCCCTAGTAAATTTCTTGTGTGTCTCATCCTGTCTTGGTGTCTGCTTCGTAGAGGACCTGGACTAACAAAAATGAACTGTTTTGAACAAAAGATTCAGGGTACTTAGCATTGTCATTCATCGGTTCCTTTTATCACTATAAGCAGAAAATGTTGCTTTTGTGTAGAAATGCTGTTCTTTAAATTATCTAAATTTATAGGAGCATCCCATTTCATTTACAAACAAACATTTTGATTGCCTACTATGAGCTACCGTGTTCTTACACCTGAGGATACAATGAGGAAACCCTTGTCCAGAGTGCTCAGCTAGTGGCCACCTGGTAGAGAATGAGTTCCCAAGAGTCTCTCAACCCCGCACCCCTCCTTTTTTTACTGTTGACTGCCACCTTTTTCTCTTACCCTGGGCATCACAGATGGGCTGGAAAGAAAAGCTTTTGTCATTGATCAAAGCCTTTCTTTTCTGAATGTTTCTTTTCTTCTCTCAAATTTTTTTTTTTCCTTTTCCTTTTTCTTTTTCCTTTTCCTTTTCTTAAGTCTTGCTCTGTTGCCCAGGCTGGAGTGCAGTGGCAGGATCTTGGCTCACTGCAACCGCCGCCTCCTGGGTTCCAGAGATTTTCCTGCCTCAGTCTCCCTGAGTAGCTGGGGTTACAGGCATGTGCCATCATGGCCGGCTAAATTTTGTATTTTTAGTAGAGACAGGGTTTCATCATTTTGGCCAGGCTGGTCTTGAACTCCTGACCTCAGGTGATCTGCCTGCCACGGCCTCCCAAAGTGCTGGGACTACAGGAATGAGCCACTGCACCTGGCCTATTTAATTTTCTTGGTTCAACAGTTTATTGCCTTAGTATGCACGAGGTTCCATTTCTGACTGTGCCACTGAGTCATACCATTCACTTCAGAAACTAAAATGTTCTCTTATGTAAAACTAAAAAAAATCAAAATTCTGCCTCATGAAACTTTCATTTCTATGCGATTTTTATTTCCTCTCATAATATTCTTCCCAAGTATTTATTTTGTTTAAAATATTGAAGCGAGGTTCTTACTGTCCCTATGCACAGAGGGAAGGAAGATCGAGTTTCAGTATCTGCATGTCCTTATTAGGCAGACTCATTCCTTAAATGCTCAGTAGCTTTTGTTTTATGATTGTTTTTTCCTAAGCGTACTTAAAAACAAATCTTTACAGGTAGATTGTATTTGATTTAAATAATCTGAATAAAATTTCTGCTTTCTTTTTTCAGTCAATGTCCTTCAGAATGGATGCTAGCTTTTCTTTTGTGGGAGGCAAACACACTCTAACATACTTGTTCATAGAACATAGATACTAAGAGAATCGTAGACTTTGGTGATATGTTGACCTAATTTTTTTGTTTTTTTTTTTTTGAGAGAGCCAGCTCATAGGCAGATATTCAGGGAATTAAATCAGAGACCAGAAGTTGTTAGAATTTCAGCCTTAATCCTCTTATTTAATAGGACTAGGTTTCAAGTTTTTCATAGTTCAGGATTGAAAGTTGATGAAATTCTTACTGGGGACATTTTATTCTTGGATTATCTGTATGAAAGCAGAAGTGTGATAATGGAACTAGTCAATTTGGGATATATAGTTTGTAGCTCATTATGCGAGTCTTCTTTAGTCTGAATCAGGCATTCAACAGCCATTTCCTATTAATTGGCTCCTGATTTTCAAGTTTAAAACCTGTGGAATTAATTTATAGCACCTGAGCACCTATGTCCCAGTTAGAGCTTTGCGCATGGGTTCATTAAATCTAAGTACTAAGTTAGCTAGTACTTAGCTAATGAGTTTGAGCTATTACCATTATAAAATTGAATTTCATTTTTACATTATTTTCTCTACTGGGAAAATTAGATTAACTTGAGCTGTGCTTGAAAAGAAAATATCATAATGGGATTTGTTGGGAAGTTAAAATTGCTTCAAGTATGATGTGCCTTTTTTTTGTTTTTAATTGTTTTAGGTAGGGAGAAAGTATTATTCCTGCCTTATAGTTGAGAATATTCAGGTAACAAAAGGAAATTGTTATTTTCTGTGATCTAAAAATAGGACTAGTTAGGGCAGAGCCAAAATGAAAACATGTTGGCCTCCTATTTTTCCCTGCTGAAGGGCTGTTATAGCAAAATTGATTGTGAAACTTTTTCACTTTTTGTCAACATTGGTCTTTTGACTCTTGTACTTTCTCTAATGTCAGGTATTAAAGTGGGGGAAGTTTACTGGCCATCTTAATCTTTCTATTAAAACTTGAGCCTAGATTGATGGGGAAGGTATAGGACGGGGAGGCTGGATAGATGGAGAAAGAGGTACCAAAGGGTGAGTGTGGAGGGAGAGTGATGTAATCAATTGATAATGAGTTGGTTTAATTAGGGGAACTCTTGTGTTAGGAGTACAGAGAAAAGATAGTACGAAAGCATTTTGGCAAGATTGTTTATAAGGTTCTGAAATTCTTAAAAATATTAATCCTTTATTAGTCTGGATTCTCAGTTGCAAGCACTAGCTAATTTGAACATAAAGGAAATTCATTAAAGGGTATTGGGTGTCTTGTAGTATCTTTAAAAGATGTGAGGGACCGGAAATGATGTCCAGGTTGTACCACAGAGCTGGGCTTAGAGCAGACACCTCTATTGCCACTGGATGTGGACACCACAGTTTGCACCAAGAGCCCCACTGCCCAGTGGCTGTTGGAAGAACTGCTGCCTCTGGAAATTAGACTAGTTGCTGCCACCTCGCTAGAATCTCTTTGGTCGCTGGTTTTTTTTAAAGCACTAGCTTCTGAATCAAAGTCTTGGATGGGAGCATCTCATTAGTGGAACCCTAGCCAGGTGTCATTACCTTACTGCAAACCAGTGTCTGTCATTTTTGGCTTTTATGGTCGGAGGTGGGCTTTGCTTCAATGGGAAGGAGAATTCCTCAAACATAGGAAGGAGTTTCAAGTGCTGGGCAACCCAAAAGGCCTGATGTTCATTTATGTGCCTGATTGTAAGACAACATTATTTTCCCAGAAGATTAAACATAATACAATTCTTTTAGACAACTTGAACATGTATACTTTTAGGTATGCATATGGACATCTGCTAGATAATCAGATATCTGCCTTCATCATTTACTTGATTAAATATGTGTCCACATTTAAAATTAAATAGGCAAAATCCGCCTATATTTTAGAAATATTTTCCCCACTTATTTAATAAAAAAATTTGTCTCAACTCTTGGCACCTTTGAGATTAGTATATTCGTCATGGGTACATTCTGATTTTTCATACAGCTTTCCAGAGCATTGATGGCCACATCTGCCTGAGTTCTTTGAGGTATATAGCGTCTTTTAAAATCTTTCTGATGCTTTCACTGTAAATTTTATCTCAAGTCAAAAGTACATGTTAGCAGCCCATTTGGATAGTCTCTTTAAAAAACTTATTCCTGAACCTGGCACAGTGGCTTGAATCTGTAATTCCAGCTACTCAGGAGGCTGAGGCAGGAGGATGGTTTGAGACCACGATTTCGAGGCTGTAGTGATCTGTGATCACACCATTGCACTCCAAGCGTGGGTGACAGAGTGAGACCCTTGTCTCTTAAAACAAACAACAACAAAAAAACACACCAAAAACTTAACTCTGGGATGTGTTTTCATGATTTCTTTTCTTCTTTTTTTTTTTTTGGTCGGGGGAGGTGGTGGACAGGGTCTAACTCTGTTGTCTGGGCTGGAGTGCAGTGGGGTAGTCACTGCTCCCTGCAGCCTCAACCTCCCGGCCTCAAGCTAGCCTCCCACCTCAGCCTCCTGGCTAGCTGAGACTACAGATGCATGACACCCTGCCTGGCTAATTTTTTGTATTCTTTATGGAGATGGGGTTTATGCCTTGTTGCCTAGGCTATGATTTGCTTAATGTAACTACTGATCTTATTCCTTTTAAAGTGAGCTTTATAAAATTACTGAATACAAAAGTTTGAAGTCATCTCTGGAATTGTAACTAAATATCTTAAATTTCTTAGCTTCCCCTTGTTTTTGTAACTTAGTCCTGTTTGTAATCTCTAAGTATCTGAAACTAAATGATTAGGGCTGTTTTAGGCTAAGATTCCTCAAACAGTTGTTGACCAAAATAATGGGAAAGTCCACTCCTTTAGAAGACTCTTAAGAACTCTTACACGAGGCGAGTTTTTTTTTTTCCCAACAGATCATTTTGGGAAAAAGATTCCTTTATGTTTAGATCTATCTTGATGTATCTTGATCGATCTATCTATCTATCTATCTATCAATCAATCAATCAAGTTTCTAGGCACTGTTTAAGATTCTGTTTCAAGGAAAAATAAGAACTGTTTTTGCTGAATGGTTTCTTTGCTGCTGTTCTTGACATTAGAATTGGAAAATAGAATTTTCCCTTTAGTTTAATGAAATGGGAAGTATCTGGAAGATCATGGGAGAAAATAGGGGAAATATTCCTTTGTTCTCAGATTATGCATTCCTCTGGGGTCAAAAACACTTGGAATCCAGTCTTAAAATAATGAGTGTTCGGGGAACGGATGTAAAATTCCTTCTGTTTCACTGTATTCAGCCTATCCTTGTTAGTACTGAGTAATTAGAAAGGCGTGATTTAGTAGCTATACTGATTTATTCAGTTTTACCTAGACTGAGACTTCAGAAAATGGTTACTAAAGATATCATAGGATGTAGGTATGCCTTTGTTGCATTTTTACTGAGTGTGGGGTTATAGCCCTAAGTCCTGTTGTCTTTAGAATTGACAACATCAGAACTTAGACTTTGATCTCCAGTGTGGGGGAATGTGAGGTTGTTGGAGTGGTCCCTCCACACAGCGGAGTAAGATTCTCTGCAGGTTGGCTGTTATTCTCAACAGATTTTTTAGCTCTAGCTTGGAGGATAGATTAAGATAACATAATTTTCCTTTCCTTTTTATACATTTAAGATCCTTACATCCGAATGTCTGACGGAAAAGGATTTCAGACTTGAGTAATGGTGGGAAACATTTTAATCCTCCACACTGTTATATAATAATCCTGCCCTTTTACTTTGAATCGTGAAGTTCTAATGGATTCTCTAGTTTGCCGTTGTAGCTTGATTCTCAAAGCCACAGCATGGAAATGTAGTTTGTACTTCTGCGTCTCACAGCTCATTTAGAATCCCAGATTGATGGAGGTGGATGAGGACCTCTGCTGTCCTCTTGGCTAGCTTTCTCCCAGTGCAGGCATATGTGAGAGGGTATTCCTGGTCATTGGTCCTCTAGCCTCTGCTTGGTTATGTGGAGGGAGCTGGAGGTCACCACCTTGCCAGGCAGCCTGTTTCATTATAGTTCTCTTGAGTCCCTTTGATAGGAAACCCAAATCTGCTGCTCTACAGCTTCTACCCATCAAACCTGGCTTTGCTCCCTTTAAGCAAATCAGAATAATTTTTTTTTTCTTCTCTCATGCAGTACCCATTTAAATATTTAAAGACAGCTTTCATGTTTCCACTAAATGTTCTCTTCCTCCCCACTCACATGAAACATCTAGTTTTTTTTTTTTATTTCTTCCTCCTAAACCTTTTTAGCATTCTGGTTACATTCCTGCTTTACCCCAGGTTAAATGACTCTTTTAAAATGTGGTAACCGTGCTGTTGAGGTAAGCTCTGATCTGATGGGGGATGCAGTCGAGTGCTTACCTTGTTTGAATTTAGGCGGTATGTGTAACCTGTGTATGTTACAGGACCAATTTGTGGCTCCATTGACTTATGTTAAACTTTCAGTTAATAGAACATTTTAGGAGATTTGAGCCCAGTATGAAATTCACATGACCTGTTCTCGAGACATCTTGCACACCTGGGCAGTTGCCTTTCAGCATCCTGTAGATTGCTTATCCTAGGCAAATCCTAACGGCGCTACTTTTGAGTCCCTCTCTTCAGCTCGAGAGCTCCTTGAACTGTGATTCTTTTATCCAGCATTCCACCTTCCTTCCCAACTTCTGATTGGCTGCAAATATTTTAAATGTATATTTTTTAAAAATACAAGATAAGCATAAGTAGAGCATTTTATTGCCATGATACTCAAGATGATCCTCTCAGGCAGGGTTTGGCAAACAGTGACTCATGGGCCTGATCTACCTTGCTTCCTCTTTTTGTAAGTCAAGTTTCGTTGGAACACACCTGGACCCATCATTCATGTGCTGTCTGTGGCTGCTTTTGTGCTACCACAGCAGAGATGAGTAGTTGGAACTGCGGCTGCATGGCTGCAAAGCCTAAATTATTTACTACCTGGTCTTTTATGGAAAAAGTTGGCTGACTCCTTCTCTGAGGAGAGAGCATCTGATTATTTTATGTTCAAGAAGCTGTCTTTTGTTTCCAAGCAGAACTATCCAAAGCCCTTTCCAAGGCTCATTAGCAAAGGCATTTTGTGACTTCTTTTCTTGGCTGGTTCAAGTAATTCATAGGAATATGATTATGTAATCTGTATGTGTGGTTATAAAATCACATTCTGTACTCGTTCTCTTATCTAATTTCTAATATGTTAGTATTTGAAAACTTTTCTCAGTATTATTGCTGCAGCCATCTCCTTGTCATTGGGAAACTGTCATCACTGTAAATTGCCTTTTAAGTTTTAGGGACAGTCCTAGATTTGGTGTTCACTAGTTGCTGGGGAAGAAGAATCATGTTTCAGCATTAGGAAACATCGGTAACACTTACTACTAACAAATGTTATATAATATATCTGTGAACTTATAGCAGGAACTGAGAGATTCCATGGAGCTTCCAGTCTATTTTGAGAAAAAGAAAATTGTTACTCAATTGACATTGCCTTATTGAAACATTTGTTGGCTCCTTTATTATTTTGTTCTTAAATATAATTTTTAGGGTCAGTTTAGAAGTTTTAAAATCAGACTTTGCTAAAGAAGGAAAATCATAATGAATTTTAAGCTCTTACAAGTATTTTTAATAAAAAAAATTTTATTAATGAGTTGGATGTAGTGTTATTTGCCACAACTACTACTATCCTTGTTTTGGAAATTTGCTTATTGATCTGAAGACAGTAAGGCAGAAACCTTTATATTCTTCCCCCCACCCCACCCCCAAGTTGGAGTCTTGCTCTGTCACCCATGCTAGAGTGCAGTGGTGCGATCTTGGCTCACTGCAACCACTGCCTTCTGGGTTCAAGTGATTCTTCCTGCCTCAGCCTTATGAGTAGCTGGGATTACAGGTGCCTGCCACCATGCCTGGCTAATTTTCTTGTATTTTTAGTAGAGACGGGGTTTCACCATATTGACCAGCTGGTCTCACACTCCTGACCTCAAGTGATCCACCTGCCTCTGCCTCCAAAAGTACTAGGATTACGGGGTGTGAGCCACTAAGCCTGGCCATGAAACCCTTATGTTCTTTTTCTACTCTAGCGTTAGCCTTTGGAGTTCAGACGGATATTGCATTAAATTAACTCTCCAAATGAAGGAAAAATATAATGACCTAAAATTGCTCTTGTATAATCTTTGTAGCCTGGTTCTTTTGGTGGAAGACAGTGTTTACTCCAGAGTATGAAGTTTTGGGGTTCTTATTTTAAAAGGCCTTCATATATCCATATTATTGATAACCTACATCTACTTTCTGAGCATTTCCGGCGTCCCATTCTGATGGCTAATGGAGACCATCCGATATCTCTCGCCTTGTCTTGTGATCCTCTCTGATTTCCTCATCTGCTTTAGTGACACTGAGCTGCTCAGGTTCCGTGCCCTGAAATTGCTGTTTTCCCCTCTCCGCATGGAAGGCCTTTGCCTGGAGAACGCCTTCCCTCTGTTTCAGGCTGAGCTGTGCATGATCTCCTTCAGGAAGTCTTCTCCTACTCAGGGGACCTTCCTCCTCTGCTCCCCAGTAGCTCTACGCAGCTTGCCAGCACTTTGCCTACCACGTCATATTGTGCTGACGCGTTCACATCTCTTAGACACACTCGCCTGGGATGAACTCAGCCACCCACCTTCTCCCTCCCTTGCTGGAGAAAATCCCGCAATAAGGCAGATGATATCTTCATCAACTCCTCCTCACTTATCTCAAAAGGCCTTCTTGTTTCTCCAAGAAGTGTTTGTCCCATTTGTAATGATTCTTTCATTCATTCTTCCTATTAGTTGGGCATGAAACTTCTCATGCCCAGACCCTCTCCAAGTGACCTTGTTTTGTGCTTTATGGGAAAAAATAGCCATCTGGTAGCAACTCTCAGCTTTTTGTCATGAAGCCCACAAATCCATTTGTACTGGCACCCCTTTTCTCCTTCTATCACAGGGAAGGAAGGATCTTGACTTCTATGACAGGCCAACCCTCCATGCATGCTCAGCATCCCATCTCCTCCCATGTCAGAGACTGTGCACCATTCTTTCTGGATTCTTCACATGGGCATTTAGACATCCTCTCATCTCTTAAATACCAGCTTTCTGTCTTAAAAGAATACATGCCTTCACTTTATGGCATGTTCTCTTTCAGCAGTCATCCTCTCTCTGTACTGCCCTGCATGGTCATTCTTTGAGGGAGGGTTGTTCCCCACATGGTCTCAGCTGTCAGTCATAAATCAGCTCCAGTCTGGCCCTTTTTGCCACCTTGCCATGGATATTGCTGAGCTCTCATTCTTTCTTTAACGTCTCTGCAGCCCACACAGCTGAACTCCTTTCTTTTTTTTTCTTTCTTTTTTTGGGGGGGGAGGGGTACAGAGTTTCTTTCTGTTGCCCAGCCTGGAGTGCAGTGGTGCTGTCTTAGCTCACCGCAGCCTCTGCCTCCTGGGTTCAAGCGATTCTCCTGCCTCAGCCTCCTGAGTAGCTGGGATTACAGGCGCTGTCTGGCTAATTTTGTATTTTTAGCAGAGACAGGGTTTCTCCATGTTGGTCAGGCTGGTCTTGAACTCCTGACCTCAGGTGATCTGCCCACCTCAGCCTCCCAAAGTGCTGGGATTAGAGGCATGAGAGACCTGAACCTCTTTCTTCTTTTATCCAACACCTTGGTAACTTTCTCCAGTCTCATTGCCATAGTTTCCGTCTGTTCTTCCTTTTCCTGTTCTAAGTACTTGGTCTGAGACATTTCCATTTTTCTACTGTCCTACCTATCTACTTGCATGACTTCAAATGCCATCTACTTGCTGATGAGGACAAAAATTGGCATCTCTGACCTAGGCGTCTCTTCTAAACTGTGGACCTGTATCTCTGACAGCCCGTTTTACTAAGCTCTTGGGCGTTTCTCAGCATCTTGGATTTAACATGAGCCCTTAGCGTGTGCTCCCAGCTACTTTCCCTCAAGATTTTCCCTGCTTCGGTAAATAGTGTCCTTTATTTTTTATTTTTAAATTTTTATTTTTATTTTTAGGATTTGTGAGTACATAATAGGTATATATATTTATGGGGTATATGAGATATTTTGATACAGGCATGCAATGGATAATAGTCACATCATGGAAAATAGGGTATCCATCCCCTCAAGCATTTATCCTTTGTGTTACAAAAATCTAATTATACTCTTGTAGTTATTTTAAGATGTGCAATTTAATTATTTTGCCTGTAGTCACCCTGTTGTGCTATCAAATACTAGGTATCATTCATTCTTTCACACTATTTTTTTGTACCCATTAACCATCCCTACCTCCCCCCTACTATACTTCCCAGCTTTTGGTAACCATCCTTCTACTCTCTATCTCCATGAGTTCAATTGCTTTGATTTTTGCATCCCACAAATAAGTGAGAGCATGTGATGCTTGTCTCTCTGTGCCTGGCAATAACTAGTATTGTTATCTCTTCATTTTTTCATGCCAGAAATCTGGGAGGGATCCTGGAAATCTTCACCTTTTCCATTCGGTCAATCTCTCATTACTTTGACTCTACCTGCAAATATCTCTCAAATCTGTCTACTTCTCTTTACTTCTGTTATTGGTTGCCTTCATTTGAACCACCACCATCTCTTCCTGTACCACTCTAGACGCCTCCTAACGAGTCTGTCTTCCAGTTTTCTGTACCTCTCATCTCTCCCTCAGCAGCCAGAGTAATCTTGAAAAGCTTTAATTATCATTGTCAATTCACTGCCTAAAAACCTCCTGTGGCTTTGCATTGTACCCCAAATAAAACGCTAACCCTTTCCCAGAGCCCACAAGGCCCAGCACGCTCTGATTCCCTGCCATCACTCAGCTCTACGGGCTCACTTAATTGCTCCTTATGCTTCAGCCATTCTGGCCTTTTGACATTCCCTGTAATGCTCAAACTCCTCACCTTCATCCTTTGCCTCTGCTGATCTCAGCAGGAAACAATTTCCCTTGCCCTTTGCACCACAGATTCCTTCTCACCTTTTAGGTTTTAGCTTAAATGTCACTACTTTGAAGAAGCTCTCTTTGCACACATTTCTAATACATTCCTCACCATACCCCTACTTTTCTTCATTGGAAGGAATTACTAAAATGTGCTCTTATATATCTCCTTAGGTGTTCATGTATCTGGTTTGTATCTTCTCTACCAAACAGTAATTTCCACGAAAGCAGGGGGCTGTGCTTGTTTTGTTCGTAGCTATATCCCTATCACCTGGCATTGCATGCTCAGCAGCTATTTATCTCGTAAAATAGGCACATATTTAAAGTTTATTAAGATGGCAACTTTGGGGAAGCACCTCTTTGGTACTTTTATTGCCATGTTGCATGGTAGTTACGCTTGGTGGGTTCAGACTTACGTGACTTGGAATCCCTATTACTATCTTGTGTGAACTTGAACAGTTGTTAGCTTCTGTGATCCCTGCAGTTCTTTTTGGGCCGACTTCTTTCTTGAGTGTACCAGTTTCACAGAAGACATATTATATGGAGGTTTATTTGGGAACACTACTTGGGTAGATCCACATGTGGGAACTTAAAAAATGACACAGGTGCTCATATTAGTGTGTCTTAAGTTAATCTATGAGACACTGTGTGTAAATCGATTAATGTGCTAGCGCTTCTTGTATCTGCACTCTCAAATGGAATGTGGGGCATTCCATACTGGGGAGTCAGGATTCCTGGCTTGTGGTGCTTTGTAGGACTCTTTGGTTTGCCATTGCTGTAGGTCGCATGGTCTAAAATGTAGAGAGGATAAAAATGATATTTTGAAAGATGATCGCTTTTCCCTGGCTAGTTGTTGCTGTTAATTCTTTCTTTTAGATCTCTGTTGCCCCAGCTATTTTACACCCAAGCAGCAAATTATCCAGGTGGGAGTGAGGGGAAGCCAGGGGTTAGCCTGGGGTAGAAAATTGAAACTGAGCATCTTGAAAGTGGGCATAGTCGCTTATTTTGAGTGTTCCCTACCTTAGAGTATGAATGGTCTCTTTGGGATAAACTCTCACATGATGAAACACTGATGAGAGGAGCCTTTGGTTAAATTAAGAATCTTGATCTATTCCAAATCACTTATTTTTTCTGTAATGTTAAGCTTGGATTTTTGAGCACCTTTCTAAAAAGAGGGATGGCACATTCTTAAATAATGTTTTGAGATTTTCTTGTATATTTTGGATAGTTCTGGTCTCCTGGAAACAAAGGCTGAGAAGCCACTACCTACCAGTGTGTTGTTACTAAGTATGTGTTCTTTTGATGAATATTTTCTTTTATTTGCATTTTCAGCATTTTGTGACTTAACATGAAAAGCCCCAAACCAGCCAACTTAAGAAATAAATGTGATTGTGGTTGGAGTTTGTGTATGGCTTCTCTCATGTGAGCTTCCCTGATGTCATGCTTGCTAGCATGCCCAAGCATTTGGCTTTTTCGTGAGCCTCCAGTGACTCTACTTTGCTAATATACCTTAAATCCTTAGGAGGTTTCTGTAATGAAGGGCAGACTGGTTGTATTTGAACAAGTAGCTACAGTCCTAGTTCTTGACATAATGTAGTCTGATTATCAATAAAGGAATGTAATTGAATTTTAAATTTCTAAGGAGGGGGAAGGAAAAAACAATCTCAAACAGAAGTGTTCTGTTAATGAATGTGATAGACCCCTTTGTTGTTTACAGACAGCCCTCTTGCTGTTTTGTGGAAGAGAGTTGGGGCTGTGTTGCACATTTCACTGGCAATCTGCCCACCTCCTCTTCCCTGAAAATATTTATGGAGTTCTAGTGCTCTATTAAGTTGAGAAGTGATTTAATTGTTGCATTGGCAGAGTGAGATAAAGCCGCTAAATATGTTGTTCATTTTCTTTCTGGGTGGGGTGGAAGAGGGAAATGAAATACTAATTTTTTCCTTTTTGGAAGCCTAATGCTGTGCTCTTTTATCATCACTCTTGTTCTCTAGGCATTAAGTGTGACTGAAACCCTGATTAAACCCTTGGAAAAATTCAGAAAAGAGCAACTTGGAGCTGTAAAGGTTTGTGTCTAATTTGAATACACTCATAAACAGAAAACATAGATGCCTCTGCTGCTTCATTGTACACTTTATTCACATTTGGCAGCTTTGAAGGAGATGCCGGAGCAAACCATCTGTTGTTTTATGTTCGAAATGTGCTCTTCCCCCTTTGGGGGATATGGAATTGAAAACAAAACAAAAACACCTGGACAAGGTAGTAAAACCTCTAGTAATCTTCTTGGGCTACACCTTTCCATATAGAGTTTTAAAAATACCTGTAACCAAACAACACATTTGCTCTGAATAGAAGGAGCTTATCACTGGGGGGAGTATAGTTATTTCTGTGTGCACCTCAGTTTTATGGAGGAATGTAGCATTACAGTAGGGTTTAAGATTATAGACGCTGCCACACCGTGATGCCACTGAAACTAGGAAGAGACTATTAAGTATTGGGATGTAATTTCCTTCAATTTAACAAAAATTTAGTGAGCCTCTATTGTGTGCCAGTATTGTGATGGTATTGTGCATTATATTGTGTGCTGTATAGTGTTATGCTGGGGATTCAAAGGTGAGTGAACCACAGACTCTGCACTCAAGGATTGGGGATTTAACTGTGATTTCCAGAAATAATGCAGCGGTTTTGCCACAGGGAGCCTGGGATATATTTAGCAACTTATTTAAAATGTGCAATCTGAGTTTTGAAATTACACCAGAGAAATAATTTCCAGCAGTCTTTCCTGAATTTTGTGTATGTACTTGAGAAAGAAAAAGTAACATTTGCCTGTTGTTTACCGTTTTTGGCTTGGCCCAAGGAGAGGGGAATTAATACCAATTTTAGGTTGAGAAGGGAGTTTTTATATTTGTATTTTTTTCCCCCACATGGCTGGGAATGTGAGCTTTTTTTTTCTTTTTTTTTTTTTCCTCTTCCTAAAAGAAATGACTAAAATCCCTTGGTGGAAATAAACACTGTGGCCTCAGTAGCTTAACCACACAGATGAACCCAAGGAGTTCCAGCTCTGTAACTGCTGTTTATGGGATGAATTATCATTTAAGTGACTTGTGACAATATTGGACATTTCTTTTTGGCATACCGTATTACAGTTTTTAATGAAGGGCTATGAACTGAGGCTCAGCCCCTGTGGACAGTGGGAGATCACTGGGGGCACCACCCCAGGCTCCTTCCTTGGATTGTTTGCCGTGCTGCAGGCAGCTGGGTTGTCCCCTCTGGCTTTACAGCAGGAGATTGGAGATCAGCTTTCACTTCTGCGACCTTGACTAAGTCATTGACTTTAGTTTCTTATCTGTCAAATGAAGGACTTGGGGGATCTGACTATTGTTTTATAGTTTTATGATTTTGTTTTGATTGTGTCTCCAAGCTGTTCGAAAGTTTGTTGCATTTTGGTTCATTCTCTTTTAACATTTCATTGGCAGGTATTCTTTGTAAACAACGTCCATTTCTTATTTTTCTCATTTGAATTGGATGGTGCTTACATGTGTGAAGGTTATATTATGGAAATGAAAACTGAGTGCGAGTGAATCTATTTACTTTTACTTGCCATCTACTCTACTGGAATTTAGAAATGTCTGACCTTGCATCTTTATTGACTCATTTTTCCCCTTAAACTATCCAGCTTCTGATGTTAACATTTGTTCAGAGTATATCCTGCGAAGCAACTTGCACAGTCAGTAATCCTTTTAAAAGGAGAAATGGTTACAATAGTTTATTCTATGCTTTAAACTATTTAATGACAAAATTCTTTCCTGAAGTCCTATTTATGTATCCTTCCGTGTTCTTCTGGCTTCAAGTTTATAAAGAGTTGGTGTTATGTGCAGTCTTGCTCAGTATGGTGTGTGTGTTGACTGTTGTACCTGCGGAGGTCACCTGTGAAGAGCCAGTCATTGTGGGTCATAGGGAGAAGCCCTTTTTCCTGGCAGTTTTGTATACCATAATAAACTGTAGAGAAGGGTGGTTGTCTGTATTATACAACAGTATGTAAACTATGTAAACATCTGTCCTTTCCATTAGGTTGTTAAATCTTTAAAAGACTGTGCTTTTTTTTTTTTTTTTAATTCTCAACCAGCCCCTACCCTGTCTTAATACATAAAGTGTCTAATAAGTAGCCTATCCAACTGATAATTCTAGAAGAAACAGGAAAGGGTTTAAGTTTGGGTATTTGAATTACTTTCCACATCTGTGCTGCCTAAACATTCAGTCATATTTTGGCGAGCACACAGTCTTGTTCTACTCTGATTAAATCTGCTTACATGGGATACTTCAGAAAGACTTTACTCTCGTAGCTTTTTGTAAACAGCATAAAACAGTTTTCACATGGGAAGTTAAGAAAAAGGTCTTTAAAAGTTGACCACATCAGAATTTTTAGATATGGGGGTCAACATTTTGATCTTTCCCCGTCTCCTGTTTCCCATCTGGTAATGTTGTAACCCTTGCCTGAAACTCTTTCAGTTCCCTGTGCTCTTGCCTTCTCCAGTTTCCAGAAGCCCAGTTACGTGTTTAACTGTGGTTTAAACGTATTCTAAGTGGCTAGGTGGTTTCTGTAAATTGGATTTTGAAAAGCCCCAAGGTATTGTCTACTGTTTTGCTTATATTTGGATATGCTCTCCTTGAGCCCTGTTTGGTTTGGACGTATCCCTCCATTTTATAGGTTCTGCTGCATTTTCTTACATGCTTGCTAGGTTCTAGCCTTTGTTCAAAAAGCCTATTTGCCATCGCAGTGAGAGGTGAAGCCGGCTGGGCTTCTGGGTTGGGTGGGGACTTGGAGAACTTTTCTGTCTAGCTAAAGTATTGTAAATGCACCAATCTGTGCTCTGTGTCTAGCCAAAGGTTTGTAAATGCACCAATCAGCGCTCTGTAAAAACGCACCAATCAGCGCTCTATGTCTAGCTAAAGGTTTGTAAACGCACCAATCAGCGCTCTATGTCTAGCTAAAGGTTTGTAAACGCACCAATCAGCACTCTGTAAAGGGGACCAATCAGCAGGACATGGGCAGGGCCAAATAAGGGAATAAAAGCTGGCCTTCCGAGCCAGCAGCTGCATCCCGCTGGGGTCCCTTTCCATGCTGTGGATCCTCTGTTCTTTCGCTCTTCACAATAAATCCTGCTGCTGCTCACTCTTTGGGTGTGCACTACCTTTATGAACTGTAAGACTCACTGTGAAGTTCTGCAACTTGACTCCTAAAGCCAGTGAGACCATGAACCCACTGGGAGGAACGAACAACTCTGGACATGCCACCTTTAAGAGCTGTAACACTCACTGTGAAGGTCTGTGGCTTGACTCCTGAAATCGGCAAGACCACAAACCCACCACAAGGAAGAAACTCCGGACACATCTGAACATCTGAAGGAACAAACTCCAGACACACCATCTTTAAGAACTGTAACACTCACCGTGAGGGTCCATGGCTTCATTTTTGAAGTCAGCGAGACCAAGAACCCACTGGAAGGAACCAATTCTGGACACAACAGGACACAGGTTGTTCCCTGATTCATCACATCAAGTGACTATTCAGAGTTTTTCCAAGGCCTAGCTCAGTTCTTATTTTCTTTTGAAGCTCCTTCACCCTTCTTGAGCTTGGCACTTATTGCCAGATATCCCACAGTACTTTGTGGGATAGCTGCAGGAACCAGTACAGATCCTGAACAACATAGGGGCCAAGTACGTTGAGCAAAAACTCTGAGAAATACCAGAACATGGTAAGAGTTACGTGAGATAAATTGCTTTTTTGGACATTTGACCAAGTAACGAAAACGTGGGTTTGGGCAAGCAGCAGCACACAGATGTCAAGTGGATGCAACTAACTGTATCAGGAATAGAATCTGTTCAGCTGCTATCTTGGAAAGAGCCAATTACAATTTTATCCAATAGAAGAACAATTTTGAACAGAAAACGTAATAGATGTTCATTTCAAAAAGTACGACTTATCACCTAAGCCTACTACCAGACTATGACTAATAATTTTTTTTTTTTTTTTTTTTTTAAAGACTTTCATTCTGTTGCCCAGGCTGGGCTGGAGCCTTGAGCTCCTGGGTCAGATGATCTTCTGAGCAGCTAGGACTACAAGTGTATGCCACCATGCGTGGCTAATTTTAAAATTATTTTTGTAGGGACAGGGTCTCCGTGTTGCCCAGGCTGGTCTTGAACTCCTGGGCTCAAGTGATCCTCCTGCCTTGGCCTTCCAAAGTTCTGGGATTACAGGCTTGAGCCACTGTGCCTAGCCTTAATGAATACATTTAAAATACAGACTTCCAAAGATTCTGTAAGTTACTATAAAACATGAGTAAAAAACCTGTCTGGATAATTTCTCATATTACATTATATTTAATAGAGGAGAAACAATATTGATTTAGTTTAATTACATTTCTTTCATTCAGTATAAAACACACTAGTGCCTATGATACAGCATAGTGTTAGAGGCCCTGAGATACAACTAGGAATTACAACACTGGCTGGCCTTCAAGAAGTTAGCAACTTTTTGTGAGACTGTCAAATAAGCAATAAAAATACATTGTGAAAAGTGCTGTAATAGGGGAAAGCATAGGTGCCCTGGGACGTACTCTACCATCTCATCTTTGGAGCACCAGGAAGTCTTTCAGGAGGACTTAATTCTTCCTGGTTTGAATCCTCTTTCAGTGCCTTAATTAGCCATGTGATTTGGGGCAAGCGACTTAAAGCTTTTAAGTCTCAGTTTCTTGGTCTGTAAAATGAGACTTATGACACTCGTCTCAGGAGGTTATTGTGAGAGTTAAGTGAATTTGGTAATGTACTTGAAGTGTCTAGTTTGGGGCCTGGTATCCATAGAGTAATTTTATTATCCCATTCATGGCTTTCTCCCCATCACCTTGCCAAACAGGAATTGCTCAGCTTTTTGTCCATTCTCCGCATTCTGGGTTTAGGGGTGACAAGCCATAACATGTGGCTTATGACCCTTATGGACAGATAGTGCTAAGGCACTGGATTAGTGACTCTGGAGCCACCCTTAGGAACGAGGTGCCACTTTGCCAGCGTTGGTGCTGCTGCAGTCCTGTGCTGGCCATTCACTTGTGTTCTGACAGGTGTCTCCCAGGCACCCTTCTGGGTCTGACTCAAGTGCTCCATTCTGTGAGGATGGAGCTGAACTCTCATCTCTTTAGAGTGGCTAGAGGAGCTTAAAGGAAAGGGGTGGGTTGGGGTAGGACAGGGCAAATGAAGTGTCAAGTAGGAACGAGTGACACTTGGCGTGGGAGTTAAGGGAGGGTGTGCTTTCTCCCCGCTGGAGTGGGGAGTCCTCACTTAACATTATCAGTAGGTTCTTGGAAACTGAATTGAAGCAAAGCAGCACATAAGGAAGCCAGTTTTACCATGGGCCAATTGACATAAAAGTTAAGTTTTTATGTCATATTTCTGGTCTCAGAAACATCACCAAACTTTTTTTTTTGTTTTTGAATGGAGCGGAGTTTCACCCATGTCTCCCAGGCTGGAGTGCAGTGGCATTATCTCGGCTCACTACAATCTCTGCCTCCCAGGTTCAAGTGATTCTTATCCCTCAGCCTCCCAAGTAGCTGGGATTACAGACATGCGCCACCACACCCGGCTAATTTGGTATTTTTAGTGGAGACGGGGGGGTTTCACCATGTTGGTCAGACTGGTCTCAAACTCCTGACGTCAACATCACCAAACTTCCAAAGACCACTGTTGTGGGAAGTCAGGGACCCCGAGTGAAGGGACCAGCTGAAGCCATGGCAGAAGAACATAAATTGTGAAAATTTCATGGACATTTATTAGTTCCCCAAATTAATACTTTTATAATTTCTTACACCTGTCTTTACTGTAGTCTCTGAACATAAAATTTGAAGATTTCATGTACATTTATCACTTCCTCAATCAATACTCTTGTGATTTCCTATGCCTGTCTTTAATGTCTTAATCCCATCATCTTTGTAAGCTGAGGATGTATGTTGCCTCTGGACCCTGTGATGATTGTGTTAACTGCACAAATTGTTTAAACAGTATGAAATCTGGGCACCTTGAAAAAAGAACAGGGTAACAGCGATGTTCAGGAAACAAGGGAGATAACCATTAGGTCTGGCTGTCTGAGAGCTGGGTGGAACAGAGCCATATTTCTCTTCTTTCAAAAGCAAATAGAAATATCGCTGAATTGTTTTTCTCAGCAAGGAACATCCCTGAGAAAGGGAATGCATTCCTAGGGGGAGGTCTCTAAAATGGCTGCTCTGGGGATGTCTGTCTTTTACGGTTGTAGATAAGGGATGAAATAAGGCCTGGTCTCCCATAGTGCTCCCAGGCCTATTAGGACAAGGAAATTCCCTCCTAATAAATTTTGGTCCGGCCGGTTGTCTGCTCTCAAACCCTGTCTCCTGATGTTATCAATGACAGTGCATGCCGGAAACTTCATTAGCAATTTTAATTTTGCCCTGGTCCTGTGATCTTGTCCTGTCCCCATTTGCCTTGTGATATTTTATTGCCTTGTGAAGCAATAAAATGATCTCTGTGACCCACACCCTATTCGTACACTCCCATCGCTTTGAAAATCACTAATAAAAACTTGCTGGTTTTGTGGCTTGGTGGGGGCATCATGGAACCTGCCAACATGTGATGTCTCCCCCAGACACCTAGCTTTAAAATTTCTCTTTTGTACTCTTTCCCTTTATTTCTTAGACCAGCCGACACTTAGGGAAAATAGAAAAGGACTCACATTGAATTATCGGGGGTGGTTCCCGCGATAACCACAACACTTTTAATATTAAATATTGAAATAAATGTGAACTATACATATATTTAAGAAAGATTAATAAAAACAAGGTAATCATTTACTCACTTATTTCTGTTCAGGGTCACAGGTGTCTGGAGCCCATCCCAGCAGCTCAGAGTGCAGGGTGGACACCAGCCTTGGACAGGGCATGATCCCACACTCACTTACACAGTACTATTTAGACATGCCGGTGAATTGACCTAAGAGATGTGGGAGGAAATAGTAGGTACCCAGAGAGTACCCACTCAGGCTTGGGAGAATGCGCAGACTCCACATGGACAGTGGCCCTGGCCACGAATTGGTTTTTATTTTTTCCCTTATTAATGTAATAATGAAACGATGCTATTCAAGGACCTGCCATATTTAAGTTTATCTCTAGACGAGTCCAACAATAAACATTATTTGATTTTATAGTTTGAAAATAAGCCTTTTCCATCTCCTCATCCTAAACAATTGGAAAATGTAGAAAATTCGAAAAAAGTCATCTAGTAACAAAAAAAATTCTTTCCTCTTCTAAAGCAAAATAATTTAGTACCCTACAGAAAAATGGGCAATTCACAATTACGTTTAAACTTTTATGAATTCTTTGTGTTCTTTATCCACCTTTCAGTGGAAGCATTAATGTGTTTTTTGCAAAAAAAAAAAAAAAAAAAAAAAAAAACTGCTTCATGAAGGATATATTTTGTGTTACGAATGTTTCCCTATGTTCTTACACACTGGTTGTAATCCTCCCCCTTTTGCTGTGTGCCCTTTGCTTGATTATTGTGATTTTTTTTTTTTTATATTTACAAGTTCTTATAGCTTCTTCCATTTCTTTTTTGCTTAGATCCTTCTCTGTTCTGAGATTCGTTGAAAATATTCTCTATGGCTTCATTGTTTACTTGTGACTCTTTCAATCCATCTGGAATTAATTTTGATATGAGATGAGGTTCTCTGTCTGCTTCACAGTAGTTAAACAGTCATGCCAGCACCAATAGTTGAATCGTCTCTTCCTTTTTTCAACCCAGTGATTTGTAATGACAAATTTCTATAGTTTTTACCTCAAGATCTGGTTATTTGAATTGTGGTTCTTAGGTTCTTCTCTTCTACCATTTATACAATGTATATCTTTTTTGATCCATAATGCTGTTTTAAGTAGTAGCTCTACTTTTAAAAAAAGTTTTGCATGTGCAATTTTATAACAGATTAGAAAACTGACTTCTACCATATTCAACTTATAAATTTTGTTTGGCTTCCTCATGTTGTTACAATTAAAAAAAAATGTGTCGCCACCATAAAGATCATTGGAGTTTTCAGCAGTTCCAGAGAAATCAGAAGATACGGCCAATGTACTGCGTCTGTGTTCTCACAAGGCAAAAATGTTCTGGTGCTGAGTAATGGCTGCCTTCTTCTCTGGAGTAGACGAGGACTATCTGGTTTTCATTGCCTACCACTCCTGATTGCATTTCTCTCCCAGCCTATTTCACTCATTAGATTACTGCCTGGCCCAGACTCATTTCAGTTTTTGTAATGTCTAATTTATAAGAAAAGTTTTCATATTGTATTTAACTTGATCCTTGTTGAAACTTTTTGGATTATGCTATTACATTTATATATATATTTTTTCTATAATGCAGTATTGGGGGGAAAAAAACTCCATTCTTTATTGACTGCTACTTGAATAGTTTCCTTTGAAATTTGTATTATTTCAGCACAAGAAATCATATGAGCACAAAGAAACAATAATACTCTATAATGACATTAAGAACAAATGCAGGAAGAAATGATTACCTGCATTTTAAGATTCAAAAGCAAACACAGCAGCATTTGTATAATACCATACCATATATGGACAAAGATATTTCTGTTCTAAGCTTGGTGGGTGTGATGTTGTTGTTGTTTCTTGGCTAAATTCTTTCTTCATAAAGGCTTGATGTCTTCTTTTTCTTTCATTCCCAACTTTACCGGCATGTTGATTTTCATAGCTTTCTATTGCTCGGTGTGCTGGGTGTTTTGACTGCTGATTACCATGTCACCCCTTCCTCGGCCCCTTTCTATGATTCAGATTAAATCAAATGAGGTGGTAAAAATGTTTTCCATGTCCCTGGTAAGTACTAGTCTGCAGTGATAGTGCTTCTTAGCATGTGACCTTGCTTTGCAGCAGTCTTGTGGGCAAATGCAGGGCCCTGACTTCCATTGGTCTTTTGTTTAAATCTGAGAAACAGATGCTCAGAGAATGTTTGTTACAAAGTCACAGAGTAATGAGTGGCTAGGACTGCAGCTTGGTCTTCTGACACCAAATTCAGTGTGTACTTCACAACATCAGCTTTTTTAAATAGTGGACATTTTTAGGTAATGGGCATCTGTTTGTTTCAGTTTATTTTCTGTTAGTTGTTAAAATAGTGGAAGAGCATAATGAAAAGCAGAAAAGAGAATAATCAATACCTTGGACTTAAAAAATTGTAAATAAAAAAAACCTACAGCATAAAGAAAAATAAAGTCTTCTGGTCCTGTGTATCAACAAAAGTGACTATTAAGTAAAAGAGGTTAAAATAAAACTTCCTGCTTTTTTTTTGGTTCCATTTCTACACATGGGTGAACCATAGATAGGATCACAGAATTTTAGGTTGGGATGTAAGAATGAGACAGACAGTTAAGGAAAAGTCCCTGATCTTTTTTTTTTTCTTTGGTAAGAAAACTTAGGTTCTGTGTTGTCAGATTTTTTTTTTTTTTTTTTTAAGTTGTGCAGCTAGTTGGTAATTAACCTTGGAGTAGAAAAGGGAAGAAACCTCAGTTTCTGAGTCTCTCCTCCTCCATCAGTGTGGGGGAATTAATTGAGGGTTTTTAGATGACCTGACAGGGGACATAATGTCCTGGGTTTCCAGAAGAACAGTGCGTGGTCCCATGTGGTAAAAAAAAAAAAACCAAAAGATAAATAAAAGAAGTAGAGAATGAACATGCTTTGTTTAATCTCTTTGCCTAACAGAAAAGAAATCACACAAGAAAAGGCTAGAACTTTTGCTTTGGAAAATACAAATTGGAAAATTAGGGAAGAGAATGTTCCTTTTTTAGGAGGTGTGGAGAGTTAGGGAGAATTTGAAATTAATGGAAACATTTTGACAGCATGAGGACATGGTGTGCTCTCCTTGATACTCAAGAATGTTTATTAAAAATCTATCAAGTTGGCTGGCAGCTTTAGGGGAGACAGCCCGTCTTCTCTGCATTTATAAATGTGTGTACTTGTTTTCTCAAAAAGCTTCTATAGCAAATGGAATGCAAGTATGTCCTAATTCTAGACAGTACCTAAGAAATGTTTGTGATGTTAACCAAAGGGTGAGTACTAGTATGTCAATATTATTTTAGGCCCTGTTGACCTATTTGTATATATTTTAAATAGTGTTACAGAGATCACTGGAAAGGTTTGGGAAAGTAGATGACATTTCTGGTCAGAGAATCTTACTGCTATACAGGTTGATCATCCTGACTCTGAACTCCGATATGCTCCAAAATTTGAAATGACATTACAAGTGGAAAATTGCACACCTGGCCTCTTGGTCTCTGATGGTTCAGTGTACATAAGCTTTGTTTCATGTACAAAATTATTAAAAATATTGTATAAAATTACCTTCAGGCTATGTGTGATGGGTGGATACAAAACAGAAATGAATTTTATGTTTAGACTTAGGCCCCATCCCCAAGATACCTCTCTTGATATACACAGATATTCCAAAATTCAAAAATATCCAAAAATCCATACCACTTCTGATTCTAAGCATTTCAGAGAAGGGATACTTAACCTGTATTCATACTGGACCATTACAGAAGATCTTTCCTGAGATGTTTTTTTTTTCCAACCCTGATTATGTATGACGATTTTTTGAAAATCTGGAGTAAAACATATTGATTGATTGAGACAGAGTCTCACCCTGTTGCCCAGGCTGGAGTGCAGTGGTGTGATCTCTACTCACTGCAACCTCCGCCTCTGCGGTTCAAGTGATTCTCGTGGTTCAAGTGATTCTCGCGCCTCAGCCTCCTGAGTAGCTGGGATTACAGGTGTGCGCCACCACACCCTGCTAATTTTTGTATTTTTAGTAGAGACGGGATTTCACCATGATAGCTGGCTGGTCTTGAACTCCTGACCTCAGGTGATCCACCCACCTTGGTTGGCCTCTCAAAGTGCTGAGATTATAGGTGTGAGCCACCAGTCCATTATTCCATCTTAAACGAATTCCACGTCTGTGCCAAAATCTGGAGCAAGTTTGCTTTTTTAAGCTTTATGTTATTTTTCTTATGTATTCTGTTTCATTTGGTTGGTGAGGGGCGAGTAACATGGAATTAATTCTTACTACTGCTAAGTATGAAGAACTGAAAAATAACATAGGCTTGGAAAAAAGTCCATTAAAGGAAGAAATAAAAGTGTCTCTTCTGTCCTAATGCTGTCTTGATGATTGAGCAGTAGGCTTGGTACTGATATGTTTTTTTTAGATAGCTTTGTCACATTCAGAGTGGTGCTTTGTTCTATTTTCAGATATTTTTCATAATTTGAGCTTCCCAGTGGATTAACTATGTGTGTCCTTTCGTTTCTGTTTAACCATGGTTTTTTTTTTTTTTTTTTTTTTTTTTAGGAAGAAAAAAAGAAGTTTGACAAAGAGACAGAAAAGAATTATAGTCTAATTGATAAACATTTGAATTTATCAGCAAAAAAGAAAGACTCACATTTACAAGAGGTATAATTTTTTATTTTTCTGTTAAGTTTTCAAAATTTAATAAGCAATACATGTCTTTTAAAAATGTGCTTTACTGTTGATAACTTTTCATCTGGCATTATATAGAGATAACAAAAAGTGAACAGATAGTGTCATAAATTAAGAAAAAAGTCCTTGTGAAACAAGACAAAATAATACGTCTTATAGCGATTACTGAGGTATGGATTTATAGTAGTAAAATTTTTGTTTCTGAGTATTATTTTATAGGAACATAACTTTAAACCAGCATTAGTGAAGAACAGATATATTATTTGCAGGAATAGATCAATTAATTGGCTTTCAGGAGTTCTTGAAGAAATGAATTGAATTTAATAAGCTCATATGCCATTGTGCATTTATGTGAAGGCAGCATTAATCTTATTTAATGCTGAGGATTCAGGAAATTCAGCTTCGTTGGAAAGGGAGCATCTGTTTTACTTGTATTAATAGACTCATTTATTTCAGAGGCAGCCATATATAAGCAGGAAGGAATTTATATTTTATTTTTCATTTTCTCGTTGTTTATTTCTAAATCCCCTGCCATTTGTTTCTCTCACTCACACACTTGGATGGAAACTCAGTTGTTTACAATTCAAAACATAATGCTTTTATTAAAAATAATGCTGTTTGCCATTGTTAGTATTTTGTCTGATCCCACAAAATTGTATTTTTTTCCCTTGTTTTTTAACACATAAGGAATCTGGGCATTATGTACTACTGTCATAAACACTTGCTAAAGTATTATCAAAATGACACAGTATTAAGTCTTGTGTAAACCTGGATTATATTTAAATGTCAGCTATGTAGTTACACACTCTGTGTGTGTATGGTTGGTTCGACATCCACATGTGACTTTTTCTTTTGTCTCTCTAATGCCTTTGACTGACATTTGGATGGCACTTGACAGTTCATAAAAGAAAAAGGAGCTTTTACACCACTTCATCCTTACTGCTTTTACTTTGGGTAGGGCCCTGTTCTCTACTTGTTGCATATTATTGTGTGCTCCCTCATCTCCTGCCCTCTGTCAATTTTGAGATGACAGCTGTAGCTTTTACAGACCCCCTTTATGCTAGCAGTTCTCTACCTCTGCTCTCACCTCCATTTTCAGGTATCCTAAAAAAGATTTTCATTCCCCAAGTAAATTTCCAAATCCACTTCACTTTCTCATTAGGTATCTCATTTTAAACTTTTCATAGGCAACATCTTTGGAGTCACCTTGGCCCTTTCTCTTACGCCTCCCATCTAGTCCATCAGTATGTCATCTTTAGTTCGAGAATATAATCTGAGTGTATCCACTTCTCATGACTCGCTCTTCTCCAAACCCTCCTAATGGCTTCTCCAGAGGCCCCAGGGCCCACAGGATGCTGTGTGTTCTGCACCCAACCCAGCTGGGGTCAGCATAGTATATACTGAGGGCCGTGGCATTTGTTTTCCTTCTGCTTGGTATGTTTTCAACACGCATCCATGTGTCTCAAACCTTCAAATACTCTTCCAAATACCCTCCACTCAGAGGTCAGTTTATTAGAAGTTTTTCCTGACCTTCTTATTTAGAATGTCCCCTTTACTCTGCTTTATATTTTTTTCATATTCCTTTTTTTTTTTTTGAGTTGGAGTTTCACTCTTGTCGTCCAGGCTGGAGTGCAATGGTGAGATCTTGGCTCACTGCAACCTCCGCCTCCTAGGTTCAAGCGATTCTCCTGCCACTATCTCCTGAGTAGCTGGGATTACAGGCACCCACCACCGCGCCCGGCTAATTTTTTGTATTTTTAGTAGAGACAGGGTTTCATTATGTTGGCCAGGCTGGTCTAGAACTCCTCACCTCAGGCGATCCACCTGCCTTGGCCTCCCCAAGTGCTGGAATTACAGGCATGAGCCACAGGGTTCAGCCTATTTTTTTTTCACGGTCTTATAACCGTTTTGACATACTGTTCATTTATTACGTGGCTTCTTCCACTAGAATGTAAGCTCCCTGAAGGCAACAACATTGTCTTATTCAGTGTTCTATCTTCAGTGCCTAGAACAGTACCTTTTAGGGAGTAGGTACTTAATGTATAGTTATTGAATGAACAAGTGTGGAGATGCTTGTACAGTGAGCTGGGGCTCCAGTAATTTATCAGTCCCAAAGATAATTCACCTCCAGAAACATGAAGAGATCCTAAAGATGAATAATTTGTTTCATTTAAATTACATACACTTTTTTATCTTGCTCTGTTTGCTCTTTACAAACTTATGTGCTCACACTGAAACAGCCTTCTATTTTAAGTGTAAAGCCCTTAATAGGGGGTATGATTTTTGAAGGGGAAAATGTTAGGTTTGGATATTCATTACTTTTGGCAGTGGTTAATGTAATGCTAATTTTCAGTGAATTGAGATGCTCAGGAGATCGTAAAAGTTGCAGAGAATGATACTGAACAAAGGCTTAGAAACGTACATAATTCATTCTCTCCTCTTGTTTCAATTGAAAATAACAGGAGATGGCCGGGTGTGGTGGCTCATGCCTGTAATCCCAGCACTTTGGGAAGCCGAGGCAGATGGATCACAAGGTCAGGAGATGGAGACCATCCTGGCTAACACGGTGAAACCTTGTCTCTACTGAAAATACAAAAAAATAGCCGGGTGTGGTGGCGGGCGCCTGGAGTCCCCGCTGCTCGGGAGGCTGATGCAGGAGAATGGTGTGAACCCAGGAGGCGGAGCTTGCAGTGAGCTGAGATCGCGACACTGCACTCCAGCCTGGGCGACAGAGTGAGACTCCATCTCAAAAAATGAATAGAATAGAATAGAATAGAATAGAATAGAATAGAATAGAATAATCAGGAGAGAATTGTGGCATGCACCATGCTGGCTATTTTGGCAGTTCTCTGAGGCCTTGCTACTATACCTTTATGTTTATTGGGCATAATAGCTTCTACGTCCATCCACACCCCTACATTCTACTTAACAGTTGTACAGTAACAGGTATTGGGTATTTGAGAAAATTCCATTTCTATTTTTGAAGTCTATTTTTTCTTCCTAAGTAGCCAAATGATAATATTTCAGTGTAATAATAATCTACTTGAGAAGCAGATTCCCTGAATAACTTTGTGTGAGACTTGCCTACTTTCTTACATATATTTACAGCTGGAAAGACTAGAAATTAGTTGATAATCAAAGCGAAATTGTGTATTTGTTAAAAACTAGTAATTTGCTTGGAGTTGTAAAATGTATAGTGATTGCCTTTTAGATTCATTTTTAAAGGTCAGGCTGAAGGAAATCATTTTATGACCCTAGTTACAACTTGGACGTCCATGGCATTCTTGTAAGAGAGGGCTCTTGTCATGGGATCTTTAGGGTGCAGAAACCTTTGTGGCTGGTGATGCGTTTGCCTGAGTTTTGCTCTGGCCCGCTGGGCTTGTTCTGCCAGCTCTTCTTGGCAGGCTGCGCTGGGCTTGTGCTACTGGCCTGGATCTCATGCCTGCCAAAGGCGAGTCAGGCATGGAGTGGCAAGGGGTTCGTGAGTGAGTTCAGGGTCTGGCCACTGTGTGCAGCCAGGCATGCCGACCGTGGTGGGGCAGGCAGCTCCAGGCACAGGCACCGGCTCCGTGCAAGGCTGTGGCTAGACCGGGCATACTGCAGGTCGCTTCCATTGTGGGCACGGTGGCGCCTGGAAACTTACAGACGCCAGGAACCACAGAGCCCCAAAGAGGGTGTCACAGCCCTGGCTCAGGGAGCCCCTAGGTCTGGGCTCCCTGAAGGACCACAGTTCTTCTCTCCTTCTCATCGCCCACAATGTGGCGAGCAGGGGAGGGGGAGGTTCACCCCTGTTTGTGTTACAGCTCCTTCAGTCTGGCCATTCCTTGGGTCCCAAGTTCTTGTCCCACATCCAAGAGGAATGAGGTATGCAGACAGTTGCAGGGGTGAGCAAGGTAGAGGGGAACTTCATTGAGCAACAGGACAGTTCTCAGGAGACCTGAAGTGAGTAGCCCTTTTCCGCAGGCAGGTCATCATAATGAGTGTCCAGCTCTCAGTGGAGGGGAGACCTCTAGTGTGTAGCTCCTTTCTACAAGCAGGTCATCCTGACTAGTGGAGGAGACCCCCGGTGGTTGCTTCTTCCAACAGTTGGTAGTCCCCATGTCTTTCTGAGTCTGTTTGAGTGCAGGGTTTTTCTGGGCTCAGAAGGGAGGAAGTGTGCTGACTAGTCCATGTGCAGCCATGGGTGGGCCTGGAAAAAGCACCGTAAGTTTTCATTCCCGTCTGCAGACTCCACCCAGAACTGGCAGCCCAGCGGCTCCCAGGCTTCAGACCATCCTGGCTTAAAGGTGGGGTTTCACCAGGGACCTCTCGCTTCCCACCTGGGAACCTGTCTGTCTCCTGCAGCTGTCAACATGTCATCTACGGCACCCAAAGTATTTGCGCCAAGAGATGCCGATAGGCCTCTGTCGAGCTGCTCTCAGCTCCCTGGCCTCCCTCCTGTGCTTGTTGGCATCCAAAGTCCAGAGTGGGCCGAGCTGGAGGTTGGGGGTCCTGGGGGCGCTGGCATGTCAGCACCACCCTAGTGCACACATACCCGGCTGGGTGGCAACAGTACCTGGGCTTGGCTACAACTTTGCTCCACACTGGATCAGGTGCTGGGAGCGAGGAGAAGCCAGAGAGCAGGAGCAGGCACTTCTCGAGTCTGCTGGCGGGGCAGTGGGCCTTCCCCGGCCCCCAAGAGCATGGGGATGCCCTGGCCCAGAGCTGTGGCCGTGTGGCGGCAGCTGTGTCTGGGAACATGGGGCTCCTGCCCTGACAACTCCATAGAAGTTGGGACTCCTGCCTGTTTCTGGCCCCCGCGGGTACCATGGTGTGCACAGCCCTGGCCACACTTTGCCCTCTGCAGCTGGTGTCCCCATAGCGGCTGCTCCAGACTGTCCGCTACTGCCATCATTGCCACTGATCCCAGGGATTATGGTGAGTTAATCATGGAGCATGTGGCACAACAGTTCTGGATTTTCAGAATGTTAAGGGGGTGGTGATAGAGGTTGACTGGTAATGTAAGGGTCATTACAGTAGCAAGAACAACCAGGAGAGAGAATTTGCTAAAAGATAAAATCAAATTGATAAATCTGTTGCTGGTATAAATTTCTTCAAGGGCCTTTCCAGTAATGACAAATGAGGAAACCACCCTTCTTATGTCTTTATTTTGTTAAATACTCAACAAAATTACTGTGTTTTTGCTGGGAGATGTGCCAACTAACTGCTGATGGCTGAACTATCAAACTCTGGTTATTGGAGGCACAAAAATATGATTCAGAGGAGTGTTAAGTAGAAATTCTCATTTTAGCTTAGTAATATATATTAAAGTATTTGCTGAAATGTTTTTTATTACGTTTTGAAATGTGTTGTTTCAAATGTATTACTTGCTTTTCAAAAACACATTTTTGGTTATAAAATATATGAATAAAATTTCAATAAAATGTATGATTTGATTGTAAAGTATATGGCGCAGTGGTATTAAGTACATTCACATTGTTTTGCAACTATCACCACCATGCATCTCCAGGGCTTTTTCAAAAATCTTCCCAGACTGCACCTCTGTACCTGTTAACAATAACTCTCCATTCTCCCCTGCTCCAGCCCCTGGCAGCCATCATTCTGCTTTCAGTTTCTATGAATTCGACTACTCTAGGTGTCTCATATGAGTGGGATCATATAGTATCTGTCCCTTTGTGACTGGTTTATTTCACTTAGCCTGATGTACTCAAGGTTCATCCATGTCATAGCATGTATCAGAATTTCCTTCCTGTCTAAGGCTGAATAATATTCTGTTATACATATGAATCGGCTACATTTTATTTACTCGTCTGTCTGTCCGTCCGTCCGTCCGTCCATCCATCCATCCATCCATCCATCCATCCGTGGGCATTTGGATCACTTTCCCCCCTGCTGCTATGAACAGGGGTGTACACATATCTGCTCCTCTGCTTTTAGTTCTTTCGGGTATATGCCCAGCTATAGAATTGCTGGGTCATGTGGTAATACTATTTTGAATTTGAGGGAAAAATTTATTTTAATTTTTTGTTGGGAGTTGTGCCTGTTAACTGCTGGTAGCTGAACTATTGAATTCTGGTTAATGAAGGCACAAAAATGCGATTTTGAGGAGTGTTAGGTAGAAATTTTCAGTTTAGCTTAGTAACACATTATATTTCAGTATTACTTAAAGCACTGTTTTTCACAGTGCTTGTACCATCTTGCATTCCGATAATGATGCACAAGGGTTGCAGTTTCTTGACATCCTGACCAACACCACTACTTTTCTTTTTTGGATAGTAGCCACCCTAATGGGTGTGAGGTGGCATCTCATTGTGAGTTTGATTTACATCCTAATGATGAGCGATGTTGAGTGTCTTTTCATGTGCTTATTGGCCTTTTGTATATCCTCTCTGGAGAAATGCCCAGATAAATATTTTTAAGAGTAAAATTAGCTAAGTTAGGAAAAATATCACATGTTGCCTAGTAAGAATGGTTTCTTGGACATGAGTTCTCTCTCCACTATTCTCTGTGGAGTCATGCTCTTCTTCTAGTTCCTTTCTAGTTAGACAAGCTAAGCTGGAAGCTTTTTTTGGAATAGCCTCCTGATCAGCTGGTACCCGCTTCCCTCCCAGGGCATGAGACGTTGTGAGGGCTGCAGATGGGCGTCCAGCCCTGGCCCGCCTTTGAGAGCTGGGTTCTTGAGATGCTGCCATGGCTGGCTCCTCCTCACCTGCCGCCATCACTCCCTGAGTGCTGAGGTGCTGGGCCCTTTCTCAGGCAGACTTTATTCTTAAAGGATTTGTTCATAGAAATGTTTGTGGATTGTGATTGCATGTGGTTCAGCCTTGGGGCATCAGTTGTGGTTGGGGTGAGTTTTTCATGAAGAGAAACCTCTTTGATCTTCAGTTCTTGCGGGTCAACCTCAACATACAGAGTAGGAGTCAAACTTTTTCTGCAAAGAAACTGATAGTAAATATTTTAGACTTTTGTGGACCGTAAAGTTCCTGTTGCACCTGCTCAATTCTGCTGTTGCAGCAGGAAAGTAGCTGCAGACGATACCTAAATGAATGATTGTGCCTGTGTTGCAATACTTCACTTACAAAATCAGGCAACACAACGTATTCTGGCCCATGGACCACAGTGTGATGACCTCTGATATAGAGTTTCACTTTTCACCATCTCCAGTTTGCCTAACCTCTGTGATTCTAACATAGGCAGATATCCAAGTGGAGCAGAACCGGCAACACTTCTATGAACTGTCTCTCGAGTATGTGTGTAAGCTGCAGGAAATCCAAGAACGAAAGAAGTTTGAGTTTGTGGAACCTGTGAGTATTATTGCCAAGTTGTTTGCTGGTGGAGTTTTGCAATATAAGATAAGTATTTATCTTCCTAGGTCTGATTTTTGGTTTATAGTTATTAGAGGCCACAGTGCATAAACATGAAAGAGACATATTGAAAAGGGCAAACACAGCCATGAATTCAAGGAATTGCCTCTAAATCAGTGTTTCTCAACTGTATTTGCACTGCAACGTGTAATATTCCCATTGCTACATGATCTCAAGGAAGGCAAACAAGTGCAATTTCTGCTACCTTAGCCTATAGCTCTGTCTTTAAAAAATTTCTCTGAAATAATTTATACTAGAATGAGTGAACATGGGTTGTTTATACCAGTTCAAACTTTGATACTTCAAACAATTGTTTGTAACATGACTTCGAACACAACTCACAATGCTTATGGCAATCTAAGTTTAGTAGCAGGATATGGAACATTTGAGACAATTTTATGAGTTACTCTGACATTTTTTTTTACTTACTTTAGAAACACATGATTTTTGTTTGTGATTATATAGATATTTGCTAGTAGCTTCAGTTGTTTATTTATGAAGATACATGCACATGAATATATATAACATAATGTAAAGGATATTTCATGTGGATTTCAGCAAAACGAACTCATTTTCAGGATTCATTTTAATTTTAATATCAACTTGTTGAATGGTTTCTTTTTCTTAAACAGCTTTAGTAAGATAACATTCACACACTACACAATTTACCCATAGTGTGTATGGTTTATAGAAACAAGAATAACTAAGTAATGATTAAAAATGAGCATTTGTGGAGCTATGGTTTACTTGCAGCGATAGTCATTAACCTAAACCAGTAGAGAAAAAGTAAACCTCCTCAAAAGCTTTCTTTTTATGTGAAATAACAGTAAATGCCTGCTTTTATTGGGCATTTATAATGCTCAGTCGCTGTTCAAGTCATTGTTCTAAGTGTTGTACCGAACTCATTAGTCCACACTATTACTCAATGAGGAGATAAGGAAATAGAAGTAGAGAAAGGTTGAATAATTTGCCCAAGGTCCCATAACAAGTCATGGCTGATGTTGGGAATGGAGCCTGCTGGGCATTTGGTGTTACAGCCCCAGATTCCTAACCACCCACGGTGTGGCATTTGGAAGAAAATGAATCTCAGTATTTCCTTAACTCTCTCCCCAAATCACTTCTCTTCACTTTAGATTTATTGACTCACATGTGGAGCAGAGGCAACAGCTCTCTAATTAGAGACAGGTTGGGAGTTGGTAGAAAACTAAAAGTTTAATTACAGGTTTGAGGCTGCCCCTGGCAAGTCATGGAATATCTTTGTCAACAAAACACAGGGATTGCACTCTGTTGGCTGTGGCTGGGGAGAGTCTGGAGCTCTTTGATTCTGTGATTTTAGTTTCTTATAGATTGTATCAACCTATAGTGATAAGATTTCAATTACAAATACTGGGATTCTCCTGACTAAAGAGGACAAATGGATGACTTTATAATTCAATTTTTCCTACAGAACATGCCATACAAGCTGCCTAATGGCTGTGATATTTAAGGGAAAAAAGCATCATTTTCTACAAAGATCAATTAATAGTGTACTTGGGTTTACTTGAATATTATTGACTTCCCTTTAATCACTTTATTTCAGTGGAATAACAGTGAGATGGTGGGGGGAACACTTGCTTGTTTATATGATTCTTTTTTCTCCTGAGTTGTTTTGTGCTAATACCTCTTTTCTTCCTGTGTCTTAGATGCTGTCATTTTTTCAGGGGATGTTTACCTTCTATCATCAGGGCCATGAACTTGCCAAAGACTTCAATCACTACAAAATGGAACTACAGATCAACATTCAGAATGTAAGGAAATGGAAGCTTTCTTTATAAAAAGATGTTTGAGTGTATTTTTCATTTGTTTGTTGTATGAAAAGCCTTAAATGAAGACAACGCTGATCTATTGGTACTGAGAAACTGAGGGTATGCTGCCATCTGCTGGTCAGCTCTTGGTGTGACGAACTGCTCTACAGTTGGTTGAGGCTTGGGACATTCTGCCACCTGGCGGCTTTTCCTGCAGTTTCTGGGTCAATTCTAAGGATAAGCTCTGTTACCTTAACTCTAAGTCAGCTATTTCTATAACAGACAAAAGAGCACTCCACTTTAAGGCACTGAATTTATAATGCACTACATTTCTTCTCCTTTAACTGGGTATCTTGATTTTTGTTCCCAGATAAGCTTATCGTTTGAGTGGAATTTCTTCCCTACATTTTATGCATATTTACTAATGCATTGGTGTTCACAGTTGCTATTGGTCTTGATTATTTTCCTTTGGAAAATGTGTGCTTTCTGCCAAGTCTTGGATGAAGAGATTCAGGAGAATGGTATTAAGCAGCATACTGTATGTCATTTTGATCACGTGGTGGATGTTTTTCCTCTCAACACTAGTTGATGCTGGAGGCTTCCTCATTGACAAACTGGTCAGAGGATGTTGAGTGTAATTTGAGGTCTTGTTAGGAATGTCGTGAGATAGCTTTGTGACCGACTCACAGCACATAATGAAAGACACACAGGTAGATGGATGGGAATGTGGTTGTTGCCTGCTCTTCATTTCTTTCACAATTAGAAGTTGAGAGTGGGCCGGGCGCAGTGGTTCATACCTGTAATCCCAGCACTTTGGGAGACCAAGGCAGGTGGATCACGAGGTCCAGATATTGAGACCATCCTGGCCAACATGGTGAAACCCCGTCTCCGCTAAAAATACAAAAATTAGCTGGCCATGGTGGAGTGCGCCTGTAATCCCAGCTACTCAGGAGGCTGAGGCAGGAGACTTGCTTGAACCCAAGAGGTGGAGGTTGCAGTGAGCTGAGATTGTGCCACTGCACTCCAGCCTGTGCGACAGAGCGAGAATCTGTCTTAAAAAAAAAAAGTTGAGGGTGAATACCTTTTGTGTAAATTTTGTTTCTAACTTTTTTTTTTAAATGTACAGTTCCCTATACTTGGGAATGTAGATGATAAAACCTCTTATTTTTATAATTTATGTGTCAACTTCTATTTGAGGATTGTTAGGACATTCACCTGGGCTAATGATAGAGTCCTGGAGTAGATTCTTTCTTTGTCTGCTGCTGTGGTGTCACAATTTGTGAAAACAGTTATAAAATATGTGGTATGACTATAATGTGATAAAACTTAAAAATCCAAAATGGGTATGTGTGGATTCATTCTAGTTACCCCAGAATTGTCCCTGCAGGTAGTAGAATATTGAGTTTAATGATGTTGAGTTTTTTTTTTTGGAGACAGGGTCTCACTCTGTTGCTGAGGCTGAAGTGCAGTGGCACAACCACTGTTCACTGCAGCCTCAACCTCCTAGGCTCAAGTAATCCTCCTGCCTCAGCCTCCTGAGTAGCTGGGACTGCCAGTGCATGCCAGCACACCCAGCTAATTTTTTTTTCTTTTTGGTAGAGATGGCATCCCACTGTGTTGCCCAGGCTGCTCTCAAACTTCAGGGTTCCAGTGATCCTCTTGTCAGCCTCCCAAGATCCTGGCATTATGGGGGTGAGCCACCATGCCTGGCCGATGTTGAGATTATTCAGAATATTTTGCAGGCAGCTGAAAACAGTTATGTAAAAAGAACACTAGATAGTTTACATAAGTGGTCCCCAACCTTTTTGGCACCAGGGACCGGTTTTAAGGAAGACAATTCTTCTGTAGATGGAATGGAGGTGGGGGAAGATAGGGTATGGTTTCGTGATGAAACTTCCACCTCAGGTCATCAGGCATTATTAGATTCTCATAAGGAGTGCACAATCTAGATCCTTTGCGTGCGCAGTTCACAATAGTGTTCGTGCTCCTATGAGAATCTAATGCCACCGCTGATCTGAGAGAAGGTCGACTCAGGCGGTTATGCTCACCTGCCGCTCACCTCCTGCCATGTGACCCGATTTCTAACAGGCCATGGACCAGTACTGGTTGGCAGCCTGAGGGTTGGGGACCCCTGCTTGAGATTATAACTCCTGTTTTCCCCTCCACTTACTGGCTGTATAATTTGTGGAAATTCACCTTTTCTGTCTGGACCTCATCTGTCAAGTGCAGGACTGGCCAGAATGAGAACCTTCAGGCAGGACTGTATATACAACTTCCAGAATCAAGGTAAAATGAAGAAAATAGTGCCCTTTATTTAGAGATAATGAAGAGTTTCAGATCAGAGGCATTTGATTATTAAACCAAGCAGAAGCTCTTCTGCGCACAGGGCCCTGTGAACGCATAGGTGAATGCCCTTGAAGCCAGCGCTCTGCCTCAGGCTCCGCGGTGAGCTGTGGGGAAACATCAGTCTTTTGGGATGTTCAGTGAAACTCCTTGCACAGCTCATTTATTTGTGGAAGTGTGTTTATAACACACCTGTGGGGAAGGCGGGGGTCTGTTTACCTTATATAAACCAAAAAAACTTTCAGAGGCATTAAATATTTAGATGGTAATGAGCAATATTCAGTCTTGAAATCTTCTGAGCAAACTTTGAAGCTAAGCTATCATTTGAAATGTTTCACAAAATGACCTGGTTGGAATCCTTAATATATTCAGAACTTACACAATTGACAACAGTATTCATTTTCTGTAGAGAAATGGGGAAATGACAGTTTATTGAAAAAAAGCCTTTTTTTGTATTGTCTCGCACTTAAGGATGTGTGGTCATCAGTAAATCGCCGTGCATTCTCAACCTTTTTTCTAAATATTCCTGTCTTGATTTTGTTTGGCTGTTTCTTAATAAACACTCTTGCAACTCAGAGTTTCTCTCGGCCTCACCTTCAGTATTGAGAACACGTGATCTAGGTGGCGTCTCTGCTCCTCAAAATGTTAATTTTTAGCTTTTTTTTTTTTTTTTTTAAAATCAGAAACATCAGCACTTTTGAAACGCGGGTCACTCATTCTGTATCATCTGCTATACCTCATTGACACTGTAATTTGCTCATTTCTTGGCCATTCATCTCATTCCTTGATGTCAGTTTTTTATTATAATAAAGATAAAATGCTGGGTATATAAAACAACATATTGTTGAAAAAAGTCCCAGTTGTGGGGTGTGTGTGTGTGTATGTGTGTGTGTGTTGCATTTATTTGTTTGTTTGAGACGGAGTCTCGCCCTGTCACCCAGGCTGGAGTGCAGCGGCCCTATCTCGGCTCACTGCAAACTCCCCTCCCGAGTTCATGCCATTTTCCTGCCTCAGTTTCCCGAATAGCTGGGACTACAGGCACTTGCCACCATGCCCGGCTAATTTTTTTGTATTTTTTGGTAGAGACGGGGATTCACCGTGTTAGCCAGGATGGTCTCAGTCTCCTGACCTCGTGATCCACCTGCCTCAATATTCTAAAGTGTTGGGATTACTGGCGTGAGCCACTGCGTCCAGCCACTATATGTATTTTAGGAAACATAATCAAATGTTAACTGCCTCTGCATTATAACATCATAAATATTTTGATCATCTTTTTAGTATTTAATTTTAGTAAAAAAGCAAAACTTTTATAATCAGAAAAAGGTAAAAGTTATTTAAAAGTGAAAACCTATTTTTCCCCATTGGATAATACCTATTGTATTGTAAAAGTGCCTAGACTTTTTTTTTTTTTTTTTGAGAAATTGAGTCTTCATTTTCCATAATCTAGAGTGATAAATGGAAATCAAGAAAGTAGCAAGATGGCTTTTAGGAAATGGGTTTTCCAGAAGAATGGAAATTGCCTCAAATTTAAAGAATATTTTAAGGAACTAATTTTGAACTTTTGTGATTTCTGTCTCCCGAAGAATGTGGGGAAGAGACTAGAATAGAATTCTTCCTGGAAGGAAATACAGTGTGCAGAATTTTAGGATTCATAAAGAGTCCCTAGAAGATAATAAGAATGGGTAGGAAGTATTTAAGAACATGGGCAAAATATTTTTGTCGCAATGTTGTAAGGAAAGTAGAATACCAAAACTACAGACTTGTGTGTGTGTGTGTGTGTGTTTAAAAGAGATTAGAAATGATCACATCAAAATATAACAGCAGTTACCTGAGGGGTGGGCTTATGGTTAGCTTTAGTCTTATCCCTTTTCTTTTTGCCCCCCAAATGGGACTATTTGTGTCCGTCTCTCTGTTTTACAGTGATACGGATTAGTTTTTATAATCAGAAAAGAAGTTTTTTTTTGTTTTTTGAGACAGAGTCTCGCTTAGTCGCCCAGGCTGGAGTGCAGTGGCGCGATCTCGGCTCACTGCAAGCTCCGCCTCCCGGGTTCACGCCATTCTCCTGCCTCAGCCTCCCGAGTAGCTGGGACTACAGGCGCCCGCCGCCTCGCCCGGCTAATTTTTTGCATTTTTAGTAGAGACGGGGTTTCACTGTGTTAGCCAGGATGGTCTCGATCTCCTGACCTCGTGATCCGCCCGCCTCGGCCTCCCAAAGTGCTGGGATTACAGGCGTGAGCCACCGCGCCCGGCCCAGAAAAGAAGTTTTTTACAGATGTTTTCTCTTTCAATCAGATTTAAAATACTAAAATAATAAGGCTTAATTTAAAGCTAGTTTATTTGGAGATGTTTAATTCCTAAAGCATGTAAAGAAAACAAGGCAGCAATGATCTTTTATTGGATAGATGGATAGCATTAGTGTCCTACCATATAGGTTATTGTGAGGATTAAAGAACCATGTAAATGCTCAAATGTTACCTATTGTAATGTTTGGGGTCTAACATTATTGTAATTAGAAGATGCCTTCATATGTGCTTGGAACTTATAATTGGAAATTGCAAGGTTTTAGCCATTCTACTGATTTTATGCAAATTTTTCAGTGTGTAACTTACCTAAAAATGGTACCATTAAAAAATAGTGGCTGGGGATGGTGGCTCACGCCTATAATCCCAGCACTTTGGGATGTTGAGCTGGGAGGATCACTTGAGCCCCAGAGTTCAGGACCAGCCTGGGCAACATAGTGAGACCCTGTCTCCACAAAAGTAGAGAAGAATTAGCTGGAGGTGGTGGTGCATGTGAGTAGTCCCTGTACTCGGGAGGCTGAGGTGAGAGGATCATTTGGGCCTGAGAGGTCTAGGCTGCAGTGAACCGTGATTGTGCCACTGTACTCCAGCCTGAGCAACAGAGTGAGACCTGTTCTCAAGAGAAAAAAAAAAAGCCTTCCATGCCCAGTGCAGACAATAAGCCTCTGAAGAAGTCGGGTGGTGAGGGAGAGGGGGACCTTTGTGGAGGTGTCTGCAGCAGGGATGGTGGAGTGAGTGGTGATGAGACAGAGGTGGCTGCTGGGGCGTTTGGGAGATTGCTTGTGCTGAGCAGAGATGTTAAGTGAGCACATAAGCAGACATGTTGAGAATGAGAACCAGGCTTCTTACCGCCTGGGAAGAAATTCACAGATTTGGAAGGAGAGAGACTGGAAAGAAACCTGAAGAACTGGAGTAGAATTAGATTTCTTGGTAGGAAGTCATGGATTTGCAAATATATAGGTAGATATAGAAGTAGTGATTGTGTGTTGTATAAACACACGTGCTCTGTGTAGACAGTAGACCTTTGAACAACGTTGGGGTTAGCACCTCTGCGCTGTTGGGTGTCTGCATATAACTTTTGACTTTCCCTAAACTTGACTACTAATCGCCTACTGTTGATCAGAAGCCTTACCCATAACAGAAATAGTTGATTACCACATATTTTGTGTGTTCTATGTATGATATACTGTGTTCTTACAATGAAGTAAGCTAGAGAAAAGAAAATGTTACTGCAAAAATCATAAGGAAGAGAAAATATACTTACTATTCATTAAGTGGAAGTGGATCCTCATAAAGGCCTTTGTGTGTTTTCCTATTGAGTAGACTGAGGAGGAAGAGTTGCTGTTGCAGGAGTTGTAGATGGGGAGGAAAATCCATGTATTAGTAGATCCACAAAGTTCCAGCCTGTGTTAAGGCTCAACTGTATGAACATCTGTTTCCTGAGTCTGTCTGCTGAGAAGACTTAGAAGCAATGATACTTCCTTAGCTGTGAGCACACTGTGCCCGGATCTTGGTTTCCAAATACTAAGTACTCTCCACTAAAAAGAACAAGAGCTCCTTTCCAGGACTGGGGCAGGGAAAGTATAAGATAAGCCGAGGGTACCTTATTGGACCAGAAAGTAAGGAACTGGTCGAAAATTAAGGGGACCAGTCAAAAGACAGAAGCCAGCTCAAAGGGACTCCTGCTGCTCAAATCTAGGGCAATTTGAGCATGAACATAAATAATAGGATTATTGGCTTAAATACAAGTGTGTGTACATGCTCTCACCTGTGATAGCATCCATACATGTATGGCATGCACATATATGTATGTGTGTAAATATACACACACGGGGAGCAGTGAGGGTTGGAAGGAATCTCAGCAAAGTGACCAAGGAGGGGAGTAAAATCAGGGTGAAATTAGTACAAACATGAGGATAAGGGCCGGGGATGGTGGCTCATGCTTATAATCCCAACAGTGTGGGAGGCTGAAGCGGGTAGATTGCTTAAGCCCAGGAGTTCAAGACCAGCCTGGACCCCATATGGAGACCCCCGTCTCTACAAAACAACAACAACAAAAACCACACACACAAAAATTAAGCCTGGCGTGGTGGTGTGCGCCTGTAGTCCCAGCTCCTCTGGAGACTGAGGTGAGAGGATGGCTTGAGTTCAGGAGGTTGAGGCTGCAGTGAGGTATGATCGTGCCACTGTACTCCAGCCTGGGAGACAGAGTGAGACCCTGTCTTTAAAAAAAAAAAAAAAAAAAATTGGGGATAAGAAAACCTGGAGAAATGGAAGGAGAGAGGGAACCTAGTCATCAACAACTGAGTTCTACTTGCTTTGCAGGCTTATACTTTCTTACAGGACATAAGCTGATTTTTCTCGCAGCTTAGTTTTGTATTTAAAAGAAAACAAACCTCTGCAGACAGGTTTTCCCTTTTACAATCTACATTTATCAGATGACTCTCCATCCCTTGACAAAAAAGATGTGCCATTCTACCGTTTTCCCACGCTTAGGACCCTTGGCAACCCCTTTTATTGTAGGGAGGAAAGAGGAGAAATTTCAATAATAATTTTCTGTCTCAGTTCCTCCACAGTTTCACATCAGCAGTTTTTTGGTATTAATACAATTATTTTTGAGCCTGGATGAAGGAAGTGTCCAGGAACACGGTGGTGCCGACTCATCACAATTGCCTTGGTAATAATTCTGTCACTTCACCTTGCATATACGTTTTCAGTGTAGCCGTTTGACAGATATTGGCATACCACGTCTCCTGCGTTTCAGAAATGTGATTTGTCTCTTCAGATATCAAAGACATTATTTGTGTAGGTGAGATATTTTCCCCCCTTCCGTCTTCAGGGAAGAAATGTCATTTTCAAGTGCAATTGCCATGACCTGGAAAAACTGACACTTGTATTTATTAGTTTGCAAAGAAGAATTAAACTTTTTCAGATTCTGAGTATTTACAGACTGCTAATGTAACAGTAACAAATCAGATTGATTGAGTCAGATTGGTTGTTGCAAAGGAAATACTTCTCAGGTAGATATATTAAAACCTACTTATGTTTTAAACCTAAAATTTAGTAGTGTGAGACCTGAAGGCAGGAATTTTTTATGTTGAATAATAAAATTATTCATGGTGTTAGAAAGCCTCCAAAGTAAGTAACCTGTAGTAACCCTGGCTTATACTCCTCTGGTAGCTGTTTTACCACTATTTTTTTTTTCTTTGTGCGTTAATCTCAGTAAGGAGGTACACTGGAAGGAATGGGGATGTTTTGATAAATTTATAAAAAAGTTATTTAGAGTTAAAAAATGTAATTACGGTTATCCAGAGACTTTAAAATGTGCACGAGAAAACTCAGAACTTAACATTTATGTGTGTTTTTTAATCCATTTCAGACACGGAATCGATTTGAAGGAACAAGGTCAGAAGTGGAAGAGCTTATGAACAAAATCAGACAGAATCCCAAGGACCACAAACGAGCAAGTCAGTTTACAGCAGAAGGCTACCTGTATGTCCAGGAAAAAAGTAAGAGGCCCTTCAGCAGTGGCTGCTTAAAAATGCAAATTATTGAAAACTCTGCTATTCTTGCCATTATTGTGACATTTTGGGCAATTATTCCCACCCCTTTCTCTGCCTGCTTCTTTCGCCTAGTGGGTGTATATTGCATATTCAGGAGAAACACATTCCAGCCCTGGAGAGAGGGGTACAGTGAGCTTAGGAGTGGCTGTGAGCACCCTGTTCTTCCGACACCCCACTAGCTTCTGTTTCACACTGTGCGCGCCCCAGGAACATGCTTGTAAGGAAGTCAGAATTTGGTGTAAGATTGAAAATGAGCCAGAGTTATGAGGGTATTTTATTTTTTCTCCTTCCCCCTCACCTCTGCCCTCATTACCAGTGCACACAGGCACACACATTCATACACGCGTACACATCCTCCCCTCCCACAACCCTGCCTCACCATCATCTTAAGGTCAAGAGGGATATATTAGTATTTTTCTCCTTCCTTCATACCATTTTTGTTCCCACCAATCTGAGATAGTTGGTTCCTACTCAAATCATCAGGAAAACTGCAGATAGTGATAAAAGATATTCCTGTGTGGCATCCTAACTTGTAGGGATTTTAGTCTCTGTTGCTGTCTTAGCAAATACACAGTGCACAGATTGTTCTCATTTTGAAAACTGAAGGACCTGTATTTCTTTCAGACTTTGAACATTTGGTCTTATTTTAACAGCTAAGCTCTTAAGGTTTACTACTTCAACTGTAGAACCCAATTGCTAGTTAGCAGGAAGGATGAGAATGTGAAATTTGTCTCTCTTTACTATTTCCCTCCCTCTTCACCCTTAACTGTAATAAGGGTGTTTTACAGATGTCACTTCATTTAAGTGTGGCTGATTTACAGGACTTTCAATCCAACCTAAAAATTTACTAGTAGAGATGACTCAGGGAAAGGTTCCGGAGTATCTGTGCTTTGAATGGAAGTTCACATTCTATGCAGGCAGCAGGATGGTTGTGCGTTTTCCATTTGCCCTGATTCTGGAATCTTGCAGCCTTCGCCTCTTGTGAGCAGTTGTATGATATGGCAGAAGTCTGAATTTTTCTCATACATTATCTTATTAATCTCAGTTTTTAAAATTGAATTTGAAAGAACTAAATTAAAACTCAAGATAGTCTTGAGAATGTTAGAATTATTTGTATTATATGCCCAAGTGAAAATCACAGGAAACTTTAATTTTTACATTCATCACTGTTGCCTTTGAGAGAAATTGAAATGAAGCAACGTAACAGTAGTGGTAAAATTATTTCCTCATTCATTGTATACCCAGCACTGTGCTAAACTTGTATACAACTTGTCTCATTTATCCATAAAACAGCCCTATGAAGTATAAGGTACTATTATTATTCCCCATTTATAGATGAAAATGGAGGCACTGAGAGGTAAATAATGTTCCCTAGGTCGTACAACTACTGAATGCTGGGATTGTCATTCTGAAAGTGGAGTCTGTGTTGGTAACGTCTCCTGTAAATTGCTTGGTGCTTGGACAGGTGTGAAAGAGCATCGTTAGTGTGTATGCCCAGAGCTGGTCGAATAGGCTCTGTTAGTTGTCAGAAGGGGGTGGTGGCTTAAGTAGTGGAAAGACCTTGATATTTGGGGTCAGAGATTCTGATTTAAGGTTCGGCTTTGTTATTTTCCAGGCATTTGGGCTAAGCTTAAATTTTTTTAGATTAAAAAGGCAGTAAGTATCATCCTCTCTGGGCAGTTTTTTTTTTTTTTTTTCTTAGAGTTAAATAAAATACCTGTGCAATAGTTTTTCATGAACCATAGAACACAGTACAAATGCTGGTTCTTTGAAACACACAGCAGTGGTTCCCAAATTCAGGTCTTTGGACTAATGATGGTCTGAGATAAAATTGATTTTGGTCTGGTAACTCCTTTCATCTATTACCCCTATCCCAAATAATGTAATTAGCTATTACCCCTATCCCAAATAATGTAACTAGCTAAAAGCATTCCTTTTACATGAGTTATTTTTTTCCCTCCTGAGCTTATCTTTTTTGATTTTTAGGTATAGAAGCTTTGTTTGTTTGACATGAAATTACGGTGATAACAGATGTTAATTGTTTTTTAAAAAATGTCTTGACTCACTAAAGTAAAAAATTGTCAACTTCTGCTGGGCCTAACCTTTCATTTGTTACGGTTGGACTTGTATTGGCATGTGAAGTTCCAGATGCTAGAGGTCCCTCTGACATACAGCACTGTCCTGTGAGCCCTGATGGTGGTACTGCTGACTTAGAGTGGAAAAGGGGTTCACAGAATGTTCTGGGGCGTACTTGGACAGTCACTCCTATTGTCTTAAATTTCTTATTCTTCCTACTTCTTGTTTTTCTTTTTTGCTGGGAGTACAGATGTGAGCCACCGTGCCTGGCCATTATCTTGATTCTTAAGATTTTCTAGACCTTACTGATTACAGTAATGTTAAGCCAGACAATACCAATGTTAATTTATTTTATTTTTTGACAGTGTTGCTCTGTCACCCAGGCTGGAGTGCAGTGACGCGACCTCGGCTCACTGCAACTTCTGCCTCCTGGGTTTAAGCCATTCTCATGCCACACGCTCCCCAGTAGCTGGGGTTACAGGCACCCACCACCACGCCCAGCTAATTGTTGTTGTTGTTGTTACTGTTTTTGAGACAGAGTCTCTGTTGCCCAGGCTGGAGTGCAGTGGCGCAGTCTCAGCTCACTGCAACCTCTGCCTCCTGGGTTCAGGCTATTCCCCTGCCTCAGCCTCCCGAGTAGCTGGGACTACAGGTGCCTACCGCCACCCTGGCTAAATTTTTTGTGTTTTAGTAGAGATGGAGTTTCACCATATTCGCCAGGATGGTCTCCATCTCCTGACTTCATGATCCACCTGCCTTGGCCTCCCAAAGTGCTGGGATTACAGGCATGAACCCCCGCGCCCCGCCCATACTTCATTATTAAAGGTTAGCTTTCAATCATCAGTAAGAGCAGCTGCTTACCAGGGTGCTGTTCATGGACTTAAAGTGCATTAGGTGGATTTTTAGACTAGATGCTTTTTAGCACTATGACTCTATAATTCTATCATTTTGAGAGGCCAGAATTAAATCCCAAACCATCTCATATATGGGATGCAACTTTTCAAACCGTTGTGAGCTCTTAATACCTAGAAACAAAAAATTGAGCTTACATTTAAGAGATTTTCAGGTAGGAGATAACTGTTGATTTTTCTGGCAAAATATTTAAACAGTATGTCTTTAAATCACTTCTGTGTTGCTAAATCTGTGTTAGAGTTTTGTTTCAAAGCACCTGTTCTTATTTTCCCTTTTCTTATTAGAACCAGCAGTATTGCTGAGCTGTTTCATTGATTCAACTGTATCTGTTGCTGCTTTTTACACTTTTCCTCTTTAGTAATGTATTTATAGCTCTACATATCTGCTTAATTTATGAGGGAAAATATAAAGGGCTGTTTTTTTGTTGAAGGGCCTGCTCCGTTTGGTTCCAGTTGGGTAAAACACTATTGCATGTATCGAAAAGCAGCGAAGAAGTTCAACATGATCCCATTTGAGCACAGATCTGGAGGGAAACTTGTAAGTATTTGATTCAACATGGAATAGATTTTAGTCTGTCAGAGGTAGTGTTTGAGGGTGTCATTTTAATGGTTTATATTCACTGATGATACATTTTTAGTTTTAAAATCTTTGTTTTGTTTTTAAGTAAAATGGGCCAGAAGATGGAACAATGTATGTGTTTTCTGAATTGCATGCTTGGATTTTAAACCACTAGATTTTTTTTTTTTTTTTCTTGTCTTAATTTAAGTTCTGGGATACATGTGCAGAACGTGCAGGTTCATTACATAGGTATACATGTGTCATGGTGGTGTGCTGCACCCATCAGCCTGTCATCTACATTAGATAATTCTCCTAATGCTATCCCTCCCATAGCCCCCCACCCCCTCAGAGGCCCCGGTATGTCATGTTCCCCTCCCTGTTTCTGTATGTTCTCATTGTCAGCTCCCACTTATGAGTGAGAATATGCAGTTTTAACCACTAGGTATTTTTTTAGGTGAACAATAGAATCCTTTTATGTCACTGTTTAAGATAAAGGTAACATTGACAGCAAGCTTTCATGACTCAGTGGTTCCTCAGCATTTATACAATGGAGCTGACTTGCACAAATGTATTCATAGCCTAAAAACAAAGAAGAGTGATCTGTAATAAATTTTACTGTTGTTCAGTTCGTCTTACAAAGTTCTCACATAGGTATTTGCAATGCATTTAGTTAACTGCTCCCCCTGAAATAAAAACAGCAGAGTGTGATAGTAAGAAAAGAGCAAGACGACCTCACAGAGTTGGCTGTGTAGAAAGGTGATCTTTATGTGTATTTTAAATGGAATCTGCAGCTTATTACAATAATTAATGGTCTAGAAACAAAACTCTTCCCACCAATGTTGAACATAATTGATAACACATTTTTAAGAAAGCAGGTTAATTCATTGCTTGCTGGGTGAATGGGTATGGTTTGGCTTAGATGAATAAAAAAACAAAACCAAAACCTAAGTTCACTTCTATTTACTTACACGATGCCTTTCCCTGAAAAATATTTAAAGCAGCTTTTAATAAAAACACATTTATATAATAATGAAATAGACATGGAAAATTAGTCATGGTGAGGAGAAGGAAGTGAGGAGATGGCTCTTGAAGCATCAAGTTTGAGACTGAGTTTCCTGTCAGAGCCAATTCAAGCCCTGAGATATTTCTGCTTAGTGATACCTTTCTGTTTTAGCCTCCAAATAATAATAAATATGTTATGGAAGATAGCTGGAGATTTTGAATATTTGTATATCTTAATGTTATTTAGAGATCTTCACGTTCTGGAAAATGTGAAAATGTTCAGTAAGTGTGTACTCACACTTCATAGAGTTGTTCTTTTACTGAGCACCTGTATTTCTGCATTGCAAATTAAGTAAAGATAAATTCAGGGTGATTCACATAGGAAAGACAGAAATTGCCTAGATAAATGGTTCTAGCTTTAGATTATCAAAATATTTAATCTAGGGTTATTGGTGTACTTTTAGATTGACCTGTATGGAATTACAATTTTTATAGGCCAAAAATAGTCACATATTGCCTGTGACATGTGGTGTGACATAATATGAAATAAATTTTTACACTAAAAAAAGAGTGCAATAAGAGACTAACAGTATTCCAATATCTAAAAACTGTACTGTTAATCTACCTTTAAAGATTAACATTTGGCCAGGCACAGTGGCTCATGCCTGTAATCCCAGCACTTTGGGAGGCCAAGGCGGGCAGATCACTTGAGGTCAGGAGTTCAAGACTGGCCTGGCCAACATGGTGAAATCCTGTCTCTACTAAAAATATAAAAATTAGCCAGTCATGGTGATGCCCACCTGTAATCCCAGCTACTTGGGTGGCTGAGTCACAGAGTTGCTTAAACCCAGAGGCGGAACCATTCCAGCCTGGGCATTTAAAAAAAATGATTAAAAAAATAGAGGTTAGTTGCAACTGTGACAGAGCAAGACTGTCCAAAAAAAAAAAAAAAAAAAAAAAAAAAATGAACATTGGTATCGTCTGGCTTAACATTACCATAATCAGTAACGTCTAGAAAATCTTAAGAATCAAGAGAATGGCCGGGCATGGTGGCTCATGCCTATAATCCCAGCACTTTGGGAGGCCGAGGTGGGTGGATCATCTGAGGTCAGGAGATTGACACCAGCCTGACCAACATGGCGAAACCCTGTCTCTCCTGAAAATACAAAAATTAGCCAGGTGTGGTGGTACATGCCTGTAATCCCAGCTACTCAGGAGCCTGAGGCAGGAGAATCACTTGAACCTGGGAGGTGGAGGTTGCAGTGAGCCAAGATTGTGCCACTGCACTCCAGCCTGGGCGAAAGAGCGAGACTCCCTTCTCAAAAGAATCAGGAGAATGACAAAAATGTTAATATTTTAGATTGTAAGTAGCATTTAAAAAGCCATTTTGAAAGAGAATAGGGTAAAGAGAAGGGACTTAAGATCTTGAACCTTGCTCCCCTGCTCTCCAGTATAGAATGGCTGAGTGTTTATATGCTTATCCTGTAGGTTTTGAGACTGTTCAAAATGATTATTTGCAGGGAGACGGCGAGGTGTTCTTTTTGAAAGAATGTACCAAGAGGCATACTGACTCCATTGACAGAAGGTTTTGTTTTGACATAGAAGCTGCTGATCGGTAAGTTATTGGAATCATTGGACATGGTGAAAGAGTCGTTTTAAAAAAATGATTAAAAAAATAGAGGTTACTTGCAACTGTGATTTCCATGGCCTGGGAAAATGTTACCTTGCTATATTTCCAGGCTGTGTGTTCATTATAAGCCGTTTAGTCTTGGTCACCGGGTTTAGCTATGGGGTGATAGTTTCATCTTGATTTAGTTAGGAGTCATTCTAACCAGGGTTGTCACCTAAAAAATAACCTTGGAGGCCAGGTGCAGTGGGTACGCCTGTAATCCTAGCACTTGGGGAGGCCTAGGTAGGCAGATCACCTGAGGTCAGGAGTTCAAGACCATCCTGGCCAACGTGGTGAAATCCTGTCTCTACTAAAAATACAAAAATTAGCCAGGCGTGGCCGTGCACACCTGTAGTCCCAGCTACTTGGGAGGCTGAGGCAGGAGAACCACTTGAACCCAGGAGGTGGGGGCTGCAGTGAGCCAAGATGGTGCCACTGTACTCCAGCCTGGGCGGACAGAGTGAGGCTCCATCTAAAAGGAAAAAAAAAAATTTGCCTTGGAGCTTTTCATTGTTGATCCAAGCCTAATTTGTAGCATGAAGAGAACAATGGCAAGAGGAACTGGGTGACAAAGCTAAAAAGGGGTGATAGGTAGCTAGCTATTAATAGAGAACAACATTCATTTGTGCTTGTGGGAGTTTTCAGTGTCTACATCCCGTACGTGATGGAGGGTCTTAGGCAAACTCCTTCTGTTTATTCAAATATGAATTTTTTTTTTCTTATTGTATGACTTCTAGTTATTTAGTTGTAAAAGAGTCTTTGCCAGAGAGGAAGAAGTAGAAGAGAAAGGTTTGTTTGTCATTATTACGACTTGTCTGGCATTAATTTCTACGTCCTCCAGTAGCATTAAGGAAAATCCTAGTGCTGATAGAATATTTGCTTTTTAATGGCTGACAGTACAGTGATTCCTTGCCAGCCCTGGTTTTGGCAGTGATGGTTTTTAGATAAGGCTGTTCTATGTTTGTACAATAAAAGCTTATGAGATTTGTTAAAGCAAAAGTTCAGGTCAGAACCCAGAAATACAAAAGTAATTGATGCTGCTTCCTCTGTTAGATGATACAGTTGAGTCTCTGGGGGTAGTACAGAGAGGGAGGAGCAGTGCTTTTATAATAAATGAATTGAGGACCATTTATTACACATAAAAACAGGCCCTTAAGCACCATGATAATTTTGGCACTACTGTGAAAGGATGAGTGGTTAAATAAGTATTTTGCCAAGATAGGAAAAATATGGAAGAGAATGTCAGTGTAAAAGAGGTTGGATCTTGCTATGTTGCCCAGGCTGGTCTCAAAACTCCTGGACTCAAGCAATCCTCCCACCTTGGCCTCCCAAAGTCATAGGACTACAGGTGTGAGCCACCATGCCTGGCCTAAATTTCAAGCCAATAAGAATTCTTCCAAACTTTAAATAGGGAATTAGTCAGCGTAACACAAGTCGAGCATACGTCTGTGTGCACACACCCATGGGTAGCACTGGATTCCTTTCTGAGTGCCACTGTCGTCAATGCTTCCGTGTTTTATCTCAGCTGTTTCCTTGCCATAGCTCTCTCAGGTAGTTGTTACTGTTTCCATTTTATGATGAGAAACTGAGGCACAGAGCATTTGAGCAATTTCCCCATGGTCACGTAGCTAGTAGTAGTTGAAGAGCTGAGATATGAACCCCTGCATTCTCTACCTAGAGCCCCATATCTTACCTTTTTCTCTTTTCTTTCTTTTTCTTTTTCTTTTTTTTTTTTTTTCAGATGAGTCTCACTCTTTTTGCCCAGGCTGGAATGCAGTGGTGCAACCTCGGCTCACTGCAACCTCTGCCTCCCAGGTTCAAGTGATTCTTCTGCCTTAGCCTCCTGAGTAGCTGGGATTATAGGCGCACGTTACCACACCTGGCTAATTTTTGTATTTTTAGTAGAGACAGGGTTTCACTATGTTGGCCAGGCTGGTCTTGAACTCCTGACCTCAAATGATCCACCCACCTCGGCCTCCCAAAGTGCTGGGATTACAGGCAAGAGACACTGCGCCCAGCTTGAGCCCTACCTCTTAACCACTGTGCTATACGCCTCTGCAGATCACCATATGGTCAGAATGTTTTCTAAATAATTGACAAAGATGTGTTAGCAGTACTGTCTACTACAGAATATGTTAAGTGAGGTGAATCTGATTAGTTTTGAAAGCAGGGTACGTCTATAATGCAGTTCAATCACTTGAATCATCCAAAGTATCTAGTTTTCTCTGAGACCTTGATCATCCCCATTTTTTTTTTTTTTTGTTAGCCATGATCCTTGCTATGATTGGAACTACTCTCCACCCCTCAAAGACATTGATGAGGGATTCCTATGGAGGTGCTTAACATACGAAGGATAACACCTGTAGGGAGACTCTGGGAACAGGGGAGGACTTTAGGTTGGTGATCTATTCTAGTGGTTTTCAAGTGCTTTATAGGGAGACCCTCTTTTCAAATAAAATTTCATGTTAATGCATATGTAAAGCAAAAAAAGTGGGTTCCCTTATTAAAGAGGCATAGGGGCCTGGATTCCCCCCCTTTTAGCTTCCCTCTTTTTTCTTGCAGAAGTCTCTAATTTTCTTCCATTGAGGTCCACAGCTCCTTTCTGGGAACTCCTGGCGGGGGACCTAATCTAGTTTAGGTGGTTAAAGAAAGGCACACAGAGGATCTGACATGTAAATTCATAACTAAAGGGTTATCTGGAGTCAGCTGGGATTGAGATTCATGTGCCAGTTAGAGTGAATGTCGCATGTGGAGGCCTGGAGACAGGAGAGGGCATGATGTATTTGAGACACCTAGCGTCACTAGTGCAAGAGCCAGAGAGAATGGGAGAAGAGGCTTGAGATGGGGCAAGGGCCTGAACTTGAAGTGTTTGAACTTAATCCATTAAATAGTTTTAAGCAGGGCAGTAAGTGACAATTATATTTGTATTTCTCAAAGCTCATTCTGGCAGAGTAAGAAAGATCTGGAGGTGGCAAGAGTGGACAAGAGAAAGTCGTTTAAGGATAGGGTGAGAGGGCCAGGATTGGTGTGGTGGCAGTGGGGATGGAGCCAAGTGGGGTAGATCTTTGGGGATAAATGGGATGTTGCAGTTAGAGGGTGAAGGAGCGGGGAAGGTTTCTGGCTTGAGTAGCTAGATGGTACCATTTACTAAGGTGGGAAACAAAGTGGGGGCATAAGGATGGGGGAAGACAGTGAAATTAGTTTGGGTCATTGTATTAGTTAATTTTCATACTGCTATGAAGAAATACCCAAGACTGGGTCATTTATAAAGAAAAAGAGGCTTAATGCACTCACTGTTCCATATGGTTGGGGAGGCCTCATAATCATGGCGGAAAGCGAAAGAGGAGCAAAGGTACATATTACATGGCAGCAGGCAAGAGAATGTGTGCAGGGAACTGCCCTTTATAAAAACTATTAGATCTCGTAAGACTTATTCACTGTCATGAGAACAGCATGGGAAAAACCCATTCCCATGATTCAGTTACCTCCCACCAGGTCCCTCCCACAACACATGGGGATTATGGGAGCTATAGTTCAAGATGAGACTTGGGTGGGGGCACAGCCAACCCATATCAGTCATGTTGAGTTAGATTGCTGTGGGTCATTATGAAGAGAAACCTGGGAGGAAATTGGGTACAGAGCTTGGCGGCTATGGCAGCAATTTGATTGGTTGTTCATATTTGACCTCCTGAAACTCTCCATCCTTTTACTTCCCTAACAGTTAACTATTCAGGTTCTCCTCAGATCTCTTGGTCCTCTCCAGTTCAGCTGTTGCTCCTTTAAATGTTGCCATTTCCTATAGTTGTTTTTCTGTATCCATCCATTCTCATGGTTGCACACTGAAAGTATATCTCTCTGTAATACGTAGTTTTCTTACCTTTTTCTGTGTTTTGAACTGCTTCTAGAATCTTTAGCTCCTTAATCCTAAAATCTGAGATCTATAATGCTTCCAAATGCAAAACTTTTTTAGCACTGGCATAATGCCACAAGTGGAGAATTCGTAGCTGACCTCATATGGTGGGTTGTAGTCAGAACTTTGTTTCATGCACAAAATTATTAAAAATGTTGTACAAAGTTAACTACAGGCTACATGTATAAGATGTATATGAAACATACATGAATTTCTTGTTGAGATTTGGTTTCCATTCCCAAGGTATCTCATTTTGTAAGTGCAAATATTCTAAAATCCAAAAAATCTGAAATCCAAAACCCTTCTGGTCACAGGCATTTTGGATAAAGGATACTCAACCTGGGCATTGCCAACTCTGCTCCTTTTACAATTCTTGGTAATTTCAATATGACTTTAGGTGATCCTTTCAGTGCTTGGCATCTTGATTTGTTAAGTTCCTCTCCTTCAGTGACCTTATTCTTTACTGTACCTCAGCCGTTTTTTCTGGTGTTCATTACTTAGACCTTGTCATTGCAAGGAACTGCAGTCCTCAGCAATCTGGATTGCAAGACTTTCTCTTTCTGATACCACCTTCTTTCCTAATAAGCACTCTTAGATTCCCCAGTTAAGCCCTACAGTCTATTGTTGTTCGTGCACTCACTTTCTTCCTTAACTGGTTGAAATTTCATAGTCACTCATCACAGACCCTTTTTAATACCCTTCACTCCGCCGCTTCTTTCTTTCTTTATTTTGCTTGTTTGCACAATGCCAACTTACGATTCAGTTCTGCCTTCTCTCTTTCTAGAGTAGAGAAGCAAGTTCTACTGTATTCATGGGATCACTTCAGATACATGACCACTGTCCTCCAATAAGCTATTCATGGTAGCCACTGATCCTACTGTGTTTTCTTTTTCTTTTTTTTTTTCTTTGAGTTGGAGTCTCTGTCACCCACGCTGGAGTGCAGTGGCACCATCTCCGCTCACCTTAACCTCCGCCTCTCGGGTTCCAGCGATTCTCGTGCCTCAGACTCCTGAGTAGCTGGGACTACAGGTGTGTGCCACCATACCTGAGTAATTTTTGTATTTTTAGTAGACGGAGTTTCACCTTGAACTCCTGAACTCAAGTGATCTGCCTGCCTCGGCCTCCCAAAGTGCTGGGATTACAGGCGTGAGTCACCCTGCCTGGCCCATACTATGTTTCCTTAGTTCCTGTATACTCGCAGTTGAATATTTTTTATTTTCCTCTCTCTCTTAAGCTCTGACACTGCCTCCCTTTCCTGATGACTTTGTGTCCTATTTTGTTGTGAAAATAGAAGCTGTAACAAGAGCTGTTTCCTGCTGTAGACACCCACCGCCACCCTCAGTGCCCAGACACCCTGCTTTTCCTCCCTGCCTGTGGGAGCTGCCTGTGTTCCTGATGGAGGCCAGCTCCTCTGTTCAGGTGTTTCCATTTCCTCTTCCCATCCTCTGTCCGCTGCTCCAGGATATTACTCAAGCAACTCTACTTTTTCTTTCTTGTTAACATTAGTTTTGCCTCCCGGCAGCATGTGAAATGCTCTTATTTCATTCATCTTAAAATACAAAAGCCACTACAGCCACCATCACCAATGAAACCACCCTTCCCTTTCATTTACTGCCCATTTTTTAACTCTTATAAACAGCAGCAATTCTTCAAAAAGCTGTTCTATTTATGGCCTCAAATTTCTTTCCTGGCCAGGTGTGGTGGCACACGCCTGTAATCCCAGCACTTTGGGAGGCCGAGATGGGCGGATGACCTGAGGTCAGGAGTGCAAGAGACAAGCCTGACCAATATGGTTAAACCCCATCTCTACTAAAAGTACAAAAATTAACTGGGTTTGGTGGTGGGTGCTTGTAGTCCCAGCTACTCAGGAGGCTAAGACATGAGAATTGCTTGAACCCGGGAGGTGGAGGTTGCAGTGAGCTGAGTTGGCACCACCGCACTCAAGGCTGGGTGACAGAGTGAGAGTCTGTCTCAAGTCTTTCTTTCATCTTCTCTTTTGAACTGTCTACTCAGGCCTTTGCCCTTTCTCTCCACTGTTGAGGTCATCAGTGGTCTCCCTGTTGCTGTACCTGGTGGTCGATTCCCAGTACTCATGGTCTTTTCCTCACAACATCCCTGACATGGCCCATCACTCTCTCCTCCATCACATGCTTGCTTCAAGGACAGCATACCTCCCTCTCACATCTCTGGCTTCTTCACTTTTTATACTCCTTTGCCAGTTCTTAATTTTCCAGATCCCTGGATGTTGGAGTTCTCTCGGGTTCAGCCCTTCATTGTTTTTGCTCTTCACTCACACTTTTTTATGACCTTGTCCAGCCTTACGACTTTATGTGCCATCTGTATGTTGGTAACTTGCAAATTTATTATCTCTACCTGGATCTTGTCCCTGACCTGCAGCTTCTTATATCCAGCTGCCTACTCAGTATTGCTTCCGGGGTGTCTAAAAGGCATTTCAAACAGTGTAGATGTGGGGAATGGTGATTGTTCTTTGAAAGTTTTCCGGTAAGTCTTGGGAGTGGGAGGGGGGTAGTTACATTCCTCTAACGTGTTACATAGGTATATGAATTCATTCCTACCATATAGATACTAATATATAAATCTTTACTTTTTCTTAAAAGTTATACATACTTATTTTAAGTCTGAACTTTTTCTAAAGCTCCTTGGTTAACTTGGAAAATAATTTTCTTGGTGTGTTCATATTCTTTAGTCTAAAAGATCAAGCTGCTTTCTAAAAACAATGACAGACCCCCCCACCGCCTTTTAATGGTTTATTTCCTCATTTCTAAACAGAGAAACATCTATTCTGGTTTGCTGTTACTAGTAGATACTGTTTGGGGTCCCTTAATTTCCTGCCATCCCCCACGATCTGTGTCTTAGTTAGTCTCGTGTGGAGCAAAATCTGCTGGCAGGAGGTGAATGTGCTTTGAGATCTGTAATTTTGGGGCTTTGAAAGCATTATTTAGTGAAAAATGTGAATGAGATAGGCTCTTCTCTTGTCTGCTTTCCTGATTCCTAGGTAGAATCAGGAATTAGGGAATTATAAGTAATTTGTTCCTTGTTTATTAGATTATGAATTCCATGAGGGTAGGAACACTGTTTTACTTAGTGTTACTTGGTATCACAATACCACATGTAATGCTTTATACATGGTGGACATTTATCAGATTTGTACGGGATTAAATGAAATTGAATTGTTGCTCAGAAGTGACTGAACTGTGATTAGATTCAATCAAGCAACTGTCAGTCAGCTGTCCTCTTCTTCTGCACCACACCGCTATACTGTGAGCTCTAGTGTCTTCATTCTGCTTCAAGAAAAATAAACCTGACTTGTTGTGCAGTGTGTGGGTATTATAAATGGATTTCTGCTGCAGTTTGTACAAGTTTCGTATTGGGTACCTTCTTTTTTCTTGAGATGGAGTTTTGCTCTCGTCACCCAGTGTGCAGTGCAATGGCATGATCTCGGTTCACTGCAACCTCTACCTCCCAGGTTTGAGTGATTCTTTTGCCTCAGCCTCCCAGGTAGCTGAGATTACAGGCACACACCGCCATGCCCAGCTAATTTTTGTATTTTTGCTAGAGATGGGGTTTCACTATATTGGCCAGGCTGGCCTTGAACTCCTGACCTCAGGTGATCTGCCCGCCTCTGCCTCCCAAAGTGCTGGGATTACAGGCATGATCCACCACACCTGGCCCTCTTATTGGGTACCTTCTTGTACCAATTTTGCAGTTGATTGTATATGTCTAATATAAACATATTTTGTCGTCTTTACAAGTATCTGTTTTTGCTGTTTTTTTATTTCCTGTGTTGAAAGAGCAGCCTGGTAGCATTTTAAAGTAGGTGATAGCACAGTGGAGCCGGGGCTTGCCTTTGATCTGTGTAGACATAAATCAAGAGCTTTTACTTATTTGTGGCATTATTTCAGATCAGATTTGGTTGCATATAACAGAAAAAGGCAAAATAAACTGGCTTAAACGGGGTTAAAGTTTATTTTTTCTCTTGTTTGGGAAGCCCAGAGGTTGCCAGATCATGGCTGATATAATCCTGATTTCTCTTGAGCATGGTTTAGTTTTATCGCCACTCGAGGCATAAGACAGAATGTGGCACTGTTCCATTTATCACATAGCACTGTCTCTGGTTGTAGAGACATTTTCCAGTGGTTGCATAGACTACTTTTGCTCACAGACCATTGGCTGGAATGGAGTTATGTGGTTACACCTAGTTGCAAGAGAGGCTTCTAAATCCCAAGGTTGGGAAATTGCTGTCTTTTGTTTTCAGAGGTCCATGTGTTGTTCTAGTACTTTACTATTACTGAGAACCAGTGGGAGAATGGCTAATGGAGGGTGGGGTGGAGCCCAGCTAGCCATTACTACTTTGATTATCAATGGTTAGATGGATGTGTGCTTCATTTTTTTCTCCCTCAATTTACCAAAAGGTTACTTTGAATTTTTCTCACCTAAGAGACAGCATTGAAGGCCACAGATTTGAAAATCATGTCTGATAAGGGACTTGTTTCTAGAATAAAGAACCATTATAACTCAATAATATATAGACAAGTAACAATGAAATGGTCAAAAGACCTGAATTAGACATTTTTTCAGAGAAAATATACAAGTGGTTGCCTGGGTGCAGTGGCCCATACCTGTAATCCCAGCACTTTGGGAGGCCGAGGTGGGCGGATCACCTGAGGTCGGTAGTTGGAAACCAGCCTGGCCAACATGGTGAAACCCCATCTCTACTAAAAATACAAAAATTAGCTGGGTGCGGTGGTGGGTGCCTGTAATCCCAGCTATTCGGGAGGCTGAGGCAGGAGAATCACTTGAACCTGGGAGGCGGAGGTTGCAGTGAGCTGAGATCACGCCATTGGACTCCAGCCTGGGCAACAGAACGAGACTCCCATCTCAAAACAAACAAACAAACAAAACACACAAGTGGCCAATAAACACATGAAAAACGCTTAATATTGTTAGCTGTTAGGGAAATGCAAGTCAAAACCACAATGAGATATCAGTTTATACCTACTAGGATGGCTATAAATAAAAAGCCAGGTAATAACAAGTACTGGCAATAATGTAGAGAAATTGAAATCCTCATACACTGAGAGTGAGAATTTAAATGGAATGCTGCTTTGGAAAACAGTTTGGCAGTTCTTCAGAAAATGAAACATTGCTATCTGACCCAGAAATTCTGCTCCTAGCTATACATTCAAGATAATTGAAAGCATATGTTTACACAAAAACTTGTGCATGAATGTTGATAGAAGCATTATTCATAATAGCCAAAAAGTAGAAACAACCCAAATATCTATTAAGAGATTAATGGCTAAATGTGGTATAGCCATACGATGAAAAATTAATACATGCTACTGTATGAATGACACTTGAGAACATAATGCTAAGTGAAAGAAGCCAGTCATAAACGGCCATGTATGTATGATTCCATTTATATGAAATGTGCAGGACAGATACATCTATATAGATAGAGAGTAAATGGGTGATTATCTAGGTCTAGAGGTTTGGAAAGAAATGGGAAGAGATGGCTAATGGGTACAGGTTTTCTTTTTACTTCCTAGGGTGATAAAAATGTTCTAAAATTGATTTTGGTGATGGTTATGCAATTCTGTGGATATGTCACAAGCTGTTGAACTGTACATTGTCAGTGGGTAAGTTTTATGGTGTGACTTACATCTCAATAAAGCTATTTTAAACAATGGAACACAGCTGCAGATAAATACCATAGCTAAAAGAAGGGTCTTAAATCACTATAAACTATCACTACATGACGTCAGCCACATTTCAGAGACCATGGGCTGTGAAATGATTAAGTCACTCATTTTTTTAGGTTGGAGACATTGTATTTTGTATGGATGTTTTTTCCATGGCAAGCTGTAGTCTGTCAGGAGGTGTAGCTTTCTTCCCTGAAGGGTGGAATATCACCCTTCCCCCGCCCCAACAATTGTGTTATATAACATGCTGTTAGCTTCGTTGGCATGCTTGCCACATGCCACTTTGTGCTGTGACCCCCCCACACATTTACTTGATAAATAATTATCCGTTCTGTGAAAGTTCTCCCACACATCGCATTCAGGCACTGCTTAAAGAAAATGCTTCCCGTTTTGCTCTCGTTAATCTGACATTTCAAATATTACATTTGGTTTCATTTTGCCTGGTTCCCATATCACTCTTGAAAGGATGGCAAGATGCTTCTGACTTGTAGAATTCACTTATTTGTATTTTTATGTTGAAGAAGAGAGGAGGAAATCACCTGTGTATCTGAAGCATTAGGTGTTTTAGAGTGATTTTATACCAGCAACTTTATTCAGCATCTGTTTGCATGATGCTGTACCGTTTCTCACTTTAAAAGAGTGAGCTAAGAGCATGTTGCCTTCAGAAGCCCATGCAATTTGACTGAATATGATAATGTTTATGTAACGCATTAATTGTACTAATATTTGTAAGCGTTTTATAGAGCCTCACATCCAGGCACCTAGACAATTGTTGACTGTTTTTGCCACTGAGGGATACAACAATAAACTAGAAACTAAAAGACTTGAAATTAAGGGAACTCATAGACCAGGAAGATTTAGAAGCAAATAACAGTTCAAAGGTCTAAGGTGCTGTGGGAGATGAGCAGCATGGGGGAGTGTGGGGTTGGCTGGGAGAGCTTACTGAAGAAAGTGATTTTTTAAACTGACTCTTGAAGATTAGGTAACCAGTTTGGCGACTCAGAGGAAGGGAGGCCCAAGGCAAAAAGGAATCACAGGAAGTGTGGAGAACACATGTTGAGATAATCCTTTAAGTCAGAGGTTCTCAACTGTGGGTGATGTTGCTCCCAGGGGACATTGAGCAATATCTGGAGACACTGATATAATGTATTTTAACTGTGTGTTTTGGGGCTGGGGGTTAGAGGAGGGCAGGGAGTTGCTACAGACACCTGGAGGGTAGAGGACAGCTGTGCTGCTGAGCACCCTCCAGGGCACAGGGCAGGCTTCTGCAACAAAACATCATCTGGTCCAAAATGTCAGGAGTGCCACTGTTGAGAAGTCCTAGATTTAATGCATGTGATAAGATAGAGACCCCTGCAAATACTTGTGGAATTGAATGGAAGTAAACTTTTTTTTTTGAGATGGAGTCTCTCCCCGTCCCCTAGACTGGAGTGCAATGGCATGATCTTGGCTCACTGCAACCTCTGCCATCCCAGGTTCTAGCGATTCTCCTGCCTCAGCCTCCTGAGTAGCTGGGATTACAGGTGTGAGCCACTGAGCCCAGTTAATTTTTGTATTTTTAAATAGAGACGGAGTTTCACCATGTTGGTCAGGCTGGTGTCGAACTCCTGACCTCAGGTGATCCACCTGCCTCAGCCTCCCAAAGTGCTGGGATTACAGTCGTGAGCCACCGCGCCCGGCAGGAAGTAAATTTTTAAAATATAACTTTTTAAATGTAAATTTTTTTATGTAAGTGGAATTACACCTTTTATTGAAATATATATATATATTTCAATATATATAGAAATACATTTCAATATATATACAAATACGTATTTCTATATATAGAAATATATAGGTTTCAATAAATATAGAAATATATATTTCAATATAGAAATATATATTTCAATATAGAAATATATATATTTAAGTATATGTATTTCAATAAAAAGTAACCATAGCTTAGTTTGGTTATAGTATAAGCAATGAAGTAAAGCCAAATGGAAAGGGCTCTGTGTCTTGACTCTTCCGTGTGATTTGTTCAGTGATGATCAGTTATTCAGGAACTACCAAGATACCAGTGTAGAAAGAAGAGCAAAGAAAGTTATTTTAAAAGAATTTTAGTGGAACTTGCAGAACATGGAGTGGGTAGAATTAGAAACAGCATTTCTAGTATATAGGTATCTGTGTTTTTCATAGAATGTAAGAATTTTCCCTAAAGATGACATTGTTGATGGTGATGTATTGAAAGACACGTTTTACATTGGCTCTGATATTAAATGGAAACCTGAATTGACATTAATATGGATTTATTTTTAAATTATATGCTGAAGGATATTGGAACGTGGGCCATAGAAAAATTTTTAACTTTTCTGAGTAAAGCCAGGATAAAATGTTTTGTACAAGACTTTTTGTGGAGATACATTTTTATTAATCTTGCATAAATACTTTGGTGTGGGAGTGCTCAGGTATGGTATATGTATGTTTGACTTTTCAGGCAATTAAGGTTACAAAGTAATTTTACCCTTCCACCAGCAATGTATGAGAGTTCCATTTGCTCCACTTCCTTACTAACCTTTAGTTATGTTAATCTTTTTTATTTTAGCCAATTTTGACTAGTGATGTTGAGCACTTCTTCCTGTGTTTATTGGCCATTTATGTTAATTCTGTCATGAAGTGTCTATTAAAATCTTTTGCCCATTTATAAATTGTGTTGTTGGTCTTTTTGTTATTGAATTGTAGGAATTCTTTAGAAACAAATCATTTACCACATATAATGTGAATATTTTCTCTGATCTGTGGCTTGCCTATTTTTTTTCTTCAGTGTCTTTTGATGAGAACATGTTAACTTGAATTTATCAGTTTAAAAAATTTTATTAGGATTTTTTTGCATCAAGATTTTTTTTTTTTTTTACTCTGAGGTTTTGAATAAATTTCCCCGTGTTTTCTTATAAAAGCTTTATAATTAGTCCATGACTCATGAAGATTTTTGGGGGATGTATGGTGTGAGACATGAGGGTTGAGGTTTATTTATTTTTTCCACAGGTAAATAGCCAGTATTTCCATCACCTTTTATTGATAAAGACTTTCCTCTCATTTAATTGTTTTGGCATCTTTCTAAAAAATCACTTGACTGTGCATCTGTAGGTCTATTTCTAGATTATTCTGTTGCATCTCTTTGTTCTTTTGCCAGTAACACACTTATCTTGATTATTGTATCATTAGTCAGGGGGTACAAGTCCTCTGTTCTTTGTAAAACAGTTTTGGCTACTGTAGGTCCTTGGTGTTTCCATATAAATTTTAGAATTAATTTATTTTTTCAAGAAAACACGTAAACCCATAGGTCAATATTGTGAATACAGAACCTTACAGTTCATGAACTTGATTTTCTGTTTATTTAGATTTTCCATTTATCCCAGTAATGTTTTACAGTTTTCAGCATAGAAGTCGTGGGCATTTTTTTTTTTGGTGTTAAATTTTCCTGAATATTTTATGTTTCTGCATGATAATTTAAAATGATATTTGTTTTACCTTTAATTTCCAACTGTTCACTATTAGCATGTAGAAACATACTTGGTTTTTGTATCTTACAGTATTGCTAAGTGCACTTATTAGTTCTATTAGTTCTGGCAGTTTCTTTAGGATTTTTAAATGTACACAGTGGTTTTTTTTTTTTTTTTTTTTTTTGTATATGATAAAAACAGCATTAGGGCCAGGCATGGTGGTTGACGCCTGTAATCCCAGCACTTTAGGAAGCTGAGGCAGGAAGATCACTTGAGCTCGGGGTTAGAGACCAACCTGGGCAATATAATGAGATAATGAGACTTTGTCTCTTTAAAAAAAGAAAAAAAAAATTAGCCAGGTATGGTGGTGTGTGCATGTAGTCCCAGCTACTCAGGAGGCTGAGATGGGAAGACAGCTTGAGCCCAGGAGGTTCAAACCTGCAGTGATCCATAATCGTGTCACTGTACTCCAGCCTGGGCAACAGAGCGAGACCCTGTCTCAAAAAAAAGACAGCTTGATTTCTTCCTTTCCGATCTATGTGCTTTTTAGTTTTTTTACTTGCCTGCCTACACTGCCTGAGATTGCCTGTAAAATGTTTGACAAAAGTGGTGTTATTGACCATCTTACCTTGTTCCTGATCTTATTAGGAAAAGTGTTCATTATTTTACTTTAAAGTGTGACATTAGCTGAAAATTGCTTGTAGATGTCCTTTTCATTTTGAGGAAGTTTTTATTCCCAGTTTTAAGCATGAATTGGTTGGAATTTTGACAAAATGTTTCTCAGTGTCTATTGAAATCATTAAATATGTTTCTTTAATCTTTGGATATATATGACACTGAATTTTGTAAGTTTACCTCACATTCTTGAGATTAAACTCTACTTAGTCATGATGTACTAGCTTTTTGTACACTGCTTCATCCATTTTGCTAGTATTCGGTTAAGGATTTTTACATTTATGTTCATGAGAGATATGTGTGTTATGATCTTCATTTTTAGTGTCCGTGTCTAATTTTGGTACCAAAGTTTACGATGGCTACAGAAAAGTTGGGAAGTTTTCCATTCACTATTTTTTCATAAGTGTGTGTGTCATATTGGTATTAAGTGTTTGAGGTAATTCACCTGTGAAGCCATCTTTGCCTAGAGTTTTCTTTGTGAGAAGTTTAAAAATTTTTAATTCATTTTATTTAGAGGATATAATGATATTCAGATTTCCTGTTTTTCTTGGTTTTTGATAAATTGTGGTTTTCAAGGAATTTATTTACTCCAAGTTGTTGACTTTATTGGCATAAATGTCATATCAACTTGTGGCTTTCATACCTATAGGATTTATGATGATAACTCTTGTGCTTGGTATGGATTTTTGTTTCATATTTTCTTGATAGAGGTTTATCAATTTTGTTAATATTTTCCGAGAATCCGTATTATCCACTTTTCATTTTATTCGTTTCTGAATTTCTTTTTTTGAACTTTGCATTTAATTTGTTTTTCTTTTCATTCCCTAAGTTAGCACATATCATTAATTTTACACCTTATTTTTGAGGTGGGCATTTGAATCCATACATTTTCTAAGGACTGTTTCAGCTTGCATTCCACAAATTTTGATTTGCTTTTATTACAATTCAGTTAAAAATAATTTATTTCCTTATGTGATTAGGCTATAGATTGAAAACATGTGATATTTAGAAGTGTGTTTTAAAAATTCCAAATGGTTGGAGATATTCCACATGTCATATTATTGCTTTTTTTCTACTTAAGTACTCTTGGTTAGAGAAAACACAGTTTATATTCTATCAATATGTATCAGATATTGAAAGGATTTTTTTGCATGTGTGCATATTGTCTTAATGACCCTTTTATGAAATATCTTTCTGTGCTAATAATTACCTTGAAGTCTACCTTCTAATAGTAGTATAGCTACACTTGCTTTCTTATGCTGTTTGTACAGCATATCTTTTTTCATCCTTTTCATCTGATTCTTTGTTTAAACTTTTATTATAAACAGCATATAATTGAGTTCTGTTTTTAAAAATTATGTTAGCCATTGCTTTTTAATCAGAGTTTTAGTTTATATGTAATAATTATTTTATTATTATTATTATTTTTTAGAGATGGGGTTTTGCTATGTTGTCCAGACTGGTCTTGAACTCCTGACTTCAAGTCATCTTCTTTCCTTGGCTTCCTAAAGTGTTGGGATTACAGGCATGAGCCACTATGCCCAGCTGATCCATATATAATTTTTGATATGTATGGGTTTAAATCTGCCATCTTTATTTTGATTTCTAGTTTCCATGTTTGCTTTCCTTTGTTTTCTGCTGTTGCCTTTTCTATTGATTTTTAGTTAGGCCTTTTAGTGTATTTTTTAGATAGTGTCACAGAGTATAACATGCATTTAAAAATAATCATAGTATCTGCCTTCTCAAAAAAAAAGACCCTTAGAACAGTGGACGACTTCCAATCATCCTTTTGCTCTCTGTGCTCTTGTTATTATCTATTCTAATTCTACATAGACTATGAATGTGGGAACTACATAGTATTTGAACTACCTATGTTATGAAGTAATTATACATGACTACTTTTACTTTATGAAATCAATAATCAGTGGTCTTTTAAAGAAATTTACTGTTTATTTACATACGGGTATATGCATACATATGGGTGCAACTGTTTTGACCAGATTTTTTTTTTTTTTTTGAGATGGAGTCTTGCTTATATTTGTCCTTTCTGGTTTTCTTTATTCTTTTTTTGCAAAACTGGGTTTTTATTTTGTTCCATTTCTTCTAAGTTCCTTAAGCTGCCTTTAGTTTGAGCATTTCTTATAATGCAGGTCTGCTAGAGAAGACTTCTTTCCTTCTTCCTATTTTGTCTGTGTGAAAATGTCTTTTGTATTGCCTTCATTTTTGATGGATATAGAATTATTTTCATAGATTTCCCCTTATACATTTTAAAGAAGTCATTTCATTGTCTTCAGGCTTCCATTTGTTTTCTGATGATAAGTTATCCATTTTTCTTACCAGTCTCTCTTCTCTCCTCTGTCGTCTTTTTCTCTTGCTGCTTTCAGGATTTCTTTTAAAATAATTTTTATGATTTTTTTTTTTTTTTTTTTTTTTGCCTTGCCCAGGGTTCCATTGAGGTTCTTGGATGTGTAGGTTTGATATTTCTTACTACCAGGTTTAGAAAATCTTAGTCATTATCTCTTCAAATGTTTCCTCCATTTTCTGTTTATTTTTTGGGATTTGAATGAACTTAGGTTAGAGCATTTGATGCTGCCCCTGGAGATTTCCGATTCTCTGTTTCAGTTTTCCCACCTGATTTCCATTTGTGTGTGTTTGGGTCATTTCTCTTGACCCATCTTCAAAACCATTCAGTAAGTCTCTAGGAAGTTTCAAACTTTCCCACATCTTCCTGTCTTCTTCTGAGCCCTCCCAACTGTTTCAACCTCTGCCTAGCTTATCTTTAGAGAGAAAGAGAGATAGGGGTGGGGTGGGGTGGGTGGGGGAACTGCCAAACACTTTTAAACCGCCAGATCTTGTGAGAACTCACTCACTATCAGGAGAGCAGCACAGGGGAACCACTCCCGTAATCCAATCACCTTACAACAGATCCCTTCCTCGACATACGGGGATTACAATTCAAGAAACACTCCAGGCAGGCCATGCCGTCTCTGAGTAGGACACAGAGTAGGTGGATATGAGTAGCCCCTCAGATCCACCACAGGGCGGTCTCAGTCCTGCTCTCAGACTTCCTCATGAGCACTTGAGATCCCACAGACAAGAGTTGGAGGGCGGGTTCAGACTCGCTTTGTGTCCAGGACTCCTAGGAATTCTAAACCATCACACCAGCCTATGTTCTACCTTTAAAATTTTGTTAAAATTCCACTGTTTTGTCTGTGATGATTTCCTGTTTGTCTTGCTGCTCCACCATGGATGAAAGCAGCTAGGGGTGTGTGTGTGTGTGTGTGTGTGTGTGCACCTATGCCTGTGTCTCTGTGTCTTTGTATTCTGTCCAGGGAATGGTTTGTCACTCTTTGGATTTTCTTTGCTCTTAAATGAGTTTTTGTAAAACAATGATTTTCTAGGTTCTCCATCTTGTTCTTACTGATAGAGTGGGAATGATGTTCTCTCATAATTTTTTACATTCCAGATGGGAGCAACAGTTCTCTAATGATTAATAGCTTGAAAGTGATTTCACTTTCATTGGAACATACAATCTTCTGACTGTCATTGCTCATGTGCTCTGTTTGAAACTTTTCTTTTTTGGTGGACAGAAGAAAGAAGTTACTATAAAGCCTTGACCTTGAGTAAAACTAGTCAACATGCTTTTGTTATCTCTGGAAAAAATGCATGATTCATAGATTTATACTTTGTTTTTTTCCCAGAAACCTTATGAGAAACTGATTACATTTCTATAACTTTAAAAACTTTTTTTGGCTTCAGCAGTTTCCCTTTCTCATAATAAAATGTAGGGCAGAACTTGTTACAGGCTGGTTTGGTTTTTTTCTTTTTCCTTTTCAACATTCCTCTTAGAAAAGCATTCAACATTCCTTTTCAACATTCCTCTTAGAATATTCCTGATTGTTACCATTATAAGTTTTGGTACCTGCTTCTTTGTTTATTCACTTAATAGCTCCTCTATTTACAATAATGTCTCCTTAGACTTGTGAATGTTTCTCTCTGCTTTTTTCTTTGTGTATTTTCCAAATTTATAAGCTCAGTAATCTGTCACTTAAAACGCAAGGGTAAAACCTGTCTTCTACATCGTTTGATAGAGCTATAGAACATGCAGTTGAAAGAGACTTAAATAGATACGGAGTGAAATGTAGAATACAGATAATAGGCAGTTTCTTATACTTGGGCTCAGGGTAGTGCGTGATTGGTAATAGCATGTATTTGTATTTGTATTTTTTTTGAATGAATGAATGAAAGAAAGAGGTTGAGATGCTGATTTATGAACTTAAGTTCTTTTATTCTTAGGAATTCTTTTATTTATTTATTTATTTATTTATTTATTTATTTATTTATTTATTTATGTTTGAGATGGAGTCTTGCTCTGTCACCCAGGCTGGAGTGCAGTGGCCAGATCTCGGCTCACTGCAAGCTCCGCCTCCCGGGTTCACGCCATTCTCCTGCCTCAGCCTCCCGAGTAGCTGGGACTACAGGCACCCGCCACCTCGCCCGGCTAGTTTTTTGTAATTTTTAGTAGAAACGGGGTTTCACCGTGTTAGCCAGGATGGTCTTGATCTCCTGACCTCGTGATCCGCCCGTCTCGGCCTCCCAAAGTGCTGGGATTACAGGCTTGAGCCACCGCGCCCGGCCAGGAATTCTTTTAAAAAGAATTTATGAATTTAAGAACTTGTTTGTTTCTTCAGATTCCAATTCCCAAACTTACGTACTACAGATAATAAGTAGGGTTTTAGATAAAGATTATCCTGGCAGCTTGCCCCTTTTCACCTGGTTTATTTTTTTCCTTCACGAAATTTATACTTTTGCCTTTGTATTCATCAGGTATCAGTTCTGACTTGCTGTGTGTGATGAGTTATCCAGAGCTTAAAATGGTATCTGGAACTCAGTAGGTACTCAGATTGTAGTTTGATTGAAATGAATTATTAGGTGAGTAAGAAAATGGCAGTGTTCTCAGATGAACCAGTATAATCCATTGCAGCAATATGGTTCCAACAACCCCCAATCAGAACTTTCTCAGTTCTAATTCTTGCTCTAATGGAGTCACTAATGTTATCTTAGCTTCTCCATGAAACGAATATATGATTGTTTTTTTTTCCCTCCTTCCTTCCTTCTAACCTCCTCTGTCTATCTATAAATAAATTAAAAACAACAACAACAACAACGACAAAAAACCGCTTTGAGACAGGTTCTTGTTATTTTGCCCAGGCTGGTCTCAAACTCCTGGGTTCAAGCAATCCTCCTGCCTCAGCTTCCCAAAGTTTGTTTTTTATTTAAATGCAAATAATCCAATATACTTTGTAAAGTTTTCTGTTCTTTACTATTCTGAGATTTCACCGTATTTCCTTTACATCCATTAAATTTTATTAATAAAATATGTCCTTTGTTTCCAAAACTACAGAATTTTTATGTTTTGGTTTAACAGTGTGATGCTATTGATTCTGCAGTTTGAAATGTGTCCAGTGTTTCTCAAAGTCTCATTCTTGCTTAGTGATGTCCTAGCAATTGATTATTAGAAAAGAAAAACTTGAGAAATTCGAAATGGTTGAAACATGTTCTAGCACATGTTTTATTTTTCCAACACTAATGCTTTAGAGGCGGGGAGTCAGTAAATAGAAAATGAATATGAGCAGTCTTTGTGAGAGGATGGGAACCCAGCCTTACCTAATACTGGTGGCTGATCCCTTTAATGTAAAAGTAATGCGTTGCAAGTGTGAAGTGTTCTGAAGAATGTATAGTGTGATGAGTTAATTCTCAATAGTGGAACTGTTTTGAGTTATTGTTACATTATTTGCCAAAATATAAACAAAGGGAATTCTTTCCTTGTGGATGATCTATTTCTACTTAATCTCTCATCTTTCAACAAATTTGTTCTCTGCTGGCTTCCACATAGGGCTGTGTGGCTCAAGTTTGAGTCATTGTGCTTGGAGGCAAGACATACAATAATACTTTACTTTTTATGCTTCTTTGGATTTTTATCCAGAAATAATATGGCTGTTTGATCTGAAGCCTGATAATTGGTTTTTCCCTTACTTCAGTATTTATACTTCTAGTCATAACGCTTTAAGCCCTTCATCATTCAACAGTTATTTCTGGGTTTTAGGTTACTAGAATCAGTCATTCTTCTTCCTGTCCAGCATCTCTATTTGCTGCTGTATGTGTCACTGGTGAAGAATATACAACCATCTATCTTGAGTTAATATTATTTTTCCTCCACATATGAGCATCAGTGGAAAACTTTAGGGGAAAACAAAAAGGAACTAGAGAAGACAAGGAATTTCCTGAGACTCATGGTCTGACTTTGAGGGTGTATTAGGTCCTTACTTGCTACATTGATTCATGGTTGTCACTGATTTCCTTTACTAGTTACTGATAGTATATTGTAGTTGACCTGTCTTCTATTTGTTATTCTTGGAGCAACAGCTTTCATACTTATCATTTTGTTTCCCATGGCGTGTAGAAGCACTTCTGGAATATTTCTCGAGCCAGTTCATTGTTTCTTTTTTCATTTTTGCCATTCTGTATCATCCTTTAGTCTTTTAATATTTTTTTTTTACAGTCAAGTCTTGCCTATCTTCAATCTATTCTCCACCTAGCAACCAGACTGTTCATGTACAATTTTAACCTGATCTGGCTATTCCCCTACTAAAAACCTTTAGTGGCACTTAGGATAAATTAAATCCTTAGCATGGTGTATTAGTTCATTCTCACACTGCTACAATAACTGCCTGAGATTGGGCATTTTATAAAGAAAAGACGTTTAGGCTGGGTGTGGTGGCTCAAGCCTGTAATCCCAGCACTTTAGGAGGCCTAGGCAGGCCGATCACCTAGTCAGGAGTGACCTGGTCAGGAGTTTGAGACCAGCCTGGCCAACATGGAGAAACGCGACTCTACTAAAAATAGAAAAACTAGCTGGGTGTAGTGGCTGGGCACCTGTAATCCCAGTTACTCAGACACTGAGGTAGGAGAATTGCTTGAACCTGGGAGGCGGAGGTTGCAGTAAGCCGAGATTGCGCCACTGTACTCCAGTCTGGGAGACAGAGCGAAACTCCATCTGAAAAATAAAGAAGGGAAGGGGAAGGGAGGTTTAACTGACTTAGTTTTGCAGGGTGTACAGAAACAGGAGGCATGGGTGGGGAGGCCTCAGGAAACTTACAATCATGGCAGAAGGCAAAGGGGAAGCCAGTATGTCTTACGTGGCCAGATCAGGAGGAAGCGGGGTGGCGGGGAGTGGGGGGGTGCTATATACTTTCCAACAACCAGATCTTGTGAGAACTCTGTCATGAAAACAAGAAGGGGGAGGTCTACTCCTATGATCCTGTCACCTCCCACCAGGCCCCTGCTCCAACTTTGGGAATTGCAAATGCTACATGAGATTTGGGTGGGGACACAGAGCCAAAGCATCCCACATGGCCAGGGAGGCCCTGTGTGGCCGGACTCCAGCCTGCCTCCGCAGCTTTCTGTTGTGCCAGTCTCCAGCAGGCTCATGGTGCCAGTGAGGAGGCTGATCTTAACTCCCCCAGAGTGTGCTTTTGGTCTCCTATGCACCTTTTCGGCTTAGAGGACAACTCTGCATTCAAAAAAAACTTTTCTGAGGACAACTTTTTAAAGAGTCGTTTTCAGTTCACAGTCAAACGAGGAAGATAGAGATTTTCCTTATTCCCCCCAGCTCCCACGCATGCGTAGCCTTCCCCATTATCAACACCCCCACCAGAATGCTGCATTTGTTAGAATTGAGGAATCTGCCTTGACATACCATAATCACCCAAAATTCATAGTTTACATTAGGGCTCACTCTTGGGTTGTACATTCTGTGGGTTTGCCCAAATGTATACTTAATGTATCCCCCATTCTAGTATCATACAGAATATTTCACTGTCCTAAAAAGCTTGTGCTCCACCTGTTCATCCCTTTCCCTCCAGTCCCTGGCAACCAGTGATCTTTTTACTGTTTCTGTAGTTTGACCTTTTCCAGAGTGTCATCTACTTGAATCGCAAAGTATGTAGACTTTTCAGATAGGCTTCTTTCACTGAGTGGCATACATTTAAGCTCCCTCCATGTCTTTTCATGGCTCAGTAGCTCATTTCTTTTTAGCACTGAGTGATACTCCATCGTCAGGATGTACTACAGTTTTATTCATTCACCTAGTGAGGGGCAGTTGTGAGTCAAACAAAATTTGGTAGTTGTGAATAAACATCCATGTGCAGGTTCTCGTGTAGACATAGTTTTCAGCTCCTTTAGGTAACTACCAAGGAATGTGACTGCTGTGTCCTACAGTAAGAGTATTTTTACTTTTGTAAGAAACAACCAGACTTTGAAAGTGTACCATTTTGCATTGCCACCAGCAGTGAATAAGAGTGCCTGTTGCTCCACATCCTCTTCAACATTTGGTGGTGTCAGTGTTTTGGATTTTGGCTATTCTAATGAGTAGTATTCAATTTGTATTTCATTTTAATTTGCCTTTCCTTGATGACATCTGATAGCGTACATCGTTTCTTAATGCTTCTCTGCCATTTGTATATTCATATGTATATTCCATGTGACCCAATAATTCCATTTCTTGATATATACCCAAAAGAATTGAAAGCAGGGGCCTAAACAGATATTTGTACATCCATGTTCATAGCAGCACTGTTCGCAACCGGCAAAAGGTGGAAGGAACCCAAGTGTCTCCGGATGTTGTGAATGGATAAGAAAAATGTGGTATATACACACACAATGGAATATTAGGCTTTTATTTAGTAATTGAAAGTTACCGTTCAACGGGTACAGAGTTTCAGTTTTGCAAGATGAAAAAAGTTCTGTTAATGGATGGTGGTGATGGTTATGTAACATTGTGAACATATTTAATGCCACTGAACTCTACTCTTAAAAATGGTTAAGATGATAAACTTTAGGTTACATGTATTTTACCACAGTTAAAAGTAAAAAATAAATAAATAAATAAATAAATAAATAAAAACAAAAACTTACCACAGTTAAATCTTAGGAAAAACTTGCCTTTTAGTGGCCAAGTGGTAACCTGATCTGTTACTGGTGTCTTTCAGGCCTGGCGTTTCCTTGACCATGCAGGCATTTTCTGAAGAGGAAAGGAAGCAGTGGTTGGAAGCTCTGGGTGGAAAGGAAGCTGTAAGAATAATCAATGGTTGAGTTTTATTTCAAAGCCTTTAGAGTTGACTTGCATTCATTTTTATGTTATTTTTGTGTAGTATTTGAGAAAAGTTCCCTGCTGAAACAGGTATTCCAAAAATCATCTTGGAAGCATTCAACATTCTGGTAACTTGGCTTGGGCAAGCAGCAGTACATATAAGACTGGCGTATCATTAGTTTTTATTTCTGTGTTTTCTTGACTTGCCACTCTGATTTGCTTTGCTTGAGGACGTCATCTAAATTCTCAATTTCGTCTTGCCTACTTGACGGTACTTTGGGTGATGAACACAATAAATGTCTGCAATGCATTTTGATCTCAGTGGAGATGGAACAGGAAATGTGAGACCAGGCAATATTATAAGTGACTGCTGTAATTATTTTGCTTGATATAACAATTTAAACTTTCATCTAGTGGTTTACAGAATACAGTATTATGTAGCCTTAGTGAATGGGCCTCTGTATTCAGAGTGCTTTGAGGAATACATTGAAGGTAGTGGTATAGATCCAGAGGCACCCGGATTCAGTCTGTTGGCCACTATTGAAGCACTACTTTCATTTTGGTGGACTAGTGGCTTTTGAGAGTTGAGAATTTGGCACGTCATGTATTGGGGATTTAGTGAGGATAATGATAGAAAACACCACAGAACCAATTTAAATAAACTCGACTTAAAGTATTATGTATGACTCTAAATAAACTGCCATTGCAGGTACCAGGCAGGCTTATCTGGAAAGCATTTGCCAGTTCAGCAGTGTTGAGGACAAAAAAACCCAGAAAGAGCATGGTTTGAAAGTAGAGGAGGTATCATCTAGAGCAGAAACAGATTCAGAATAGAGCTTATGAAATGGGCAAAAGCTAATGTTACCTCATGGTAACAGCGCATTGGTGGGTGTATAGGAAACGAGAGCAAGGAGGCTGATCAGCAACGCGTGTGGAAATCTTGAAGTACTTGGAAAATGAAAACTCAAATTAACATAGTATAAAAATTGATTCTATATTGGGAATGTATCACTCTTACACCAAAAAAAAAAAAAAAAAAAAGCATCTTGATCAGCTTTGGGTGTCTTACCATATTTGGAATGCATTTAGCTTCTGTAGTTTTAGTTAGGTTGATTGATTGATGGAATCTCGCTCTGTTGCCCAGTCTGGAGTGCAGTGGCATGACCTTGGCTCAGTGCAACCTTTGCCTCCTGGGTTCAAGCGATTCTCCTGCTTCAGTCTTCCAAGTAGCTGGGATTACAGGCATGTACCACCATGCCCAGCTAATTTTTGTAATTTTTAGTGGAGATGGGATTTCACCATGTTGGCCAGGCTGTTCTTGAACTCCTGACCTCAAATGATCCACCCACTTTGGCCTCCCAAAGTGTTGGGATTACAGGCGTAAGCCACCACACCCGGCCTTATTTCTATTTATTCTTAATTTGTCATTGAAATTTTTAGCTGTGAATCAAGAGTATTTCCAGTGTTTATGGTTACTGAGACTGCAAAACAGGTTATACTCATCTTCTTTAGTAAAGACAGCACACTCACTAGAATGTATCTCTCCAGAGATGCAGGAAGTATATTGGATTTGCATCCATTAAAATACAGAAAAAAAAAGTGCGTTTGCATAGCAGAAAGACTAAGTCATTGAGAAATGAGACTGTTGCCAATGTCAGCATAACCTTGAAGACGTATATAACCTCTCTTTTAGTCAGGAGCCAAGCGATTAACTCAGAGATACACAGACAAAGGCAAGTCTGCAGAAAAACAATATTCAGCTATGTATTTATATGGCGACACTGAAGGGACTGCATATTTTTGTTGGGTGTTGTAAGCCTTGCAAATAATTTGCCAGCCTTACAGTTCTTAAAAGTTGCCTAGAATTATCATCATGCTATTTCTGTTGTAGTTACCTAAATTATGGGCAGGAGTTATCTGTTTAGGTAAATACTGAATTTTAGAAATAGTGGTGAAAACATGAGCTCCGTCTTAATGGTTAGAATACAGCAGTTTCTTTATCACTCTGTAGCTGTACAGCTGAGTATTTCAAGTATACACAAACTTTCAATAAGTCCCTTAAGGACCCTGCCCCCTTTATCTTATTTTTGCTTATTTAGTATTCCTCAGGGAGAGAAAAGTGGTCTCAGAGATGTTCCTTTTTGTTATTTATCTTTGCATCTGAGCATATGATAGTGTGTTATTAACTGAGAAAACACAGCGCACTGTCTGCCTGAAGTTAGTGTTGGATCCCACATATTTAGAGCTCACTCCCACAAGACTGCGTGACTTCAGATGCCCATCACAAGTCTGGACCCTCCTATACTTCTGGCTAACTGTTCCCATGAACCCTTCATCAGTTTAATAATTTGCCAGATTAGCTCCCAGAACTCAGAGAAATACTTCACTTATATTTAGTAGTATATTATAAAAGTTACAACTCTGGAATGGCCCAGTGGGAAGAGATGCATAGGACAAAGTCTGAAGTGAGGTTGAGGTGGGTGCACCAACCCCCCAGCACTTCTCATGTTCACCAATGCAGAAGCTTATCAGAGCTCGTTGTTGTTTCAGAACTCAGTCGCCAGCTCACGCCCGAAGAGACTGGTGGGTAGCGCTGAAAGAAATATCACTGGGTCTTTGTGGTATTCAGCCCCATCCTGAGATGGACTATCCAGGGCCTCTATCAGAAGTCACCTCATTATCGTAAACTCACATGTGACCAAAAGGATCTTGTTATGAATAACAAAAGACGTTCTTATTACTCAGGAAATTCCAAGAGTTTAGAAGCTCTGTGTCAGGAAGTGGGGATGAAGACCAATTTCTTATTCTGTCACATTAACCAAAATCAAGCTTATGAAAATGTGTGTGTGTTTTTTTTGTATGGTCCTCAGTGTGCCTACTTGAATAATTTTTGCTGATTTAAAAAATACTGTTTTTCCATTCTCTCTTTTATTAGCTGTCCCATAGTTTTAATACAGCCATCATCCCAAGACCAGAAGGAAGTAAGTGCTCAGTTCTAAAAATGATTGTATCATCCTTTTCCGTCTATTACTTTGTGTACATTATGGATGTTAAGCTGTTGCTGGGAGCTTACTTCTCTGCACCCTCTATTATATAGAGGGCTATTACATGTGATAGTCCTATATTGCATGTATTCTGTTTTACTCAACAGGGACCTCCTCAACATTTCTTGGACTACTGTAACCCTTGTTGATCTTTCCCATCTGTGAGCTTTTCTTTACTTTTTTTGATACAAAGTCTTGCTTTGTCACCCAGGCTGCAGTGCAGTGGCATGATCTTTGATCCTTGCAGCTTCAACCTCCTGGGCTCAGGCGATCTCCCACTTCAGTCTCCTGAGTAGCTGGGACTACAGGCATGTACCACCATACCCGGCCAATTTTTTCTTATTTTTAAATTGTTTTGTTGAGGCAGGATCTTGCTATGTTGTCCAGGCTGGTCTCAAACTCCTGGCGTCAAGTGATCCTCCTACCTCTGCCTTCCAAAGTGCTGAGATTACAGGCGTGAGTCACCTTGCCTGGCCTATGAGTGTTTCTCTTTAAAAAAAAAAAAAAAAAAGAAACAACTTTCTGTACATTTCACTTTTATGTTTATTCACTTTGATTGTTATGTAACAATCACATAAGAGTTTCAAGTATGCAACCTTGAACTTCCTGTCTGAGTTGTTAACTCCTGTGGGTAGGAGCTGTTTATAACCAGGCCCTCTTTCCTACCCTTGATATGCTTTATCTTTATGGTGTTGGACTACAGGCTATGCAAATAGTTTATCAGTGCACCTTGGACAATAGCAACAACAACTAAATATATTCAAATATTCGAGGACAACGATCTACACATGCCACTCACTGTCTGTACTTGAAGAAAATGAAACATGCCCAGCTCTGTACCCTTGATTTTTTTTTTTTTTAAACTGACATAAAAATGTGATCAGATCTGCTGGGTTCCTGATGAATTTACTTTTGACATATTTGGAGAAATTAAGCTACATCTATCAGATGTCCACAGTTTGTAAACACTGTGGTTATGTAACATAGGATTCCAATATAATTGTGATCACTTGAGCCAGTGTTTGAATAAAAGACAACTCTTGTACCCTGGCACTGGCGACTGACAGGATGCCAGGAGCAGCACATCCCCTGAGGCACCTTCTTACCCCTCTTCCTTCTTCCCTTCTCCCTCTCTCCTTTGTTCCTTTCTTTTTCTGACACCTTTCTTCCTTCCTCCCTCCTCCTCCTCCCCCCTTTCCTTTCCTTTCCTTTCCCTCATTCCCTCCCCTCCCCTTTCTCTTTCCTTCTTTTCTCTTTTTTCTCTTCTTATTACAGAGACATTAAAACATATCTTTTTAAGAAAACATAGTTTTGCTAAGCAGAAATAAATACTCCACTTTATAAAGATTTGTGAATAGTGGATTCTTGAGCAGAAAACCACTGCCCAATTCATTAAAATTCTTTTCAAGCTTAGCATTATGGGTTATGTATGAAGTTTATATTCATGGATTGTTCTTGTAACCCTTCTGAGAGCCAAGGATTAGTGTTACTGTTCTCTAGGTTCTAAATGAAGTGGCTAAGGGTACTTTTCTTAATATATATTTTTTTTTTTTGGAGATGGAGTCTCGCTCTGTCGCCCAGGCTGGAGTGCAGTGGCGCGATCTCGGCTCACTGCAAGCTCTGCCTCCCAGGTTCACGCTATTCTCCTGCCTCAGCCTCCAGAGTAGCTGGGACTACAGGCACCCCCCACCACGCCCAGCTAATTTATTGTATTTTTAGTAGAGATGGGGTTTCACCGTGTCAGCCAGGATAGCCTATATCTCCTGACTTCGTGATCCACCCGCATCGGCCTCCCAAAATACTGGGATTACAGGCATGAGCCACTGCGCCTGGCCTCTTAACTTAATTTTTGAAACAAGAATTGTCATTCATTAGGATATACAGATATGCCAGCCTAATCATAGATAAGCATCTATATTAGAAAAAGTATAAAAATTATATTTCCAAAATAGTCTGTTCTGCCATATGAATCATCTGTTTTAAATTTATTATGAAAATAATAAAATATTACTTTAAAAGCTTGGAGCATGGTGTAAAATATAAAAATTTTAATTCAAACTCATTGCGCAAATATTTTTAAAAAGCTTTTCTTAAAATTTTTCCTCCTAGGTTTTTTTTTTTTTTAAAAAGGATTGTGTTCTTAGATTCTCAAGTAATTTAAGAACATTCATTCATATATATATATATACATACACACACACACACATATATATATAGTTTTCTTTAAGCTGCTGTTGGAATTTTTGGCAAAATATATCTTAACTGTGTCTAGATAGCTTCCCTTAGAGATTTATATCACTTTTTTTTGACTTTTAAAATGAATTATATTTATTTATTTTAAAATTATTTTACATTACAAATTTATATATTATTGGTAAATAGATATCCTGATATTCCAGCAAGTGCTCTAAATATATGAAATTCCTTCCAGGCACGGTGGCTCACACCTGTAATACCAGCACTTTGGGAGGCCAAAGTGGTCGGATCACCTGAGGTCAGGAGTTCGAGACCAGCCTGGCCAACATGGTGCAACCTCATCTCTACTAGAAATACAAAAAATTAGCTGGGCATGGTGGTGGGCACCTGTAATCACAGCTACTTGGGAGGCTGAGGTGGAAGAATTGCTTGAACCCGGGAGGTGGAGGTTGCAGTGAGCCGAGATTGTGCCACAGCACTGTAGCTTGGGTGACAAAGTGAGACTCCATCTCAAAAAAAAAAAATAATATATATATACACACACACACACACACACACATACACACATATATATATTTAAAATAAATATATACACACACAAATAGCTTTAAGCTTTTTTTTTTTTTTTTTTTGAGACAGCGTGTTGCTCTGTCACCTAGTACAGTGGCATGATCATGACTCACTGCAGCCTCTACCTGCTGGGCTGAAGCTATCCTCCTCCTTCAGCCTCCTGAGCAGCTGGGACTACAGGCACCCATCTTAAATTTGACTAATTTAAAAACATCTTTAGTAGAGGTGGGGCCTAGCCATGTTCCCCAGGCAAGTCAGGTACTCCCAGGCTCAAGTGATCATTCTCCCTTGGCCTCCCAAGGTGGTGGGATTACAAGTGTGAGCCCCTGTGCCCATCTGCCTTTAGCTTTTTAATATGTAATCTAAAAATTAGTTTGGATTTAAAATTTTTTTCCTATTTTTAAAACGAAGAGAAATGTGATGATAATTGTACACTTAATGTTTTAAACTGTTTCTTGTAGGTGCACAGTTGGATAAGTTGGGGTTCACAATTATCAGAAAATGCATCAGTGCTGTTGAAACACGAGGTAATATGAATCATTTCATTCATGAGAGGCTATAGGTATGTAAAATCTAATAGTCATTAAAATACTTCTTGCATTTAAGTGTTACAAAATGAAATGTGCTAACACAAAATGCTCATTCTGAGTATCAGAAGGGTCAGTTATTCATTTACTATGACAATGAGGGATTTTCCTTTTTATTTACATATTTCTTCCCTGTATTAAAACATGAGGTCAGTGTTGAAATGAGAAGTGTCTTAGTCTGTTAGATCTGCCATAGCAAGATAGTACAAATTGGGTGGCTTAAAGAATAGAAATTTATTTTCTCATGGTTCTGAAGGCTGGAAGTTCAAGATCAAGGTGTCAAATTCAAGATTTTTCTGAGGCCTCCCCTCTTGGCTTGCAGGTGGCCACCTTCCCGCTGTGTCCTTAGATTGCCTTTTTTTCTGTGTACCCATGTCCCTGGTGTCTCTTTTACATGTCGAAGTTTCTTCTTCTTATAAGGGCCTATTAGATTAGAGCCCACCCTGAAGGCTGCCTTTTAACTTACTTATATCTTTAAAGCTCCCGTCTCTAAACACAGTCCCATTCTGAGAAACTGGTGGTTACGGCTTCGACATAAAAATTTTAGGGGGATAGAGTTCAGTCCATAAGAATCCTTAGAAGAATCAGCAGTGATGTACAACTGATTGTAATCACTTTTTGTTGAAGCACTCTGAAGATACTCTCCGCCCTCCATTGTTGTGTGGGTCCCTATTTAAAACAATCCACTTGCCAGATGTGGTGGCTCATGCCTGTAATCCCACCACTTTGGGAGGTTGAGGTAGGCAGATCACCTGAGGCTGGGAGTTGGAGACCATCCTGGCGAAGATGGTGAAACCCCATCTCTACTAAAAATACAAAAATTGCTGGGCGTGATGCACACACCTGTAATCCTGGCTACTTGGGAGGCTGAGGCAGGAGAATTGGTTGAACCTGGGAGACAGAGGTTGTAGTGAGCCAAAATCGAGGCTGGAACCTGGGTGATAGAGCGAGATTCCATCTCAAAAAAAAAAAAAAAAAATCTGCTTTATTGAGGTATAATTTGCAGACAGTAAAATTCACTGATTTTAATTGTACAAATGGAAGAGTCTTGAAAACATACACAGTTGTGATACTAGTACACACATAGAAAATTTGTTTCCCCCACTGAGTTCTTTTCTGGCCCCTGCCTCCCTCCTTTCCTGTATTTGCTGCTTGCTCTTTTTTTTTTTATTTTTTTTAAGACAGGGTCTCTCTGTGTCACCCAGGCTGGAGTATAGTGGTGCAGTCATAGCTCACTGCAGCCTCAAATTCCTGGGCTCAAGCAGTCCTCCTGCCGCCTGGGCCTCCCAAAGTGCTGGAATTACAGACAAGGGCCACCATGCCTGTCCCTGAGCTACTTTTTATCATGCATGCTCTGCCCCCCCACCTTTTTTTTTTTTTTTTTTAAACATTTTCAGCAATTTTGTACAAATGGAATCATGCAGTTTATAGTCTTTTACTCTGGCTTTGTGTGTGTAATGCTTTTGAGATTCATCAATTGGGTGGACACTTAGCTCTATAAATTTCTGTTTATTGCCTGGTAATATTCCATTATATGGATATACCACAATTTGTTTATCCATTCACCTATTGATAAATATTTGGGTTGTTTTTCCAGTTTAAATTTAAGGAAAGCTAACTCCTCCACTGACCAATAGCCCAAAACATTTTTTTTAAAGTCTCTAAGCAAAAATTGGGTCCTTTTGCTATGCAGCCATTCCAGCAGACTTTAGAGAAATGAAATATTAAACATTGCAAAACAGGCTTTTTCTGGAGGTTGACATTCTCTTTGTTTAGAGATCTAGTGAATTATGTATAAATGGAATATTTTATTCACTCTCATATATTCTATATTACAGTCTGACTTTGAATGCCTTAGTGGGGTGAAGTACTGCCTTCACATTCTCTCTCCAAACAAAGTCTTTGTTACAAAGACAGGACTGCCACCTGTGAAATTAGTGTGTCGGATAACGGCAGAGTAGGAGCTGTTGTGTGATTTGGGGATTTGCCTATCAATAACAACAACCCATGCCACAGAAAGCCATTCTTCCCACATTCTCTTGCAGTGGCAATTCACACTGACAGGTTTTCATTCATTTCAGTCTGCACTGAAGTTGAGCTGGCAAATTTGTTTCTTATCCTGGTACCTCGAAAGAATTTCAGGAAAAAAAAAATCCTGCAATTTCAGTATCTTTCTCTTAATACTCATGTTTCTTTTTTTCTGAGTTTCTTAAGTAGAACTTTGTGTCATTTGCATGCTTATTAATTTGGATAAATTCTTTCCCCAAAGGCCATGTTTTATACATACTTATTTCTGCCTGAATAGATGCAGATCTATCTAGAAGGCTTTCTGATTGGTATGTGTGGTTTCATGGAGTGTTATGTACATTGGATGGCATAAATATATATTGGAATCTGGATGTATTGAATATGTTTTTATAAGTATATAGATGTTGAATAGGTCTACACATTTTATGTTAGCTTTTCTCATTTAAAAATAAGAGACAAAAAGCATATATTTTTCTTTTTGAATATTTTTCCCCCCAACGTTTGCTTTGAGTGGAGTAATAGACTAAAAATAAGAGTTTAAAAGAATCGACAGTCGGAACTTATTATTGAAAATGATGAGGACAGCTTGGTGCCACTGGCTGACACCTATGATCCCAGCACTTTGGGAGGTTGAGGTGGGAGGATTGCTTGAGCCCAAGAGTTCAAGACCAGTCTGGGCAGCATAGCATGACCCTGTCTCTATAAAAAGTTTTAAAAATTAGCTGAGGGTTATACTGTGTGCTTGTGGTGACAGCTAATCAGGAGGCTGAGGTGGGAGGATCACTTGATCCCAGGGATTGAGGCCACAGTGAGCTTGGAAAACAGGTAAAGAGACAGAAATAGTTGGTAAATAGCATTAACAACTACTGGATACTTCTTGAGTCTACATGACTAATGACCAGAAGCATTTAATGAGATCTAATTGAAGAATTACTTCTAATCACTGTTTTCATGTTCTAAATATGATTATCTAAAAACTAGTATTTTATATGGTTTGGTTAAAGCCATTAGCCTTTTTCTTACCGTTTCATCTCGTGTCTTCCTGTTTTTGATCTGACTGCTTAGAATATATTTATTGCAACATAAACATAAACCCAAAGACTACTGTGAAAATACTTACTATTTAAATGGAATTTTTCTTAAGCCATCTATTCAGTTTGTGTGTATGACTTATGAAATGTTCCATATTTTTCTCCTGTAACTTTGTCCCATGGATTGCACCAACCAGAAAAAGTTTTTAGCTTTGAGCACGAAGTAATTTTTCTCTAATTGTTTTTGTGGCCAAAAGTTTATTTACCTTGGCTCAAAATAAACTGGAGATCTGGCAGTGCCCAGATTATTCACAGGACAGATACTCAGGAAGCCTGAACATCATAAATTGGATTCACAGGAGCAATTTCTGTGGCTTTGTAGCAGAAACTTCAGTGAAGGAGTAATTTCTGTGGCTCTGTAGCAGAAACTTCCGTGAATGGTAAAGATATGGGATCCATTGCTGATGTTGCAAAAGGAAGTGATTCCAGTATCCACATCCAGGAAAATTTCTACATGGTATAGCTGCAGGGGCTTATCTAGAGGGTAAAGGCACAGTGTGCTGCCTGAGAGGAGCTCTTCTTTTCTCAAACCCAGAGCCTGGAAGCCAAGTTCTGAAGACAGTGGAATTGCCCCTTGTTAGTATAATTAACAGATTGTTAGCAAACACCTAGATCCCATTCTTTGCTTGCCCCCACATCTGCCTCCCAGTAATGGTGGCCAGAGGTGAACTGAGGGGAGCCAGGATACAGATGATGTGTTTGAATCTCTCAGCATATTCTCTGTGATTCTTTTAGAAATGTCCACAACAAACATGCCTTCGGTCATCAAAAATGATACATGGATTGTTCCTGTGTCACCATCCAAGATCACATGCACTTGGAACATCAGCATCCTTTGATTCAGGTGTAGAATAGCTCTCAGCTGGAGCTTTACTTCCTTTATTTGGAAACTGCCTTCCCCAGCTGGTAATTGGGCCTGCTGGCATTCTTTAGAGTGACCACAGAGCAGAAGAGGCACAATGAACCTTCCCCATCAGATTCCTTGAAAATTGAGCTGATATATTGAAGGCAGCAGACAGATTCACAATTTAGGGACATGGGTTTTTCAAGATATGATAAACAGACAACATATGTACTTCTCTAAATTGTTCTGTCATGGCCACTTGTCTCCTCCACTAGGTTCTCCCGTGTCCTCCAGCTGCTTCCACTGACAGCTCGATTGTGAAGTGAGCTTCAGTTACAAGAGGCTTGTATACAGAGGGTCCCTTCCCACCTTGTTCACATTCTAATCCTCCCTAATTCAATCAGATTTTGATTTAATTCTGCCACAAATTAGTTTTTTTCTGAAGCCATAGACAGATTGCCATAAACAAAGGAGATCATTTTAACTTAAGAGTTTCAAAAAGTAATATGGACAAAATATTGGCTTATTCTAGATTAGGTCATATATTTCATGGATATTGATAGAAGATACAGGATTATGGCTAAAACTTTTGAAATGAAATATTTGACTAAAATTTTTATGAATGGAGCTAATTTCAAGTAGTTTTTGATCATGAAAATAAAATCTCATTTTGATTAATTTATCACATTTACTCAGAGGTCTTTCCTAAAGTTGCGTTTATTAAACCAGTGATTTATTCAAAATGAATAAGATGATGAAGATACCCACTTAGAAACTTGGTGTAAAAAAATCATAAAACTGTTCATCTGCAATCAGGCAGCCTTGGGAGGTCCAGTATTTTGTTTGGTTTCGTTTGGTTATAGTATCAAAACCAAAAGGTATTTTTATGATCTTACTGCTTCCGTTATATCACAACATATGTATATATAAAATGAGATACATTTATTTAAATACACTGGATTTTGAAGGCTGAATAAGAAAAACTGTCTCATTAAGATTTTTTTTCTTTTTTTTTTTTTTTTTTGAGACGGAGTCTCATTCTGTTGCCCAGGCTGGAGTGCAGTGGTGAGATCTCGGCTCACTGCAAGCTCCACCTCCCGGGTTCACACCATTCTCCTGCCTCAGCCTTCAGAGTAGCTGGGACTACAGGTGCCTGCCACCATGCCTGGCTAATTTTTCGTATTTTTAGTAGAGACGGAGTTTCACCGTGTTAGCCAGGATGGTCTTGATCTCCTGACCTCATGATCCGCCCACCTTGGCCTCCCAAAGTGCTGGGATGACAGGCGTGAGCCACTGTGCCCGGCCCTCATTAAGATCTTTGAAAAATGTTTTTATGATCAGTGTAAACCCATGTTGAAAAATGATAAAACGTTTTGCCGATTGAAATCATTTTGACTTGGTTCCTTGTACTTTATTTAGTATGGCTACTAGAAAACGTATAATTGCATAGATGGGTCACATTGTCTTTCTATTGGCCATCTCTGGTCTGGACTTAGGGGCCTAGCTCTCCAGCCTGCCTGGGGCACAGACCCATCACGACAGCTGTGAGGTTGAGTAAGCCAGTTGGGGAAATTTAATTCACGATCTCGTAGAGTAGCCCAAGCTATGGTTGACTGAGAAAAGAAAGAATATGTCACGTTTCTCACATGAGTACTGAGAATCTAGTCCTGCCTGTAGCTCCTAGAGCAGAGGACCAAGCGTCTCTGAGGACACACATTGTGCCTGGCATTGAGTTGGCCTCAGACAACACTTGCTATATTAACTATTCAATTCTTGGGACCTTACTCTCTCATACTTACCTTTTGTACAAAAGTAAGAATTAAAAAAGAAATTACATAAGATTGCACTCATTTTTTCTTTTCTACTAAATTCTCTTCTGGCCTCCAATTGCTTCTGAAGGTGGCTCAGTTCTCCTTACATCTTTCTTAACATGTTCTTTTGAAAATGACATTTGACATATTTATTAAAAACTTTATCTGTGATATTATTGAAGTATTTGCAAGGCTTCAGAGAAATGTCTAAAATGTACTATCCTTCTCAGTACTCTAAGATGACTTTTTTGGTGTATAACATACCTTAAATAACATATACTTATATGACCTATGGATATTAATATATCTTGGTAGGACTGGCAATTATTTAGAAATTATTCTAGTTTTGAGATGAGAAAAAACTCCATTTTGCTACAGTGTCAGCATAAATTAACAAACCATATTTTTCCATAGAGTAGTTTGCTCATGATGTTTTGGCATGTGTGGGAGTCGCATCAACTGGTGTTTCATCCATTTGCCAAATATTTGCTAATAATATGTACCGGCTCTACCGCTAGGAAGTGACTGCTTTCTTATACCAAGCAAAAAGACTTCCTAAAGCAGTTGTTCCCAAATTTTGCTGCACTTTGAAATTACCTGAGATTTTTTGGAGACGGAGTCTCCCTCTGTTGCCCAAGCTGGAGTACAGTGGCATGATCTTCGCTCACTGCAGCCTCTGTCTCCGCCTCCCAGATTCAAGTGATTCTTCTGCCTCAGCCTCCTGCATAGCTGGGATTACAGGCGTGGGCCACAACGCCCAGCTAATTTTTTTGTATTTTTAGTAGAGGTAGTGGTTCACCATGTTGGCCAGGCTGGTCTCGAACTCCTGATCCTAAGTGATCTACCCTCCTCGGCCTCTCAAAGTGCTGGGATTACAGGCATGAGCCACTGCGGCTGGCCTTAAAAATGTTGATGCCAGGCTCTCACACCATGTCAACCTCACTTAATTGCTATTGGATGTGGACTGGGAAGTAGGATTTTTTTCATCTCCCCAGGTGATTCTAATATGTAGCAAAACTTGGGAGACCACTGCCCTAATGGAAGAGTTGCTTGTGTGCTGGAGAAATGGGATACATGATTGTTATCTTCATGTTGATAGTTTCCTGCTACATGGGGAGCTTTTCTCTTAATGTCTTTTAAAGAATAACACAACCTGGCTGGGCGCCGTGGCTCATGCCTATAAGTGAGGTAACTGATTCTGGATAATAGGTTTGGCAGTGGGGTAGATAGTGCAGATATAGCAGAATGATTTTGTTGAAGTCGTACCAGTCACATTTAGCAGTTGGCTGTATATAGAGGATAGGAATTCTGCGAGGAGTCTTACCTTGAAGTGTTAGTTTGGGTAATGAAGGATGTCAAGGAAATTGAGAGGTCCGTGACCCCGTAACGTATACCAGGAGCACTAGGGGTGCTTCTTGGAAATTCAGATTGCTGGTCTCAGTCCACGTCTGTTGAATCAGAATTGTTGACGGTTGAGTCTCTCTGCTTTAGACAGTGAGAGATCCAATAGGAATAGTCAGGTGGAGAGAAGAATTTTCTAATATTCTGCCTTTAGGGGACAGAAGAAGCCACAGGGGCTTTCCTGAGAGAGTAGGGTTTATGAAGGCCCTGGGTTATGGGGCCATATAGCGTTTGGGATAATGACAGAGAGCATGTGGATGTAAGGTAGAACTTCCATCCTAACGTGTGAGGTTGAGGGAAGAAATCACAAAATGGCGAAATGTAATCAAGTTTCGTTGTGTCAGAAGCCAAAAGGAATTACAATATCAAATGCGTTTTAGGTGAATCCCAGACAGACTCAGAAATGTTCATGACAGCTCCTGTTCACTCATCCCACCACTTTACCTCCAGTCCCTCCTGTCCCTCTCCACCTGCTGTCTCTGCATGACATCTGGCCTCTGGTGCCCTGTAGTCATTTATTCCTATGTGGGAAAACATTCCCTTATTCTCAAGTAGCTTTACACCACCTTTCCTCCACTGTGTTGGTCTTGCTGAAGACAAACATTACTGTGCAGCCACCACGATTTGTAGCTCTCTCATGACGGAGTCATCTGCTCTGCCCACATCTCTGGAAAAAGGCAATGGGCTTGGCCTTCTCCCCTGCCCCTCCTGCACCTCCGACATCTCTCACTCTTGAGCTGAGCTCTGCGTGGCAAGAGGAATTGTCCAGGTTTGCAAGGATGTGGGTGTCAGAAGGAAGGAATTTTGGCAGAGGGATGAACAAGGGTCAAAGTATAGATGATGGAAACAGTGTGATGCATTTTGTACCTGAGGGTCATCAGGCAAGATGGGAGGAGTGGTAGGAATGGAGAGTGGAGGGAGGGAGGCACTCAGATTACCCTGCTGAAGGGTTGCTTTGCCTTCGAGTGATAAGGAGCTGTCAGGGTTAAGTTCCAAAGTGGTGCAATAAGATAAGCATTTGGAAGGATTCTTAACCTCTCAGACCCTTGGTTCCTTTAAAAAAAAAATTATTCACACTACCTCCCACCCAGCGTTGTGAGGATTAAAGAGTGAGTCTTTGCACATAGTAGATATTCATTAAATGCCTGTCTTCATTTCCTTCTTCATCCTTCTCCTGCATTGTTTTAATCTTGAAATGTGCATGTGCCTCATTTGGCAGTTATATTGCCTGGTATTTTAAGTTATATTTTCTATGTTTACTTTGTTTCTGGAACTTTACTGTTTACTTGGAGAAAATGTCTTATTTATCCTTTGCTTGCCTCTTCTTATTTCTAAATACAGGCACTCCTTGCACACATAGTAAGCACTCAGCAAGCAATTGCTTTTTGCTTGAGTATTCAGATTTGACTAAAATTCCATACTGGTAATATTATGTGTCTTAACAATTTCTAGAGTTATTGGAAGAATTTATTCTATATGTGGTTGGAATTGGTACTTCCACATAACATGTAGGATTGGTTTTCATTCTCTTATGAATTTATGTTAGCATCTTTGTAAATTGCAGGTAATATATCAAACATAGAAAAGTACATCATGTTACGTGTGAAGGAGTCTTATGGTTTCAGAGATTGGAGTGTAATTACATCATTTCTTTGAGTAAGTACAAATGAGCTGCCCGCCATGAGCAGTGCATTGTCTCTTTCTGGGCCTGCATGACACCTAGGTGCATGTACTATATGATACGCAAAAACAAAGTAAGACTCTTTTGCTTAAAAACATCTTCTAGTTGCTATTTCTAAAATAGTCATTACCATTTAAAACTAAATTTGGATGCCACTTTTGTTTATGAAGTTTCTCTTAAAAAATCTTCCATATGTGGATGATTTGAATATTCACTTTAATTTTCTAGAGTATGGCATTAAAATGTCGGTCTAGGCAAGCTGTCAGTTATCAAATTCAGCATTGTAACAAGCTGTGAATTCATGGGATAGAAGTAGGAAGCCACATATAAGATGTGACAATCTTTCATTTGTCGCATGTAAGAGCGAATTTATCTTCCTTTGCAAAGCAAAGTTTTAGATTTTTGGAAAACCTTACCGCTTGAAGATTGCTTTACCTCCAGAACACTTTGGAATTGTATGGGGTTCTCAAGATGGGCTCTGGTAGAAGATTACAATGTATAATTTCAGTATTAATCTTCAGGGGTGTGGGAAGGGAGATGCCCAGAGTGAACCTGAAACATATTTTACCAATTGCACATTAATTTTAAATTGCCAAGGGCAATGAAGAAAATAAAGAACAGCTGTCCTTGGAAAATTTACAGCAAGTAAACTAGAGTTTCTCTGTCTATTTTTTAATCAAAATGGGTGTGAGGTGAATGTGGGTGGAAATAGAGGACAGTCTTCTGTGGGAGGGAGCTGAAGAGTCTTGCGGTGTCTGCAGAAATGCAAATGCAAAATGGAAATACTAAATCCAGGCAAATCAGGACTGAATAGTCATTTTCACAATTAGTAATCTAATTTGTTTTAAGGAAACTCTGAGAAACTATTTGTTTCCAAATGAGTGGTCATGTTAAATTAATAGGGGCAGATCCTTCCTCTGAGATGGCGAACCCCGAGTCCTTGCCTGTACCACTCGCCCATGTGGTTTAGGGTTTGGTTTAGGACTGTTATTACTTTCCTGTTGTCCGATGACTGTTTTTTTTTTTTTTCAGCCCATGAATTCTTCAACCTTCTTTTCTCTTTGTTACCCATGGTTTTATACATTTTCCTCTTCTTTAACATATCCCCATGGAATAGAAATGAAGAAAATTAATAGGACTTTATTCAATCGTTACAATAAATCATCTTGCTTCTGGGTGTATTTGGGTTTGGAGGTTGGGTAGGTGTCAGAAAATGACAATGGTTTATTTTCAAGTAGTGCTGAAGGTGTTTTTAGACAGAAGAAAGTTGGTAGAACTGTCTTGCTACAGAGTAAGCATGCTAGGCTCTATGTTTTTGCATGACATTCTGATGAGCTCTGTGACATTTTATGGTACACTGTTAGCATAGTGGTGAAGAACATTAGCCCAAAAGACTTTCTTGATTGTAATCTCAGTTTTACTCCTTATTAACTCTGCCATGTAACCTCTCTGTGTCTTTATTTTATCATCTGTGGAACAGGATAAGGGTCATGTCTCCTTCAAGGGGTTGTTGTGAGAACTAAAAGAGAATGCTTAGACATTGGCACATGTTGAGTGCCCAGTAAGTGTGAGTCTTATTTAGAGGTAAATCCAGTCATTGAGGCCAATTATAATTAAGTGGTCCAATTATTGATTTAAGGCTCTAGGAGATTGAAGAACTTTGTTTTTTTTTTTTTTAAATAGCAATTTACATTGGGAAATAAATCACCCAAGTTCACTTTATCTGTTCATTTTATGTGGCTCTTAGAACAAACAGCAAAATTAACTGGTTTGGCTTTTAACCTTCTCTTCAGTGATTTGTGGACGTTTGAGCATTAAAATATCCTGAGCAGTAAAATAGCCAGAGGCTCAGGAAGAACACAACAGTTTTCAGATTATCTCAAGCTTTTTCTCAGAAGCCAAAGAAACAAACACCACAAAACACCCCGAAAACCAAAAGCAGGCATTCTTCCTCCCGGGATTTAGTACCTGCTGCTGCAACTGCACTGAGGTGGAGAGGCAGAGGGCAGCAGCGAGACACCATTAGGCCTTTTCTGATGTTTTCCATCTCTGCAGCAGAGGAATGAAAAGGAATCTTGCAAAAAGCAATGGCCCACTTTGGCCTTGAGTTTGAGTCTCTTTTCTAATTTATTCTAGTAACATTTTCTAGTACTTAAACCTGAGCTACATGAGTGATGAGCTTGAAAATAAATTTATTTAGCTGTCTCATCCTTTCCAACTTACTTTAATACTTACCTATGCCTGGCCATACACATGTTAGATGGATTTTAGTCTGTACTTTTGGGGGTATTTCTTACAGGGAAGGCATTAGAGGAAAAAATACTAGAAATATGGTTCCTGTTCTAAAAGATGAGCTTCAATCTAACTTCAAGATGGATTTCAGTCTACTTTCATGTTGACCAGTTATCCTGCATAGTTCCACGGATACTAGTAGAAGACACAAGACTCCTGGATCTTTGACACAGGACAGTTTATTACTGTCAGTAGCTAGAGTAGTGCATTTTGTGCTGGTTCCCTGAGCCCTGATTCCTAAGGGCACTGCAATGATGGCAAGGTGATACTTATGGATGATACAGTTGGTTGTGTTATAGGAGGAAAAACTCTGAATGCAGGAAGCTCAAATCTTTTATAATGGCCAGCAAGCAAGCCATTTGCTCTAGGAGACACCATCTCTACATGCTAAGGCTGCAAGCAACCCTGCTTTTTGTTCCAAAGGGTAGATATTGGAACAGAGGGTGCTCCCACCACCCTGGGGTGATGTTGGTAGTGGTGATATGATGTGGGAAGATGCTTTGTGAGCAGTTGTATCCAGAGGGTGGCAGATCCCAGGTGCTGTGCTGCATCGTTTGCCTTAGCTCTTTCTGTAGGCTCTCGGGAGCTGTTGACAGATTTGGATGGGAGTGTATCTTGATATCTTTGACAGAGAGTAGAATTGGTGGGAATAGAATGGGGGTAAGGTGGAAGGCAGGGTGGTTTGATTGAATTTGGGGAGTAATTGAGATAAGAAATGATGGAGGTTTAAACTAGAGTATTTGTGATGGAAAGAAGGGATAGATAGAAAGAGAGACTTCGCAGACAAACAGAATCTGATGACTTGCTGGATATTGGAAGTCAGGGAGAGGGGAAAGCAAAAACGGACTCTAAGCTTCCAAGATGAGGTGAATGAGACCTTTAGCTAAGGCAGAATGCAAGATGAGCAGTAGGTTTGGGAGGGATAGAGACTGGTTTTGGATATTCTTAATGCAAGTGGCATGTTATAAGAAATAGAATGAAGGCAACAGGAGAGATGGCAGGAGTTATTCTTAGAGAGGTAAGGTTTTGAGTGTCTATGTCAAGATGATAGTGGAGAAAAGGACAGAATCTTTGTGAATGCTTCTATTTTGATGACGAGAGGAAGAGAAATAATGGAAATATAAGACAGAGGTATAGGAGGAAAAGGAAGAGAGGATGGTTGTAAGGGAATCCATAAGAGGGGAGGTTCCAAGAAGGAAGAAGTCAGCTGTGTCAAATACTCTAGAAAGGTCAGATTGGGGGAGGAACAAGAAACAACCATTGGGTTTAGTGGTTGGGAAGTCAACTAGATAATAGCAAGGTTGTACTTATTTTTTTCTTAGGTCTTACTCTTCTCACAAGAACCGTATGAGACAGGTGGTATTATCCCCATTTGCATAAGCCCCTGAAGTGAAGAAACGTGATTTGATTTGTGTAAGTCTCAGAGGTAGAGAGCAGTATACTACAACTTGCCTCCAAGACTGTGTTTTAAATACCCTTACTGCCCATGCTTTTAACCAGTCAGCGTGAGGAGATGGAGATATTATAGTCTGACCTTTTTTTTTTGAGGATACTGGAGATGAAGGAAAGAAAAATAGAAGACAAGCTTTTAAAGAAAAAAGTTTAAAAGTTTGAGAGTACTGTAGGAAAGGTAAGTAGGGAGGGAAGATTTAAATATCACTGTCTGAAAGTGTTCATCTAGATTCAGGATTAAGCCATTCTAAAGTTACACCTGCCTTTTTTCCATAACAACTGCTTCATGGACCTCTGAAGGGAAAGATGCACTGCCTTTGCTGAGGATCGCTGCAACACCTCGGGAGGTCTCTTCATAGCAGACATAATGTCAATATAGAATCTGCATATGACAATATATTAAAAATTTTAACGTATTGCATTTTATATTTTTGGAGTATATCACACTCTCTCACACAGTCTTCATAAAACTCTGTAGGTAGTTGAGCAGATATGTATTAATAGGCTCAGTTGTACATGTGGTATCAGAGGCCAGAACAAGGTAGGGTAAACCTGTCACAGGTCACGCAACTAGGCAAAGCTGGGGTTTGGAGCCTAGTCTCCTGGCTCTAAGTCAGAATTATCCTATGGCAGCAGAAACGGTGAGAGGAAGAGTTGGTGGACAATGCAACTTAGTGGTGATGAGGGAGCTTGATCCTACGGGAATGCCCAGAGGCTGTGAGATAACTCCTTTTGCCCAGGTTCATGCTGTGAGGAAAAACTGAAGGGCGCATTGAGTGAGTCACAGCCAGTGCCTCTGTTAGATACTGGGCTAGGGAGACCTCTGGGAGAGTGTGGGGCCCCAAAGGTTACTACTGAAATTGGAAACTCCCTGTTACTCTGTCACTTTCCTCTAGGCCCCGTCTAGGCACTTCGCCAGTGGCTTGGGTAGAAGGAATAGCAACAAGTCTAGGGGGTCTGGTCTGAAGCTAAAATGCTTTCTCTTGTGTTGCCTAGAAACTGAAAACGAGGCCAGCCACCTGTAGTATGCAGTCCATTTTGACCCTAATACAGAGGCTGCAGCTAATAAACTATCTACCTTTTGTATTTGAGACTTGGATTCCAGAGGATGAGACTTAGTGTCAAGCCTTAGATGTATCTTTAGAGGCCTAAAATTGTCAGTACTTCCAAAAATATGGGTTAGACCCAGAAGTGGGTATTTGCTTTGCACTTTTAAAAATATTTCTCACTTTTCTCCTGGGATGGGACAATAGTGAGTGGATGTGACAGATAACCCCAGTGGGCACAGCCACCCTCACGTGCCCAGCTGTCTCGTTTCTGTGTTTAGTCTCTGGTTTGTTTGGAAGTGGGAAGACTGTGGGAATGAGATCCTAAGACCTTTCCTAAAAGTGCCTGCTGATGGGGAGGCTAATCATCACAATACAGAAATGTGTTTACACAAAGAGTAGGTGAAGGCAAACGTGAAAGCGAAAGCAAGACTTATAGGAAGGGGAAAAACAGATTAGTTGCTGGCAGGCAATAACTGTCTGTAATGTTTCTGTATCTGCTGTTCAAATAATTATCATCCAGGAGAAGAACTTACAAATGTTATTGGTGAGCAGGAATTGTATATTTTCCATGAGTCATTCTCGTTAAATAAATTTTGACTCTCGTCCCAGGGTGTGCTTTATTTTATGAAAATGGGCTTATAGATTAAAGGCCTTGGTTAGGGCATTTATATGTATCGTGCCTAGCTATTTTGGAATTAATTTTGAGTGTTATATTACAATTAAAGGATTTAATGATTGCTTGGTATGTGGGAAGCTCATGCACTTGCTGTATAAACATTATCTCCTTTAATGTTCACAGCAATCCAGTTCCCATCATTAACCCCATTTTCAGATGAAGAAGCTGAGCACAGAGAGGTTGAATAACTTGCTAGGTCACATAGCTAGAAGGTGGCAGAGTTGGAAGTTTCCCAAATGTCAGTAACCTTAACTTGTAATAGTTTATGTCTTGTAACCTTAACACATTTGTATTTCCAAGATACATTTGTTTTTTATTTAAATGGAGGTACCAAGGTCCAGAAAGTTTAAAATGTTAATCAATATTATGTTGAATCTCATTTTTGTGCAGCCATACTTTATCTTCTGCCTCAGTGCTTAGGAATTATCCCTTATCCTGCTGCTTGGCAGTATTTAATGCACTTGTAAGTGTTACAAATAATGCATTCTTCTCCCAAAGCTTTAGAATTATGTAAATACCATATCTTAAATTTATGACGGTGAATATGTCCCTTTGATGGAGTAGAGAGAATCATTCTTCTGTCTGCTTATATTTAAAACCATTTTAATATAAATACACATCTTTGACAGAATGTTATAATGTTATGAATTGCTGAGTATCTTGGAAGAGTATCTTTGTGTGTGAACCTGTTTATTTTTATGTAACCCAGTGCAGCAGATAGCCTAGAAAGTGTTCACTGTACTCACAGACATTTAAACATTAGTGCTTACTGAGGACTAGTTATATGTAAAGGACTCATCATCACATTTTTGTAATCCACCTATGATCTGAAACAATACTCATGGGTCTTTTCATTACTTTTCTTAATATTACCTTAATACATCATTCTTGGCCAGATCGCTAGGTATTTCCTCACAAGTTTTTCTAATTATTTCATGAAGAGTGCGTTTTTCCTTCATTTTCAAGAATATTTCAAGATTAGCTAATATTAGTAATTATGAAAATATATACATATAAGGCATCTAAAATAATGATTAATATTTTTATGTGCATACAAGCATATGTTTATTATATAACCCGTAGGTAAATCTGTCTCTGCAGTGCTAGAGGGATATGCAAACCTATATTTGTATTTGTGCATGTGTGTATATATATATATGCACGTGTGCCTCATTAATAATGAAATGTTCGACTTCTGATGTAAATCCCGTGAATGCCAGTATGAACATTAATGACCTTTTACCCCTGTTGTCAACACACGCAAGTGCAAATAAATGATTCAGTCACTCCACAAATATTGATGAACTATCTCATTCCATGCCAAGCAATCTGCTGGTTACTAGATGAGAGCTGAATGTTAGTTTACAGAACCATGGAATTTGACAATGTATTTCTGTAGAATCATACAGCTGCAAAATCCTTTTTAATCATTTCATGTCTGTTACCATCAAAAGTGTTTATCTTTCACTTTGAGCCCTTCTCCTTTGTTGTTACATCTTTTTCTGTCTTATATTTTATTTCTGTATTTCCTTTACTGATTAATCATCGATATATTAATTGTTCATTTATTTTTCAATTCATTTGTTAAATTTATACCATAGGCTAAGGACAAGTTGAGATATTAAGAATATAGAGCTATCAGGTATAAAAACTGCCCCTGAAGCTGAAAAGATAAGAACTTCTTGGCCTATTTAGTTGCAGGTTACTCTCTTAAACCTAATTGTCTCTTTAATTTTACCCTGTGTCTTCACTTGATTGCAACTCACTGCCTAAAATATAAGTACTCAACAATTCCTGTGAAATTAACAGGAAATTAAATGTTATGTAATTTCTATCCTTTCTTCTCATTTATTTCCAATTTTTCCTCCCTTTCATTTTGTATTCTTCTCCCTGTTTACCATTTCTATTTTTAAAAATTACCTGTCTTTTCTCTTCTGCTTCCTTTATTCTAATGCTACTTTGTTTTCAGATTCATCACATTTATTTGCCAGTTGTAGTTTACCTGCATTTATCAGCCCTCTTAAGTTTTATTTTCCTTTTGCATATGATTTTTTAACTATCCCAGAACATCTTATTTTTTGTCTTGCTTCTGCAGCCCACCTACAGGGACCAGTGGATTCCCACTAGTGCTCAGTAGTTCCATGCAGGTGTTTTCTGGAGCTGAGTGGTCTCTGGCTCTGGTAACACCATTTGGGTTTGAGAGGGAAACAGCTGAGCAGAGATGATGATGAAACTTGACTGCTTCCCACTTTTTGACCCTCTCCTCAAGGAAGATGTGGGTGATGTGAGTAGCGCTGTATGACAGTGTTGTGGGAGATTGCAGGAGACAGATGGTAGGAAGTAAGACACATTTGATTTTACCTTATCCATTTTGCCCAGAGACAGCTGTCGTCAGCTGCTCATCACTATAGTGGAGATTAGCTTACCTTTTGTTTGCTAACTATCAGAACCAATCTCAATCTCATTTATTAAGAGAGAGAAAAACACTTTCAGCCTGTAAACACATTCACCAGGTTACAAATTTTTGTTAAAAGTTAGAAAATATTGATGTCAATATCATCACTGAGCATTTATATCCTGAAAAATCACAATAATTTGGATATTTTAACTTTAATTTTTCAGTTCTGAATTGTGATGTACATTTTGGCCCAAGTCTGTATCTATAGTTCTATATCAATTTCAAGTCAGATCTACCTTAGCTATACCTATTCTGTCCAACTATTCTATACAAAGCACCATAAAAGCTATTAAAAGCAAAAACCAAGGTTGACCTAGTATCTTTCCAGGTAATACCTCTGTATTTGGAGAGAAGGTGGAATACAGGTTCATGATTCTTCATCTGAAAATTCCAAGGCTTGGCGTGTTTTGGAATTTAGAACTTTTAAAATTAAAGATAATAGACCATTCAGGACATAGGCACAGGCAAAGTTTTCATGATGAAGATGCCAAAAGCAATTGCAACAAAAACCAAAAATTGACAAATGGGATCTTATTAAACTAAAGAGCTTCTGCATGGCAAAAGAAACTATCACCAGAGCAAACAGACAACCTACAGAATGGGAGAAAATTTTTGCAATCTATCCATCTGACAAAGGTGTAATATCCAGAATCTATAAGGAACTTAAAATTACATGAGAAAAACAACCTCACTGAAAAGTGGGCAAAGGACATGGACAGATACTTCTCAAGAGAAGACATACATGTGGCCAACCAACATATGAAAAAAAAGTTCAGCATCACTAATCATTAGAGAAATGCAAGTCAGAACCACAATGAGATACCATCTCAAGCTGGTCAGAATAGCTGTTATTAAAAAGTCAGAAAAACAACAGATACTGGCGAGATTGTGAAGAAAAAAGAACACTTTTACACTGTTGGTGGGAGTGTAAATTAGTTAAGCCATTGTGAAAGACAGTGTGGTGATTCCTTAAAGGCTTAGAGGCAGAAATACCATTTGACCCAGCAATTCCATATACCCAAAGGAATGTAAATTGTTATAAAGACACATGCATGTGTATGTTCATTGCGTTACTTTTCACAATAGCAAAGACATGGAATCAACCCAAATGCCCATCAATGATAGACTGGATAAAGAAAATGCAGTACATGTAATATACCATGGAATACTATGCAGCCATAAAAAGGAATGAGACCGTGTCCTTTGCAGGGACATGGATGGATCTGGAGCCCGTTATCCTTAGCAAAGTAATGCAGAAACAGAAAACCACGTATCTCGTGTTTTCACTTATAAGTGGGAGCTAAATAATAGCACATGGACCAATGGGGGGAGCAACATACACTGGGGCCTGTGGGAGGGCGAGGGGGTGGGAGGAAGGAGAGGATCAGGAAGAATAGCTAATGGATGCTGGGCTTAATACCTGAGTGATGGGATGATCTGTGCAGCAGACGACCATGGCACACATTTACCTATGTAACCTGCACATCCTGCGTATGTACCCCTGAACTTAAAAGTTGGGAATAAAATATGGAAAAAACAATAAAAAGGTAATATGAGACATATACTGAATAGAATATTACATCTCCAGGTAGGTTTAGTGTGGAAATTGCTTTTAATATGTGAAATATGAACATTCAGTCTGAGTGAATAAAATACTCAACCTGAATTCAGGTCATGCATTTATACTTTTTCAGCTTCAGAATTTCGTTTTGATTTTTAAAATTATTTCAATCTCTCTGTTAAATTTCCCCAATAAATTTCTGAATCGATTCTCTGTGTTTTCTTGAAGTTTGTTAAGAAGGAAGCCCAGTTTCTTTGAATTCTTTGTCTGAGAGATCGCACATCTTCATCACTTTAGGGTTAGTCTCTGTTGCCTTATATTGCATGTTAGGTGAGGTCATATTTCCCTGAATGTTCTTTAAAAAATTTTTTTTTTAGGGACAAGGTTTTGCTCTGTTGCCCAGGATGGAGCGCAGAGACTATTCAGAGGTGCAGTCATAGCACACTATGGCCTTGAACTCCTATGCTCAAGCAGTCCTTCTCCTTCAGCCTTCCAAGTAGCTGGGATTACAGGCACTCGCCACTGTGCCAGTCCCTGAATGCTCTCGATGCTTGTAGATGTGTGACAGTGTTTGAGTGTTTGCGCATTGAGGGATTAGCTATTTTCATCTACCCAGTCTGGCTTTGTGCCTGTTCTTCAGAGGGCCTTCCAGGATTCTAAGCTGATTGACTCTTGGGTTTCCTGAGCCTGTGACCACTGAAGCTGTCTCAGCACTAGAGGATGCTCTAAGCCCAGGCTTGCCACGAGTCTCTTCAGGACTCAGAAGTTGATGTGGCTTTCTGCCCCAGATGGACCTGGGGAAGACCCAAGAAGTACTGGGACTGTGTGGGAATACTGGCCAAGGACCTGAGTCCGGAAGACTGTTCCACTGGTCCAGATGGGTGTGTGTCCTAGCAGGTCTCTGCATGGGTGGGATGAATTTCTGACTGTAGCAGAATGGGCTGGAGTTGAGATGAGGCCTTCTTGGGATCTGCTGTGGGGCAGAGGCTGGAGAGCCAGCCGCTTGGGGTGTATGTCTCCTAGTAGGTCTCAACACAAGATTGTTCCCTGATTGCAGTGGGAGGGGCGGGAGCTGAGCCTGGGTCCCCATGGGATCTGTTGTGGGGCAGAGGTTGGCAAACCCATCTGGAAGGCTCAGGCTCCCAGGCTGCGAGACATGGATGAGTCTCCCTCTGGGTCCCTGTGCGAGCAGCTCTGAGCTGGGACCTTGGCTGAGGGGCCCTGGAGTGAAGCCACAGGGCAAATCTCAAGTTTACTGCTGAGACCACTGTTAGTATGCAGACAAACCTTTCTGCCAAAGCACCAGTGTACAAGATTCCTTTTGGACCCCTTGGCAGATAGTTTCAGCTGCAGACTCAAGGCCAAACAGGGCTGTAGCCAGGTCCCATGGAGGACTGGACCACTGTCATGCTTGAACCTAGGAGCAAGCTTGTGGCACATCAGCCACCTGGATGTTGGTCTGCACTCTCAAAGCGACCCTCCCAGGTCTTGGGCTCCACCAAGGTTTCACAAACTTTCACCTGAATCCTGAGATGCCGTCAGAATTTGATGATGGATGGATGCGGAATTCTTACTGTCATATGGGGATATGAGCAGGTTACTTTCTATGCCACCATCTTGGTGATGCCACTCCTCTATCCGTGAACACTTTTGATTTTCAAAATTGTGACTTAAGATTGTGGACTTGTTTTAAGATGTACCCTGGTGGGTGCAGTGGCTCTTGCCTGTAATCCCAGCACTTTGGGATGCCCTGAGGCAGTAGGACCACTTGAGCCAGGAGTTTGAGAGCAGCCCCAGACAACATAGTGAGACCCCCCCCCCACAAAAAAATAAAAAATTCAGCCAAGTGTGGTAGCATGTGTTTGTAGTCCCAGCTAGTCTAGGGGCTGACATGGGAGGATTGCTTGATCCAAGGAGGTCAAGGCTGCCGTGAGCTGTTATCACACCACTGCATTCCACCCTGGGTGACAGAACAAGACCCTGTCTTAAAAATAAAAATACTTAAATCAAGTGTTAAAAGGAATTAATTTTGAGTTATATTTAGAAGAAGGGAATGTCACTGTGGGCTGGTGTCAAAAAGGGGATTTTTATCCGATTTTGAAGGTTTAGATGGGAATTTTACTGACTGTCGAATCTTGGGCAACCAGAATAGCACCTGGCACATATCTGATGAATAAATATATGACAGTTGAATAAATCTGTGAAGAGAAGGGGAAGAGCATTCCTACTGGGGAGACTTCAGCCTGAATGTAGCCGCAGAGGATGCAATGAACTTGGTTATTTGTGGGTGATGGTCAAGCCGTCTGTTGTGATTAAGTTGAATACACTGCAGTCCCTGTAGGAAGATGAGGTGAGGCCCGGCATGGACGTGTGTGTGTGTGTGCCTTACATACTTCTTAAGGCTAGAGGATGTGGGCTGGATCTGAAGGCTTGCTCTTAAATGGGGATCCAGGGGATGTTAGATAATAATAGTGGTTTGAAAATAAGAAGATAGAAGACAGTGTTCAGAATGGATTATAGTTGTGTGTTTCTTTTTAGGGATTCCATAATAAATGTGTGTGCATGAAATTCAGGACTGTGTTGAAGAGGCAGAAATTAGTCTGAAGTTTGAAGAAAGAGTGGACATTGACTTGTTGCATTTGGAAAGTGACAGGGAAGAAGTTAAAGATTTCAAATTTCTAATACTTGTTGATCAGAAATAGTGATCCCTTTGGTTGACAGGGAAATTTGGAAAAGAAGCTGGAAAGGACATGATAAACTCACTGATACGCCTTGGCATATTGGTTGGTTTATATCCTTAAAATGTATTTGATGCCTTTTATATGAACATATATGTGTTCATAGATAAAAAGAATGTTCCAGCTCTCATTTAGTTCAGAGCCTTTGAGAACAGTGTAGCAAGAAATAGAAAATCCAACAAGACTGGAGTGTATGTATTTTATGTGCTATTTCCAAGCTGCTTTTGTGCAAGGTTTATTTAAATTTCATTTAAAAATGTAAAAACTGTGTTGAGTAGCTTTAATTCCCCCTTGCACCTCTCAGTATGCATTAGCAATTAACTCTACTTCTCTCAGGTTGATGAATTTGAACTTGATCAATTATTTGATAGTAATTACCGGCACAGAGTGATTATTATTGCCGAAGTGGCTTTCTTATTTCATCTTTCCATATAATTCAGGCCCTTTTCACAGAGGCATGTTTGTTTGAATGCAGAGTATGATTTGCTCTTTTGGTTTCTACCACTGAGGTCAAACATTTTTAGGTTTCTTAACTCGAGTAGTACCGAAACCCTCTGGTATTTTAAACCATCTGGACATGTCCTTCTGGCTTCCAAAAAGAAGGGAGGAATGAGGCTCAATCTTTTTTCCTGTATGAGGCTCAAAAGGTCTCTGATTTTTGTGTTTCTTGGCAACTTCCGTTTCTTTTTCCCAACTCCTGGCAGGGCTTTGCGGCCTCCTTATCCTCCCTTGTAGTCACTGAGCGCTCCCCTTCAGGAAGGTGTGCCTCTGCTGCTGTGACTCCTTAGAGTTCTGAGTAGACTTAGACTAAGGGCTAGCCTTTGCTCTTCTGGTTCTTTAAGCTCTAATGAGATAGAGAGTAATTATTAGTCTGCTTGGGCTGCCATAATAAAGTATCACAGACTGGGTGACTTAAACCAGGGGTCCCCAGTCCCCAGACTGTGGCCTGTTAGGAACCAGGCCCCACAGCAGGAGGTGAGCAGTGGGCGAGCCTTATGGCCTGAGCTCCGCCTCCTGTCAGATCAGTGGGACATTAGATTGTTATAGGAGTGCAAACCCTATTGTGAACTGCACATGTGGCGATCTAGATTGTGTGCTCCTATGAGAATCTAATAATAAATGTAATGCGCTTGAATCATTCTGAAACCATCCCCCACCCCTGTCAGTGGAAAAATTGTCTTCCATGAAACCGGGCCCTGGTGCCTAAAAGATTGGGGATGGGGGTTGCTGATAAACAATAGAAGTCAATTTTCTCACAATTCTAGGGGCTACAAGTCCAATATTAAGCTATCAGCAGGGTTGATTTCTTCTGAGGCCTCTCTCTGGCATGGGAGTGGCTGTCTTGTCCCTGTGTCTTCCCATGGTCCCCCTCTGTACATGTCTGTGTCCTCATCTCTTCTTACAAGGCCTCCAATCATGGTGGATTTGTGCCCACCCTGGTGACCTCATTTTAACTTAATTACTTTTTTTTCAAGACCTATTTCTAAATACAGTCACATTTGGAAGTACTGAGGATTAAGATGTCAATAGATGAATTTGGGGGGATACAATTCCGCCTTTAACAGAAGGAAAAATAGGACATTTGCAAAACTTAAAAAATAAGGAATAAAAAGCAAAGAGAATTTATATTCCTTTGGGTATATACCCAGTAATATGAATCACCCTATTATACACACACATGCACATGTATGTTTATTGCAGCCCTACTCACAATAGCAAAGATATGGAATCAGCCTAAATGCCCATCAGTGATGGACTGGATAAAGAAAATGTGGGGTCAGGCGTATTGGCTCTTGCCTGTAATCCCAGCACTTTGAGAGGCTGAGGCAGGCGGATGACCTGAGCTCAGGAGTTTGAGACCAGCCTGACCAAAATGGTGAAACCCCATCTCTACTAAAAATACAAAATTACCTGGGCACGGTGGCCCATGCCTGTAATCCTCGCTACTTGGGAGGCTGAGGCAGGAGAATCACTTGAACCTGGGAGGCGGAGGTTGTAGTGAGCCAAGATTACTCCATTGTACTCTCGCCTGGGCAACAAGAGTGAAACTCCATCTCCAAAAGAAACAAAGTGTGGTACATAAGGTACCACAGACTACTATGCAGCCCTAAAAAGGAACGAGGTTCATGTCCTTTGCCGGGACATGCATGGAACTGGAGGCCATTATCCTTAGCAAAGTAATGCAGGAATAGAAAACCAAACCCTGCATGTTCTCACTTATAAGTGGGAGCTAAATGATGAGAACTCATGGACACATAGAGGAGAACAACACACACTGGGGCCTATGAGAGGGTGGAGGGTCGAAAGAGGGAGGGGATCAAGAATAATAATTAATGAGTACTAGGCTTAGTACCTGGGTGATGAAATAGTCTGTACAACAAATGCCATGATACAGGTTTATTATCTATGTAACAAAGATGTACATGTAGCCCTGAACTTAAAAAAAAATAGCATATGTGACTATAATTTTTAAAAAAGCAAAGAGAAAAAGAAGGGACAAAACTTGGCAAGGAAGAATGAATGCTTTTGTGTGTGCGCTGTGAGTTACCATCTATAGGACACGTGTTAGTATCGTCTCATTTCTCTCCCAGCATAACATAGGGTATAGGATGCAGTCCTTGATCTCAGATACAGCATAGAGACTCCAAGAGGTTTCCTGTCTTCCTCATGAGTGACTGAACTGACTTGAATCCAGTTCTTTAGACTCTGGCTAGTATTCTTTTCATCGCTCCGAGCAGGGAGGTGAAAAGAAAGTAAACCCTCGTGGGCAAATTCCATGGCCTTTTGTTGTGTTATTTTGTTTTGGAAACTTTGGGGATTAGAGGCATCATCTGCCTGTCAGCCAGTTGTGTTCTTGTTAGCTTTAACATTCATAGTGGAGAAAAATAAACACACAGCCAGAAAGCTGCAACTCGTTTGAGAAGTAAATATAAGTCACAGTTTTTGGAAGTCATTACTATGAAAATTTTCAAGCGTAAAAAAGTAGAGAGATTGGTATAATGAACTCCCATATTCTCATCCAGATTCAATAATTATCAGGATTTTGCCATAGTTGTTTCATCTATCCCTTTTTCCTTCTTAAAGTAAATGTAAGGTTACTTTCACCCCTTTCAGGATGCAACTTTAAACAAATGAAGATTTTCTTACATATCCTTGGTGCCACTCAGAGTTTCCTAATTGCATCAAAAATGTCTTTTCATCATTGATTTGTTCAGATCAGAATCCAAATGATAAGGATATTTGTTGAGCATACCAAATTATGTTTGACAGTACCTTTTATATGTCTCTTGTTCTCAGGGACAATTTGTTTTCAGATCTCTGTAGAGAGAGAGGATGCATTGATTTGGTTCATTTTGCAGTATACTTTGTGGTGATATTGATTTGAAGTTTCAGAGCTCCTCACTGGACAGGGCCTGTAACAACTTTAAAAAAATTACAGTTTTGCTTTAGTTTCGAATGAATTTCCATGGTTTTCAAGAATTGTCCAAACAATGATTTCTTTCTGTGTACTAATCATCACCATATTTTTAAAAGGCTAAAACGTTTGAATATATAAACAAGTAAATACAATAAACATAAAAGTTTTAGTGCATCTTTACAAGTTGGATTGGTATTCATTTCAATGTATCCATGATACTTAACTAACTTACTAACGTTGAGGCATTTCATTTTTGTCCACATGGAACATTGTTTGCTGAGATTATTTTTTAACCACAACTTACAGATGAAAAGCTAGTAAAACAAGTTGTTAAATACTTGCTTTTTTCAAAGGTTATTTTTATAGTTAACAGGAGTGCTGCTAATGTTAGTTAGCAAAGATTGTGAATGCAACTGCTTGATGGCTTTTAAAATATGATAGTCTTCTGTTTTGCTAATAGTTTGTTTCTTCCCATAGGTATAAATGACCAAGGATTGTACAGAGTTGTAGGGGTGAGTTCAAAGGTCCAGAGACTTCTCAGTATGTTGATGGGTATGCCTCTTTTCTAATCATTTTTCCATGTGTTATTTGTATATGTTCATTGATTTCACAGCTTAATATTTCATAGTAATGTAGAGAATACTTGTGATTCCATTCCTCTACTTCCTACAGGAGTTTTCTGCTGAGCAGAGACAATTGAACCACAGAAGTAGATTAGTATTTGCATCGGTATAGATTGATAGATTGTCTGTTACCTCTTACTAAGAAATGAAAGAAAAAAGAATGCACCCCCTGGTTGACTGTCTTCCTGTGCTTGCTTCTCACAGGGAAGTGGCAGTCAGGCCTCTACGCTTTGCGTGGTTTCCAAATAGCCTGTCCACAATTGTGACAGTACATTTGGTTGGACAAGACCACTGGGACTAGCTCATTTTTATGGAGCTTCCAAAACTGTCATTTGACAGCAAGGGTCTGATTCTCAGGGATTCATTGGTATTCACAGTGGCTTGTTTGTAGTTCACACCAGGCTCTCCTCCAGAACCATGCATGCTCCATCTGTGCTGATAACACAGTGTTCTTTGGCGTCGCAGACTAGAGGAAGCCAGAGAGTGAATTCATTTCATTACCCCAGACGTTATGTGAATGACAAAGCGCTTTTACATTACACACTGCTGTCAGTTCATTGCCACCTGTAAGACACTCCATTTCTCCCCCACCCCAAAACAGGCTGCCTCTTGAAGAGTGATGATAACTCATCAGGCTAGAGGGCCTGTGTATCAAACCAATCTGTCATTATGATCTTGCTACGTATTAATTTATTTGATATCTTACTTTCATTAATCAATATTAACAGTGCCCTCAGGTGTGCTGTGAATACATTCCAACCTGTCTGCATCTTAAAGCATTATAGCAAAGACTCATTTTTAGGAAGCATGAGCCAAGTTGAATAAAATCAACTGCCATGCTACGGATAGGATTGCTTGTTTGGCTATATTTGAATTAAGGATTTAATAAGCAACAATCTTTTGTAAGCTATTAACCACAGGAAAAATTGCCCATCATCAGTTGGAGAGCCTTATTAGAATACATTCGCTTCCATAAGCTGTTTTCATTTTCTGCCTCTCTGGTTTAACTTGGGTGTGCAATTTTGGCAGTCAGATTTTCCTTTTTACCATTAGTGGTCTCCAAATTAAATAGACTCAGGTTGCCAGTGGTTCAGTAGCAGCTGGAAGAATTTAATGGGACTACAGCATCTGCTTTTACTTAATTTTAAAATTAGAAACACTTCTTTCATTTCCAAGATGGTGTTATGATGATTAGAACTGGAGGAGTATGTTGATACCAGAATGGGAAATGTGGACTGAAAGGCACATTTTGATGGTAAATTGATCCTAAGGACCTGGCATTATTTTTATTATCATCTTGTTCCTGTTCAAGGAAAGTTTGAAGAAGGGTTTTTCTGTGGTCACCTTGAAGTGTTAAGCTGTCTCAAAATTTGTTGGTCATCTCATAAAATTCTACGTGTACAGCATTGCTCAACTCAGCGTGGTAGTTTGCTCTGCTCATGGGAAATGTCCCAAGCCAGTCCTTAACTTACAAGGTGTTATTAAATATCTAAACCCTCAAAAAATTAATGACCTGGAAAACTGTTTCTACTTTTCATGAGCCTCAGAGTAGAGAAGCCCAGGACATAAGTGTGACGCAACCTCATACATATTGCTGGCAAGGGAAATGCTTATGTTTTCAGTAATATCACTCTGCAAACAGAGGAAAGTTAGAGAATTGATGTGAGACAGTTACTGACTTGTTACCTCCTCATTCATTTAAGAGGGTTACACAATATACCTTTGTTTTGAGTAATCTATAAATAATTCCTACGATGAATTTAAGATTATCAATCAAAAACTTTGGATTTTCATTAACATTAATACCATTTTCTTGTTACCTTATGCTACCAATACAAACCTTAGCCCTTGACAAAATACTTACTGTTTCCTAGTCAATTTAATGTTTCCTAATTTCTTTCCTTTTATCCAGATTGAGTGCTCAAATGGGAATAATTTAATGGCTTTTCCAAAAAAAGGGTTTTAGAGTTTTGAATAGTCATGTCTACATAATCTTAGGGATATTATTTTTCTCCAACCTTTCCCATTTTGCTGCATTGTTACAGGGTTACGTATATATCCTGAAGACGAAAAAATTGTGTGGGTCTGCCCAATTTTTAACTTTGCTTTTTTAAATAATTAGTGTTTATTATTATTATTCTTGAAGGTAATAGGTTTATTTCAACTTTGAATTTTTTTCGAAGAACATTTTGTTTGTAATGCGTTGTCTTTGTAGAAATGGGAAATAATTTAACTTTTAAGTATTTGAGAAACAGTCCTAAGCCAGGTACTATTTTTTGAGGAGAGCTGCCATTTACCCAGTTCTCTGTAGTTCTTGAGAGGTAATTATTTACTTCAGAATTTTTTATTGCCATTTTTACACAAAATACTTTGTATTGTTTGTTGAAGTGTTTTAAGTCTTCTTTACTCGTGTAAAAGTTTATAATGATTTCTAAAACATTATGTGCTTAATCTCTTGCATGTTTTTTCATTTGTCTCTTTTTTCTGGTGTGTTTTTTCCCTTCATATTTCATATTAAAATAGAGAAAAATGTTTCTTTCCATTTTCCTTCTGTCCTTCTTCCTTCTCCTGCCCTTTCTTCCCTCCTTACCCTCTTTATTTTCTCCCCCTTCTTTCCTTCTCTCCTACCTCCCAGCTGGCATGAAATAGCAATGACATTGACCATACAAAATTGTCTAAATAGAGAGGCAGTTATTCTCCTCGAGGCCAGGTAAAGGAGCAGGCAGCTGCCTTCCTCCACCTGGTGATGAGAGGGCATTCTTAGTTGTCTTCCCCTCTGGGAGCCTAAGGCAACTGTCCACTGGATTTCCAGCAGCCTCTGAGCCTTTCCCTGGACCAAGCTTCTTAAGGTGCTGAAAGAACATGCCCATATGAGCAGATGCCTGCCTTTTTCTTCCCTTTTGCAGCCTCTAAGACAGGGTGCACAGATTTGGTAGAAGTTGTTATTGTTTTTGTAAAGTAGAAACAGCACAGTTGGGAAAGGCAGGGAGAAATATCAGATGAGTTGTCTTTGGGTGAGTCATGATTTTTTAGTAAATGGAGTGGGAATGTAAATAGCAATTACAATAGTTCATGGTAGATTAGAACTGATAGGAGGTAGAATTGTTACGCATTATTCCTCCTTCCCTACTTTACTTTAAAACATCAGAGCAAGATAAGAGGAAATTGTGAGAAAATGTGGTAGTAGCTTGTGTGGTCTGGTGAGCTCAGTGGTTAATTCTAAATCTGATTTGCAAGAAGGGCTGGATGACTTTATTTTCACACATAAAACCACAGAAAACAAGAAATGAGAAGAGTTTTACTTGAAAACCATTACCTTGTTTCCTTTGTAGGACAACTTTGTTGCATCGATTGGGGAAAAACGTGAACTAACGTAGCTGAAAAATATCTGATTTTTTATTATACGACATATTTTCAAAATTCATCCATTCATTGTGCTTTTTCAAGTACTTTAAAATTGGACCTAAGTCAGTGTTGAGTAGGGTGCTAGCAGCTGCATAAAATTGCACTTTGCATTTAGGTTGGACTGCAGATTTTCAGTTTCAAAAAAAAATGACCAGTGGTTACGTAAGTGTGAAACGTTCACCCAAATAAAAAGTCAACTCTTTTTATCTGTGCTTGTTAGTTCAGATTTTTAACAAATCCATGAAGTGTCCTTCCTTGGTCAGAAAGGAAGCAAATTGTTTTTGTCTTTCTTATGGTAGATCATATATTCTGAATGAACCCTCCAAATGTATTTTCATGTTTGAATCCCAAAGAATTATTAAATTCTGCCTAGTCCCAGTGCATTTACTCATTGTAAAGGACTGCTAGGGATGATTGAGCTATTTGAAAACAGTGAAAATTTAAGAGAGAGTAACATAGACGCTATGTAGTCATTTGCTTCTGATATGACAGCTGCTTTTTATTCCATGAATTTAGAATGATGGCTTATTTTTCCATGGAAAGAATATGATTCTCAAAATACAGAATCATAATTTGGTAGAAAGCTGGAAATAAAAGATTTCCTTTAGAAGCCTCTTGGATTTTAAAAAGATGGTTTGCTGGTAGCAAGTTGATTGAAAATGTTATCTGACTTGTATGTTAAAATGAGATTTAAATAATTGATTTAATGAGAGAGAGAATATTCAGTTACTGAAGTAATTGGTTGGCAAAGGCTTTAGAACAGAATTATTTAGTCCTAGTTATAAAGGATTGCACCTTTAATCAGGGTGCTTAATTTGATTTCTTGAATGTATCTGTGGCTTGTCTGACAAGCTCAGTAACAAATGAGTTCTGAATTGTAGGAACTGATCAAAATGTAATCAGTGTCAATTGCCATTGTTGTAGTTTATTGCATATTGCTGTCAGTTGCTGTAATCAAGAAATGTTGAAGTGCTTTAAAAGTCTTCAGACCTTTGAGTAATTGACCTCATATGTATGATACTATGGCTGTGAAATAACCATCACTTCCTGTTTTACTTTATCTTCAGAAAGTTTCAACCCAACATTGAGTTATCATCCACCCTTCATCATCCCAAGCCTAAAACTTTTTAAGTGGCATGCATGACTTAATGTGGTGGTCCCATTTTGACAGGTTTTTCTTTTTAGTGTTTTTAAAAAGGAAATACTAACAAGATGTTTCCTTCTCCATGAAGACAAATACAGTATAAGGGAGGAAAAAAACCTTGAAACAACTAGGTTTTTTTTGGTCTTAGTTAAGACATCATCGTGGAGTGAGGGAGAAAGAGTCTTTTCCATGAATCTCTTATTTTCTCCTTTGCATAGTAGGCGTGTAGAAAACCAGGCAGATTGATATTGATGGCTCATTATCATTCGTCATAACCCATTTCCTGCCTCCTCCCTTTGGGCAGGTACCATCACTGCTTGCTTATATTTTTTAGTGACTCAGCAGTGGTAATAACCTGCTACATTTAATTATTTATGGAAATCTGTATACATTCTTCATTTGCCTTGATGCTCTTAATAGTTCTGTGAGAGCATTTACAGTATCTCCATTGTGCAGATGAAGATCTGAAGTTCAGATAGGTTTGGAAGTCGCTTATGGTAGTATGGCTGGGCCAGGTTGTTAGAGGCATGTAAGCCCAGCTTTTTGATACCCATGCTGCTCTCCTCCCCGCCACCATGCCACAGCTGAGTGTACCAGCCCAGAGTTATAAGAGTCATAGATGCCACCATACTCCTTAGGGGTTTGCCTTTCCTGCCATCCTTTCATTTTAGTTCTGCCAGGATTGACGCTTTCCTTTCCACAACCGACTAACTCTCCCATCTCCTTTTTTTTTTTTTTTTCTTGGTACCACATACCTTTTCTTTAGAACTTACTAGCCATTTTGAATTTAATTTTTTTCTTTTACTTTATAAAGGAGCAACCCTATTGACTTATCACTTGAAAGGATGTTTGTAAGAAACACATCAGTACGCACTATTTGGATAAATAAAACTAGTTTAAGTTAGAATGAATGTCTGGAGTGTTACACAGAGGCTTTCAGTACATATTTCCCGGATGAGTGTATATATTATAGTGTTAATGTGAAAGGTTAACTGTAAATGACTTTTTAAGTCTCTGTCTAGTCATTTTCTGTTTTGGTTGATCATATATTAATTTCAGAAAGATAATCTAATGAACAGAAATCCTGAAAATCTGAGAGTAAGTTTATCATCCTTTCACCAGTTTGTTGCCAATTCTGATAGTCATTTTGCCGTTCATGGTGCCACCCGCAATTTTCTGTGTCATAATGATGCAGGATGTTTTTTGCTCCCTGATTCGGCTAAATCCGAGTTTTTGTGTCACCACCAGGGAAAATCAGACACGCGGACACAGTGAAAGGTGAGGAGAGTGGAAGTTATTAAGCTAAAGGGGAGCTTTCAGCAAAGAAAGGGGGTCCCACCAGCCGGCTCCCAACTCTCATACTGAACGCAAGGCCACCACACATGAGTTGAAGAGGTCTGGCTCCTCCTTGGCATAAGGCAGGAATTCCCAGTAGCTCCGCCCTGTTCCCCCAGTGTGCATATGGGCCCTTAGTCTGAGCCACTCCACGTTGATTTATTTCCCTTACTGAGCATGTGTTAAAGACCGAAATTTTCACCGTGGGCATGTTTAGGCAAGCCTCATGTACACAGTGACCTGGGTGGGTCGGAGGTTCTCTGGGGACTCTACCCTTCTTATTTGGCTGTCTCCTGCCTCTCTCAATACACAGTAGGAGAGCAACAGTGCCACCTAAAACAAATCATATGCATACAACTGAAAGTGCCACTTGCTAATAAGCCAAGGCTACTGAGTGATACTGTTAACAACGATGATAATAGCTATACATGAAATACATTGTGGGTGTTGAAATAATACACTATGTCTAATTCTTCCTTACTCCCAACCCGTCTCTTATTTTTTGCTTTGATCTCTACTGCAGATTTTCTGAAGTGCCAGAAGTGTCTAGTCATAGAACATATCTTATAGTATTTTAGAGAAATTGTATATATAATGTTTTCCTAGGAAACCGCAGGATTGTGGTTTCCTCATTTAAAAATGGAAGCTTTGTGAGCTAGACAAGAGGACCTTTGATGTTCAAGGTTTTAATTATTTTTTTGTTGTTTGCTTGCTCACTAGATGTAAAAACGTGCCATGAGGTGGACCTGGAGAATTCTGCAGATTGGGAGGTGAAGACAATAACAAGTGCCCTGAAACAGTATTTGAGGTAAGCGCTTCTCAGCAGCAAGATAGAAGAATGGACTATTGGGGTCTGTAACATACAACAGATGCCAATTGTGTACATAAATATCGATACTTAAATGAAGCCTTACTTTAAAAAGGGAAAATTTCTCAGGTGTCTCAGTGTCCCAGAAAGAAAGGTAACTGATAGATAAACATCAGTAACTAAGTAAATTGCAACAAAACAGGAATTGACATAGACTTGGGTTTTGAAATAGACGTTTCTTGTGGATGTACATTTTAGGAATTAAACACTATGAAACAACTCGTTGAGGCTCATGATGGAATGAAGGCTATTTATTGAATTCATTATGTCTTTATATTTTAGGCTGAAATGATTTTTTAAAGTTTAAATGATTTGAACTTAAGGCTTATGACATGTCAATGCAAAGCTCGTTGAAAAGAAGTTTACTTGGTGAGGTTTTAAGATAAAGTTGTTTTCTATTGATAATAGAAAATATTTAGGACTAGAGTTAGGAGAGGGTAGCATTTTTGATGAATCATTGTTTTTTTTTTTTTTTTTTTTTAAAGAAAATAATGGTAAGCTCAGGGTTAGATGAAGAGCAAGTATATAGACAGTTAAAAAAAATGAAAAAAGATCACAACTGTAATTTTTATATGCTGTGGTTCTGTTGGGGACTTAGATTTTCCATGGCAAACGAATGACCTAGGACCAGTTCTTTTTTTTTTTTTTTTTGGAGATGGAGTCTTGTTCTTTTTGCCCATGCTGGAGTGCAGTGGCACGATCTTGGCTCACTGCAACCTCTGCCTCCTGGCTAATTTTTGTAATTTTAGTAGAGGCGCGGTTTTACCATGTTGACCAGGCTGGTCTCAAACTCCTGACCTCAAGTGATCTGCCTCCCTTGGCCTCCCAAAGTGTGGATTACAGGTGTGAGCCACCATACCCGGCCTCAGGACCAGTGCTTTTTAACCATACATAGGGTTGTTTTCCAGGTAAAAGTTACTTTGGTTCCAGTAGATACATTCAAATCAATATGACTTATTTTGTATTTTTAAAAAATTATGAAAAATTTCAGATACATAAGATGAGAAGTTAGTGTAATGAACCCTTATGGCTCTATTATCCTGCTTCTTGAGTTATCAGCATTCCATCCTTCTTAATTCATTAATCTTTTTACCTGCCACTGTTTTCTTTTTTTTTTTTTTTTTTTTTGAGATAGAGTCTCGCTGTTGGCCCGGCCTGGAGTGCAATGGCATGATCTTGGCTCACTGCAACTTCTGCCTCCCGGGTTCCAGCAATTCTCCTGTCTCAGCCTCCTCAGTAGCTGAGATTACGGGCACTCACCACCAAGTCCGGCTGATTTTTTTGTATTTTTAGTAGAGACAGGGTTTGCCATATTGACCAGGCTGGTCTCGAACTCCTGACCTCAGGTGATCCACCCACCTCAGCCTCCCAAAGTGCTGGGATCTACCTGCCACTTTTTATAGATAATACTTTAAAGATTTTCTGAAACATCGTATTACTGTACCCATAAATATTTGAGTATCTCAAAAACTCTTTTTTTTTTTGAGATGGAGTCTTACTCTGGAGTGCAGTGGCGCAGTCTCAGCTCACTGCAAGCTCCACCTCCCGGGTTCACTCTATTCTCCTGCCTAAGCCTCCTGAATAACTGGGACTACAGGCGCCTGCCACCATGCCTGGCTAATTTTTTCATGTTTTTTTAGTAGAGACAGGGTTTCACCGTGTTAACCAGGATGGTCTCGATCTCCTGACCTCATGATCTGCCTGCCTCGGCCTCCCAAAGTGCTGGGATTACAGGCATGAGCCATTGTACCTGGCCTCAAAGAGTCATTTTTTAAAAGTCAATCAGAATATATTATGCACAACAAAATTAATATCCAGCATTCAGTCTATGTTCAATTTTTACCAGCGGTCTTCAAAAAAGCCTTTTTATATTTGGTTTAAATCCTGCAGGATTTAAACTGTGCCAACATTTCACTTGGTTGATAGGTTTTAAGGTTCTTTTAATCTCTGAATTTCCTCCCGTCCTCCACCACTGGCATTTATTTGTTGATGAACCTGGTTCAGTTTTGATTATGTCTTCATGATAGCATTTAACATGTTTCTTTAGCCATCCTGTGTCCTGTAGATAAAGATTTTTCAAATAGGCTTTGTTAGAGTCAGGTTTTCTTTTATTTCAAGAATACATTGTATTGGTGGTATATTTTTTCTGTTGTTTACCATCAGGTAGGCTGGGTTGTATGGTTGTCCCACTTTTTAATGATATAAAATTTATCCGTGGGTAATAGGTATGTATTACCTATTTTCAAGTGCTTTATGTAAAGAAGATGTTTTCATCTGTTCTAAATTTTTTCTTAAACTATTATGTGCATTATTGTTATTCCTAATTGATAAAGGGATGTATACTTATATCAGTATTGCCACTGATAGTGACTAACTGTGGTTTAGATGAGGATTATGGTAAAAATGAATCTTGTTACTCCCAACCCTAGGATAAGAATTTAAGTTCCCTGAAGATAGGCATCTTTTAAGTCTTGTTCACTGCAGTATCCCCAGCAACTTGGAGCTGTACCTGTGGCTGAGAAATTAGAACAGTGGTTCTCAACTGAGGATGATTTTGCCCCCCAAGTGGGATGTTTGGCCATGTTTGGAGACATTATTGATTTTCACCATTGCTGGTTTGTAGTGCTCCTGGCATCTGGTGGCATCTGACATCCTGCAGTACGTAGGACAGCCCACCCTCCCCCCACAAAGAATTATTTGATTCAAAATGTCAATATTTCTGAGATTGAGAAAGCTGTATTAGATGCAGGAAAGAGTAGGTAAGGGGTATAAACATACAATGAATTGCACATGTTAACTTGACCAGAAGAAGTACTGCCACTCTAGGAGATCGCTGTAAATCCGTTTTACTGTTTGGTAGACTCGTAGCAGTGCAGGTAAAGGGATTGACTGAGATGATGGAACACTAAGGCTGGAAATCCACCTTTTTGGCAATAAATTGCATTCTTTTTTCTCCATTCCATATGGTTCTTTTCTTTTGCTGTGTGGGAGGAATTTGTTTAATAAACTAGAGGCTCTTTTTATTTAGTACATAGGATTTCTTTTTGGATCTTGATATTCTCAGAAGCTAGTTCCTTATTGCCCCTGGTCTTGTGTTGCTTTTTCTGCCTTTTTATTTTATTACCTTGCTTCATCCTATGGAATTTCACTTTTAAACAAACATTGCCTACAGAACGACATTATGAGATGTTATTATTATATAACTTCACTTCTAACAAAATACACATTCTGCCTGAATGTGATAAAGTGAATTATCATAAGATGGCAGATGCCTTGGGAGATTTGAAAGTTGGGTTGCTGTTCTTTTCCCCTATGTTATTTTTAGCGATGGAAAATGCAGTAATTAGGATTTAATTGACACTTAAAAAAAAATTTTGGTGATGCATCAAATGGGATAAAACTGAGTTTTTATCTACCTCCATTTTGGCAACAGGGTTCTGGCCCAAGCAAGTGTATTTCTTTCTGCATGAGAGGTAATACAGTGTGATGGTCAAGAGCAGGAGGTCTGGAGCCAGCCTGCCTGCCAGGGTTGGAGCCCCAGCTCTGTCACTCACGGCACCATGGCGTGAAGCTGAATATAGCTTTTCTCACCCAAAAAAGCTCTTGCCCTTGAATTCTTCTCACTGCAAATAACCCAGCCATCTTATTGGATGGGATGGTGGAGGTGGAGGGAGGAAAACAGCCAAAGCCCCAAAGCACCAAACTAAAACAAGAAGCAGGTCCTCCAGGGTCTTGGAGAGGGACAAGTATATGCAGTGGACTGATGCGTCGCATCTCCCTTTTCCTTCTACTGACTTGAGGCAATGTTTTTTTTGGTTTTACTTCTCATGTTTTAGAGAGCTGAATACCAGCCCTCTGAATGATTTCTTATCTATGCAGACCATTATTTTGATTTTCAGAAACATGTTCGTTACAGCAGTTTTCTGTTGTGAGGGGACAAATGAGTGGTTTTGTGATGTTTCTAGTCAAATGATTTTACCTGGAGGAAACTTCTTTTAAGCCTGGAAATTGTAATGGGACTTTTTGGGAGGGAAATGCCAGCTTAGGTAAATATTATGATTTATATCCCCCAACAGATCCCAACGAGTGGCAAAGAGAGGTGGCTCAGAAACATGTCAGGTGGGAGGCTGAGAGTTGCAGTGACTCAGCATAATACATTCTGTATGGGGAACTTGTCGTTTTTATGGCTGCTTCCCTAATGTTAACAATATTTATTTTCTTACGCTGTATTGCTTAGCTAGACATATGGCAATGATACAAGTAACTTGTAGAAGATATTCAGATACAAATTCATTTTTATCGGAAAAGAAATGTTTTTCTAAGGGTTCTCAATCCCCCCGACCAACCCCGCTTTTCTTTTCAGTACCCTTTAACTTTCCTTCTCTGCTAGATAACCATTTTTCTTCTTTGTTACCTCCTGCTTTTCCATATTTTGAAACAAACCTCCTGAAGACTTTCTTTGGATTGGCCCTTTTTTCTCCTTATTTAGCCTGTGGTATAGTTGATTTTTTTTTTTTTTTTCATTTTCTTGGTGAAATGGGAGTGTAGGGGAAAAGGAGAGGGAGGGGAAATAAGAGCAGGACTTTTTCACTCGTGCATTAAATTTTAGTTTCTGGTTGTCATTTTGTGTTTGTATGTGACTATAGCATTTTAAATTGTATGTAAGGAATATATGTACCTAAACATTTTTTTCTTTGATTTTTCAATTTTCTTTTCAAAACATTAAAAAAAAAATAGAGACAGAGTCTCACTTTGTTGCCTAGGCTGGTCTTGAACTCCTGTCCTCAAGTGATCCTTCCGCCTTGGCCTCCCAAAGCAGTGGGGTTACAGGTGTGAGCTACCATGCTTGGCCTATTTTTATTTGTTTTTTTAAGACAGCTTTATTGAAACATAGTTGACATACAATAAGCTGCATATAAGTTTGATATATGTGTACCTCTGAAACTTACCACCATAATCAAGATAGTGACCCTATGCATTATTACCCCCAAAAGTTTCCTCCTACTGTTTGAAATCTCTCACCCTACTGAAGTAGCCTCATCTACTGATACGTCACTTTACAGTTCCTGTAATTTTATATAAATAGAATTATACAGCGTATACTTGAAATCGGTATTATTTCACTTAGAATAATTAGATTCATCTATGTTGTAGTATATACCACCAGTTCATTCCATCTCACTGCTAACTAATGGATGATTTTATAGATAAACCAGCATTTAAAAAAATCAGTTCATCTGTTGAAGGATATTTAACTTGCTTGTAACTTTTGGCTATTGCACATAAAGCTGCTAAAAGCATTCATATACCTATGTTTGAGTGGACATAGGCTTTCATTTCTCTTGGATAAATCCCAGGAGTGGAATATTTAGATCATGTGGTAAGTGTATGCTTAACTTTTTGGGAAACTAACAAACTTTCTTCCTAAGTTGATGTATTTCTTTACATCCTCACCAACACTGTACAAAAGTTCCATTTCCTTTTCATTCTTGCCAACTCTTAAGCTGGTCAATCTTTTTCATTTTAGCCATCCTAACAGGTATTTGATAGTATTTCATTGTTCTTTTAGTTTGTACTTCCCTAATAACTAGTAATGTTGAACTTTTTTTCTATGTGCTTATTTTCCGTTTATATATTTTCTTGGGTGAAGTGTCTGTGCATATCTTTTGCCCAATTTTTTACAACTTAGATTGTGATATTATTGTGTTTTAAAAGTTAAAAAAATATATTTTGAGTACAAGTCCTTTCTTAGATACCTGCTTTGCAAATATTTTCTTCATTCTGTGATTTCTCTTTTCATTCTCTCAATAGGTGTCTTTCAAAGAGAAGTTTTAATTTTGATGAAGTCTAGTTCATCACTTTCTTTTTATGGACTGTGCTTTCGATGCTATATTAAGAAATCTTTGCACTTATTCAAGGTCACAAAAGTTTTCTTCTGTAAGTTTTATAGTTTTAGGTTTTACGCTTAGTTCTATGATCCATTTTGAGTTAATTTTTACATAAGATATGAGGTATGAATTCAAGTTCATTTTTGCATGGGGATCTCCAGTACTTCTAGTACAATTTGTGGGAGAGGGTATTTCTCCTAAATTGTCTATTGATATGATCATACAGTTTTCTTTTTGTTTGGTGAAGTATATTGATTTTTAGATATTATGCTAGTATTATATTCCTGTTATAAACCCAACTTGTGATATATTATTTTATTTATCTTGTGGAATTTGATTTAGTAACATTTTATTTAGAATAGTTGCATCTGTGTTCATGAGTGATATTGGTCTGTAGTTTTCTCATAATGCCTTTCTCATAATGTGTTTAACTTTGATATTAGGATAAAGTTTACCTCACAGAATGAGTTAGAAATTATTCCCTCTTCTATTTTATGGAAGAATTTGTATAGAATCAGTAGTTTTTCTTTCTTAATTGTTTGGTAGAATTCATTCAGTGACATCATCTGGCCCTAGTTTTCTAACTGGCAATATTTTTAATTGCAAATTCAATAGGACTACTCAGGTTATCTGTTTCTTCTTGAGTGAACTTTGGTGGCTTGTGTCTTTTAAGACATTTGTCCATTTCATCTGAATTGTTGAATTTATGGGCGTAAAATTGTTCATAGTATTTTATTTTTGATAACTTCAGAATCTGCTCTGATTCTGTAGTCACCTTTCTCATTGCTGGCATTGTTTATTTTCTCTCTTTTATTTCCTAATCATTCTGGCTAGATTCATCAATTTTACTAATTATCTTAAAGATACGGTTTTGGATTAATTTATTTTCTCTATTTTTCTGTTTTCTATTTCATGGATTTCTGCTTGATTTTTATTTCTCTTCTTCTGCTTACTTTGGCTTAATTTACACGTTTTTTTTTCCCCTCATAGCTCATTAAGGTACAAAATGAAGTCCTTGGTTTACCACCCTTCTTCTTTTTTAATATAGGTGTTTAGTAGCATAAAATTTCCTCTTAGTACTGCTTTACCAACATCCCTCAAATTCTGATATGTTGTGCTTTTATTGCATTCATTTCAGAATACTTTCTAGCTTCTCTTTCGAGTTTTCCAGCTATCTTTCTGTTACTGATTTTTAATTCAATTTTTGTTATAATCAAAGAAGAAACTCTGTATGACTTAAGCCCTTTTTATTTTTGAGATTTGTTTCATGGCCCAGAATATGGTTCATCTTGGAAAATAAATGGCCTGTATGTGCTGGGAATGTGTGTTCTGCTTTTGAGTGGAGTGTCATTTAGGTGAAGGACATGCCGATTGGATTAAGTTGGTTGATATTTTTGTTCAAATCTTCTGTATCCTGATTTTTCTACTTGTTACTGAAACAGAGAGGTATTTAAATCTCTGATTATAGTTGTGTATTTGCCCATTTCTCCTTGTAGTTCTGCCAGTTTTTCCTTGGAGTGTTTTGGGGCTCTCTCATTAGATCTATTAACATTTAGTATTGTTTTGGCTTCAAGACGAGTTGACACTTTGTCAATATGAAGTGGCCTTCTTTATTCCTGGCAACATTCTTGGCTTTGCATATGTTAAAAAATTTTGTTTGTGCGTCTTTGATTTTTAAAAAAAATTTGAAGCAGAATGTCTGAGTTACAGGATTGTAACCTCTTAAAAGTTCTTAATATCTTGCGAGATTACCCTCCAGAAAGGCTGTACAGACTGACACTTGTCTAGGTATTCTTTAAGTGTTTATAAAGCTAGTTGCTCTGGTCTTTTATAATTTTAAGATATGTAGCAAGGTGGACTGAACTGTAGCATTCTGTTGATCACAGGATAAAATAAACTACCTTATGTAACTTGTTTTGTAGACTATGAAAATGCTGTGTATATTTTTAAAGTTGTCATCAATTTTATTTCATCTCTCATAGGCATAAAGATAAATTCTTATTTTTGTAATATATTTAAGCAGAGAGGATTTGAGTTTGTTTAATGTTTTCTATGTATTTTTTGTGGAATCTTCAGCTAATATCTTAGGGATGATGTTTCAAAATTGTTTGCTTACATTTGATTAGATAGTAAGTATGTTTGGCTTTAAATACATTAATGTGTAGAAGGAAGTCTTATATATCAAACCAGATATTCACAAAGGTACTGTCCGAGATTAGATATGAAATACTGTATGCTTAGGTCTAGTAGGGATTTGTGGCTGCTTAGGCTTTGTTAGTGCTTGGTGTCAACAGCAGTTGATAAAGTGATCTGTTCGATTTATGTATCTTTTTTGATATGTAAAGATATTCCCTAGGGAAGTTTTACACATTAATTAAGAAATGCATAACAAATTTGACATCTTTTCATAAAAAAACTCAAAAGTGACTTGTTTGGATTTATTTGATAATTCTGAGCTGTTCTTTTCACACAGGAGCCTTCCAGAGCCTCTCATGACCTATGAGTTACACGGAGATTTCATTGTTCCAGCCAGTAAGTATTATGTAAAGGTCATAGGAACAGTTTTGTAGTTGGTAGGGAGCATAAACTAAAAATTTTCATATGAAAAATTCAACTTGTTGTTACTGCAATTTGTGTTAAAAATAGAAATCACTTTAAATGATGTTTGGTCCCTCCCCCTATCATTAGAAGGTGACTAAAAGGGACAGTATATTCATTCATTTGTTCACATGCATTAATTATTTCCTACTATGTTACTGGATATGTAAAGCCAAGACAGGATTCTTGTCTCCATGAGACAATTCCATAGCAAGTACCGGGCCTTACTTACTCCTCATTATACTAGAAAATGTACAATAATGGCATGAGCAAAATGCTGAGGGAACACAGAAGTATTTAACTTGTGAAAGGTTGGGGAGATGAGAAAATTTGGAAAGATTAGTAGTTTGGAGATGGCTTCACATAGAGAGATACTCAGATCTAAATTACAGACAGAAGGAATATTATGAGATAATGCCAGAACCCCAAACAGTATTTGATGCAGAGTGACTAGTATGCGATCAAATGTTAAATGAAAAAGGCCTATAGTTGGTGGAATTTTGTGATTGATTTTTTTGTGAGTCATACTCATTTGAGGTTTTCTTGTTTTCTGTTATATGGCTCACTTTTTATATTTGACGCGTGTTGTTTAATCATCATAGTCTTCTGAAGTACACTGGTGTTAGGTATTTAATAGTGAAGGAAATGAAGGTTGATACATGTTAAGTAACTTGCCAGATTATAGGGAACCTTATTTAAAATTCAGAACCCTAGTTCCACGAGTTAAAACCTGCAGTATTGGTTTTTACAGGTGCACTGACAGTAGCTGTAATTGTATTTTCATTTCCTTTTATTTTCTCCTCTTGGATGTATTCCATAGTTTAATCTGTTGAAAAACTTAGAGCATTCCCATTGGGACCAATGTTACTGCTGCCTGAACATTGCTTTAAATGTTACCTTCTTGTGAGGTCCCTGGTCCAGCCAGTGTAAAGGTTCCTTCTGTGTTGCAGGAAGAAGTAGTGTGTAGGCCCCATTAGACTCTACATAGAAAACAGGCTTTTTCAAAAACTGGGTTCTATTCACTTCTGTTTTCACATGGGGAGAGGATTTTTTTAAAAAGAGAATTTGTGAGATCGAGGGAGTGGGGGAAAGTTTTCTCGGCAAAAACTCAAGTAAATGCTTAGTTGTTTTGATTTCTTCCCTGTGGCATTTTTGGCAAACTGGGGAAAGAGAAATTAAACTTAATTGGAGGACAGTTGTTTCATGTTGTTTGCCTTGGAGACTGGAAACAGCAGAAGAGTGCCAATTTTAATCTAGAATCCTTTGAGAATTAGAGAAAGATAAAGTGATTATGGAATACGGTTTTAAATGACCACAATCATTAGTATTATCATCATGCCCCTTTACTGATGGCAGTGTTTTTGAAATTTGAATATCAGTGTGTTTTACCAAATGAAGAAGTTCCTAAGAGCTAGGAGCTTACATCTTATGAGGTAATAAAATCTGTGATGGTAGAAAATAAGTTTAAAGAGTTTGTTGAAGGCATCTTTGAGCAGAGTGGTGAAAAGGATTGTAGAAATGCAGACAAGATCATCACCTGTTGGACCAGTACCTTGTGTTTTGCTTCCTGACTTTGTGGGAATGCTGCGATAGTCTTCACAGCGATTTGGATAACAGGACGGTCAGTGTTTCTACTGTAATCACTGCCATGGATTTGCACCTAAGTGCCGTTATGGTTGGAATGGGACCTGTAGTAACTTGATTTAATGAGAAAAAGTACATGTATTAAATAGGTGTATTTTAGGGGCCAACGTTTCCAATGTAGACTTCAAGTTTTTATTTTAATCTCTTGAGTACCCTTCTCTGCACTCATTGCCTCTTTTAGAGAGTGTGGGAACAGATCTTCCTGATCTTTTGCATATGGACTTTTAAGTATCAAATGAAATAGTTACAGAAATCAGGTGGCCAAAATTCGTCTCCCCTTTTGAATGCTGTTGGAAAATCAGGATTGTGGTTAAGCTGTAATTTTCTGTGAACAGTGAGACAGCTTACCTTGTTTTTGCTCGTGTCTGTTAGCTGAACTGACTGCTAAAATTACAAAGCATCAGCAGTCTTTGTTACCACCTCTCACACCAGCTTGAAAACTAATTTTTGATTCTTCTCAGTCATGTGCAGTGGTTTCCATCTGTTCTGTGGCGATGAGATAGTCTCTTCTCTTCTGCCCTCCCTGCTGAGAGTTCTCAAGGTTTCTCTTGGTCCCATCATTTTCTCTCATCAGTTTCTTTCCTGTAGTTTCCTGTCGTGAACCTCCGTGTTAATTTCTAGGGTTCATGATACAAATATAAATTTCATTTCTATTTTGTCACCACAAAAGGCACATTTGTTTTATGTTCCTTGTTCTAAAAAAAAGCAACTTACTTCTGTCAAAGATTGACTGCATTGGAAAAGTTAAAAAATTTTTTTCTTTGAGAAAATTAAGAGTTAATGTAACTTTCTCCATTAGCTGAATTCCAAACTAAACTTATAAAAGGAACCAAGTAGACGATCCATCTTGGGGGAGACTATAATGGACTTTGGACATGGAAATTTGTAAGACGAAAAGGCAGTTAACTGGTCCATGAGGAATACAAAAGATTGTGTCCACTACAGGAAGGCTAGCAGGCAGGCGTCTAGCTGAATGTCTTACTGCGTGATGTGTGTTACCTTTGAGAACGTTGTGTAAGCCATGATCTGTGTGTCAGCCTTTTGGCCTCAAAGTCCTTGCTGTATCATGTTGATAAGAGTGGACTCATGCCTCAGGGTTGGAGTCATGGTGCTTAGTACGAGAATGACAACTAAAGGCTGAATGCCTGTTGCATCAGAAGAAAAAACTCTTCACTGTCACTTAAACCAAAACACTCATGTTGCTATGTTCTGTGTGCTTTCTTCCTGTAATCAAGTTACTTGGGAAGCAAAATCATTACCACAAAGATCTTTGGTTATTTATCATGAGAAGCATAACTATAATCGGATCCAAGACATTGGTGTTTGCCTAACCAGAATGTTCTATCCTTTTTGATAAACCTACCTGGGAAGCAAGACAAAAATCATGTGATTCTTGCTGGGGAAGGGCTCAGGAACCCAGGAATTAAGGGAACTGAATGCTTAGTGGCATGCCTCGCTCTTAGCCTGATGTATTCATTTCACAGTAGATGCGAACGCCACAGGAGAAATGCAACACTTGATGTCTGTTGACTGAAGCCCTTTATCCCTTGGGAAGTGCTTGGATGGTTACTGCTAATGCCTTTCTAAAATTACAGTATCATTGACTTTTGACATTTCAATATTGAAATAATTTAGCATTTATCTGCCTTGTGTCTTTGATAAGCTCTACAATCACATCTTTTTCAGTTTCTGTTAGTTGGCACAGCATCATAAGCAGATGGACATTACAGTGTGGTAGATGCTGATTTGTAGTTACACAATTAAAATGCCTTTTCCACTACAGTAAGCTCCTAATTCCCTGGCATATTTCAGGAATTTGGTATTATGATTAATTTAGTATTCTAGTTTTTTTTTTTTTTTTTTTAAAGGTAAGCTGGCTGTTCATTCTTTGTCAATCACTAGCAATTAAAATAAAATAAATTGTGTTAGCATAAGCAACTTTAGATGACTTATCTTCAAAAACTTTTTGGAGTACCTTTAAGGTATTATGTTGTAGCTACATAGAAATACTTGCTAATAGAAAGCTCTGATTAATTTCAAAACAAAATAGAGAAAAAAATGGTTTTATTTTAAAAGCCTAGAGTATATTTTTTGAAGAAGAAGAAGAAGAGGGAAAAAGACTTGGCAGGAATGGATGTGTGATTTTAAAATAGATGAGGACGGGCTAGCAGGAGAGGCACTGAAGATAGTGAAAGGTTTTGACTCTATTTTTCAAAATCAATTTCACTATTTTGAGAAATGAAGAATGTAATTCATAGAGTGTGGGAAACTTTCTCTAGCTTGTGTTTCTAAATAATGAATCCTAAAATATTTAAACTAGGTTGTCACTGGAAAAAGATCATTATTAATGGCAAGATAGACTCACAAGTAGTAGTAGGTTTTTAGTGCAAAGTTTTCCAAAGTTTTTAATTTTTGCAATGTAACATTCTTATCCTCAGTGGTTATTCCTTTGGAATTTCGACTATTTTGCAGAGTCTCTGCTTTAATTCTATTTTTAAAAATCAAAGCTGTGAACAGAAATTGTTACACTGTTTTTATTTTTGCCAGTGTTGATTAATATCTTGGTTTTTATACCAGATTAAGAACTGGGTTATAATTTATTACCTAATCCTTTAGACAGTTGTGTTTTTGTTTTCAGTGATTGTGTTCTTTACGTGCCTTTTAATTTCTTAGCCTTTTTACATCCTTTCTCTTTAGCAACAACTGTCTCAGTGTTTTCTATTGTAAAGTATCATTTCTCATTCTCAAACACTTATTAGGGGTGTAAACTGGAACAACCTTATCTTTACAAACATTGGAAACAATCTAAGTGTTCATAAAATCGATGGTAAGGTGCTCCATTTAATGATACTGAAAAATGTCCATGATATATTAAATAAAATAAAATAAGTTGTTTAGGCATTTCATTACAAAAAAAAAGGAAGGAAAACTCTGCAGGATTTATACTTAAAATTTACCAGTTTATTTTAGAATGAGATTTATTATGGGTAGCTTTAAGTGAACTTTTTGTTGAAATATAACATAGGCTCAAATCAGTATACAGCTTAATGAATTTTCATGCATAATCAGCCCCAGATCAAGCAATCAAACATCATCAGAAGCCCTTTCTCATGCCCATGTGGTCATTATCCACTCCCTTGAAGTGTGATCACTCTCCTGACATTCTAGGTTGGGGCTGCAGCATTTGAACTTTATGTAAATGGAATCAGAGTATATTCTTCTGTAGCTGGTTTCTTTTACTCATTTTGTGAGAGTCATCCATGTTGTGTGAAATATTCCTTCGTTTTCATTGCATTCTGTTTGAAGAAGCCACAATAGATTTATCTCTTCTACTGTTAATGAACATTTGGGTGGTTTCCAGTTTTGGGCTAATAGAACGCTGCTGTGAATATAGGAGTATGTGTCTTTTAATGCGTGTTTATGTGCATTTTTCCTGGTTATATACCTATGAGTGGAATTTTTGGGTTGGTCATAGGGTATGTGTTTGTTCAGCTTTAGTAGATAACTGCCGAACAGTTCTCCAGAGTGGTTGAACCCTTTAATGACTCCCATCTAGTTAGCATATGGAAGTTTCAGTTGCCTCATGTCCTTGCCAAAGCTTAGTATTCATTTAAAGCCATTCTGGCAGGTGAATATTACTCTTTCATTGTGGTTTTAATTTCTGTTTCACCGTTACAGGTTTATTCTGTTTTCATAGGTTTTTCACAGGAATAAATCTTTTGTGAAATTCCTGCCCCAGTCTTTTGCCCATTTGTCTGTTAGATTGTCTCTTTTTTCCCTGATTGGTTTGTAGTTCTTTCTAATCTGATTGCATGCTGTTTCTCATATATATATATTTCAGATACTTAGTACTTTATACTAAGGTCATTTTCTCTGTGTTGTCCAAGATTTTAGTATTACAAGTATTTAATTTTTGTCATAAGGAAAAAAACTATTATCCTTTGGAAAAAAAAAATGTCCCTTTCTTGATCTGCTTTACCTCTCTTTCCCATTCTCTTGTTTTTTACTTTCTGAGCAAGTGTTCTGAACTCCCACTCTTCACCCCTTCTCCAGCAGCTCCCTCTTTGTTTAACCCCCTCATTTTAGTAGAAAGGGGCTCTCAGTTGATAAACCTGGTGATACCCAGGGCCCTTCTCCCAGTCTTTCCATTCCTTGACCTCTCCTTAACTCTCGAGTCCACTGGCTGTGCCCAGCCTTTGCAGGTTTCTTCTCAGTTGCCTTCCTGATGACATCAAAGCTCCCTGATCCTCCCACCTCCTCCTCCTCCTCCTCCTTGGTTGCATTGCCTGCTTGTCTTAGCCCTTGACTTCACGTCTCCCTGTACCTCTTTGGAGCCCTTTTCCCCGCAGTGCCCTCAGTTAGCTTTCTGTAGAAGTTGGGCAGCTTTGTCCATGAGCTAGTGGTCACACCTCCTGGAGAACGTTTCTAGCCTTGATCTCTAAAGCCTCCTACTGTTTCCATCTACTGCTAGAGACCAGCCATTTGAATGTTACTTTCTCCATTCCCTCCACCATCATCTCCTTCCTCAAGACAGCTTTGGCTGCTATGTTTCTGTCTGTTGGTGGAATTGGCCCTGTTATCAGACAACCCAGATGTGAAACACTGCTCATCTCTGCCTTCTTCCTTCTGACCCACTGCTAGTCTGCTGCTGAAACCTGTCAGTTCTGCTTCTTCCATGGTAGTGCTCAAATAATAATAGTAACATGAACAACAACAGTAATAATGGCTAACAGTGATTGAGTGCCCACACGTGCCAGCCACTGAGGCTAAGTGCTTTGTGTATGTTATAGCATTGAATCTCATAATGGCCTCTTAAGATACTGTTTTCATTTTGCACATGAGGGAGCTGAGGCATAGAGAGGTTAGTTAGGTAATTTGTTCAAGACCACTCAGCTATCAGTTAGGAGCAGCGATTCCCAGGTGTAGTGACGGTCCTGACATACAATCTTTTGACTTTACGATGGGCTTACTGGGATGTCCCCCCATTGTAAATCATAGGGCATCTATACTTCTTTGTTCTACCTCCCTCTTTGTAGTTCTACCACCTACCTCACTCCCTTTATTTATTTATTTATTTATTTATTTATTTTGAGATGGAGTCTCTCGCTATCACCCAGGCTGGAGTGCAGTGGCGCTGCAACCTCTGCCTCCTAGGTTCAAGCAATTCTCCCACCTCAGTCTCCTGGGTAGCTAGGATTACAGGTGCGTGCCACCACACCTGGCTAGTTTTTGTATTTTTAGTAGAGATGGTCTCACCATGTTGGCCAGGCTGGTCTTGAACTCCTGACCTCAAGTGATCTGCCCACCTCGGCCTCCCAAAGTGCTGGGATTACAGGCATGAGCCACCATGCCTGGCCACCCCTCCTTTCATTTCTTATTTCTTGTCTCCCAAATAACTGTTCCCTCCTAACTAGTTCTTTTTCCCATTCTAATCCATCCTTTAAAAAAATATGAGGCATATCTTCCCCAAATTTAACTCTATTCATATCCCTTTCTTGTTTTATTTTCACTTGACTAATTTAGAAGCCAACAGTGAGACAACTTCTTCATATTGGCCTTTGCAGACCAGAGGTGGCCTCAGGCTACCTTTCGTAAGAGCTGTCTCCACACCGGCCCTGTGCTTTTTGTCATGCTATTTACTGAATCTGGAATGTTCCCCCTGCCTCTCAGTCCTGCCTTTCCTTGAACCCTTCCCCATTCTTCAGGACCCAAACTTCAAGGACTGTCCATTATGCGACCCTTCCTGAGCTTCCCTGGCCAGCCCTAAGTGAACCTCCGAAGCCATTTCTAACCTTCTTTTCTGTCAGCAGTAAAGTTAGAACCTAATTCTCTTTTGTTGCTTCTTTGACACCTGTGAAAACTAGCAAAATCTTCAATAACAAACATTTTATTGATTTGATAGTTTTCCAATCAAGAACACAATAAAGGGAATTGGGGTACACTGTTAATAAGAGCCACGTATAATAATTCCAAAGTTTGGGGGTTAAGGGAATGGGTTAGTTTCCCAGGGCTCTTGGAACAAAGTACTACTATTAACCAAGTGGCTTCAAAGAATCGGCATTTATTCCGTCACAATTCTTAGAGACTGGTAGTCTGAAATCAAGATGTTGGGAGGGCCGTGCTCCCTCTGAAGGCCGTAGGAGGGATCCCTCCTTGCCACTCATAGCTTCTGGTGGTTGCTGGCAGTCTTTAGCATCCCTTGGCTTGTGGGTCCTTCATTCCAGCCTCTGCCTCTGCCTCTGCTGTGGCAGGACAACGTCCCCTGTGCTGTCTGTACATGGCCACTATCCCTCTCTTTGTTTTCTTATAAGGACACCAGTCATATTGGATGAAGAGGCCCCACCCTACTTCAGTTATGATCTCATCTGAACTGACATCTGCAACAGCTCTCTTCCCAAATAAGGTCGTGTATTAAGCACGCCTTTTTATTCTGATGTTTTGACATCCGGGGCCTCACTGACCTGAGGAAGCTGCCCCTCCCAGGGCTAGCCAATTCCTGGAGATATTAAACTTCTGCAGGCTTTTCACGTGGAATTCTCCAATCCAAAATCCCGTGACCCCCCTCCGCGCCAGCCTCCTCTGCGAGCCCTTACACTAGGCTGTATTCTCCTGCCCTTATGACTTCAGTCCCGAGTGCCAGCAACTAGGGACAGCCCTTGCAACGCAGTGCCCACTGAAGTAATTTAAACCAGCCAGTCCTTGACCTGCGCACCCTGCCTCGCCCATTCCTTCCTGCAGAAACTACAGTAGAGGCTTTGCCCACATTCCCCGTTCTCCCTCTGCTTCTTGATCGACGTTGGTGCTTCCCCACATGGCTCTGCACAACATGCCATGCCGTCTGTTTCTAGGGCTCTGTGAATCTAAACTTTTCCTGACAGTCATTTTCATGCATGCCTTAGCATACCTGATGACATTAAATCCCACGTACAGTTTAAAACAGCCACACTCTGAGTTCTAAGGGCTAGAACTTCAACATACTTTTTTGGGGGGCGGGGGAATCCAGTTCAACCTGTAACATGGAATAGGTTATTTGCTGATATTTTACTTGTATTCCATTGTGGTGTGACCCAGTGACTAGACCCCATCGAGTAAACGATGAACAGACATGAAACGCAGCATGTCGGAAGGAGAAGCTTAGCAGCTGTCCATTCTGTAATATAAACCAAGGGGAAGGCACCGATTGCAGCCACACTGACATTAGCTCATTAGGGGAGGCACGAGAAGATTCATTATAAGGGGAAAGATTTTTTTTTTTTCCTTTTAAAGATGGCAAAATATGTTTAATGCTCCATGTTTGATAATCTTGAACAGAGGAGCTGTTGTCATTGTTTGCTTGGGAAATATATTTGATTCTGAGTTCTCTACTAACTATTGCTTTCTTTTACTTTTTTTTTTTGGAAGAAAGCGGCAGCCCGGAATCTCGGGTTAATGCGATCCATTTCTTGGTACACAAACTGCCAGAGAAGAATAAAGAGATGTTGGACATTTTGGTGAAACACTTAACAAAGTAAGCCTCTTTTTCTTCCTTTTAACTTTCTTCACTTTGCTCTAGGTGCTGGGTCGTGCTCTGGGATTTGTGATGGGTGGAACTGGGGACCACACCTGGAAGGGCAGGCTGGATGTTTGACTCATTGTGTGTATTTTGGACAAGACTGTTGAAATATGCTTTCATGAAGTTGTATAATTATTTGCTTAACATCTCTGCCAGCAACTCAGGGTTTGATTTGAAGTGAAAGAGGAGAATGTTATACATTACCCTATACACAGATTCTGGAAATGTGAATATAAATTTGTTAGAATATTTAGCTTGGTTTCACACCTACCTAACTCTAAGTTTGAACATGTCCTTTAAGTTGGCTTAATTCAATAATGGGTAGTTATTTTATAGATTTCATTCTCTTTTCCTCCTCCTTTTAAAAGTCAGCAAAATCAAATCAGGGGAGAAATTATCCCTTTCTTTAAGTATAGAGATCTTTCTAACTGTAGAATTTTAGAGGTGAAAGGAAGCTGAAGAACGCTGTATTTTAGAACCTTTATTTTACATAGAAAGAAAATGAAGGTCAGAAGATACTGTGATTTGCCAAGGGTCCCACTGGTAGTTTAGCCATTTATTCATTTGGTCAACACATATTTAGTGAATGCCTTTTTTAGGTGCTGGTGGATACATAGTTGAATAAGATAGTCTAAGTCCCAACTTTCATGAAGCTTACTTTCTAAGGGGAAAATATGAAAACCAGATTACAAATGAAAATATAAAATAGCTTCAGATGATAAGTGGCAGAAACACAAAGCAGAGTAAGGGGACAGAATATATTGAGTGTGAGACTATAAAAATTGTTATTATGCAAAGGCTTTTTGAAGATGGTATCTTTGAGTTTAGACCTGAATAAAGTTGCAGGGCTGCTGAGAACAGTTGTCTAGGTGATTGACTGCACAATGATACTGGGCTGAAGGAGTGATTGTGGGTGCTCTGACCAAACTTTGCATGCTTTTACAAGGGGACTACGCAGTCTAGCATTCCTTGGAAGCAAAAGTATAATATTCTGGGGAAAGAGTGAGTTTTCTAAGAAGAGGGGAACAGTAAACTAAGGCTTTTGGGGGAAGCAAGCTTAGCACCTACAATTGGCCCTTTGTGAGTTCTGCATGGGCAGATTCAGCCAGCTGCTGATCAGAAATACAGTATTCCCTGTGGACTTGAGGGTTGATTTTTTTTTTTTTTTTTTTAATCCGTGGGTTTCCTGGGTTGACTGTAGGACTTGAACATCTGCAGATTTTGGTGTCTGCAGGGGTTCTGACATCAATTCTCAGGGGATACAGAGGGCCCACTGTACATGGAATTATTAAGAAAGCCATTGTGGTTAGAGTAGAGCACCAAAGAAAGGGAAGTAAAGGAGTAGGCAGCAGCGTCTGCATGGAGAGTTTCTCAGATCTGGTTATTTCAGAGGTAGATGTTGAGGACGGTTAAGTCTCTTGACCCCTTGCTTTTAAGGAAATACAGAGTTGCAGACTATTTACAGTCCACAATTTTTGCTCCTTTGGTTAAACAGATTCCTCCCCCCTTACCAATTTCAGCGTTTCAAATCACTCCAAGCAGAACCTGATGACCGTGGCAAACTTAGGAGTGGTGTTTGGACCAACTCTGATGAGGCCACAGGAAGAAACTGTCGCTGCCCTCATGGACTTGAAGTTTCAGAATATTGTTGTGGAAATCTTAATTGAAAACCATGAAAAGGTAAAATTCTTTTTTTTTTTTTTTTCTTTAAGAGATTTTGTTTTTGGCTTGTCGCCATGTACTACACAACGATCCTCTTAGATTTCCCTTTTCTCTCTCTCTGTTTTAAAAAAATTCTTTTATTCTCACTATGATGAACTTGGTTCTAAGAAGTTCTCACTGAGCTTCTATCTTCTGATGGAGTTCCATAAATGTGAAATTTATCTGGTCTTTTGTTATCTCACTGGTTTAATGAAGAAGCATTTAATCCAGATGCAAGTGAGTATCAAGGCAATTGTGAACTGTTTAGGACTTTTGTTGCTTTTATTCCCATCTTTGGATTTCTCACTCAAATTCCATGTGGCACAACAACTCTGTACTCTTGAGCAAGTTAGGGCTTTGCAACTTACAAGAGAAAATAAGGCAAATAAGGTTGAAAGGATGTGAGATGGGGCCAGAAGACCATGAGCATCATTGAGAGTAGGGGTTGAGGGGCAGCAAGGCCAGCCCCTGCTCTGCACCCGGGAAAGTTGCCTGCCTTCCAAAGAATCTTTCTGGTTACCCCTAGCTGTTGTGAATGGCACATAAAGGAGGAGAAGTTGGGGAAGGGTAAACTCTTCAAATAGGCTTAGGCATTGCATCTGGGCAGCAGGGAAGGGTACATATTCCTGGGGTGTGGTGGATGGGGTTGACTCAGGAGATCCACGTTGGGGTGAGCAGAAACTGCTTTAATATACTCTTCCCTCCCACCATACCCACTCGACATATTAACTACTAGAAATAAGTACTGTTCATGATTGTCACTTTGGGGTCACTTTCCCAAATTACTGTTATTTTCTCCTTGATTACATATTGTCTATGGCTACTCTTACAATACAACAAAAGAGTCTGGTAGTTACAAGAGACCAGATAGCCCGCAAGGCAAAACTATGTACTGTCTGGTCCTTTACAGAAAAGCCTTGCAGATCCCCCAATCTAGAGCAATAATTTTCAACCCTGAAAATCCACCTGAGGGACTCTTTTAAGTGGCTGCATAGCTGTGTGTATTCTGTTAAATTTTTGCCTTCCCAAGAATTCTGATAAGTAGCCAGCAAGAAGATCTGCTGATCTAGGGAGGAAGCGTCTCTTCTTAAGAACTTAGGAGAGGACTTCAGTCTGGAACACGAAAGAAGTTTTCATTAGTATTTGAGAACGTTTTGTTCATAAGAGTTAAAACATTTCTCATTTTAATAAACAAATGAGTGACCAAGCATTCTGAGAGCATGGCATTTGTTGATGTTAGAGCTGGCCCATGCCAGTTTGTGTTTGAATTCAGAGTTGCAAGGAGCTGGTGTCTATTCAGTTTAACTGGGCTTCATTTATAAGTAAGGGTGAGATAATCTATGGGGGAACATATGGAAAAAATGGTTTCAGGATGCTCTTGGAGTGCTGTTCTCAATTAGGACCACTTTGAGGGCCTGCCTCTCTCCCGCTGTCTCAAGCCCCCTCAAAGTAAAGCTTCCACTTATTAAGAAAAATGATGATGGTGACTCATAGCTGAAAGTGTACCTTTATTTTTATAAGGATGTAAATATAGTTTTTAAAAACACTTATTCTTTAGGGCAGTACTTTTCAATCTTCTTGAGATCACAGACCACTGAGAAGCTGACAAAAGTTATTAACCCTTTTGTTAGTAACCCAGATAAATGCACATAAATCCTTCTTTCCCCTTAATTGTTTTCACAATTTCAGTGGGCTCACCTGCATTCCTGAATCTGTGGACTGTAGGTTAAGTATTTCTGGTTTAAAATGAATAATCTCTTAAGTGACTTGCTTTCTTACTTGTTTCTCTGTAATCAAGGGGAAACATGACTTTAAAAACCACATTATTTTCTTCCAAGAATTTATATATATATATTTTTCTTCATTCAGTCACCGTAGATGAGTACTTTGCTAATAACGTTCCTGACTTCTGCCTCTAAGATAGGGAGCTGGAAAACTCTTAGAATGCTTGGTCATTCATTTGTTTATTAAAAGGTTTTTTAAAATTGAGATTGCATCATATGCCAGACATGTAGTAGGTGCCGGATGTGCAGATGAATGTTCCAGCTCCTGTGGGAAAGCAGGTCGTCATCTGGGGGTGGAAGCCATGTTTTGGAACTTGGATCCCATAAACGTACCCCAGTCTAACATGTTACATAACTTATTTTCTTACTTGTCTATTTCTCCCTGCTAAGATCTTTGAGGCCAGAGATCTTTTTGTTGACTTATAGTAATACCTGGTACATATTAGGTGTTCAGTTAATATTTATGGAATGAAATAATTCAATACATTTTGAGGGGGTTGGAGGACTGGGAAAGAGACAGGCAAACAGAAATGTAGTCCCTTTGGGGAAGGCATAGCAAGAGTATTTCTTGGGTACTTGTTGCATTGGCTGTTTGCTGGAGCAGTTCCAGCTTGTTGCTAATGTTGGTTCTCATGGAAAAGATACGCTTGAAAGCTGATTGGGGATTTTTTTTACCATTATGGCAAAAGCAGCTTGTTTATGGGTGTAAGAATTTTTGTTTTGCCTTTTTTTTTTTTTTTTTTTTGCCAGTGGTGGTGAATTTATGCCTCCTTTTATGATCCTGTCAAACTGTCATTAAGCCTCATTAGTGTGCATTAATCCATCCAGACAGCTCATGGAAAGATGGCTACTATTCAGTTTTAGAAAGAAGAATAATTAGACTACAAGCTTTGAAACAATGTTACAGTAGCTCAACAATCATTTGATTACATCCTAATTAGGAAACTTTTATGCAATTTATTTGTGAAAATACTGGCTCTGGGTCTTGGTCTTGGATAAAAGGGTCTCCATTTCATGCTGCAACTGCCTGTTTTCTTCCCTTTTTGAAACTGGGGAGATAAGTACATGGTTTGTCTGCTGGGAAGTAGATAGTGCCGCTTTCACCTTGTTAATAAATTTTGCAGGAATTTTCCAGTAGCGTTGGTGAGCCAGTTATAATAGTTACAGCAGACGAAAGTGGCCTCGCTCTCAGAGCTTTATAGAGCTAAGCAGAGGTCTTTCGGTTTTCCTTCTCTTCCCTTTCTGTGGCTAGATGGTTCTATGAATGCACAGCCAACATTAATTAAGTGCTGAGGCTTTCTATTCAGAAGGGAGGAATGGACATCGAGTTTCAGATTCTCCACTGTGTGCATGGGTTTAGGGTTGGAAGCAGGGTTGTGTGGCAGGGTTGGGAGGTTAGAGATGGGGGATGTCAATTTGGATTAGTTAACAGTTCTGAGAACCTAAATTTCCCCATTACCTCGCCTTGTCTCTTCCATTTCATCCTTGTACACTTCTACTCCCACTCCTGGCTCTTTGTTCCTGCTCAGTTGGACTTCACTGCAGAGTCCAGGCTCTGCTCTGAGGAAGAATATTTTTGCTGACAAGGGTGCTTGTGCAGAAAAACTTCATATGGATGTTTGGATCTATGTTAGCCACAGGTTTCCCTGACAACTGACCTAAGTGCACCCTCCAGAGGATCCTAACATTTGACTGTAGAGTGGGGAGGGAAGGATCTAGTCCCTCTTAGTGTTTCAGGACAAGATGAAAGCGAGAGAGGGAGTAAGGACAGGAAAAGTTTAAAAGAGTAGTCTGAGAAAGGAAAACATTACAGTAATGGATGAGGGGCAAAAAAGGAGGGTTAAACTGGGGGAGGAAAGGAAGAGGCCTATGTGTGTCACTGAAAGTGACTCTGACAGGGGGAAAAATGACAAGAGAAGGAAGTCATTTTCTTTTCCTCAGTTATTTGTTTTTCCTCCCTAGGAATGTGAAAATTGTTGACTCCAGGAAAGTCAGTAAAGCAAAGAGGAAACTTCAACGTGTAATTAAAGCAAGATTGCTCTAGATGAATTTTGGAGTTAGAAAAAGGCCCCTAGTTAGTCTGCTTCGGAGATAACAATTTTTCCTAGCCTCCTTGCTGTTTTTATAAATCTGCGTATACTTTATAGGAGACTTAATCCATATGTTTTAGCTTCATTTACACATAATAAAGATGTGGGCTGAGCACGGTGGCTCACGCCTGCAATCCCAGCACTTTGGGAGGCCAAGGCAGGTGGATCACCTGAGGTCAGGAGTTCGAGACCAGCCTGGCCAACACGGCAAAACCCTGTCTCTACTAAAAAAAAGTACAAAAATTAGCCAGGCATGGTGGCAGGCGCCTCCTGAGGCAGGACAATTGCTTGAATCCAGGAGGCGGAGGTTGCAGTGAGCTGAGATTGCGCCACTGCATGCCAGCCTGGGTGACAAGAGCGAGATTCCGTCTCAAAAAAAAAAAAAAAAAAAAAAAGACTTAAAAAAAATAAAAAGTTCCTGGGCCAAAACATTATCAAGGTCTTTCTTCCTTTGTAAATGAGAAAATTTTATTTCCCAGGCAGCAAAGGGTGCTGTGAACTTTTCAAGGATTTTCAAATTGGGGTTGTGCCTTAGGATTTGTGAGTTTTGCATAAGTTCTGTTCTTAACAGAGTATACTTGTCATGCATTAATTTGGCGCATTTTTTTCCCCCAGTGCCTGCTGTGAGTCATTCATGGTGTGAGATTTGGGGGAAGTAAAGACAGTCCAGTAGGGGAAAGAAGAAATGTCCAAAAGTAGCTACAAGATATGGCAGAGGATAAATACTTTGAAAGAGAGACAGAGAGAGAATGAGCGAGAAAGTGGCGGCAGCTTCAGAGGAGAGTTTATGTTCAACTGCAGGGAATCTGGAAAGTTTCCCCAGTAAGTGCTTTGAATCAGTTTTATAATGGAGTTTGAACAGGTGGAGATGTTTTAAGAGGACATTTCGGGTATGGGAGACCATGTAATCAGAGAAACACAAAGAGGAGGTACGTGTTCTGGGAACGCAGCTCTTGTTGGAACATGGGCAAATGGCAGGAGATGAGATTGGAAAGAGATTGGGGCCAGGTGTGGGAGGTTGAGAATGCCGCTTTAGGACTTTTGCATTTACTTTTATAGGTACTGGGACCACTCAAGGTTTTCAAGTAAACTGCTTCACAAAACTTAATCTGACAGCAGGATTTGCAGTAGGAAGTAGAGGAATGAAAGGCTAGGAGAGAGGTTATTTGGCATAGTCCAAGGACATGGGAGTGAGAATGGGGAGTTCCAGAGTGGACAGCATCATTTGGTGAGGTGGAATAGGCAAAACCCGGGGACTGGTTTTGTAAGGGGTCTTGGGGAAGGTGTGATAGAGATTCAATCCTGGGACAAAATGGGTATCACTAAGAAAAGGAAGGAGCGAAGGGGTTTGGGGGAGGAGTAAGATGAGTTCAGTGTGTCACATGGTGGATTATAGTTATCTGTTCAAGATAAGTCCATTAGACAGAGAGGTGGCACTCAAACTTATGAGTGAATTTAGAGGTAGAAAGTATAACATAAGGTATAAAGACATGAGATTGGCATAAGAAAATATTTATTGGATGCTCATGATGCTACATGCTTTGGGTCTACTAGAAAGGGTGTTAATGTAATTCTAGTGTATGTGGATGCTTCTTTGTGTATCCATACACATAAAAAATACATATATTAGGCCGGGCGCTGTGGCTCACGCCTCTAATCCCAGCACTTTGGGAGGCCGAGGCGGGCGGATCACGAGGTCAGGAGATTGAGACCATCCTGGCAAACATGGTGAAACCCCATCTCTACTAAAAATACAAAAAAAAAATTAGCCGGGCATGGTGGCAGGCGCCTGTAGTCCCAGCTACTCGGGAGGCTGAGGCAGGAGAATGGCATGAACTCGGGAGGCGGCGGAGCTTGCAGTGAGCGGAGATCGCGCCATTGCACTCCAGCCTGGGCAACAGAGCGAGACTCTGTCTCAAAAAAAAAAAATACATCAAACATAAAATTCCTATTGCATAAATGTATGTCACAGTATCCCTATACGGCTGTAAAATGCTTATTATGTATATTATCTCTTTATACATCTGAGAGAAGTGAAGGTGAGAGCTTAACTTGCTCATGAGTACACAGCTAGTAAATGTGGCAATGCTTGGGTTTGAACTGAGATTGACCCCCAAAGCCCTTGCTTTTCATCACTAGGAGAAGACAATAATATCCTTGAGAAACACCAAGATTTTCCTGTTAGGGGTAATAGAGGAGCCAGAAGAAACCCAGGCAGGATCAGGTCAGTGCTAGTGTCAGGGTTGTCTGGGGGCGTTGTCAGGGATGCCAGATAGGTCCCATGAGATGGGCGAGTATGAGGACGGACAAGTGATGTGAGCTCATGAACCAGTGGTGTGAGTGAACTCTTTCAACAGTGACATTTCGTTATTATTTTTTTTGAGATGGAGTTTCACTCTTGTTGCCCAGGCTGGAGTGCAGTGGCGTGGGGCTTGGCTCACTACAATCTCTGTCTACTGGCTTCAAGTGATTCTCCTGCCTCAGCCTCCCAAGTAGCTGGGATTACAGGCGTGTGCCACCATCCCTGGCTAATTTTGTATTTTTAAGTAGAGATCGGGTTTTACCATGTTGGCCAGGCTGGTCTCGAACTTCTGACCTCAAGTGATCCTCCGGCCTCGGCTTCCTAAAGTACTAGGATTACAGGCGTGAGCCACCACACCTGGCCTAATGGTGACATTTCTGTTGAGAGCCAGAGTGGAGATCAACCTGTAAGGTGTACGTGAATGAGTGTTCCAGAATGAGTGATATTCAGTGTCAATTTTTTTTTGTTGTCGTTTTTGTCATATGACAAGAATAAAGCAGGAGGAAAAGCCAGAATAGACGTGGAGGGGAAGGACAGAGCAGGACCGCTAGCACCTGAGTTTTGCATGGCTCACTGATTACCTTCAGAGTCTCGTGACCTGTTAGCTCATGTCTGAGGTAAGGAGTTCTTTAAAGGAACTTAGTTAAACAGGGGATGAACCTTCTCAGGAGTTGCTGAGTCTGTGTAGATTGAGTCATTTATTTTAATTTTTGTGGGTACATACTAGGTGTATATATTTATGGAGTACATGAGATATTTCGATATAGGCATGCCATGTGTAATAATCACAGCAGGGGAAATGGAGTCTCCATCACCTCAAGCGTTTATCCCTTCTTTGTGTTACAAGCAATCCAGTTATACTCTTTTAGTTATTTTAAAATGTATAAGAAATTATTGTTGACTTCAGTCATCCTGTTGTGCTATCAAATACTGAATTTTATTCTATCTAACTATATTTTTGTGCCCATTAACCATCACCATTCCCCCTGCCACTGCTCACTACCCTCCCCTGCCTCTGGTAATCATCATTCTATTCTCTATCTTCATGAGTTAAATTGTTTTATTTTTTTGCTCCCACAAATAAGGGAGAACATGTAAAGTTTGTCTTTCTGTGCCTGGCTTATTTCACTTAACATAATTACCTTAAGTTCCATCCATGCTGTTGTAAATGACAGGATCTCATTCTTTTTTAAGGCTGAATAGTACTCCACTGTGTATAAGTATCACATTTTCTTTATCCATTTGTCTGTTGATAGACACTTAGGCTGCTTCCAAATCTTGACAATTGTGAGTAGTGCTGCAATAAACATGGGAGTGCAGAGACCTCTTTGATACACTGATTTCGTTTCTTTTGGGTATATACCTAGCAGTGGGATTGCTGGATCATATGGTAGCTCTGTTTTTATATTCTGAGGAACCTCCAAACTATTCTCCATAGGGGTACATTGCCACCAAGAGTGTTCTCTTTTCTCCACATCTTTGCCAACATTTTTTATTGCCTGACTTTTGGATAAAAGCCATTTTAACTAGGGTGAGATGATATCTCATTGTAGTTTTACTTTGCATTTCTCTGATGATTAGTGATGTTGAGAACCTTTTCATATACCTCATTCTTATATTTGATACACTATAATGTAATAAAAACTCATGTTTATAATTGGACTCCCTCCTCATCTCCCCCAACTTCTAAGGGCCCTTGAAGATTCTGAAGAGCCTGTGAAAAGCGTCAAAGACCATATTAATCAGGGTGGTTTTCTTCTAATATCTGTCTTAATACTGAAAAGTTGGCAATTTATAAAGTAAGGAATATAATGTTACTCTCAGAATTACTTAATATAATAAAATTCAGATTAGATTGATCTTATTGAGTGTTTTAATTGGATTTTCAATGAGATTTGTAAAATTTGGTGCTTTGGTTGACCTTAGCTTTGTGTAGTACTTCAGTGTGCTCTGATGTTTCATTGATTTCCTGATGATCAGGAGGTTTTTTTTCTAGTATTAGCCTGTGTTAGTCTATTTTCAGGCTGCTGATAAAGACATACTCGAGACTGGGAAATTTACAAATGAAAGAGGTTTAATGGGCTCACAGTTCCACAGGGCTGGGGAAGCTGCACAATCATGGCAGAAGGTGAAAGGCATATCTTACATGGTGGCAGACAAGAGAACTTGTGCAGGGAAACTCCCCTTTATAAAACCATCAGATCTCACGAGACTTACTATCATGAGAATAGCACGGGAAAGACTCGCCCCCATGATTCAGTTATCTCCCACTGGGTCCCTCCCACAACACATGGGAATTATGGGAGCTACAATTCAAGATGAGATTTGGGTGGGGACACAGCCAAACCATATCATAGCCTTTATGTATTATAGTTTTTGTGGATAACTTTGTGCCAAAGGAGAATTAAATTTCATGTACATTAAACATTTCCTGGACAAGGATTCTTTATAACTTTGTAATAAGCATTTTAGCCTTTGTAATAGGGACTGTGATAGAATGTGTCATTTTTTTTTGGTGTGACAGTGAAGGCCATTGTGGTGGTCTTGCTTTGTCGAAATGGCTGATGGCCTTGTACTGTCCAGAGGTATCTTTATGGCACTTTGATTTATCCTTGTTTGCAACATGTGCTGCAAAGTCCCTGAGTAGCCTGTGTCCTCCAGTCACAGAGGAACCTAGACAGAGCAGTAGGGAGAAGGGTATATGTGTTTTCCATACGTCTTAGTCTGTATTGTGTTGCTATAACAATACTTGAGACTGGGTAAGTTTTAAGGAACAGAGATTTTATTTCTTACAGTTCTGTAAGCTGGAAAGCCCAAGGCTGATGAGCTGCCTCTGCCAAGAGCCTTCTTGATGTCCCGTCTCATGGCAGAAGGCAAGAGAACTGTGACAAAAGAGTGACAGAGACTGCATGTGCAAGCGAGTGAGGGCCAAACTTGCTTTTCTAACGAACCCACTCTCGATTACAGACCTATGCCTGAGATAACATGAATCCATTTGTGAGGGCAGAGACGTCATGACCTAATGACCTCCTAAAGCCCACATCTCTCAACACTATTACATTGAGGATTATGTTTTCAACATATGTACTCTGGGGGACGCAGTCAGACCATAGCAGTGTCCAGTGTAATCACCAGAATAATAAGTTACATGCATATATGGAGGCGTATCACACTGCTTCGTTTTACTCTTGTTAACCCTGCAACCAACTTTATGACCTGCATCTACCTCTCTTTGCCACAATCAATAGGATGCCTTGGTGCTCCTAGGTTCATTGGTGTAATTGGATTCCCATTCAGTCTCAACTTGCTGCTTTCCCAGTAACAGCCACATATGGACTGTTTTTGATAAGGAGCATCCACTGCTCCAGTCCTGTGGCTACAAGCACAATATACGTCCTATCCCTCTTCTGTGGGTTGGTCTCTGTCATTCTTTAATATATAAAGAGACTGAGTGAGTAGTATCCAGACCATTTTCCTTCAAGTGCAAGAGTCTTCCAGTCTTACAGCATGCTTGCCATTTAATGGGAAAAAGAAATCTCTTAAACATCTAGCCAAAAATGCTTCTTGATTTAGCTTTGCTGGCACTGGGTTGCTAGGCAGCACTAGTTTTTATGTGAGAGAAAAATAAATGTCTTAAACAACAACAATAGCAGCAGCAATAATAAAGCTGCAAAGTTACTAAAAGCTTTGTGTCTGCCTGAGTATTGACTGTTCAGTGTAGAAGTCAAAACCCCATAGCAAGAATATTTGACAAATTTTCAGACTGCCCCCCACTGCCAGTTTTCATGAATGTTGACTTATTTGGCGTTGCTATGAAAACTTTACTGGTGTGTGTGTGTGTGTGTGTGTGTGTGTGTGTGTTTCCCTTCTCAGCAGGGCTTTGCATTTTCTGGAGTGTTTAAAAGGAGACTTTAAAAGCACAGGAAACTTTGTCTTCCTTTCTCTTTCCTTTAAGGAGAGAAGGAAAATAATAATGACATTGTCTTCTTTATTCTGTTTTTCTTTAGCTGTGGCATTGGAAGCTTCTGCTGTCATGTGGCTCTGTAAATGGTAGATTGTATTTTCCCTTGGGACCAGAGTGGTTTGATAAGAGCAAATTGAGGAGAGAGTCATTCTGCATCATTTTAGTGCCCAGTATAGACAAAGCACTGGGAAATTGAAGGGCTCCAGTATAAAGGATGCATAGATTTATTCTTTGTTGTCTAAGAAAGCGTACTGAGTACAAGTGAGCAGTCCTTGCCAGGAGGTGAGTTTTTGATTCAGTAGAAGGAAGAACTTCATAATATTTATAATAATGAGAACATGTTCATGTTAGGGATGGGACTGAGGTGGAAGAAAGCTAGCAGGCCTCTGAGGTCCTGCCCACTCTGAAATTTTCTGCCCAAGTGTCTGAAAATGTGGAGCTGCAAAGACAGCTCCTCGGAGCCTAGCTCAATGCTTAGAACTTGGCATTCGATCAGTATTTGCAGAATAAAATATGGTGATGAAGAATATGACCCTTTTCTTCTTTGTGTTTTTAGGTTGTTTATATTCCCAGGAACACAAAGAGTACGTGGAAGGGAAGATAGGAAGGAAAGAATGAGAGGGCGAGTGTGGTGGCGTATGTGTAGGTTGGCTCCAGGGAAGACACCATCAAGGCCTTTTCTTGAGGGGGGAGGGTAGTGTGGGCTATATACGGGCTTGGGTTTTTGCCTTGAGCTAGTGCTCACCTTTTTTTTGGTTTGTTTGTAAAGCTTTTAGAGTTGTCTCTCTTGTATCTCTCAAGATAAAATGAGGAGCAATAATAATTATAATAGCTAACATTGATTGAAAGATGATTGTGTGCCAGGCACTAGGCTGGGCTCCTTATATGACATTTAATTAAAACATTCCATAGACAGTATAGTATAATGTGGCATCGTGGGCTCTAAAGTGGAATTCCTTGAGTTGAAATCTCAGCTCCACCCAACTGTGTGACTTTTTTTTCCCATTTTTATTTTAGATTTGGGGGTACAGGTACAGGTTTGTTACAGGGATATATTATGTGGCGTTGAAGTTGGAGCTTCGATCCTGTCACCCAGATGGTGAACATAGTACTCAATAGGAAGTTTCCCCACCCTTTCTCTTCTCTCTCTCTGTCTCCCTCTCTCCTTTTAGAGTCTCCAGTGTCTACTACTTTCATCTTTATGTCTGTGTAAACCTAAGATTTAGCTTCCACTTATATTTGAGAATAAGTAGTGTTTGTTTTTCTGTTTCTGTGTTAGTTCACTTAGATAACAACTTCTAGCTGCATCCATGTTGCTGCAAAGGACATAATTTTGTTTTTTTAAATTTATGGCTGCACAGTATTCCATGGTGTGTATGTACCACATTTTCTTTATCCAGTCCACCACTGACGGGCACTCTGTTGATTCCATGTCTTTGTTGTGAATAATGCTGCAATGAACATACAAGTACTACATGTGTCTTTTTGGTGGAATGATTTATTCATTTATTTTTTTGATATATACCCATTAATGGGATTGCTGGGTCGAATGGTAGTTCTATTTTTAGTTCTTTGAGAAATGTCCAACTGCTTTCCACAGGGGCTGAGCTAATTTGCATTCCCACCAACAGTGTATAAGCATTCCCTCTTTTCCCACAACCTCACCAGCATCTTATTTTTTGATTTTTTAATAATTGCCATTCTGACTGGTGTGAGATGGCGATATGGTCTGGCTCTGTGTCCCCGCTCCAGTCTCATGTTGAATTGTAATCCCCAGTGTTGAGGGAGGGACTTGGTGGGAGGTGATTAGATAATGGGGGTGGATTTCCCTATGCTGTTCGTATGATAGTGAATTTTTCTGAGATCCGATGGTTTGAAAGTGTGTGGCACTTCCCCCCTTGCTTGCTCACTCTTTCCTGCTCCACCCCAGTAAGATGTGCTGGCTTTTCCTTTGCCTTCCACCATGATTGTAAGTTTCCTGAGGCCTCCCAGCCATGCTTCATGTACAGCCTGTGGAACTGTGAGTCAATTAAGCCCCCTTTCTTCATAAATTACCCAGTCTCAGGTAGTTGTTTATAGCAGTGTGAGAATGGCCTAATACAGATGGTATCTCATTGCGGTTTCAATTTGCATTTCTCTGAAGATTAATGATGTTGAACATTTTTTTCATGTTTTTTGACCATTTGTATGTCTTCTTTTGAGATGTGTCTGTTCACGTCTCTTGCCCACTTTTTAATGGGGCTGTTTTTTCTTAATTGTTCGTTTAAGTTCCTTGTAGATTCTGGAAATTAGTCCATTGTCAGATGCATAGTTTGCAGATATTTTCTCCCAGTTTGTAGATTGTCTGTTTCCTCTGTTGAGAGTTTCTTTTGCTGTGCAGAAGCCCTTTAGATTAAGTCCCATTTGTCTATTTTTGATTTTGCTGCATTTGCTTTTGGAGTCTTCATAGATTCTTTGCCTAGGCGACTGTCTAGAAGAGTATTTCCTAGGTTTTCTAGAATTTTTATAGTTTGAGGTCTTACATTCCAGTCTTGACTCCGTCTTGAGTTAATTTATTGTACGTGGTGAGAGGTAGTGGTCTAGTTTCATTCTGCTGCATATAATTAGCCAATTTTCTCAGCACCATTTATTGAATAGGAAGTCCTTCCCCCCTGGTTTTTTGTCAACTGTGTCAAAAGATGACCTGGTTGTAGGTGTACGGCTTTATTTCAGGGGTCTCTGTTCTGTTCCATTGGTCTCTATGTCTATTTTTGTGCCCATACTATGCTGTTTTGGATATTGTAGCCTTGTAGTATTGTTTGAAGCCGTCTTTGTTCTTTTTGCTTAGGATTGCCTTGACTATTGAGGCTTTTTTTTTTTTCTTTCATTCCATATGAATTTTAGAAAAGTTTTCTAATTCTCTGAAATTTGATAGAAATGTTGAATCTGTGGATTGCTTTTGGCAGTATGGAGATTTTAATGATACTGATTCTTCCAACCTGTGTGCATGGAATGCTTTCCATTTATTTGTATTGTCTGTGATACTTTTCAGCTGTGTTTTGTAGTTCTTCTCATGGACATCATTCACTTTCTTGGTTAAATATATTCCTAGGTTTTTGTGGGGGTGTGTGGCTATTGTAAATGGGATTGCAGTCTTGATTTGCTTCTCAGCTCAGATGTTATTGATGTAAAGAAATGTTGCTGATTTTTGTATGTTGATTTTGTATCCCGAAACTCTGCTGAAGTTGTTAATCAGATCTAGTAGTCTTTTGGCAGCTTCTTTAGGGTTTTCCAGGTAGAGAATCATATTGTCAGTGGAGAGAGATAATTTGACTTCATCTTTTCCTATTTGGAATGCCTCTTCTTTCCCTTGCTTGATTGCTCTGCATAGGACTTCTAGTACTATGTTGAATAGGAATGGTGAGAGTGGACATCCTTGTCTTGTTCCAGTTCTTAAGGAAAATGCTTCCAGCTTTTACTCATTCAGTATGGTGCTGACTGTGGGTTCATCATAAATGGCTTTTATTATTTTGAGGTATCTTCTTTCAATGCCTAGTTTGTTGGTTTTTTCTTTTTATCATAAAGGCTTATTGGATTTTATCAAATGCTTTTTCTGCGTCTATTGAGATGACCATATAGTTTTTGTTTTTAATTTTGTTTATGTGGTAAATCACATTTATTGATTTGGGTAGATGAACCACTGTTGCATCCCAGGAATAAAGCCTACTTGATCATGGCAAATTAACTTTCTGATATGCTACTGGATTTGGTTTACTAGTATTTTGTTGAGGATTTTTGCATCTGTGTTCATTGGAGATGTTGGCATGTAGTTTTTTGTTGTTGTTTTGTCTTTTCCAGCTTTTAGTGTTGGGATGATACTGGTTTCAAAGACAGGGTTTGGAAGGAATCCCTCCTCCTCTATTTTTTGGAATCCTTTCAGTAGGATTGGTACCAGTTCTTTTTTTGTAGGCCTGGTAGAATTTGGCTGTGAATCCATCTGGTCCAGGGCTTTTCTTGGTTGGTAGGTTTTTAAAATTACTGATTAAATTTCATTACTCCATTATTGGTCTGTTCAGGATTTCTCTTTCTTCTTGATTCAATTTTGGGAAGTTGTGTGGTTCTGTGTTTGCAGGAATTTGTCTGCTTCCTCTAGATTTTCTAATCTGTGTGCATAGAGATCTTCATAGTAGTCTCTGGGGATCTTTTCTATTTCTGTAGGATCAGTTGTTATGTCACCTTTGTTATTTCTGATTGTGCTTGTTTGGATCTTCTCTCCTTTTCCTTTGTTAATCTAGCTAGCAGCCTATCAATCTTGTTTATCCTTTCAGAGAACCAACTTTTCATTTCATTGATCTTTAGTATGGTTTTTTTGGGTCTTGGTTTCATTTAGTTCTGCTCTGATTTTAGTTATTTTCTTTTGCTAACTTTGGGTTTAGTTCTTGTTTTTCTAGTTTCTTTAGGTACAAGGTTAGGTTGTTAATTTGAGATCTTTCTACTTGATGTAGGTGTTTTGTGCTGTAAACGTTCCTCTGAACATTGCTTTTGCCATATCACAGAAATTTTGGCAATTATGTCTCTATTTTTGTTTGTTTCAAAGTAGTTTTTCATTTCTGCCTTAATTTTGTTTACCCAAAAGTCATTCAGGAGTAAGTTGTTTAATTTCCATGTATTTGTGTGTTTTTTTGACTTGCTCTTGGTATTAATTTCTATTTGTATTCCATTGTGGTCTGAGAAGATGCTTGGTATGATTTCAATTTTTAAAATATATATTGAGACTTGCTTTATGATTGAGCATGTGTTCAGTGTTTGAGAATGTTACATGTGCAGATGAGGAAAATGACTATTCTGTGGTTGTTGGGTATTCTGTAGATGTCTATTAGGTCCAGTTAGCCAAGTGTTGAATTTAAGGTCAGAATTTCTTTGTTCATTTTCTGCCTCTGTGATGTGCCTCATGCTGTCAGTGAGGTGTTGAAGTCTCCTCCTATTATTATGTGGCTGTCAAAGTATTCTCTTAGGTCTAGAAGTAATTGTTTTATAAATCTGGGTGTGCCAGTGTTGGATGCAAATATACTGAGAATAGTTAAATCTTCTTGCTGAATTTAACCCTTTATCATTATGTAATGCTCTTATTTGTCCCATTTTACTGTTGTGGGTTCAAAGTCTATATTTTCTGATATATATAAGAGTAGGGATGTCTGCTCTTTTTTGATTCCATTTGTGTGATGATTTTCCTCTATCCCTTTACTTTGAGCCTAGGGCTGTGATTACATGTGAGATGGGTCTCTTGCAAACAGCAGAAGGACGGATCTTGGTTTTAAAATTCAATTTGCCACTCTGTGTCTTTTATTTTTAATCTTTTTTTTTTTGAAAGGCAGGGTTTTGCTCCATCACCCATGCTGGAAGTGCATGGGTATGAGTATGGGTCACTGCAGCTTTTTCTTCTCAGGCTCAAGTGATCCCTTTGCCTCAGCCCCAGTCTATTCTGGTTTATAAAGTTTCTACTGTGAAGTCAGCTGTCAGTCTGATGGGTTTCTTTTTATAGGTAAATGATCCTTTTCTGTAGTTGCCTTTAAGATTTTTCCTTTTGCATTGATCTTGGAAAGTCTGATGACTATGTGCCTTGGACTCGGTCGTCTTGTGTAGTATCTCACAGGAGTTCCCTGGGTTTCTTTTTTTTTTTTTTTCTTTTTGAGACAGGGTCTCACTCTGTCGCCCAGGCTGGAGTGCAGTGGTGCAATCATGGCTCACTGCAGCCTTGACCTCCTCCCAGGCTCAGACAATCCTCCCATCTCAGCCTCCTGAGACTGTAGCTGGGACTACAGGCGTGTGCCACCACACCCAACTAAATCTTTTTTTTTTTTTTTTTTGTATTTTGTGTTGAGATGGGATCTCCCTATGTTGCCCAGGCTGGTCTCGAACTCCTTGGCTCAAGCGGTCCTCCTGCCTCGGCATCCCAAAGTGTTGGGATTACAAGTGTGAGCCAGCCATCACACCCAGCCTGGATTTCTTATATCTGCATTTTAACCTCTCTAGCAAGATTGGGGAAATTTTCCTGAATTTTATCGCCAAATATGTTTTCCAAGTTGCTTATTTTCTCTTCTTTTCTCTCAGGAATGCCAGTAAGGTATATATTTGGTTGTTTTACATAATCTTGTATTTCTCAAATATTTTCTTTCCTCTTTTTTTTTTTTTTTTTTTTTTAGACAGAGTCTCACTCTCGCCCAGGCTGGAGTGCAGTGGTATAATCACGGCTCATTGCAGCCTCGACTTTCTGGGTTCAGGTGATTCTTCTGCCTCAGCCTTCCTAGTAGCTGGACTCCACGTGCGCATGACCATGCCCTGCCAAGTTTTTGCATTTTTTTGTAGAGATGGGGTCTCACTATGTTGCCTAGGCTGGTCTTGAACTCTTAGGCTCAAAAGATCCACCCGCCTTGGCCTCACAAAGTGCTGGGATTACAGGCACGAACCACTGTTCCCAGCTGCTTTGTTGATTTTGTTAAAAAAATTTTTTTTTTTAAAATTTTGTCTGACTGGGTTCATTCGAAGGACCGATTTTTGAGTTCTGAAATTCTTTCTTCTGTGTGGTCTCATCTGCCATTAAGACTTCCAACTGTATTTTGAAATTACTATAGTGAATTTTTCAATTCTAGAAGTTCTGTTTGGTTCCGTCTTGACATAGTTACGTCATCTTTTGAATCTTGAGTCGTTTTTGTGTTGTTTCTTGTCTTGGATTTCAACTTTCTCTCTGATTTTGTTGCATTTCTTTGCTATCCATATTGTGGATTCTTTATATGTCATTTCACACATTTCATTCCTGTTAGGATCCGTTGCTGGGGAGCCAGTGGGATCCTTTGAAGGTGACAAAAGTCTGGCTTTTTCTACTGCTGGAGTTCTTATGCTGGTTTCTTCTCATTTGAAAGAACTGATGTTTTCTTTTTTTTTTTTCTTTTTTGCTATTGTTTGGATGAGGGTTCTTGATTTTTTTATTGTTTTTGCCCTTGGGGCTGTTACTGTGGGGTATATTGTGTGTGGTTGTTTGGCTGTGTTTCTGGGTATTTTCAGAGTTCCAAGGCTGTTTATGAGTTCCTTGGTTGCAGATAGGTTCCTGCAGTGGCTTTCTCAGATGTTGCTTGTAGGGATTAATTTTGTTTGGTGGTGTTGTTTAAGCTGCAGTCCAGTAGATGGCGCGTAAGAGTAATAGCTGCCTGGGGAATGGGCAGAGGGAGGCAACAGAGAAGCAGGAAAAGCACCCCCCCCCAGTGCACTTTCGCCTTCAGCAGGTGGAGCCACCGGAGAAGCCCCAGGAAGCAGTGTCTTTCAGCCCAAACTCTCCAGGTCCCAATAGGAGGACGCACTACCAAGTCTGCCACAGTACATTGAGTAGAGGGGCATGGAGTATGAGATGACCCCCTCTCCATGTTCGTTCCAGGGCTGTGGTGGTGCCACTTTTAGCAGCTAATGCCATGCCTGTGTTTCCTTTGACCCACGGGGGCCTTTGGAGGCTGTGCTCCCACCACCCTTGTGGGAGGACCACACCAAGAGTTGGGTCTCCAGATCTGGCTGTTTTTACTGGCAAGGTGTCTGTTTAAGTTCCTTGGTTATAAATAGCCTTTTTGTGATGGCTTGTGAGCAGGCTCACTGCCTCCTATAGGACCAGGGGGGCAGTGGTCTCCGGTAACTTAGCTTGTTCCTGAGTGCTGTGTGCTTTTGTCAGATATCTTACTGTGTTGTGCCATTCAACCTCCAGGCCAAGAAGTGGCTTTTAGGGGTAAGAGCCAGCTGTGGCCAATACAGTTGAGTAACAGCTTGATTCTTGTTTACTGGGGAAGCTCTCTTGCCTCAGGGCCGATCTGTGGAGTGTACAGTGGTCTGAGCGCCCTGCTCCAACCTGGAGGAGGGCTTCAAGATGGGCAGGCCAGATCAGGCAGGCCCACCTACGTCCCCCAGTGGTAGGTCCGAGCATCAGCTTTGAGGGAGTGGTCCAATGGGTGGCTACTAGGCACATAGAGATGTGCCTAGGTGTGGAGCTGGGAACCTCACCTGGTCCCAAATTCTCTGCATGAGGCAGCAGAGCTGCCTAATCTCATCCAGGAGAGAAAGTCCTCCAGGTGCCAGGAGATCTGCTTGGGTATGGAGCAGAGAGGGCCCTGCTGCACCAGTCTCTGCACAAGAAGCGAAGGGTAGCTCTGGCTGCAGATCTAGGCAAGTGGGTGCTCTGAATGCCTGGAGATACTCCTGGGTGTGGGAAAGAGAGGACCTCACTGTGTCACGATCTCTGCACAGGAAAGATGGGTGGCTCAGGCTACTGATCCAGGTGAGCAGGTGCTCTGAATGCATGGAAATCTGCCTAGGGTGGAGTGTAGAAGACCCTGCTGCACCATAACATCAGGAGAGGAGGCTGGGCACCCAGTAGGGACACATGCAAACCAGTTCCAGGTCACCAAGCTGGCTTTGTCTGCAAACCTTATTGCCCAGACAAACCATAGCTGCAGCAACTCTCCTTTTACTTCGGACCTGTGATGGGGGAGAGCACAATTCTAGTACCTACTGTTGGGTTACTTTTTATATTTGCTGCTCAGTTTTGGCTATGGAGGCCTTTCCCCTGTTCCAGAGCAAATGCTGCAATATTTGATCCAAGACTAAATTGTGTGCATGACCATGCTGCCAAATTGCTGAAGAATGACTGCCTTGTATGAGCCTGGATTAAAAATGGCATCCCCCTGTCGTTCCTGGTTCTGAGAAAATACATGTAGCTTTTCTCAGTGTCTCCGTCTCAGCGTCTGTAAGTTTCTCCCCAAGTTAGCTCCAAGGCTCAAGAGAAACAAAGTGCTCTCCCTCCACCTGGGTTGCACAGATCCCTAGCGGTAAGGTAAGTGACAGAGGGAAGTCCTCTGCCTCTTACGTATTGAGGCTTCACTCACTTTTACCAGCCAGATGCCATCGTGGAGGCTGTTTGCCCACCTTCTCCTCTCTGGAGTCCGGGGTGTCCTTTGCTATTGAAGTGGATTTCCGTTTTCCTTTTTTAATGAAAGCTCACAGAGTTTATCTTTTTGCACTGTTTTGCTATTTCCAAGTGGCTGAGGTATGTGGAAAGCCTGTCATCTGCCATCTTGGAAAAAAAAATGTCATGACTTTTGAGGGACTTCAGTGACCTGTTTATCTCATTATCAGTTTCCTCATCTGTGAAATAAGAAAAGTGGAAATACCTCCTTGATGGAGTGGTTACAGGGATGAAGTGAGCTACTCCATGCCTCTTACTGCTGTTTCCAAATGAGACATAGAACTAAAAATGGCTGAGCTGGGATTGGAACCCACTCTGTTTCCAAAGCCTGTCCCTTAGCCCCTCCAGTGTTGTTGTCTGATGAAGTTCATACAAATATACACATTTAATATTAAATGACTGCAATTACTTGTTTGCTTTTTGAGAAAATCAAGGGGTTAACTGATTTCTACAGCTGGAGGGTAATGACAGGAAAGCAAACTGCTCTCCCCTGGTCACCTACCCTCTCCTCATACTGCTTTTGGTGTGCTGTCTCCAGGGTGACATACACTCCACAGCCGAGACAGTCTCTCGAGGATCTTCAGACAGTGTCAGGCCTCTCTGGTTACCATCCTCCTCCTCATCTAATCACATCCATATAATTAACATAGAATAAGAGTATGCCTCACATTTACTAAGTGCTTATATTCTGTAAAGTACATCTTGATTCAGATCCTGCTCAGCAACTCAGAGAGGTAGACGTTACTTTCATCCCTGTTTTACAAATGAGGAAACTGAAGTTTAGGTGAAGAATTTTCCCAAATTCACACAATTGGTAAGTGGGATTCAGACCCAGGCTGCCTGGCTTTGGAGGTGGAATTCTTAAGCCCTGGACTCTGCTGCTGCTCTTTCTATTCGAAATGACTTTAGGTAAAAAGCTTTTGTCTTCGTCGTCACCGTTTAATAGGCTACACTGATCCTCAGAAACAGCAGATATGGAATTATTGTGGATTGAACTAAATCAGTGAAAACAGAATATTTTGATGTCTCAAATATATTTTCAGAAATCTAAAATTACACCAGGTAGTCTAAGTGGGGAAACATAAACGTGGAGTATCACATAATGATATATGAAAAACTTAAGTTTTCTAAACTGTAAACAAATGTATGGAGAATCAGCTACATGCTTTTAGCAAAATCATTGTAATTAAGAATGATAAAGTATACATTAATACATATACTGTTGAAGCTTCTATAATCATATAGCTATTTACATCAGACTAGGATACTTGTTGCAGAGAAGTTTTAAAACATGTTTTTTCCGGAATGATTTCTTGCTCCTTCTAGATGGGCAGGATTGGGAGGAGGGTATTTTTCTAGACTCTGGACTCATAGCCACTTCCTCTTTCTACCTTTCTCTGGGTCCCTTCTCAGTCTGTAGTGCCCCGTAGTCATTTGGTACAAGTATTTCCTTCAGGCGACAGCACAGCCGCCCTGAGAACTGCTCACTGCGGAGGTGACCCCTCCTGCCGTGTTAGTGAGGCTTGGTGCCTGTCTTTTCTGGGTCTGCTGCTGACATAGAACTAAGCACATGAATCATCAGACTGCAATCTGAGCTGAGACAGATTCTCTCTGCTAGAAATTGGGAATTAGGATGTGGGGTAGATGGAGTCAGTTACTATGAGATTGTCTCTGGGCTTTGGGGCTGAGACACCCCGTGCTGGGTCAGGTGTAGGCAGAACAGAGAAAGGCAGTGAGGGGGAGAAACCTGGCAGCTCCTCAGGAGGGAGAAGGGGGTGGGGGTGAGAAGTGGAGACTTGCTGCCTTGACTCTTCATGGCCTCATTAGTAATCCAAGGCAGTCTTGAGTCCCAGCTCTTTCTACTTCCTGCCGATTCCTTTTAATAAATCTGCTTTTACTCATGCCACTTTGGCAAAGTTTTGGTTGCAACCAAATCGTCTCTCCAGCAGTGTGAGAAAATACAGAGTGCGAGGCACCTGCAGTTCAATAAATTTACAGATACATAGTTTACTCAGTGAGTTTGGTTTAACTCAGTGTAGTTTTTATTTCCTTTACTGCAGGTGTCTCCTGCCTGTCCCTGAGGCTGGCTGCTTCTTAGGCCCAGTCCTTAGGAAAACAGATGGAGCGTGTGTGTCTGGTCAACATAGTTTTAGGTGGAAACTGGCTCTTTGAAGCCATTCAAACCTGAGCCTGTTGTTTGACTCCCATAATTTTATGGCTAAAACTTGTTTAACTTTCGTTTTCAGTTTTCTTTACTCAGCCCACAGTTTAAACCAGAAGTAGCTTTCCTCTGCACTTACACTAATTTCATTTACTGGATCATGTTTTCTGACATCTTGGTCTCTATTCTTTGCCTTGCATTCTTCCACATCTCCTGGCTGGTTGGCCCTCTGGCCTGCCGTTCATTTGGTCAGGTAGCATTTTACAGTTCCCTCCTCCATCTGACAGCCTTTTCCTCCATTTAGCTTTGAAGCTTTAGTACATTAAGATCCACTTTAAAAATGTGATGAGAGCTTTGGATTCTGTTTCCAAAAATTGAATGTTTATATACACACCAAAAAGTGTGTACACTGTCAGGAATTTTGGGGGCCTCTCAGGTGAGGAACCTAGAAGCATGGGAAACTGAGAGCTGCAGCATGATCCATAAAAAGTTGGGGTCTAGAACATGTCTTCAGGGTCAGCCTTTGTGGCCTTTTAGTGTTGCCTTTTCCCCCACGCTTCCGTGTAGGAACTGAGAGGAGAGCTGGTAAAGATGCCCCTCACCTCAGACTCATGCTTTATTCTGCCAGTGATGCTGTGTTCGTTTCCCCACGTGGGGCCAGCCACCAAGGAAAGGTCCTGTTAAAATAATCATTCCTGAGTTTGGCCATGGAAGGTATGAGCCTTACCAAAAGACGTTCTACTTAAATAATGAAAGAAACCACCTTCCATTGTTTTGGATACTCCTGATATTCAGCCTTCTGCCTGAATGAGGAAGAGGAAAGAAATTGATTGGAGGGCAGATTAAGAAGGCACCCTGTCCTTCAGGTCAGGTCTTCATGGTGCAAACTCATTATCTCATTTGAATTCTTACGAATGTCTCCCAAATTCAAAACATTCAGAAGCACAAATGCTGCATTTAGTTGGTGATAACCAATAGGTAAGCGTTTGCACGAGTCTCAGTTCCTGCATCTTTGGAATGCAAACACTAACATCCCACCTAACTAAACATTTTGACTCATGAATGTTAGCCAGAAAATGGCTAAACTAACTAACAGTCTTAGCTCAGGCACACTGGGGCATGACAGTTCTAGTTCTGCTAGACTTCAATTAATCTTCTGATTTCCAAGATAATTAAAAGTCAGAGTGGGCAACATGGCTACTTGATGAAGTGGACCTCTACAGAGGGTCCTCCAAATAGGAGTCTTTCGATAGAATCAATCCAAATGCCCATGAGTGGTAGACCGGATAAAGAAAACGTGGTACATACACACCATGGAGTACCAAAAAGAACAAGATCATGTCCTTGGCAGCAACATGGATGGAACTGGAGGTCTATTAAGTGAACTAACATAAGAACAGAAAATTATCACATATTATAAACAGGAGGCAAACATTGAGTACATATAGACACAAAAAAGGAAACAACAGACACTGGGGTCTACTTGAGGGACGAGGGAGGTCGGAGCGTGAGGATGAAAAAACTGCCTATTAGAGGCTGGGCAACGTGGTGAAACCCTGTCTCTACAAAAATACAAAAAAACTAGCCTGGTCTTGTGGTGCACACCTGTGGTCCCAGCTACTTGGGAGGCTGAGGTGGGAGGATTGCTTGGGACCAGGAGGTCGAGACTGCAGTGAGCCATGATCACACCACTGCACTGCAGCCTGAATGACAGAGGGAGACCCTGTCTCAATAAAAAAGAAAAACTACCTGTTGTTTACTGTGCTTTTCACCTCAGTGATAAAATAACCTGTGCGCCAAACCCCTGTGACACACAATTTGTCTCTATAACAAACCTGCATGTGTACCCCTGAACCTTAAAAAAAAAAAAAAAAAAAAAAAAAAGAAAACAAATAGCAGTCTTTCCATTAGGTGTAGGGCCTGCTTCTCTGGGTATGTTAGAGGTCCTTAGGGCCACGTCTTTGTCTGGAGATTTACTGGAAGGACTCGTGAGACTCCACATAGAGTTTCACTCACAGTTAGATTGAAGGCAGCCCTGTAGTGAGAATATGCAGCCAGATCATAAGAGAAAAAGACACAGGTGGCATCTGCAGCAATCCAAATCCACATCCCGGCTTCCTCATGTTTTTTTCCCAGCAAGGGCCTTACGGCGTGTACTCTTCTCCAGCAACAAAAATGCAGCCCCAAGTGGATGATGTTTCAGTCCAGGAAAGCCCAGGTATTAGAGACTAAGTGCCCAAGGTTTTTGTTGGGAGATAGTCACATGCGCATCATTTACCTAGTGTGTACCAAAATTCCAGGCTCCCAAGAAAGCAAGGAGGTGTTCAGCATGACACCTTCCCATACACATTTTTGTACAAACAGTTTGGGCACATGGGATGCACCCTAACCATTTAGGGAATGTTTTATATCAGTTTATAGAACTGTGTACCAGCCAAGTTCCCAGATGCCAAAAAAGGTTCAAGTTTGCAGGCAGGCCTTTCTAAGGATAGCAGGCTCAGGCCTGCTGTGTTTACTCTTTTCTGCACGCTGAGTACCTTTTAACTGCCGCGGTGAGGAACTTAGGAGCAGGGATGAGGATGACATTCTGGTTCTCCTGCAAGGATGCTCTCTGTCATTAAGATTCATAGCCTTTCCTCTTTTGCTTTGGCAGGTCTCCCCGGTCCATAGGTGAAGTGCGAATTGTCAGCCACATTCAAAAAGTGCAGGATTAACTTTAGTGTAGAGCCTGGGAATCCAGAAGAATGTGGTCATTACGGGTTAAGGAAATTACAAGCCATGCAGCCTTATGTCACTGGATTAATTTGGCACAGGATGAAAAGTCCCTCAGAAGCGCTCCTTGTTTTAGCTTTCCAGTTGGTTGATTTCTCTTTGAGAGTGACCCTGGAGGGCAGAGTCAGCTCTGCGAGCTTTCATTTTCCTTCCACCCCTAAGCCTGATTGCATGCTCTCCTTCGGTCCCCACATTTTCTGTAGAAGCCAGGTGTTGCCACGTTTGTTCTGCTCTCTCCTGTACATCTGGCCAACCTTCCCCCTTCACACTGAGTCACACTCACCAACCCTCCCAGATCTCCTTCCTCCTCTATTTGTCTTCTGGATTTTTCTCTAAAAAGCCTTTTATTTTGTATTTTTAAATTAAATTTAATTTTTTTTGAGATGGAGTCTCGCTCTGTTGCCCAGGGTGGAGTGCAATGGCACTATCTCAGCTTACTGCAACCTCTGCCTCCCGGGTTCAAGCGATTCTCCTGCCTCAGCTTCCTGGGAGGCTGGGATTACAGGTGCCCACCACCACGCCCAGCTAATATTTGTATTTTTAGTAGAGATGGAGTTTCACCATGTTGGCCAGGCTGGTCTCAAACTCCTGATCTCAGGTGATCCACCAGCTTCGGCCTCCCAAAGTGCTGGGATTACAGACGTGAGCCATTGCACCTGGCCAAAAAAACCTTTTAATAAAAGTTTAAAAGAATTTCTAGCCTTCTGCCATCCAGTATTAGTGCCATTTTCTTCCTCCCATGAGCCATCTTCAAGTCATTTAAAATGGGCATGGAAGATATGAGCCTGTACCATGGGACGGTCTACTTAAATAATGAAAGACATCCATCGTCCATTGTTTTGAGATGCTCTGGTATTCAGCCTTCTGCCTGAATGAAGAAGAAAGAAAGAAAAAGAAACTGATTGGAGGGCATATTGAAGAAGGCACCTCTGTCCTTCAGGACATTATTAGTCATTAGTCATTACTTCTTCCTATGCAGATATTTGTAGAATTACCTTCTTTCTAATATCTTACCTATGCATACTGAGAGCACCCCCTAATTCATCATGATTTGGGAGCAGGGTTTGGCTTTTGCTTTTGTTTATATCTTGTTCTTTCTTGACCAGATAGTGATGAATTCTTTTGATTGTCATACAGTATTGTGTAAGTTTTTCCTTGATAAGACAGAGTTACATTTATCTAGAATTCTAAAGCAGAGTCAAACCTGATCACTGGAAGCTGTAAAGATCTGTACTCTGCCTGGAATTTGCTTCAGAATAATTTTAAGGGTGGGAATGTAGATGAACTAAGATTGGTCATGAGTTAGTAATTGATTTGGCTAGCTGATGTTGTACGTAGGAGTTCATTATATTATTCTTTTTCCTTGCATGTATATCTGAAATTATTCATAACAATAGTTAAATGACCTGATACTTGTTGCTAGCATCGTTGTATACAATTATTAATTTATTCAGCAAACATTTATTAAGCTGCTATGTGAACAGGTACAAAAGATTAAAAAAGCATGTCATGCTTTCTAGAAGTCCAATATTTAGTGAGAAAGTCAGCAGCACAACTGTGACACAGTAGAAACCCACTAGCATGGCCTGGAGATCATTTGAGTTTGGACCTACAAGGAGCCTGTCATTTTCTTTGTTCAAAGCCAGGTTAGCACCGTTTCTGCAACTTTAAGACTTAATGTACTAAGCATTTCTTTGTGAGTCAACATAGTTGTTTCTTCAGAAGATTTACCTATTCCATTCACAGTAATAGGCCTGCAGGGGATATGATGGATATAATTATAAAATACAAAATTACTTTTCCTAAGCATTCTAGTCTGTTTGGGGGAGAGGGTAGGCACTAAAGGCTCAATGTGCAGCTGATGTTTCAGACATGGGCAAGCTCTAGTTCATGCAAACCTTGAATCAGCAGCCAACCCTGAAAGGATAGATAGTATTGATGTATCTGTAGTTTACAGATCAATGCAAGAAACTGAAGCTTGGAGAGTTGAAATTAACTTACCCAAGGTCACACAGCTTGCTTTATTCATTTATAGCCTGCCTTCTTCCAAAAGGGATTTTGGGCAGCTAAGCCACATAGTTAGAGAGTTCCTTGTGGTCTTTCTACTGTCCCAAGAAAAACAAGGCTGTATTTTTTTCTTTTTGAGCTTAAATGATGCATAGTGTTTCAGTCAACATTACTACATGGATGGCTTCAAGTTTAAATTGCACAAAAGTGCTTATGTATGTCTCTGTTGGAATGTGTGGGAGTAAGAAAGGAAATCCCTGTATTTGATTTCATAAAGTCATGAGCTTTATATAGTTGCTTGAGCCACACATGCTGGTGCCTGGCTGTGTGCACAAGAAAGTTCTTGTTAATTCTTGCACAGCTGGTGTGGTGTTTGTCATCATTATTACTTACTCTTAATTACCAAAAGTGCACATGGGCTACAGATTTTAGCCTGTGCCAAACTAAATCTCTAAAGTAGTTGGATTAATAGGTTATGGGGAAGATTTATAATCCTTTGTGAATGATAGTAATTCTGTATATGTTCATATAAAGAAACAGCTGACATCAGAAACTCAAAATGTGGATCATAATCTCAATGTTATTCTCAATATCCATCTCCTGTACTCTTTAATTTGTTGCTGAATCAACATTGCTTTATTCATAGATTGAAAATGGAATTTATTTGTAGGTTATCCCATTTTTAGGCAATTGTCTGTCTTTCCCTGCCCCAACAATAAGTAAAAGTTGAAACTTTCTCCTAGGGAAGGCTTCAAATACTTGATTTCTGTGGAATGTCATTTATGTTTAGGTGGAAATGGGGGGAAATGACCACTAAGAGGATTAGTCATTATTTTCATAGTTTGATGAAGGAATTAGGTCATTTGTGCTTAATGTGCTAATAAGCACAGAGTAAGCTGTACTTATTGATGGATCGACGTGGAAAGGTCCTCTGAATGAGAATTGTTTCTTGTGTGTAATCGTATTATTCTGTGGTTCCTGCAGAACTGCGTTTCTAGGGCCACAGATCCGCAGTGTAACTTTTTTGGAAGTCTATGTGTTTTTATCCACATTCTATGTAACTTAAAATCCTTTTATTTGTCTTTCATTCTCCATTGCTACCCATTCTTGGCAGCCTTCCCATTCATTCCTCTAGGTCAGTGATAACCAGTTTTTATGTTTCACATCCTTTTGAGGATTCAATGAAAGATAATAATCTCACTTTCTGAAAACATACCAATGTGTATACACCATTCACATATGATTTAAGGGCACACAGTAACTCCAAAGTCTATGAATAGACCTGGTTAGAAACCCTTGCTCTAGGTGAAAGCAGCAAGGGTGATATTAAAATACTGTAATAAAAATATGTGATCTACTGACAGTGTGGAGTGTGGGAGGAGTAGGGAAGCTTATCAAGTTAGAGCTTGCCACATATCACAGTATATTACATTTTCCTTATGTATTTACCGGTATTATTTCTTGTCTACTTATTATCTAAAACAGAATCTCAAAAATGTTTTAGGATGACATAGTAAAGACAGATTTGTCAGCCTTACAATATAGACCACCAGTAGGTTAGAAGAAGAAGAAGAAGAAGAAAAAAAAAAACCTGATATCGGTCAAACAGAGACAAAGGCTAGAGACCAGCAAACAAAATTTCCAAAAATTTGCATGGTCCATCTCTTTTATACTCCCACCTTGACCTTCCATGGGAGGCCTGTATGTGTGAAATACTCAAAAAGCTCTTCTTAAGAAATGGGTGCAGGAGATGGTTTGGGCAGCTTTGGGTAAAGACTTGCAACTTCCACAAAGGTACAGGCTCCTCCTGTGATTGTTCTCCTCTCTTTTCAGAGAAAGGAGAGAATAGCTATGATGTGGCCTATGGGAACCTCTATTGTAAACACCCAGAGTTAGCCATCTCCAGCAATAGACAGGAAGGCAGTCGAAAGACAAAACATCAAAATGGAAACTAAATAAAAAATGAATTGCCTCAGGAGAGGAAGGTGGGAAAGATGAACCCTGAGCTGGGGGGGACTTTCGTTTCCTACCCTCATAATTTCCAGTGTGATTGTCTTAACGTGACCATCTCATACTCTGTCCATCTTGTGCCTTGAGAATGATAGGAAGTGGTTGATAAACTGGCCCAGACTGTCCATCTGAGACTGAGACTCCTGGGGTGACTGGAGGACCAGAGCTTCTGTTGGAATCATGTACAGCCCAGTCAGGGGAGTGAACACAGCTCGAGGTGTGTTACTAAAACCACAGCAACGAGGGCAATGACCAGGCTGCATAGATGCCTGGCTGAATCCTCATCCTCCCTGTACCCATTTGTTATGGACTAAATTGTGACCCCTCCCAAAATTCATATGTTGAAGCCCTAACTTTAACCAGTGTAACTGTATTCGAAGGTAGGGTCTTGAAGGAAGTAATTAGGTGAAATGAGGTCATGAAGGTGGGGTCCTAACCCTATAGGCCTGGTGTCCTTAAGAGGCACGTGCACAGAGCAAAGGCCATGTTGTGAGGGAACAGGGAGAAGCAGCCATCTGCAAGCCAAAGAGGGATGCCTCAGGAGAAGCTAGCCCTGTCAGCACCATGGTGTTGGACTTGCAGCCTCCAGAAGTGTGAGAAGATAAATTTCTGTTGTTACCCTGTCTGTGGTATTCTGTCATAGCAGCCCCAGCTGACTAATAACCATTCTCTCAGGAGACAGAACACTGAGCAGGCAAAACTGTAGTGCATGGAAGAACAACACAGATATCCAGAACATGAGAAGAGATTCAAGAAGTTATCACCCCTGGTGTAGTGGTGTGAATAAAAAGTGTTAACAAAGCTGTCCACTTAAAACATTTATATAATTGAAATTAACCAACCAAAATACCCAGTGTGGAGTCCACAAATGTATTGCAGCAGGAGGGAAAAGTGTAAACTGTACATCAGTAATCTATTTTGGAAGAAATACTGATCTAAGAGAAGAAATGAACTTACTAAAATTAATCTCTATAGAACTAAGTATTGAATAAAATGGGAATTCAAAAATAAAGTAACTAAATATGATTCTTTAAAGGAGCTTGCTGAGCTAAGACAACAGACATCCAAAACAACATTTCAAAACAAATGAACAATTTCAAAATGGAAATGAGTAGAATCAAAAGTTACAAAATGATCATGGTTGATGAAACAGTCACTGTGAATGAAAGGAGAAAGACAGATGAGAGAAGACGGAGACAGCAGTAGATGTAGAGGAGAAAGATGGCCCATCAGAAGGCATCAAGGCAGGTACAGAACGAGACACGTAGAACAGAAATAATTTTAATGGTAAAACAAGATAATTTTTTTTTCTGAATCAAAGAATAACTTAACCTGGTCAAATAATCCACTAAAAATATTAATTCTAAGGTTGATAAGTCTTGAGTATCAGTTTCTGGCCACAAAGGAAAATGTCAAATTTCAAAAGGCAGAAATAATATCACTTTTTTTCTGATCCATAATACTTCTCAAATCTAGGAATTACCAACAGAATAGGAGCAAAAAAAATTAGCCCTAGTAATATGGAATTTCAAAAACCTTCATGTTTCATGGATTGAAGTAGAAACCTTAAAAAGTATAGAATATCTAGAAAAAATATTACAAAAACAAGCATATCAAAACTGAAATGGCAGGGCAAAACTTACATTCTGAGAGAAGTTTATAGCCTTAAGTAACTTATAACTGAGTCAAAAAAAAAAAAAGCATTCACCTACTCCCCAAATTAGAAGATAATAATACATATAAAAGCAGAAATTAATGAATTAGAAAAGAGAAAAAAAGGTAGCGTTTATGAATACTAAATTTCGGGGGGGATTGGGGAGGATAAAATAGATAAAGGTGGGCTAGTCAAGAAAAGGGGTTGGGAGAGAGGGCTTACATGTATAAAAACAAATATGGACATAATAGATACACAGTATATATAATGTTAAAAATCTGAATGAAGTTAGTGGAATAAACTGAGAAAATTTTCAAAGAGCAATCATCTGTTCCCCAAAAAGCACCACAGATATTTTCACTGCTGAATGCTTTTAAGCTAGAAAGAAACAGTTAAATCTTTGGATATTGAAACTGGTCTACGCCATAGTGAAGGAAAACTGCAAATTCTTTTTGTGACATCAGCAGGGCACTAATGCCAAGTCTGTGAAAGATATAAAGTTGTAGATCAGTTTTACTTATCAATATTATATAGAGCTCTTAAATAATATATCAGCAAATAGCATCAATACTTTATAACATTTCAGTTTAAGTTGGTTTCATCCCTGAAAGGGGATGATATGGAGCCACAAGCATGGCTCAGTATTTGGAAATAATTTGGAAATTAATATATCCTATTATTAAGTGAAAGGCGAAAGTCAGCAGATTCCTAAAAGCATTTGACAAAATTTACATTAATTCCTGATATTGTACTTTAGTGAAACAGAAATCGTAGCTACTTCTTAAATCTGTCTTAAAATTTGTATTTTAGCCCTTAATTTAGTTTTCTGTTTGTCAAAATGTTTGTAATATTGACAACATGACTATTTCTAATTGACTATTGCTCTGGAAGAACTAGACAAGAAAAGAGAAGGGAGGGAAACGAGGTGGTATTTAAAACCTGGAAGGGGAAAATTTTGTACTATCCACAGATATGGTTGTGTACATAGAAAGCCCTGGAAAACAAATGGAAGAACTCTTATGCTAACATTGAGAGACAGGACTAGCTGGATTTCCTAGGCCAGGTAAGAATCCCTGAGCCTACCTGGGAAGGTGACCGCTTCCACCTTTAAACACAGGGCTTGCAACTTAGCTCACACCCGACCAATCAGGTAGTAAGGAGAGCTCACTAAAATGCTAATTAGGCAAAAACAGGAGGTAAAGAAATAGCCAATCATCTCTTGCCTGAGGGACACAATGATCGGGATATAAACCCAGACATTCCAGCCAGCAGCAGCTGCCCTCTTTGGGTCCCCTGCCTTTGTATGGGAGCTCTGTTTCCACTCGATTAAATCTTGCAACTGCACACTCTTCTGGTCTGTGTTTGTGACCGCTCAAGCTGAGCTTTTGCTTGCCATCCACCACTGCTGTTTGCTGCCATTGCAGACCCGCTGCTGGCTTCCATCCCTCCGGATCCGGCAGGGTGTCTGCTGTGCTCCTGATCCAGCAAGGCCTCATTGTCGCTCCCTATCAGGCTAAAGGCTTGCCATTGTTCCTGCACAGCTGAGTGCCCGGGTTCGTCGTAATCGAGCTGAACACTAGTCACTGGGTTCCACAGTTCTCTCCTGTGACCTGCAGCTTCTAATAGAGCTGTAACACTCACCACATGGCCCAAGATGCCATTCCTTGGAATTCGTGAGGCCAAGAACCCCAGGTCAGAGAACACGAGGCTTGCCACCATCTTGGAAGTGGCCTGTCACCATCTTAGGGGTTCTGGGAGCAAGGACTCCCTGGTAACAACGTGATTCATGAGCATGGAGGATTAAAAGGCATTACCAGAACGGATAGCTTCCTTAATAAAAGAATCAGAAAATACAGTGGGAAAAATAGCTCCTATTAACAGTGTCTTTTATCTGAGTGTAAGCCTAAGTCAACGAGTGAAGAACACCTATGTGAAGAAAGCTGCGAAGTTCTGCTAGGAGACGTGAGAGAAATCTCCTTGAGGGGAGGAATTACATGGTTTTCTGTACTGCTGGCAGGGGTGTGAGCTGGAACATTCTTTCTGAGAGGGTTTGGCAGTGTCCAGTAGAGCTTGAAATGCACTTAGAGCCAGGTCCAGTGGTGCATGCCTGTCATTCCAGCTACTCAGGAGACTGAGGCTGGAGGAGCCCAGGAGTCTGAATCCAGTCTGGACAATAAAGCATGACGCCATCTCAAAAATAAAAAATAGACTTAGGCTTTGAAGGCCATCTCTGTGCTATCAAATACCAAATACTCTACAGATATTCTCTCAAAATTTTGCAGAAATGCAGAGCACCTTCACTGCCACGTTGTCTTTTAATGCAAAAGTCAGAAATGTAAATGACGAGTTGATGGGTGCAGCACACCAACATGGCACAAGTATACATATGTAACAAACCTGCACGTTATGCACATGTACCCTACAACTTAAAGTATAATAATAATAAATAAATTAAAAAAAAAAAAAAAAGAAGTCAGAAACAAATAGTCTTCAATAGGCGGAAGAAACATTCTGTAGCCTTTGAAAAGAATGAATAGATTTAAATAGTGATAGGGATTGTGGCAGACACACCCTAAGATGACCTCCAGTGACCCAGGCCCTTGTGTGCAAGCACCTGTAACTTGATTCTACCCCGTAGAATACAGCAGAGGTAAATCTTTTATTATATGAGATTGTCTTAGACCAGAGAGAGAAAATCTCCCATTTGCTTTGAAGTAATCAACCACGTGAACTGTCTCTGGAGAGGGCCATGTGGCAGGGAATTGCAGACAGCCTCTAGGAACTGAGGCAGCCTCCAGCCCATAGTCAGCAAAAGCCATGGCCTTTAGTCCTGCAACTGCAAGGAAATGAATTCTGCCAGCAACCTGAGTGAGCTTGGAAGCAGATTGATCCCCAGTCCAGCCTCCAGAATACAGCTTGGCTGACACCTTGATTATAGCTTTGTGGATTGAGGACCTCTAGAGCAGAGGACACAGTTTAGCTGTGCTTAGCCTCTGGACCCATGGGAACTTTGAGATCATTGATAGCTTCCTTATATAAAGCATGAGTCAGAAAAGATAATAAGAGTAAGCAGTTTGTTTTCAGCTGCTGAGATTATGCTAATTTGTTGCACAGCAATAGAAAACTAATACACTGAAAAATGGAACCATCTCCAAGACACTGGTATCCTGTCTCACTCTGCATTTAATTAAAAAAAGAATCTCATGCCACTTGCCGATCCAACTTGCTCTTCATACCCTCACTTATTACACTCCGGGCACACTGGCCTATTTGGTATTCCTGGAACATGCCAGGCACATTTATGCCTCAGGGTCTTTGCACTTATTTGTTTATTCCCAGTGTGTATAACGCTGCATGTCCCATATTAGGCATTCAGTTAGTGTGTGAATAAATAATAAATATTTAAGTGTGGAACCATATCTACTAGGATCCCTTGTGTATTCATATACATGTATAAGCTGGGTGTGCTGGCTCATGCCTGCAATCTGAGCACTTTGAGGGCTTGAGGCAGGGGGACCACTTGAGCCCAGGAGTTTGAGATCACCCTGGGCAACATAGCGAGACCCCATCTCTATTTAAAAAAACATACATAGAAATATATGGGAGAAGGAAGGCTTGAGTAGTGAATTTTACAATATTCTGTGTGTGTCAGTATTATCAATTATTATGGCCCTTTTGTGGTTTTCTTCTTTGACTAGAAAGCCAACTAAATGGCTATTAAAATGTGTATTAGTTAAAAAACAAATATTCTACTTCTGTATCTCAGAGTGTAGAAATACGTCAATTTGATTAATCTGTTGGGTAAAACGAAGTTGCTGGAGGGTCCAGGTTTTAATTTGAAGAAACTTTATAAACAGTGTATCTGATTCTTCTTTGAGTTTGTACTCCTTACATTCTTATGTCCTTTCTCTCTCATGATTGAGGTTCTTGTGTCTTGTCCTTCAATGACAAAAACTTGAAGCAATGAGAGAAGTATTTATAGGTATATGATCTATTTAATGTATTATGTTAATTGTGAGGCATTTATATGTTGAAGTTACTTTGGGAATGATTATTTTACTCATGCAAATTACCGTCTCATTACACAGTATGAGGTGAAAGAAAGAAATACACGACGTGTCTCTTAGTGCAGATTAAAAGTGGCCACAAATTTCTTTCCCACTCCTTCCATAGAGATGTGGGGGTGTAAGTGTCTCTTTCCCTTAAACCTGGGTAGAACCTGAGACTGTTTTCATCATTATACTATGGCAGGAGTGACTCTTAATTAAGGCCTGAACACTGGCAGCTACCACTTCTTTCTTCCTGGAACGCTCTTTCTGGAGGAAGCCAGCTGCCGTGTTAAAAGTTCAGCCACCCTGGGCCTGCCAAGCGTTGAGGAAGCCCATGCTCGCCGTGTAGAGAGGCTACAGAGACAGGGAGAGATGCCCGGCCGGCCCTAGCTGTTCCAGCTTTCCCATCCAGGCACTGGACATGTGAAAAAATGTCTTGGTCATCCCAGACCTTAGCAGACATGATGGGAAAACGGAGGCACCCAGCTGACAACCAAAACGGTGGACACATCAAATATGTGACCCTTGTCAGCCTGTTGCAGCTATTTCCAGTCTTTTGCCTGACCCCAGCAGAGTTTGATGATTGTTGCTGTGCCATGCCCACATCCCCAAGCCAGCATATTCCGAGTGTAATAATATGGTGGTGGTCTGCCACTGTGGAGCATTGGGGAGCTCTTTCTTCAACATACAGAAGCTATGTCCCACAGTGTCACTGAAAGTGAATTTTGGTTTTGTGAATTTGATTTCCCTGTTGACTTCCAGAGGAGAGTACTTCTAAGGGGGAAAAAGGGAACATTTTAAAAAGATTATGCATTAAAGAAGAATAACCATGTTATCTGCATCTTTTCATGTGATAAAAAACTCTGGCAGTGAAAATGCAGTGAGAATCTGACAGGTGATTAGTTACCCTCTCTTCATATTGTCTCACCCTATCAACAGCATTTGGGAGAGTCAGCTCCATGGCTAAGATTTCCATGCACCCTTCTCTTCCTCCCCATCAGCGCCCCCCAGCACACATGCTTTGCTTATCAGTGGACCTTTGTGGCCTTTTTCTGAACAGCACTCAGTAGTACTATTCTACCTGGATAGCTTTTCTTGATTTATATATTTTTCCATAATAGGATGTAGAAAAATTAGACGAAATTGCCTGTAGGTGTGGTGGGACTTAGTAAACTTCAAGGAAGTTAATCATCATATTCTTGGACAAAAATCTCTCTCTGTAGAAGAAGAAAGGGTTACTGTTTAGAGAGCTAAATCAGCATGACTTTAATGCATGTGTTTATGAAATGGTTACAGTTTACTAACCTTTTCTGTGTACTTACTATCTGACCCGCCTTTCTTTTGGAAAGAGAAAATCGGAATAAAAGGAATATTAAGATGAGATGACTGTTACTGGTCCTCCCTGAAATAATCAGGGCAGTCCCATTGGCATGTTCACATGGTTACTCTGTGGATGTCATCGGGAAAGGAAGGGAGCTAAGATTCCAGCATGGTACATGGTGTGTTTATCAGGGATGGGGGAAGAAGAGCGTGACAGGTCAGCTTGACAGGATTGCTCAGTAGCGAGAAGTATGAGTCACTTGGCTCACATAGCTTGATGAGGGAGGACAGCTTCTGGGGACGGGTATGTATCTTCTTCAGAGATTCATAAGTCAGCTATTCAAGCCCTGCATGCAGTGTGTGAACCTCTTTGGAAAGATCCCAGTCTTAACCTTGTAAAATGTTGCTGACACAGAACTGTCTCCTGAGTTTACCTGCTCAAGCATTGTGTAACTTCAGCAATTCGGAAGGCTTTCCCCTCCTTATACTTTCTTCTCAACCCAAATCCCGGTTTTAACCTCTGGGGCCAAACACAAGGTTTACAGGTTTATTCCTCTTCCACTTGATATGCTTTTGGAACTTAAAAATTGATACTGTGGCTTGCTGGGTTTCTTCCTAGTTCCTTCAGTTGCATGACTTAGCTTTGAATGTCCCTGGTCACAGTCTTTGGAGACACTTCTGTTTCTCAGTGATTCTCTTACTGCAGAACTGAAATGTAACGCCCTAGCGTGTCCCAGTCAATCAGGACTGCAGTTGGGGTTAGCATCTTCCTCCTTCTGGATGTGCCCCGTGTTTGTTCATCCTGTCTAAAAGGTTAATCAGCTTGCAGTCATGGCCTGCGGTGGCCTCATTCTCGGCTTCCTGTTTATGTTGACCTTTTGCATTGCTGCTCCTGAGGCACACGGTCTCCATTGCTGGTCTTGTGCAGCTGCTTTTTAAAACATATCGGAACTGCTTGATAGTTTTTTTGTTGAATCTAGTATTGCTGGTTTCTTTGTTTCCAACCTGCTGAAAGTATCTTGGATGCACTTCTTGCTCGGGAAATTATTCAGTATTTCTCCCAGTTTCATGTCATCTGCTGATGAAGACAAAGCCAGTGCTGACAGATACTGAACTAGAGCTCCAAGACTTGCTACTAGAAATATTTTTGTAGGTTTAAAGTGGTGGATCTCAACCTTGAGCAATTTTGGCCTGAAGGGGACATCTGGTAGTGTCTAGAGACATTTTTGGTGATCCCCACTGGGGGTGGTGGTACTCCTGGTGTGTATCTAGTGGGTAGAGGCTGGGGTGATGTTGAACATCTTACAGTGCACAGGACAGTCCCTCCACAACAGTGACTTATCGGGCCCCAAATGCTAATAGTGCTGAGATTGAGAAGCCCTCAGCAGATTAACGTAGTTCTACTAACAGTGTCTGTTGGGTATGCTGTTTTTAATCTTGTTATTCAGAGGTACTATATCAGCATGTAAGACTGGGTTCTCCAAGTGTGAACTGGGCTTACCTGAGACCTTTTCAGGGATCTGTGAGGTGAGAGAGATTTTTCTGATAATTGCCCTTTTCACTCTCATTGTTTACGATTGTAGGGTGGTGTTTTCCAGAGGCAACATAACCTGTGATATTAACACATTGAATGCAGAAGGAGATAGAGAATCCGGCTGTCTACTGTTAAGTCAGACATTAAAGAGATTTGCAAAATGTGATACAATGCCCTTCTTCTCACTAAATTATTTTTGCTTTGGAAAAATAATGATGTTAGTATGTAATGGTTTTGTGTTAAATAATACATATATTTAAAAGTTTTTAATTGTTTTACTGTCAATATCAACAGATAATCCACACGATCAAAAGTTCTTAGGGGAAAAAAAAAACATAAAAAGTTATTTGAGGCCCTCAATACTTCCCTCCCCTCCGCTCCCCTCCCCTCCCCTCCCCGCTTCTCTCTTTGAGATGGAGTCTCGCTTTGTTGCTCAGCTGGAGTGCAGTGGTGTAACATAGGCCCACTGCAAACCTCTGGTCTCCTGGGTTCAAGTGATTCTCCTGCCTCAGCCTCTTATGTAGCTGGGATTACAGGTGCATACCACCATGCCTGGCTAATTTTTGTATTTTTAGTAGAGACAGGGTTTCACCATGTTGGCCAGGCTGGTCTCCAACTCCTGACCTCAAGTGATCTGCCCACCTCGGCTTCCCAAAGTGCTGGGATTATAGGCATGAGGCGCCGCGCCTGGCCAAGATCCTCAATAATTTATAAGAGTATAAAGAGGTCTTGAGGTAAAAAATGTTAAGATCCTCTGATATAGGCTAAGATCCTCTGATATAGATCTTCATTTTATGTGCAAGGATATAATGTGTTAACAATTTTAAAGGCCTTGTTAGAATGCAGATGTACAGAATTTTGATGTTTCCCAGTCTGGAAGCCCTGTACTGAAGGAAATTAATTCACATGTTTCTAGTGAACCTGTAGTAGTTTCTGGTTATCTTTTTCTACATTTCCAGATGGTCACCATTTTTTAAGTAATAATCCAGAGCCTAATTTGGGATCTCTATGTAGTCAGATGGACTAATAACTCAGCTTCAATTTCGTCTCCTCACTTTGTGCATAATTTTTTGTTGCAGTTAGGAATGAATTTTTGAAATTGCCTTTGGCCCTTTGAGCCGAGATTCTCTTTGGGACCTCAAGTGTTGGAAGCATAGGTAACTTTACTCAGAATGTTGTGAAGGCTACTTTTGTGAAACCTCAGTTTCTGGTATCTGAATAAGGAACAGTGCTGTTTCTTAGAGTGGATATATACCTTGATTCCTAAACATTTTTAATTTTTGAAATTAAATTTCCTATAGTTAACTAATCAAAACTTAATAGATGTCTGTGTTTTGGTCTTAGTTTAAGTATACAGTTTTTAGCTATGTTTTCCATTCCCCCCCACTTTTTCTTGTCATGAGATTGGAGGGAGAATGAAGTTCTGCCCTATGAATGAAGTAGGTGAGGAATATAGTGATTAAATGGTAGACCTGTGTTAATAACATGATGTTGGAGATATCTAGATATCTCTGGTCTGGTGCAACCCTTTTAGCTGGATCAGGAGTCTGAGCTGTAGAGAAGTTAAGTTACTCTCTCAAGACCATAGTGCATTTAAATAGCAATGAACATTATGATCTTATGTCCCTTTATTAGTAAATTAGTAATATGATTGTGTACCAGTGTTTAATCTCTTTAACCATTTGTTTTTTCATCTATATCATTGGAATAAAACTATCAACCTTGTAGGGTTGATCATATTATCTTTCATAACCTTTCTTTTTGTTGAAAAATTTTAGACCCACAGAAAGGTTGCAAGAATGATTAAAATAAACATTGTATACCCTATATAGTATAATTCTATTATTGTTATCTTTGTTGAATAATTTGAGACTGAGTTCCTTTATATCAATTCATCCCTAAATATTTGAATATGTGTCTCCTAAAAACAGGGACAAATTCAGGAAATTTGACATGGCCACAATACTGTTGTCTATATATCATGACTCCAAGTGTGGCCCGTAGTCCAACACATTAACATTAACCGGGAATCTGTTAGAGTTGAAGACTATTGGGCTGAATCAGAACCTGCATTTGAATAAGAACACCAGGTGATTTGTGTGTGTGTAAATGTTTGAGACGTACTGCTCTAATGGTAGTCCATATTTATATTTCCCTGTCGCCAAATGACATTTTTAATAGAAAAATTGCCCCAATCCAGGATCATATATTGTATTTAATAATTGCCATGTCTCCTTTAATTTAGAATAGTTTCTCAGCCTTAGCCTTTCATGATATTGGCACTTCTGAAGTGTACAGGACAATTGTTTTATAAAATGATCATTAATTTGACTCTTCACAATTAGATTCATGTTAAGTATTTTTGGGAGGTACATAGATGAATGATACTGATCTAAGTGCATCACATCAAGAGGCACATGACATCAGTTTGTTCCATTATTGGTGAAATTTACTTTGACCCCTTGGTTGGGTGTTATTCTGGTTATTTATCAGAACATAGCAAATCACCCCAAAATTTAGTGTTTTGAAACAACCAATCTTGTTATTTTCATGATTATACAGACAAATTCAGGCAGGTTGGGGCGAATTTAGCTTGTCTCTGCTCCTTGATGTCTGGGGCTTCAGCTGGTGGGAAATTTTGAATAGCTGTGGGCTGGAATCATCTGGAGGCTTCTGCACTTACATCTGGTGCCTAGGCTGGGCTGACTCACAGGCTGGGCTCCCCTGGGACTGTTGAGCACAACGCCTACATGTGGTCTCTTCATGTAGCTTGAGCTTCCTCACAGACATGGCTACCTAAGGGCTCCAAGTGAGTGTTCCAGCAAACAAGCTAGAGACCATAGGACCTTTCATGATCGAGCATCAGAAGTCAAATATAGTTCACTTTCACATCAGCTATTGATTGAAGCACTTAGGAGCCTGCACAGATTTGGGAAATCTGGGGCAGGGAGATAGACTCTTGATGGAAAGAGTGTCAAAGAATTTGTGGCCTTGTTTTAAAATTGCCACAGGTAGTGACTGCTGTATTTCCTAATTGTAAATATAGCCATTTTCTCTTTGGAATTAACTGTAATCCATCAGGAGACACCCTGAGAATATTGAAGAATCCTGTTCCTTGGCATCTTTAGCCAGTTAGTTTTAGCATTCATTGTTGGCTCCTTTATGTTTATTAGTTGGGATTTGAATTACATAAAAATCTTTATGTGCTAATCTCCCAGTAACTAAGCACGTAAGAATTACAGACAGTGCTGGGTTCTTAAAATCCTTTCTTGGACAAAGATAAGCATGCATGACCCAATTTGGCAGGTGGGCCGTGTCTTACTGATAGAAGTGCCAAACAGTTATTAGCATGTCAACAGTAATACAGATGAAGGCATTCGACCTTCCTGTGTGTGTGGTTCTATGGCCATTATCCTGACTATTCTGCCTCCTTCCAGTTAAGGGGATGCTCCTGACAGTATGTCATGACCTCATTTATTATGATTGCAAACATTTATGTTAAAGCTGGTCCAAGGCCTAGGTGAAGTGATACCCACTGAGAGAAATTTCCCCCTGTGCTTTTGGGACATGGCTGCTATGTCTGAGTGGCAGCGAGTTCCAAACCAGTAGGTCATCCAAGAATCTAAGCAGAAACCTTTATACCTTTTAAGGTGTAGGAGCGAGGTAAAGATTATGCTTTGTCATCATATGTAAGACTTCTTAAACTGAATTGCGCAGTTCACACTGAAGGAGAGGCTGGTGCCCGACACCAGTATGTGTGACCTCCACATAGACTTAAGTTGACAGGGGTGAGAGTGGGAATAGTGTGCTGTTTGGAATGTTTTTAAAATGTATTCTTGCAGATTTTCTAAACCCTTGTTTAGAAACATTTCAATTGAATGGTAAAATCTAGTTGTGTCCTAATGTGTTTAGAAATTGAATCTTGCCCCAAAGTTTAGTCTTAATAGATACATTAAGTTGGTGCAAAAATAATTGTAAAACCCACAGTTAAACTTTTGCACCAACCCATATATTGCAGAGGCCACATCTCATGTATAACCTGGGACTGAATAAATTCTAGGAACCTGAGGTCCATATATAGTTGTATTAAATATATTGACTGTTTTCTTTTTTATAATGACAAAATGTTCTAAGAAAAGAAAAAGACCCTAAAGAATAGTCATCAAAATTTTATAGAAATGTTCCTGTGTAGGGGATGATGGGTGTCTATCTGTTTTTTTTTTTTTTTTTTTTTTTTTAAACCTTCTTTCAAGAGCTGTTTTGTGTTTGCCAACATTTCTACAAGGAATATAATGTGTATTCATTATCACCTTTGTAACATGAATAAATTGTAATTTGGGAAAAAATTGTTTATCAATTTTAAAAAAGCAAAGTGTTCCTATAAATTTTAGAAACAGTAATTCAGTATGAAGACTGATAGTAATCCGCCCCTCCCATCTTCAGTGCAGCCTGTCCTAAAATGCCACCATTGACCACTTTCAAAACGTGAATTTGCTTTAGGCATTTTATTTTTTATTAGAGCTGAAATGGAAATGGAAAAAAGAAAATATTGGATTCTCTCTTAAATATGTAAACCATTCCTGTAAATATGTGTACTTGGAATAGGTTTCACATGATTCTGATAAATACGTATACATGCCTTCAAGAGATGTGTTCTTCATTGTGACTAAAATTCGCACATTTCCTTTTGGAGAATGAATAGGTCCATGGCTTATTTTTTCTTTCTAGGAAAAGTTACGCCTGTAATCCCAGCACTTTGGGAGGCCGAGGTGGGCGGATCATGAGGTCAGGAGATTGAGACCATCCTGGCTAACATGGTGAAACCCCGTCTCTACTAAAAATCCAAAAAATTAGCCAAGCGTGGTGGCAGGTGCCTGTAGTCCCAGCTACTCAGGAGGCAGGAGAATGCTGTGAACCCCAGAGGCGGAGGTTGCAGTGAGCCGAGATCTCGCCGCTGCACTCCAGCCTGGGTGACAGAGTGAGACTCCATCTCCAAAAAAAAAAAAAAAAAAGAAAAGTTACTGTAGCCTACCCAAATGACTAGGGGTCATGGCTTGTATTCCAAAAGAAAAATATCCTTCATGTTGGAAATTTCATGAGATGATGAGTCAGTTAGTTCTAAATGTGTTTACTTAGTTTAAAGTTTCACCAGTGTCATTTAAGGAAGACTCTTTTTTATCAGGGTTCTCACTATCCCAGGGGAGCAAATCCTCTTCTTGGGGATCCTCAGGTCTTCAAGACTGCCAGTGGTACGTTTACTATGTTTTGATCTTCTGTGCTGCTAGTAGGACCCAGTGATTTTTAAGGGAGTGCTTGAGGCTCAGAAAGAAGGGTGAAAAGAGAGGAGAAAAGGAACTTTAAGAAGTTGTTACCAACATTGAAGGAGGAGGAAGAAGAGGAGAAAGAAAGGAATGTTGTGTGCGGAGTATGCCTTATTGTTGACATAGAGTATATTTTATTAATGTTAGTCTAGGCATTTATTACTGAAATGTAAACTTTTTGTTTGCATGTGAGCCAGGGACACATTGAAAAAAGGCTTTGGCTTTTTACTGAGCGAAGAGTATTTGTAGACATTTGGGTTATGAAAGTCAACATTACAGCTATATTTGGAGAAGTGTATTCTTCTGACTTCGGAAATCATATGCTGTGTTTTCCAAATGTTTGCAGGTGCAAATTGATGAAACTGCACCTGGAGTGTTTTTAAAGGTTTGCAAACCAGAAAACAACATTTTATAATTGGGGATGTATGTTCACACCATGAACATAATAGTGATGCAGCTTTGGCTTAATCAGGAGAGGATCACCTGATGTCGATGGGGAGAAGGTTGATGTAGTGAAAATGTCTGGAATGCCATTTGGTTCTGAGCGTATTATCATAGTTATTATTCCTTCTGTTGGTGGTCTTTGTGAAATGAAACACTGGAAGAAACAGGGCACTGATGTTGCATCCCTAGTTAGTGGCACTGAAGATGCCTGTGGGTGGAGTAGGTAGTTCTGGAGTGTGTTGTACTTTATAAAGTCTGATTGATAAAGATTGTCAATATGCTGAAATCTTTAATGCAAAAACCAAAGTTGGCTATGTATCACTCTATTTAGCATATAGAGTGCTACCGAAATCAATATGGTATGTCCCACTGGAACTTGGGAAAGGGGTCTAAAAATGTTTCCTGAAATAAAACCTAAAAAAAATTTAGAAAAACAGAAACTGTACCAATTTGATATATTTCAGAAAAGAACTTTTTTCTTCTTTTAGTTTTAGTTGTAAACCAAAGTTGACGTTGTTTTTTGAAAAGCCGATGCTGAGTCGGGGCCTGAGCCTGTGGGACAGGTGACCACTGGCAGGGGAATGTCTCCTGTTCCCTTCTTCCCTCTCTTTTCTCCTGGTGGCCTTTCTCTAGTCTCCTGTGACATGGTAGAGAGGGCCTCATACTGATAGGTCACAGCAGGACTCCAAACAGGACCCTTCCTATGCTCTTATGTCAGCCTCTTGCGTCTGTAATGCATTGGAAATCCCTTTGAGGAATTTCAGCTATTTAGCAAAATCTGCCCAGAAGAGGAAGTACATGCATGAGGGGTACTTTGTTAGAAAGCAGGGGTCAAAGCTAGCAAGATAGGAAGTAGCAGTTGGCCGTGAGACCTGCTCTGGGAAGAAGGCCTGACTCTGCCACTGACTAGTGGTGTGAATATGAGCAAATCTTTAACCACGGGGCCTCAGTTTGCTCAACTGTGAAATAATGGGCTTGGCCTAAGAGGTAACTGGGATACTTTCCAGCTTCAAGATTCTGAGTTTTAATGAACCAGAACAAACATGAAACTGTAGAATATTTCCAGCCTCAAGCCTGAACCCAACTGGTATTTTACTGTCAGACCCTGTCGTCAATTCTAGTTAAATTTTCTAGAAAAGACCCATATTTAGTCACGGTGATTCAAGGACAGAGAGCTGGAAAAGGTTTTCAGTGCTCTCTCTGTGTGCTGTTCACGTGGTAGCTACTCTGAGGTTGAGTTGTAAGTTGAAGTTCAGGTTACCTTGGAGCGAACCTAGTCAAACAACCCCAAGGTGATCAGGGTTTGCTTAAACCTGTAGACTCCAAAGCTCAAAGTAGTATTTGGCCATTTTGTAACTGTGCTATTTTAGAAAGAAGACTGGACGTTTTATTTCTGTCCCTCCTTTCTATGTTAACTTAGGAGAGCCTGCGTTGATTTCTAGCTGTCTTCTGGAAATACCTCTGTCTGCTTATGGATAAGTATAGTTCTGTGAAATAAGACATCAGCACGGAGGACACACTGTGAATGGGGCTTGGTATGGCTGGGTGATGTTGGAGGCAGTGGAACACAGTGGTCAAGACATGTACAGTGGAGTGAGGGAAGTGGGTTCAAATCTTTGTAAGTCAAGCACTTGGCATAATGTCAGGCGTGTGGCAAGTACCCAGAAGTTGCAACTGTTATTATTTGAGATCATAGGAACATACAAACATAATCTTCCTATCATAATAAAGACCAGGGAACTCGTTGGTAGAAACATCTTTTTAAAAAAGAATTACTGGAGCTGGATGCAGTGACTCCCACCTGTAATCCCAGTGCTTTGAGAGGCTGTGGTGGGAGGGTCACTTGAGACTGGGAGTTCGAGATTAGCCTGGCTGACAGAACGAGATCCTATCCCTACAAAAACATTAAAAATTACTTGGTTGTGGTGACACACGCCTGAAGTCCTAATTACTTAAGAGGCTGAGGCAGGAGGATTGCTTGAGCCCAGGAGTTCAAGGCTGCAGCGACCTGTGATTGTACCACTGCACTCTATCTTGGGCAACAGAGCAAGACCCTGTTTCTGAAAGAAAAAAAAAATTAATGAGGGAAAAAATGCAAATTGTTTTTTCCTCTGTTCTCATAACACAACAATCAACACAGAAAACCTCCGTGTCCAGATGTGTGGGGGTTTTCCCTACACACCAAGCAAGTAGTCGGCTCTCCAGCGAGCACCAGCTAGGTGTCCTCCCATTCAGTTCCAGCACCTGGAGGTAGTGCCAGATGCCACAGATGGAGGGCTTAGTCCCCAAGACTGCCCCCTTTTCAGATGCTAGTCGCAAGTCCGGACTTCCAGAAATTCTGACCACTTGGGGTTCCCACAACCTCTGCTTTGGTTTCGATTAATTTGCTAGAGTGGCTCACAGAACTCGAACACATTTACCGATTTAGTATAAAGGACATTGTACACTTTGGGAGGCTGCAGCAGGCAGATCACTTCAGGCCAGGAGTTTAAGACCAGCCTGGGCAACATAGTGAAACCTCATCTCTACTTAAACAAGCAAACAAACAAAAAAACGAGCTGGGTGTGGTGGTGCATGCCTGTAATCCCAGCTACTCGGGAGGCTGAGGCAGGAGAATCACTTGAGCCTGGGTGGCGGAGATTGCAGGGAGCCAAGGTTGTGCCACTGCACTCCAGCCTGGGGGACAGAGTGAGCCTCTGTCTCAAAAAAGTAAAATGAATGAATGAATGATATTGCTAGGGATACAGATAAAGAGATGCATAGGGTGAGCTATGGAGGAAGGGGTGTGGAGCTTCCATGCCTCCCCTTGGTGTACCACCCTCCAGGAAGCTCTGTGTTCAGCTCTCCAGAAGCTTTTCATACCCTACCCTCTTGGGCCTTTTATGGAGACTTCATTGGATGGGCATGACTGACCACAAAGCGGAAACATAATTGTACAGAAAGGGTCTGATCTAATGCTAATGGACTGAAAGAGAAACCCAGCAACGCCTGACTGTTCAGATTCTTCTTGGCCTTTCTGTGCAGCATTCCCTCCTCCAGAATACAGAGCAAGACGCCTTCTGAAATGGAGGTCTTATGACCTAAAATCAGACAAGAAAGGTCAGAGGATTTATTTTTTTAATAGAAGATTCGAAAATAAAATCTCTGATTAAATTTAAGTCAAAACAACATCAGATCATTACACATCAAATAATTCATTCCAAAACTAAACAGGTAAAACTGTCTTTAGGTATAGACAGTACCTGTTACACCCTCACTTGTATCAAAGGTTGTGTGCTACTTTTTCTTTTAATATAAATAATTACTAGGTAAGCCAGGAAGGCCAGTTCTTTAATGCAGGGGAAGATACCTACCTTGGGGAGAGCAGAGAGAGATTCTGTTTTCTGAGGCCTGCTTCTAAGGTCTAAAGCATCCCAAAATTATAATGAGAGCTGTGCCAGTGATGAGCCAGTAACCATAAATATGTATGTGAGTATATGTGTATGTATGTAAAGGAATTCAGGGAGAGGAAGTGTGATATCATTACATAGATAGATACTGTGGACTTACAGTATGTATTAATTCAGTTCAATCAAATGCTTCAGGTTTAAGTTGTGTGCTAAAGCAGAATTTTCAGAGACTGTCTTATATCCTGTTACTGGCAAAGTATTTCTGGCAGAAGTGGTGCAGTCATTTCCACATGTGGCCCCTGGTAGCAGAGCATGAAGGACTTGGGGAGGGAGTTGTATAAATGGCTGAGTCCCATGGGCATAAACATCCATTGTGTTGTGTCTGAGGAATCTGTAACTCTGAACAGTAGTGCCAGACTTCTGTTTGTGCTGGCACTCTTAGGAGACCCGAGTAAGCAAGCACTTCCTTACCTGGCATGCCTACGCGGGGAGTGTTTTTTGTCATTGGATTGTCAGACTTGAGTTTTTCTTATGTTGTAAATACGTAGGTGCTGTGAAAAAATTTTCACCCTGGGAGGAATAAAAGTTTTGAATAGATGTAATCTCTTGATTCTCAATATTGCTTAAGATAAGTTCATCTCTCCTAGAACAAAGGCAGTGAGAGGTGTGATGTCAGGAAAGTTGGGAGAGCTGGGTAATCTTAGAAGGAGACCTGGGCACTAAGAGGAATTTGCATCCATGCAGTGGTTCTAGAATTGGCAAATCAGTATTATCTTTAGAGATGACATACATCTTGGTAATGTAGAACAAGATAAGCTACATTTTATCTTCTTGAATTCAATTGCCAAAATCACAGGTCAGAATTTTAAAGTAAATAGGTTTTACTATTTCCTCTTCTTGTAGATCTAAAAACAGTGTCCCTTTAAGTCATTCCTGGTGTTTCAGAGAGATCATCAGAGCATGGCTTTGTATCCAAAAAAAAAAAAAAAAAAAAAGGCTTCAGAACTGGGGCATTGGAAGACAAAGTAAATGCATATAAAGGTAATGCATTCTCAGAACATGTAGAAGGGGATGGTGAATTTATGTAGCTATTCCCCCTTTTACTCTTTCTAAACAGATAGAAGATAGTACTAGGTGGTAGTATTTTTCCCTAAGAATTAAATGTTGTTTGTTTCATAAACCTATAATATTTTTATAGTTTGGCAGCAGTGACTTTGGAATGAAAGCCAACTTCAGATGCCAACTCTACCATTTTGAAACCGTAGAGACTTGTGCTAATTGTTTAATTTTTGAGCTTTGCTTATTTGTAAAATGTGTAGAACAGTATCTTACCTCAAAGGCTGCTGAGACTACTAAACTGCTTATGAGAAAGCTTGCTACCTAGTAGGTATTTATTAAATGTTAAATGTATTAAATGAATTAGGAAGTATTTTATATCCAAAATTTCAGTGCTAGAATACAGAAATAAATACGGGAAACAATTGTTTGATTCCAGGTTACTTGGGAATTTTGAAAAGGTGCTCCATTTGTTACTTTTCTTTAGTCCATTGCTTGATGTCCTTTTCCATAGCACTTTAGAATAACTTGGCTCAGAGCACTGAATTTGGGGAATATTCAAGACCCCAAGAAATTAGTGCCTTCTAAAATAGCAGTTGAGTGGAGTCATGAGGGTCTGAATTCATTTTTATAATTATTTACTGTTGCAATTATATTATGAATACAAATAGCTACCATTTATTTCTGGCTACTGTGTGCTAGGCACTGTACTGAACACTTTATAAACATTATGTCACTTAATCCCTATAGTACAAGCATTATGGTTCTCATTTCACACCTGTAATCCCAGCACTTTGGGAGGCCGAGGCGGGCAGATCATGAGGTCAGGAGTTAGAGACCATCCTGACCAACATGGTGAAACCCCATCTCTACTAAAAATACAAAAATTAGCTGGGCATGGTGGTGCGCGCCTGTAATCCCAGCTACTCAGGAGGCTGAGGCAGGAGAATCGTTTGAACCCAGGAGGCGGAGGTTGCGGTGAGCCAAGCCGAGCTGAGATCACGCCGTTGCACTCCAGCCTGGGCGACAGAGTGACACTCCACCTAAACAAAACAAAACAAAACAAAACAAAAAAAAACAAACAAAGTCTAACCTAACCTTCCGTAGCCGTTAAGATTTAAAAGCCAGGATAGTGCTATCTCAGATGAGCATCTGTGATTTGCTGACCGTGTTAATCGGGATGATAGCTTAGCTTTCTGAAGTGCTAATACAGGTTGATTATCCCTTCATGGAAATGCTTGGAACCAGAAGTGTTATGAATTTCTATTTTTTTTGGATTTTTGAATATTTGCATTATGTATAATAGTTGAGTATCCCAAATCTGGAATTCAAAATGCTCCAATGAGCATTTCCTTTGAGTGTCATGTCAGCGCTCAAAAGTTTCAGATTTTGGAGTGTTTCAGATTTCAGATTTTTGGGTTTGGAATGTTCAACCTATACAACATAGAACTTATTGAGGGTGTGGTGTGTGTTTAGAATCTTTGGCATATTTTATACCTCATTAGGACTTGGCAAGGTTCAAGAAATTAATTATATGTGTACAGTGCCAAATTTTATGAAATAGTTTTTCTGGTGTTTTTTTTCCCCTTCAACTTTTAAGTTCTGGGGGTACATGTACAGGATGTGCAGATTTGTTACACAAACGTGTGGCATGCTGGTTTGCTGCACCTATCAACCCATCACCTAGGTATTAAGCCCAGCGTGCATTAGCTATTCTTTCTGATGCTCTCCCTCCCCCTGCCCCACTGACAGGCCTCAGTGTGTGTTCCCCCATGTGTCCATGGTTCTCATCGTTCAGCTCCTACTTATAGGTGAGAACATGCGTATTATTATTATTATTATTATTATTATTTTCCCTGCATTACTTTGCTGAGGATAATGGCTTCCAGCTCCATCCACGTCCCTGCAAAGGACAGGATCTTGTTCATTTTTATGACGGCGTAGTATTCTATGGTATATGTATATACACCACATTTTCTTTATCCAGTCTATTATTGATGGGCATTTGGGTCGATTCCATGTCTTTGCTATTGTGAATAGTGTTGCAGTGAACATACACGTGGCATGTATCTTTATAACAGAATGATTTACGTTCCTTTGGGTATATACCTGATAATGGGATTGCTGAGTCAAATGGTATTAATATTTCTGTTTCTAAATCTTGGAGGAATCACCGCGCTGTCTTCCACAATGGTTGAACTCATTTACACTCCCATTTTCTGGTGTTTTGATATTGACTTTTGTTCATCTGAGACAAGTATAAAATAACTGTGGAATACCTATATCTAAATCACTGTTTCTTAGTCTTGACTACACAAAAGAATCACCTGAGGAGCTTTAAGATGTAAACCAGAGAAAACAAAACAGACTCCAAAGCCTGGTCCTCATTCCCAGATACTCTGATGTGAGCTAAACAGTGCCTTACGTCTTCTGGAGACCAACCTGGGTTGGGCCCAGCCCTGAGATTTGGACTGAGGTGCTGGGAAGGACTGAGATCAGTCCTCTGCAGGGTCTCGTTTTGCTTGATAGTCTGGCTCTGCAGTTTGGGGTCGCCTCCACACCTCACCCCTCCACACCTCACCCCTCCACACCCTTTCCCCAACACCCTCACTTCAAACTGGAGGAAAGAGGTGGGGCAGTTTTCAGCATTTGCACCGTTTCTGTTTGGAAGGTTATCATCTATCCATCACCAGTTGTTGGGATATAACTTTTTCTTTGCTAATTTATGCTTTGGATATACTGGCTGTGTGTATGGCTTGGTTTTCCATTGTGGTGACATCCTAGAGGCATCTGCCATGTTTGTAAACATCAAACATGTTAGTAGGTAAGCTGGGGAGCTGTTTTAAATGTCACAGGTGCCATTTTTTTTTCAGTGGAGTCTTGTTTCCTGGCTTTTCTTCTCTCCTTCACTGTTATGGGACTTCTCAACTTAACTACTCTCCTGTTCCCACCACCCCACAGCCTTCTTACATCTGAACAATGACACATGGCAGTAAATGCAGCTGTGGATGATAGTCCAGGCCGCAGAGGGTTTTTCAGGCAGATAAGTAGTTCAGTGTTGGCCAGAGTGGCCTATTGGAACACAGATTTTGTGGAAACATGCTGTTAGCAGGTTACCAGTTGGAGCAATAAATTAAATTTTCGCTAGCACATATTTGTCTACAGTTACTTAAATCATTTTTTAAAAAATTCGTTTACACATGAGGGGGCAGTATGGGACTATAAAGTAAATGTTCTCTTTGAAATAGCTTATTTTTATTGGTATGTAATAGTTTTAAGGTGCGAACTTTTAGACTGTGCAATTAAAACTGCAACATCGTTGTTAGTTGTTCAGTGATACGTATATGTAAGTGATACACCTCACTTGTATGGAAGGTTGTGTCCCACTTTTTCTTTCAATATAAAAAATATAAAACAGTGAGACATTCTCACAGTGCTTTTTGTTTTTAAATTATACATGTGCAGAATGAATGTGCAGGTTCTGGGATACATGTGCAGAACGTGCAGGTTTGTTACATAGGTATACATGTGCCATGGTGGTTTGCTGCATCCATCAACCTGCCCTCTAGGATTTAAGCCCTGCATACATTAGGTATTTGTGGGTTTTATATTCATGTTTTGTTTAAAGCTAACTGACTTTCTTCCTGTTTTCTGCTTCCACCTGAGGAACGTCAGCCCTTTAGAGATGCAGCTTCTATTACGTTGATATCTCTAATGTATTTTACTTTGTGACTTTATTGAAGGATGAAGGGCCTGCAGCATTGCTGGAAGGAAGCCTCTAAACTGGGATCTCGCAGCTATGGAGGGTCTATTATCAATCACCTCTGCATGATATGCTTTCCTTTGTGGCACAAATTGCTTTTCTCAAAATTTGCTAAGCAAAGGAGCAGCACATTTTAATTAATGTTATTATTACTGATCTGTGAATGACATTGTAGATAAATCAAGGTGCTAATATTCTAGGTTTCATAAATGAAAGGGGAAATAAAAGAGGGGTTAGAGGGTATTAACTGAATTGATAAAATCTAGAAAACATTTTATGAAAAATGTAAATGGGAAGCTAGAAAGGTAATTTCATAAGCATAGGCTATTTTTAAATGTGTAAAAAGTATTTGCAGTCATATGTTTCTGTTTACGTAGTTTGGAAAAAATTGAGGCCAACGTTTTGGTGTAAATATAACCTTCTGTAAAATTTAATGAAATACTTATTTTTAATGTTTTATCCTGGCTGCTTCCTTTGGAGATGAAGGGCTGTGGTACTGTCTATATCTGCTAACGATAGTTTTACTTGTTTAGTTTTGGAATGAATTATCTGATACATAACAATCTGATGTCGTTTTGACTTAAATTTAATCAGATATTTTATTTTGGAATCTTCTGTTAAAAAAATAAAAGGCTATGACTTCTTCCCTTCATTTGAAGGAATGAATTTTGGGCTCTAGCCTGTCTTGAATGAACTCCAGATCAAATGTTGTGGTGCTCGTTTACTGGAGTAACAGACAGGTTTCTGTTCATGGTAAATAATTCCTGTCCTTTATGCTTTGATGGCAGATTTTTCGGACGCCGCCCGATACCACATTCCCTGAGCCGACCTGCCTGTCAGCATCACCCCCAAATGCGCCACCAAGGCAGTCAAAGAGACAAGGCCAGAGAACCAAGAGGCCCGTGGCCGTCTACAATCTTTGTCTGGAGCTGGAAGATGGTAAGATGTTAATGATATTTTTTGCTTGATAGCATGTTGAGAGTATGACATATCAGATGTCCTCAGGGCAGGCCACGGTTTTCTGTTGTCTGTGTTTTCATTTCTTCTTCCCTTAAGATTATAATTTTGAGATTTACAGGGAGGGTGAAGCTTTTTTGTAAGGGGGAAAACTCAAGTTTCGGTTTTATGTTTGTCTTTGTTATGCATGGTTCTTTTTTTATTTTTAAAAGGCAGCTTAAATTTCTTTTTCGGGAGACTTGTGTGACCTCCTGTGAGGTTACATAACCCTGAGACAAATGGAAGGGGAACTAAAATTAAAGCAGATCTTTTATGAGAGGAGCGGATGGAGTCTCATGTTAAATGCATCTAGATTAAAGGCACAGTTCACCATCACACCGGGGTTTACGGCTTGTGTGCCTTACTTGCCCCATTTTTCTGACTTGCTCATCAGGCAGAATGCTTCATCTTACGGCAGGGGTGGCAAGTTGACCTGCCTACCTGGGCCAGGCCTGTGGGAACTGGGCTGCAGTGGAACTCTGGCCAGTGGAAGTTCTCACATCCTATCTGAGCCACCCTGTTCTAGGTAATCATTGCCAGGTGGCTCTGTTGTTTCAGTGTTGCCAGATTGCCCAGTTTTTACAGAGCCTAGAATCTGAGTTTTCAACACTGATCCATACAAAACAAGACTGGGAGCTGTGCACAGGCCTCCCATTGCTGATTTGTAATCATGTGGTTATTGGTGTGGAGAATAAGATGATTCTGCTATCCAAACCTGCATTTTCAGTACGCAGCCTCAAGCTGTGACTCGTCTTATGAGGCCTTCCTCTTATTGAGAACATTTGCTGAATTTGAAAGTAGTCTTCATTCTTCTTCTTGTCCTCTTTTTTTAAGAAAAGAATCTTTCATTTATTATCCTCGAGCTACCCAGGTTACCTTAGTTGGGAAGTGTGAGATTAGCAGAGTGACGAAGGGGATGAGGATGGGGACAAATACAATGCCTTCATCATAGGCCGCTGCCTGCACACATGGCCAGGTGGTTAATATCCAGAAATCCATGCAAGCAGTGACAACTGTCTTCAGCTTGCCTGACTTAGAGGTATCTCGAGGAAGACTCAGAATGCCTCCTGTAATGACACAGGGGGGCTAAAATGTGGAATTCTTTTATATTGCTTAAGACAAAGGTACATATGATACAAATATTAGTTTTACAATCGGATAATTTCCAGAGGAAGGACATGAATCATTATAATTAAGCTATAATTTCAGTACTTCCTTTTAGACACTCATTTCAACTTCTGATCCTAGCTAACTTTTTTCTTCTGTCTCTTTCTCACGTTCATTCTTTCTCAGCAGGGTTGTTAATAGGAGTAAAAGTGACTGGTTTGAATTGCACCTTCTCTTACATCTTACTTGTCCTCTGATGGAAGTGTTAATAAATAGTGAAATAAGCAAATGTTGGAAAGTAGGAAAGGAAAAAGAAATCAGGAAGACACAGAATACCTCAAATGGATCCTTGGCCCTTGAGCAAAATGGAATTGACTCTATTTCATGAGGTAGATGACTAAGGAAGGACATTTTGGTCTTAGGATCACATCTACTATTTTGATGCAATGGGGTCATAATATCCAATCAAATTTATTTAGTGGATTAACCTTTTGATCATTGGATTGCTAAGTGATTATTAATGGTAAGAAGCTTCTGTAGTGGTATTTAGCACATCTCTTATGGGAACACTCAAGCTAGTGTGCAGTCATAGCCTTCCTAACTTGTAGGTGATAAAATAATTCGTTAAAATTGCTTGGTTTTTAAGGGAAAAGATTGTCAGATACTCAACTTCTTTAGTCTGATTTTTATGTTCATTATATGATGTTTTGTTCTACATTTTGTATTTCATGAAGTATTTTATAGCTTTATATTCATCCTTGGTTGCAACATTGGGATTTTTTTTTAAGTTGTCAGAATCAGGAAAACTCAAGTTCGGGCATAGTGTGATTTTATCTTGTCTTAGAGGTTATATGATAAGATAAAGCAACTTAAAACTGTTATTCTCCCTTGCCCTCAGTTTTTTGTGGTTAAGATTTAGTTGTGTGAAAAAATAGTTATTTCAGAGAGAACAGAATAGGGTCTATATTTTGTCATAGGCTTTTATATTTTACATATTCTAAAAAAGGGAAAGTGAATACATTTATTGGAAAGGAAGCATATAGGGAAAGAATACTAAAAACAACTATTCATGTTATTGAATGTCACTTAGCATATTGAAAACTTTACTTCCAAAAGAAGATGTATTCTTGTCATTAGGACTTAATTTTTTTTTAAGTAGCTTGAATCATGTAATTGTCAAAACGACTTGAAGGTTTCAAAAAGTTTAATTTTTTTGTATTTTTTTCTTATTGTTAATAGTGAAGTGACTTCCTATGTTAATCTAGTTTGGGTTAAAATATGCGTTATTATAGACAACTTTGGTTGATTATTTTTCCAAATGTTCTAGTTTATATGGGACAGATAGAAAATGTGTATACAAATATGCTTCTCTCTTCCCTGCCCCCGCCCCTTGACTCATTGTAGTATAAGTTAAATTTGACTTAATTAAATCCAGGACGAATAGTTTTTGCTTATAAGTTAGGTAGACTATCTGCCAAGATTCGAGGAACTGGATTGGATGACTGGAGATGTTCTTCAGCCCTATGATTTGGTCAGAGATTTGGTATTTGAGTGAAGTGGTTTGTGGTGTGTTATTTCTTCTTCTACACTGAGTAGAGTATGAAACTGTGTGATGTCCCAAACAGCCAGTCTTGGAACACACTCAAAATTGGTTTCAGTTCAACATCAGTCAGATCAAAAAAGCATCAGTGAAGAGTCAGCAAGCCTGTTAGCATGTGTCACGGTAGGATGGGCCTGGATGTGGAAAACCCAGCATGAAGCCGGAGGGGAGATCCTTTGCTGGGAGACATGTTTTCTGTTATGTTCATTCAGCCTCACCCCCACTCCCAATTGAGAGATGACCAGTTTAACTAAATAAACCGAGTGTATTTTACTTTAGTAAAGACTTCCATTGGCATTGGCGCATTTAGCCGTACTGTGTATGCTCATTATTTTTCTTTGTAATATGTGATTAAATGATATTAAACTTATTTGCAAAAGACTTTAAAATTCTAGTTACTTGCTTAAGGTTCTTGTTGATGATTAATATGAACTAAAATGGATATAATATCTGGCTAGTTTTCTTAAATTAGAGCAGCTGTTAAATCTTTGTGAGATTCTCATCTTTTATTATTTTGTTGAAGCCATATTGCTCAGTTTTCATATAACATTTAATCTCATGAACATCAAAGCTGAGTAGATTTGGCTAAGTCAGTTATGAAAAAGCAAAATATGAGGTAGGCTGCTAAGTGCTAAAAAGATTAGAAATCAAAGGTTTGCTTTCATTTCATTTTCAAGTTATATCCTATGTTTTTATTTCTTTAGAACTAGTGAGATGACTCTAAAAATGTTAAATATATGTTATGTGTTTGTTTTCTCCTGCCCCCACTCCAAGTGCATGTCCTTACAATCTCTGACATAAAGAGGGGCTGTTGTGTTTATTGTAATTCCCCCAAATACAAGGAAAGTTCAGGAGGCTATATGAGATCAAAGTGATCTTTGTTATTTTTCATTCAAGGCAGAAGAAATTTTAAGCGAAGGTTTGGGGAGTCAGGGAGAAGAGGATTACCATCTGAATCTCTTTCTTCATGCTAGCTCTAATTTTAAACAGAACTAGACATTTACAGAACTAGGTTTTATATGTATCTTCTTGTGTAATTAAGTATTCTTCGCCTGTCTTCTTTTGTAACATGATATAGCAGCTTACTTATTTAGGCAACTTAAAAAAATATGACTTATAGTGAGTTGAAAACAAAATCATCTTGCAAGCCAATTGGCAAGATTTAATAACATTTGAGTGTTGGTCTTACTTGGGTATCGTCGGGTTGGCACTTTCACATTTGGATCACGAATGTGCTAACTGCAGCACATTTTGTTGAGCATGTGTTATTGTAGTCCTACAGCGTGGTAGATACCATGATGAGGATACAGAGCCTTCTCAGCAAAAAGTGAAAATACTGTTGAGCGGGGCAGAGATGGATAAACAATGACACGTGATCATTTCCTTGTGTCCTAAGTAGGAACATATCTTGATCTAGATGAGTCTCTAAAAATCAGAGTAGGACAAATAAGTCATATATGGATGTCCTTTCAGCCTGAGTAATATCAAATTAGAACTTTGAATAATTAGCTAAAATTTAAATGTCACATGTCAGCGAGAGCAATGCTGATGATATAAATTAGCCGTCTTAGGGTAGGTTGAAAGAGTCTGGTTCGATTTTGAGGCATGAGCCAGAGAATAGAAAATTAGAAAGCAGGCCATTTTGTGGTCTTTTTAAATGTAGATTTTTAATTCTAAACGATGGAATGCTGTTAGCCATTTGGAAGTTGCTTTTGCCTCTACTGTTTATTAGTGGTTTTTATTATACTAAATATGAAAATCAGAATTATACCACGTATCTATTGAAGAGCTTTTGTATGCTCCACATCCTCCCACATACAGTTTTTCTTCTCAAGGAGCTGATTTTCTATTCCCATTCCATTTGTCACTGCAGTGAAATAAGAAACAATGTGGCAATGAGTACCCAGTGCTAGCTCTGAGGAAGGGAAGTCTGTAGGGGAGGCTCTCTGGTTTCCTTAAAATGAGCTGTTTTGGCAGTTGTGTGGGAAAGGGTTTCAGGTAAGGGGAGTAGTGTGACTGAGGCATGGCAGGAGCAGAGAGCCGGAGCCAGGTGTGAGACTCCCTGATTAGAAGGGGACAGCGTTGGCGGTTGTGAATGATAGGTGGACCTAATGTGGAAGACTTAGACCCAGGAGAGACAGCCTAGGGGACAGAGGGGTGCATTGGAGCCTGGGCTGGGGAATATGTATCCTGACTCTGTACTCATGGACAAATTGCTTACCCTCTCTAAATCTATTTTATTAGCTACAAAATCAGGGTGATAATAGTATCTACCACTGAGGATGGTTGAGAAGGTTCAGTTGTTAATGTGTTTAGCCTAATGTCTGGCACATAGTAAGCACTCGAACTATAGCTGCTGCTGCAGGGTAGTACTCTTAAAGCCAGGGAAAGTTGCTTTAGGTTTAAAATGATAAGAGGAACCACTGCATATTTTTCAGCAAGGGAGAAGAGTTGTAACATTTGGAAAATAATATTTCAGAAACTTAATCTGTCTTAATCTGCCAGTAGGAATCTGAAAGGCAGCCATGGTAAAAGGCTGATGAAGTAATTTAGGCTGAGGTTGAAGTGGGCTTGAATTAGCACTAGGAAACAAAAATAAAATGGATATCTGGGAGAGATGTTAAAGCAAATCAGGGACTTCTGAACTGACTAGATGCGGAGATCAAGGCAGATACAGTGGACATTATTTGCCACAGATTAAGCTCATAGGTAAATCTATCATTGTGTTTATGTTTTTGTTTTTGTCTTCAGTTTTTTCCTTGCAGCTTAAAAATAGACCATCTTTCCATCAAAAGGAAGGAAACATGCCATTTTGTTAGTGTGTTCAATATGTATTCTCATATGTAACTGCTTTGGAAAATAGATTTAGTAAAAAATGGTGTAGAATGTCTTGGTATAAAAAGTATATGTGGAAATAGTGTATATGGAAAGTCAGTGGAAAGAGAGAAATAGTAAATAGTTACTAAAATGTTCCATCTACTTAGAAAAAGAACAGTCTTATAACCATGAGCAAAGTAGAGCTCATTTTTCTCCAGTTTTTCCTCACAAGTGCATATATCCACGTTCATCCGTAGGCTTGTATTGAGGGGTGGGAGGCCACTCACTCTAGGGAGACCCTTCATTAGAAGCCAAGGATGCATAGTTCACATTCACAGCAGCGGCGCACCCTGTAACCTCAGTTCCCAAGAGAGCGTCTGTAGAATGCCCCTTTATGAGAAAGTATTTTCACAAGCGAATTGTAACTACTCTGTCTTTCCCACGACGTTAGCAGGACACAAACTATGTGGAGGTGTGAGAGGTACCACTGGAAAACCATTGTTGGCATGGATTTTTGTCAACATTCTGTAGCTATTGATGTTTCCTTGTAAATATGCATCAGCTTGATGCCGAATTATAATCAATCCAGGTAACTGAACAAGCAGATCTTTGTCTTAAGATTGGCAGTCTGTCTTTTCTCCATTCTTACCAATTTTTTTTTGGCATGGCATTTCATGGGTGAGCTCTGCGTAATAACTTCCCAAGCCTGGAAGCCCCTTGCCATTGCCTCACAGCAGTGTTAGGATTCCTTGACATGGAATTACTGTGTTGTGAAGTTTAAGACCAGGCTTGAATGTGTGACAGTATATGTAGACAGATTATTTCTTAACTCACTTTTACAATGATGAGATCAATGGGTTGGAAAAGGCAGCCAGAAGATTCAGGGCTGTAATTGAGTTGTGGCGTGCCTGGAAATTATGTGGGATGCCTCCCCTGCGTTGGTGTCTCCTCAGAAACCTCCTGTGAGGCTCAGCACCCCCCCCCCCACCACAATGCTAGTGACAAAGTGAAAGGCAACTTCTATTGCTTCCTATGTAATCTTAACTGTGCTTCTGTGTGGGATGAACATTTCCCCCTTTTTCTGGAGGAGGAAAAAAAAAAGCTTATTTAATGCCTTTAAAAAAATACATAGCTGCTTCTGTGGTGAAAATAAGTTCATGGCAGGTAACTCAGATTTATAGAAGAGAGAAAAAAAATCTTTAAAGCTTGTCTCCCTGTGGAGTGGGTTTTTTCTTCACTTCTAATAGCTTTTATTTTAATTTCTAGTTCTGAATTCAAGCAGCTGTCACTCTCTTTATAGCCCCCTTTGAAACTCTTGTGGCGTAGGAGGTAGCTGGGCTGTCTAAGAAACATCTTTTCAAACCAACCAAAGTATTGTTTATCCTGAATGAAATGGAATTTTAAGGCTGTCAAGAGTGACTGATTTAAAACGTTTTCTTTGATAGCCAGGAAGATGAGCGGAAATCTTGAGGGAGAAGGTGTTTCTCTGTGTGACCAATTCCAAGTAACTTCTATGGCTCTGAAAACTCTATGGCCCATGATTAAAATGACCATGATCTAAGAGTGTTGTGTACAATTAATAGAACAAAGCCAACCTGTGGCCAGTTAATTTTTACTTACTGATTTCTTACCAACTGTTGAGGAAAAAGAAATGATGCAAGACTGAGGCAATGCCAGAGAACACTCCTTGTATTTATCATGAGTTGTCTCCAGTTGGCTTTTCTTAGGTCTGGGTTGTGTCTTTGCAACCTGGTTCTCTCTGCATGCTCATTCTACCGTTCTCTGTGCCCTCCTAAGCGGTATTAAGAAGGGCTACAGGGTCACCTTTAGATGGGGGGGGGGAACCCTTTAAGCCTATGAAAATGAAATTTGGGGCCAGGCTCAGTGGCTCACTCCTATAATCCCAGCACTTTGGGAGGATCACTCGGGCCTGGGAGGTTGAGGCCGCAGTGAGCCGTGATGACACCACTGCACTCCAGCCTAGGTGACAGATCAAGACCCCATCTGCAACAACAACAACAAAAAATGAATTTTGAGACTGGCATTTTGGGTCTACTAATAGTTTTTAAAATCAGCAGCACAAGTTTTTGAGCATGAAATGTGATATGGTAATGGGTTTTAGTTTTCTCTTTAAAGAGAAATAGTGATTAAGTTTCTGTTTATTATCTTGGCTATTGAAAAGGACAGTATACTCTTTTTCTTAAAATCTTCAGTAGTGCATGCAGGAGCATGATACAAAATTCAGAGAGTAATAACTTGAACAGTTACGTATTAGCATGTTATATACCAAGTACTGTTATTGGCAATAGTTACTAAACTTAGATAATATCCAGGACAATCCTATGGGTAGTATTATTATCTCTATTTTATAGTTCAGGAAACTGAGGCATAGAGAAGGCCAATCACTCACCCACATCTGTGACAAAGCTAGGATGGAACCCAGGCAGTTTGATTCCAGGATCTGGGGTTCTTAAGTGTTCTAGAGTGCTGAACATAAAGGCAACTGTGCACTTCTCTTCCCTGGAGCCAACAGACGTTGCCATTTGTCTTGTGCGTCTTTCAGAGATACTCTGTGCATGTCTTGTCTTTTCTTTTCCCTTTCCTTTTCCTTTTCTTTCCTTTCCTTTCCCTTTTCTTTCCTTTCCCTTTCTTTTCCGTTCCGTTCCGTTCTTTTCGATGGAGTCTCACTCTGTCGCCCAGGCTGGAGTGCGGTGGCGCAATCTCAGCTCACTGCAAGCTCCACCTCCCGGGTTCACACCATTCTCCTGCCTCAGCCTCCCAAGTAGCTGGGACTACAGGCGCCCGCCACCAAGCCCAGCTGTTTTTTTTTTTTTTAGTTTTTAGTAGAGACGGGGTTTTTTTCACCATGTTAGCCAGGATGGTCTCAATCTCCTGACCTCTTGATCCGCCCGCCTCGGCCTTCCTAAGTGCTGGGATGACAGACGTGAGCCACCGTGCCTGGCCTACTCTGTGCATTTCTAACAATGCTGTTTATTTTTTAATTTTAAGAATGATTCTTAGTTTTTCCATTAAAAAAAAAAAAAGGTTAGTGTTGTAAGGGAGTCAGAGCTGTGGTCTTCTTGATCCAGGAGATAAAGAAGGAAGAGCCAGAGAAGACTCTAGTTTTAAGAATGGGACATAAAACACTGTAACAAGCATGGGCCCTCCAGGAGAGAAGTCCAGGCCTGTTTTTTTATGAGAGACGGGGGAGGGAAGTGACCCATTTTATTTCAGTGATATTAAGTACTGCAAAAGCACGTTATTGTAATTTATGCCACCACTTATCTAAGTGAACAAACATCTGGTCATAGATTGGTTGTAGTGAGGATATCTCAGGTACCTGATACTTTAACAGGCTATTAGAAATTTAGAAAGTGAACACATTTTGGAATTTGATGCTGCCTGAATATATGAGATTTTGCTGTTAACTTTTCTGTTTTCTCCTCTCACTTCTCTCCCCTGCTTTCTTTATTAAAAATAATTAAGTAAATAATATATTCCCATGTTTGAAAATTCAAAAAGTGTAAAAAGATACAAAGTGGAAAGATCTGTTCCATCCCATTGACTCAGTGGCTGCATCTGCAAGCCAGATCTATAACCATTGATGTTCATGGGTTGAAGCACATAAAATTGCCATCTTTTAGGTCAAAAATTATCTAATATCAGCAATTTCAAATGCTCCCCCCACCATATTATAGGCCAAACGTAATCATTGAGAATTTCGTGTAGTTCGACTTGTAGTTTCTGAAATCCTTCTAGAGTTGAGATGTACATTGGATTGATGATCAGTTATTAGCAAGTTTGTGCCTTGTGAAACTGCTATTGGTATATACCAAACAAATTTGAATATCATCATTTTTATATGGTTCAACCTATAGTTTCCTATCCTTCTAGAATTCTTTATGCTTATATACAATTGTATTAGGGTTCTGTACAGAGACAGAATGAGTAAGATAGATGTATATATTGAAGGGGAGTTTATTAAGGAGTATTGACTCACATGATCACAAGGTGAAGTCCCACAATAGGCCATCTGCAAGCAAGCTGAAGAGCAGGGAAGCCTGTCCGAGTCCCAAAACCTCAAAAGTAGGGAAGCTGACAGTGCAGCCTTCAGTCTGTGACCGAAGACCCGAAAGCCCGCTGGCGTAAGTCCAGGAGTCCAAAAGCTGAAGAACTTGGACTCTCATGTTCAAGGGCAGGAAACATCCAGCATGGGAGAATGAAGGCTGGAACACTCAGCAAGTCAAGTCTTTCCACCTTCTTCTGCCTGCTTTATTCCAGCCACTCTGGCAGCTGATTAGGTGTTAATCTCCTTTGGCAACACCCTCACTGACACACCCAGGAACAATACTTTGCATCCTTCAGTCCAATCAAGTTAACACTCAATATTAACCACTGCAATAAGCAAATAGGAATATGAATTCTTATTTACTCTCTTCTGCACTGAAGAGTCAGTTTCGTACCTTTTTTATTTTTTAAAATTTTATAGTATATCTTGTGTTGCTTTTTATGTCAGTACAAAGAGAGCTTTCTCCTTTCTTCACTGCTGTATAGTATTCTATGCATTCTACTGTATGGATGTACTTATAAGAGGACTTTGTATTCTACAGCCCAGCCAAACACAGTCAGATGATGCAGATGTCTTACTCATCACACATAGGCCTCTTTCCATCCTGGGATGATAAAGATGTATCCATAGAAATAATGTACAGTATGCTTTTGAATGAAAAAAGCAAGTTTTAAAATGGAGTTTTCAAAAATATTCTCACTTTTAAAGGAAAAACTATATATTTAAATATACTGTAAGCATACAAGTACATCTGGAAAAATAATCAGTTATAACAATGGTTATGCTTAGGCGGTAAGAGTTGGTGATTTTCTTTACACATATTTGTATTTCATACCTTGTCTATAGTGTATTACTTGTAAGACATACATATAAATACACACATACATACCGCATACATTTATATGTGTTTAGTTTACAAATGTTTCAACTTAACTCTGAAGCAAGCTGTGTTTCATACTGGTGTGTTGGGTATACGTTTAAAATTTTGAAATGGAAGGATTGAGAAGCAGAGTCTAGAAAGAAAGGGAATGGAGTCCCTTTAGCATGAGCTGGCCTGGAGAGACTTCATTGGCACTAACTGAGAATGACTGTCTCTCACTGCTTAGTGTTTTCCTGTTAGACTTCACGTGTCTTTCACCTTTTGCCCAGGCTTCTTTCTCATGGTCGCGTTGTCCTGGCGTTTTGGGGATCCCTATTACCGGAAATACTTAGGCAGCAAAGAGTTTTATTGAATGGTTGACTCACTTGTGGTTAACTTTGGATTTAAACCTGGGTTTAAATTTCTGCCCTCCTCTTGATGTTGTTTATGATCTCAGCAAATCCCCCTCTAAGCCTTACAAGTTTGGACAATAAAACTTTGACATGGTTTTTGCCTGGAACAACTGAGTTAATGGATGTAAACCAGCCAATATGTAGTGAATATTGAATAATTTTAGCTTATATTTTCTTGAGAGCCTGATAGCTGAAGCAGAAGAGCTTCAGATATGCTTTCATGTTTGGTATGCTTTCAAATAAAATGTAATTTAGTCTTTCATTTCTGGTTATTTTTGTCCAACATTATACCTAAGTTTATTGGTAACTATCATCTCCCTCTGGCAATTACTTACTTGTTTTTTTGAGACCGTTTCGCTCTTGTTGCCCAGGCTAGGGTGCAATGGCACGATCTTGGCTCACTGCAATCTCTGCGTCCCAGGTTCAAGCGATTCTTCTGCCTCAGCTTCCCGAGTAGCTGGGATTACAGACCCCTGCCACCACGCCCGTCTAATTTGTTTTTTTTGTATTTTTAGTAGAGACGGGGTTTCACCCTGTTGGTCAGGCTGGTCTCGAGCTCCTGATCTCAGGTGGTCCACCCACCTTGGCCTCCCAAAGTGCTGGGATTACAGGTGTGAGCTACTGCCCCGGCCTCCATCTGGCAATTAATAATAATGAACTTGCCTTCTTAGGTGAGAAGAACAGGGGAGGAGAGGTGAAAAGCAAGGAGTCTGGCAGCCCTCAGTGTCTCAGCTGGACTGAAGTTGTGCTCTGAGCACAGTGCTCTAAATTTCCTGAGCTGTCAAAGTGGCAGCTTCCTCAAAGTTTATGGAAGATAGTTTAAGTATCTGAGTAGTTTTGGGTTCCCAAGAATAATAACACATGGCTGTTATATTTTCTGTTTATATAGGCAAAAATTTTAGTCTTTAAACAATGCCCCAGGACTGTGATTATGACATAAAAATGTTCTTTGCTTTATAGAGTAAAGCAATTTGCTTTGACTTCTGTTGACATTGCAACTGAACTGGTCTTACTTGCTTTATAATTGAATTGCTGCAGATTTCCATCGACCTTTGCAAGAGGTAGAGGTGGTTCCTGGAGTTGTAACCTGATGCCTATTAGCTGTTGCTATAACTTTATAATGCCGTCTTTATTTTTTGTCATGTGATTGGTTTTAACAGCCGATTCTCTCATCAGCTTTTCCTGGCATGCACTTTTGGCATATTTTAGCTGTCATAGTAGCTTTCTGGGGCAAGCATTATGCTTAATTTCTTTAAATCTTTGGGCAACAGAAAATAAAATCTACTTCTTAAGTTTATGGCAATTTCATTACATCTTTTCATGCCTTAATGTGACATTTTAATTTATAGTTCAGGAGTTGCCTTTTCATTTTTGGGGGGAATGCAGATCTGTATGTCGTTTTGTTTCTGTGCTTTTGGGATTGAAAGTAGGAAGCTATTTTCTTGAGAAGTCACATTTTTCTTTTTCTAGAGAGAATTTCAGATACATTATATTAGCCAAGTGAATTATTATCTAGCAACTGACTGTCATTCATCTGTACATTATTTGACTTCATTATAGTTCCCATTTTGGCTTGCCTTGTTTCAGAGGGAAAATGGGAGGAGTGAGGTTGTTCTGCCCCTTACCCTGGATGGCATTACTTGAGCTTGCAGTGTAACTGAGAATTGGGCTAAGGGGGACTTTAGGAAGCTCTCTACCTTGCGGCAGTTATAACCTGCATCTCAGTGCACCTGCCCGTGGTGAGAAACACAGGTAGCTGCTTTCCTTAATGGGCAGTTGGCAGGGTTAATGTCTTAGTCTTTCTCCCTTTTTTCCCCTAATGTAAGACTTAAGGAAGATTTTCTGATGAAAGAATCTGGACTTTTTTTCTAGAGTAATCACGCAATACCTACTACTGTATGGACAGTAAAGAAGAATTTCCTTTGGATGGTAGGGTAGAGTTGATTCTCTTTTTAAAGAAAGATATCCCTACATTCACAGTTTTTAAAAGGTTTCATTTTAATGTCAAACTTAGTATTCTATAACCTATCTTTACTATTCTAATTTGTTTAATAAAGGAACTGCCTGTGTGTGTGTGTGTGGTGTGTGTGTGTGTTTACTTTTCCAGTTAAGGAAAACATATATGAGATAATATGATATAATTCCCTGGCCTAGGTTTTGTGGAGGATGAGAATAAATATCTGGGCTGAAAAATATCTAACTTTAATTTTTATCTTGCTTTGGACTGTTTCTTTCTGTAGATCTTATCTGTTTGGTGCCTCTGTTGATAGTGCTTCTCGAAGAAAGTTATCTTGCTCAATTCCTAAGCCATTTCATTTGAAGTTGTGATACGATTTGGTGTGTCCCTACCCAGATCTCATCTTAGATTGTAGTTCCTATAATCCCCACATGTCGTGGGAAGGACCCCGTGGGAGGTAATTGAATCGTGGGAGCAGTTACCTCCCTGCTGTTCTTGTGATAGTGAGTGGCTTCTCTCAAGATCTGATGGTTTTATAAGGGGGCTTTTGCCTTTTGCTTGGCACTTCTCCTTCCTGCCATCATGTGTAGAAGGACATGTTTGCCTCCCCTTCTGCCGTGATTGTAAGATCATCCTGAGGCTTCCCCAGCCATACTGAGCTATGAGTCAATTAAACCTCTTTCTTTTATAAATTACCCTGTCTCGGGTATGTCTTTATTAGCAGCGTGAGAATGGACTAATACAAGTTGACTATCATAGGGAAGGTTGGAGAGGGAGTGCCAGGTTTTCTTTGGCTGGTTAGGTGTTGATTGGGGTTTGGACCTGACTTTGACCTTTCTCAGCCATGCTCCTCAGACTGCTCTGCGTGCCCTGGTCATTCTATGTATAGATTACAACTTCTAGCTAGATGAGGTCCTGGAACACGATGACATTTTGGTCCAGCCAAGCATCTGGGTAAGCTGTGAAGAAACAAGGCTGTTCAGTTTTCTTCAAAAACTCAGAAATGAGCTACTTGGAAAAAAACAGTCTTAGATAATCCAGCTGGGTGAGATAGCTGATTTTTCTGTGTTCTTTCGTCATGATCTTTTTCAGTTTCTCTCAGTCTAACAATACGTAATGAGACCTAGTCACCCAGTTTCTGAAAGTTAATAATTATTAGAGTGCTAGTGACAAAATGCAAAATCAAAATTTTGGACGAAACTGTAATCCTGCCTTTGGGGCAGTAATAAATCATAAGTTTTTCTGGAAGTCATGCTCCTTTACTCAGAATTGGAGGTCTTGAATGTTTCACGGTCCATGACAAACTGCTGCCTGAGTAGTTTCAAAGCAAGTGGGTGTTATGGTGCACTTCTAAGACTTGAGTAGAAAGGAAGAGGCTGTGGACAACTAGAGCATCTTTGGATGTCCTTGTTAAAACAGAGTGCCATACAAGATGGGTCATTGTCCTGATCCATGTCTGAGATGTTTCCTTTTGTAGGGAGTAAGTAGTATACTTTGACCTGTATTTACCACATTTGAGGAAACAGTATGGTGCACTCTACTCTTTCCAGGCACTAGATCATTAAAAAATGGATGTTGACCGGGCATGGTGGCGGCTCACACCTGTAAGCACTTTGGGAGGCCGAGGCAGGTGGATCATGAGGTCAGGAGATTGAGACCATCCTGGCCAACATGGTGAAACTCCGTCTCTACTAAAAATACAACAATTAGCTGGGTGTGGTGGTATGTGCCTGTAATCCCAGCTACTTGCGATGCTGAGGCATGAGAATCGCTTGAACCCAGGAGGCAGAGGTTGCAGTGAGCCAAGATCGCACCACTGTACCCCAGCCTGGTGACAGGGCGAGACTCTGTCTCAAAAAAAAAAAAAAAAAGAAAGGAATGAATGTCAGCTATATCCTTTAATCTCTGTCAATTCCAAAAGCATTTGAACTGGGGTAGGAAAATATAAGTTTTGGTTTATTTCAGTTTTCACTATTCAGTGCAGCATTAGGTACTACTTTTTGACATGATATAGCAACCCAGACTTTGTTTTAGCAGAGTAGAAATTATGCTAGAATATATACGAAATGAGTTTGGTAGTTCAGTGCCCTGAATGTCCTGGGTAACATTAGGAGGAAAGGCTGCAATGGTTAGGAGATTTTATTGTCATAGTATTTGCCATATGGTAGAAATTAGGACATGACTATCTCATGCTTAGTTCAAAGATTATGTTTTAAACAGGCTTATACAAATTAGCCAAACAAAACTCTCATCCTACTGCAGCATTTTATAATCCCCTCCATTTCAGGCTCTTCCTGTAGATTTTCTTCTCAGAGCTGTTAGTCTGCCACTGTGACTTTTACCCAGAGGTGTTGATTCTTGAGGGTATGCTTTCTCCTCCCCCAGCTCCTGAACCCTCTTCCAATACAGACATTAAGCCACATTGTGGTTACTTTAGTCCTCCTTGGGTACAACATCATTAGAGCAGACACATCATTTGGGCAGAGAAGCCATTGAAATACTCAAAGCAAGAGATTATTGGTTTTTATTGGGTGGCCCTATTTAAAAGATAGAAAATGCAGGGTGACAGGAGGATGAATTCAGGCACAAGGGGATAGGGGCATGAGGTGGACGTCAATTGGAGCAGTTGTGCTCACGCCCTGCTGGAGAAAGTGTTCATTTCATTTTGGTTGAAGCCACTCTAAGTACAATAGATGGTGTTTAGCCTTCAGATTTATTTCTCTGTGTTTAGAGTGAGCTTTTACATGTCAGATCACATTTTCTCATCAATTTTCACTGTGATCTGGAGATTTTTTTCTCTCAAAGTCTTACATTAAATAAATAATAAAAATAATAGTTTAATAATAGTTTTTCACTATTATGGAGTAAGTTGTGTGTATTATAGTATACGATTAATTCCTGTTGAGTAAATGTACTGAAATTAAAAAATCAAATATATTTCAGTAAATTTTAGTTTCATAGTCAACTTCACATTGATTGTAATTTCAATATTTAAACAGTCATGACTGTTCTTTGACTACCAGTATTTAGGAAAATTGTCTTTTTATGGCATAAAATGTTTTGAACCTTTCTTGTTTCCTAACAAATATTTTAAAGCCATAAATCTCCATTTTGACATTTTTCGGCATGTTTCACAAATTTTTATATGAAATGTTTTTTTATTATCATTGAGTTCTAAATATTTTCATTATGATTTTCTTCTTAATCATGTTTGGTTTACCAATATATGGATTATTTTGCAATATTGGTCTGAGAAGAGAATTTATATACTGTTTATCCATTGGAATTTGATAAGACTTTATAGCCTTCCTACAAAAATATTCCATGTGTTCTTGAAAATAATGTGCATCTTCTAATTATTGTGAGTTGTATGCATGTGTATAAAACATGAGCTTTGCATTATTGATTACAGATATATCTTTCTTTTTGGTCAACTTGATAGCAGTATCTGAGAGGAGTTTTAAAAACTGCAACTACAATTGTTGATTTTTCTCTTTTTCTTTGTACTTGTGTCATTTTTTTACTTGAGGCTGTATTATCAGGTGCTTATCTTCTCATTTAACTATTTCTTTCCTTTATTATTATAAAATGATTCTTGTGTGGTTTATTAAGATCATTTCCTTTTGGTTCATATTGGCTTAATATATTCATCTTTTGATCTTTTAGTTTAACCTTTTTTGGCCTTTTTGTCTGAAGCATGTTTCTTGTAGTCAACATACTGTTGGGTTTAAAAAATACATTTGGAGTGTCAGTGTGTTTTAATTGGTGAGTTTAGGCCATTTATATATATTGCAATTACTGTCATATTAGGATTTCTGTCATTTTTTCACTTAATGAATTTTGATACAATTGCCGTTTTCTGCTTTCTCTTCAAAAAAGCAAATGTTCTTCTGCTTTTTAAAATGATAGTTGTTTTGTTTGTTTGTTTCTAAAGTGGTGCCTTTGTTTTGAAACTTAGTGTTATTTCTCTGTTACTATATTTCTCTCCCCACTTCCAATAAGACAAATAATTTAATGGGCTATCAACTCCCTCTGATCTCCCCACCCCCACTGTGTTGATATTTTCCAGAGTTTCAATTCTGGATTATTTTGGTTATGTTCTTTTCCTTTTCTTTTGTCTTAGATTTTTTTAAAGACAACAATGGACATTATCAAGTTAGCTGAACATCTTATACTGCTTCTTTTATTTAAATACTCAAGGAATTTCTCTAAGAGTGTTGTCAGTATAGTTCTTTGTGTGGCCATCCTTTGGGGATTTTTATATCTGATAATAGTTTCGTTATGCCCTCACAGTTGAAGGCAGTTTGAATATACAATTCTCTGCTCATATTTTTTTTTCTTTAATACTTTAAGAATATTACTTCAATTTCTTTTCTTTTCTTTTCTCTTCTCTTCTTCTTTCTTTTCTTTTCCTTTTCTTTTTTTTTTTTTTTTTTGAGATAGAATTTCACTGTGTAGCCTCGACCAGAGTGCAGTGGTGTGTTCTCAGCTCACTGCAACCTCCACCTGCTGGGTTCAAGCAATTCTCATGCCTCAGCCTACTGAGTAGCTAGGATTACAGGCACCCACCACCATGCCTGGCTGATTTTTTTTTCTTTGTATTTTTAGTAGAGATGGGGTTTCACCATGTTGGCCAGGCTAATCTCGAATTCTGGATCTCCAGTGATCTGCCCACCTCTACCTCCCAAAGTGCTGGGATTACAGGTGTGAGCCACCGCACCCAGCCTAGGATACTACTTCAATTTCCTTCTGCACTTAACATTGCTGTTGAGAAGTCTGATGTCAGTCTGATTCTTTTTCTTTTTATATGATCTGCTTTTTCCATATGGGTGCTTTTTTCTTTGTATTTGATATTCTTAAATGTTAAAATAATATGTCTTATGTGCAGGAGTTTCGTTACTCCTCTGTTTGGCACTCTCAGTCTTTTACTATTGAGGTCTTTGATGTTTCTTTAATTTCAAAACTTTGGTTATTATTTAAATATTTCCTCCTCTCAATTTGTTTCTGTGATCTAGATTTTGGCAATTTCACTTCTATTCTCTATATTACAAATCTCTAAATCTCTGAGTTTTCTTATTCATTGAGTTTGCTGTCTTAGTTTTCTTTTTGTTTTTAGCAGTTCTAGTTTACAAGTCCATGGTGAAGGAGGATTTTTTTGTGTCTATGCATGGTTAGGACGTGTTGGATCCATCTTCTCCCCTTTCTTTTCGCTGTCTGGCTATTATTGCCTCCACTGGGGTCTCCTAGGTGCTGGTTCAGAGCCAGGTGCTATTATTGCCAGCACAATGTTCTTGTCCTTAGGTTAGGCCGAATCATCCCCCAGGCAAGTGGGGAACTTATTTGTAGGTTCTTGGCCTCCATCTAGGGTGGAGGGCTTCTCCCAGTCCCTATTTTCACATGAAGAGCCTGGCTGTAGCCCCTCTGCCCCATGCTTGGTATGTTATTATAGATACTAGGAACCCTACAGGTTTTTTTTTTTTTTTTTAAAAGACAGAGTCTGCTCTGTTGCCCAGGCTGGAGTGCAGTCACATGATCTCAGCTCACTGCAACCTCCACCTCCTGGATTCAAGCGATTCTCCTGTCTCAACCACCTGAGTAGCTGGGATTATAGGCATGCACCACCACACCTGGCTGTTTTTTGTATTTTTAGTAGAGACTGGGTTTTGCCATGTTGGCTAGGCTGGTCTCGAACTCCTGACCTCAGGTGATCCACCTGCCTCAGCCTCCCAACGTACTGGGATTACAGACGTGAGCCACAGCGCCCGGCCAGAACCCTGCAGGATTTAAATGTCTAGGTGGTTCTGTTGGTTTCAGCTGGTCTTGGAACCATAAACCTTTGGCTAATTAATGGTCCCTCTGGATGTTTCTTTTCTGTTTCTGTTCCACAGAAATGTGTAACAAGTTTATCAGGGCAGTTATATATTTTTATTTATTAAAAAAAATTTGGGGGGTGGTTATTTGGTGTTTGTGTGAGGGAGAGGTAGGTTTCTCCTTAATATTCCATCTTGGCTGAACATTTTCTGAATGAACTTTATAATAAAAGTGTTTCTGTGTTATAAGTGCAGTTACTTTGTTCTCAGCAAAACTTTCTTTTGATCCTGTTAACTCCTTGATGATTAGAAGTATCTAAGATTATTGTGACCTGACAGGAAGAATATTTGTGTACCAAAGTAAACCTACTGTTTAGGTAGGTTTGGTCAGCTGTCCCCCAGCTAGCCAAATGCATGACTGTGAGGTTTGCTTAAATTAAATTCAACTAATATATTAGATCTTTTCTTTTTATGCATTTTTCTTTCCTCTTTTCTGTCTTCTCTTTTTCTTCCTTACTCCTGCTGATACATAAGCCAGATGTTTAAGAATGAGGAGCATGGGATAGCTTAGCTGCTGTGGGGATGGTCCATCTGTGAGGAATAACAGAAACCGTCTGTGATTTTATACCATGCCCAAAAAATCTTCAGCTAAGTGGAAGAACAGCAGGGAAGGGATTTCAGGGGGGAACTATCTCTGACTTAACTGTTAGGAAGTATATTTGAGAGGAGACAAAGAAGAAATGAATGAAATGGGAGGGAAGCCCGAAGCTTTATTCCTTCCAGCAATCCAAAAGCAGTTCTATTCAAGTGAAATGACCAGAAAATGAATGAAGAGAACAGTTTGTCATCATCAGAACAAAAAAAGTTAAACTACCTAAAGTAAAAGCATATCAATAGATTAAAATAAGATGTAAACATCCTCTAAATTATTAGAAATGGTAGAATTATCAAGTTCTTGTTTCCTCCTCTTGGTCTAATTTTCTGCCAATCTTTGAAGATTATTTTAGTCTATCGTGAAAATAAAGCACTTGTCCACGTGCTCAGGCTCATAAAAAAATCAGACTAAGGGGAATATAGTAGCTATCACCAAAGACATGTCCTCTTGGCCAATTGTGTTCCGTTTTTATGATTATTGATGTTTGTGCAGGAATCCTAAATATTTGCAAAAGAACACTGCATTTTATTTAAAACAACAAAACAACAACAACAATATTGCTTTAAAGAACAGCCAGCTCTCTTGGCTGGAAGATTCCTCAAGGTTCTTTTACTTTTCCACATCTTCTTCCTTGTTCTATCCATCCAGTGCTGTGACTTCAACTCTCTGTGCATGACTTTCAGATCAGTAAAACTATCCCAGGCTTCTCTTCTGAGCTCTAGGGTTGTATAACCAACTCTCCCTTAGATACTCTCACCTAGGTTTTTTATTGACACCCCAAACCCAACATGCCTGCAACTGGTCTTATTATCTCCCTCACCCAATGTGCTCCTTATTTTTTTATTCCCTATTTCAGTTAATGATTCTACCATATACTCAGTTCCCAAGCCATGAACCCGAGGCTCATCTTAAGTTTCTCTCTCACCCTTCACCTTTGTTCACTGAGTTCTAATGACTGTCATAACGGAATATATTTTGGAGCTATTCTCCAGATCATATCACTTCTCTGCTTAATCCCTGCAGTACCTTCCCAGTGTCTGCAGAGTAAATTCGTATGCCTTTACGTTAGATACAAAGTTCTTAACCCTACTTCATGCACCTGCTTTCTGCCTTTGACTCTGTTCTCCAACAAAATCCAACTACTGTGGCTCTGAAAATGGCCACATGCTCTCCTGTTTCTGTTCTTTCAGTTTTGATATTTTCTTTACCAGAGGCTTTTTCCTTGAAACTGGCAATAATTCCTTCCTATTCCTGTTGCTGCACTCCCACATGTCTTTCGCTCCTGACCCTGGTAACTTTGAAAACTCCTTTTTCTGGGTCTCAAAGCTTCTTGACGTAACCATATTACAGCAAACACCACCTTGTTTGTCTTTGCCTATCTTCTGCATTATACTCTGGGCGTCTTTGGGTTAGGGACTGCTTCTCTGTCTGTGTAATTCAGCATCTGTGGTGTGCCTTTGTACATAAGGAGAAGCTCAGTAAATGCTAGTTGGGTGAATAAAGTAGATTAGAGGTGCATGTGGCTCGAAACGGGAGAGGATGAGAATCCAAAACTGTGTGCAGGTTTTGTGAGAATATGTTGGGGTCTTCAGATTTTTTTGCCTTCTCAATTTCTAGAGGCAGTGGCTCTCCATGCTCATGCTTTTCTTGTGGCAGTGAGTCTGCCATACTTCCTGATGACTCCTGGATTGCCTGGCACTGCTTTGTGTTCTCTAAGGCTTCCCAAGACCAAGACATGGTCTCCACCCTGACAAAATGTACAAGGGAAATGGGCACCTTAAACCAAGTTATAAAACCAGTATATGATGGCGAAATGCAAAATTGATGGCTGCAGACAGCTGTGAGAAAGGAGAAAAGAATCAGGAGAGGAGGGGTTTGGCAAGTACCTTGTGGGAATTAATCTGAGGATGCTGCGAGGAAGTCATTTTCTCTCTAATCGGCGGTAGTTCATTTTCCAGTGAGTGTCTTAGAGTCTGTTCATAAATCCTTTGGTACCATTTTTGTTCACTCGCTGGAACACCCTTTTTATCCAGAGGTGATTTGTCTGTTTGTAGATGCCTGTTAAAGGGTAACACCTGAGGGGAGAGATTGTGTGAGAGATTCTTCACTCAGAAGAAATGATAGGGAAAAATAATGAGTGTATCTGACTTTAATTCTCAATTTTAAGTTAGTTTCGTGGGATTTAAAATCTTTATTCCCAGCCAGGGGTGGTGGCTCACATTTGTAATCACAATACTTTGAGAAGTCAAGACATGAGAATCACTTGAACCTAGAAGTCCGAGATCAGGCTGGGCAACATAGGGAGACCCTGTCTCTTAAAAAAAATACACACGCACACACACACACACACTCTCTCTCTCACACACATATTTTAGATGTATAAATATAGATATATAAATATATATGAAAAATGTATAAGGAAAACTGTATATGCGTTTTTTTCATATATATATGTATTCATTCTAAAAGTTGAACATAGAATGTTTTTTAAGTTTTATTATTTTCATACTAGTTAAAAAATGCTAATTTGATTTTTGGTGAACTAAAGTTTCAGAAATGGTTGTGAGTATTTAATGTTTATGTACCTGATAATTTATTCTCCCTCAAATTCAGTGATTCTCTCAAGTAGGTAAACTCATTCCTGAACAGTGAAGGAGGAAGGAACTCTGTACACTTGGAAAGTAGGGTGAGGTGTCTTCTCCTTTGATCAGCCTGTGTCAACATTCCCTTCTACCAATATTATTTTCACTTGAGGGTTCAGATTGCCACTGTTTGGCAGGAAGGAAGAGAAAACTCTCTTAATAGAATGTGATTTAATATGTTGAATGACAATTTGTGCTGTGTCAGTCTGCTTGGGAAAAGGATTAGAGGCAGTGTAAATGATCTGCTGTATCTGGTTGTAAAAACATTTCAGGCATCTTTCAGAAGTAACATTAAACCCCTGGTCTCCAGTTCCCCAAAGTTGCTTCTCATTGACAGATTTCTCTTGGTAGGAGTGAGTCAGGGAATAAACCGGTCCCAGACTCTCCTTTGCTGCTTCTGCCATGTCATGCCTTGCCCGGCCATCAGGGCACACAGCCCAGGGAGGACTGAGGGCCTGGGTCCAGCCTCCTGCAGCCAGGGAGCTGCTGGCATCTGACTTGCTGTGAAGGTGATCCTGTTCTGCTTCAGAACTGATGACAGTTTGGTGCGTCTAGCTGAGCCCTGAGGGCAGCCGTCATGCCAGGTCAATGTTCAGGTTTACTCTGGACTCTGTGCTGGTGTTCCATTTGAGATTCTCTTAATTTTGGGGGGAGTCATTGCTCATGATGAATGAAAGACACAGGGAGGGGCCGGGGAAGGCTGGAGGCCAGCCCCCTCGCAGCACTTGGGCTCTTTCATAGAAAAGAACTGGATGGAGTTGAGCTCGCTGGGCACAGGGGATGACGTGGTCTTTGTTCCAAAGTGGACTGGATCCCAGAAAGAAAATAAATTAAAAGGAAATCATAGCAGTGGTCTACCAGTGGGTTTTGGTCCATTTGCCTGAAAATTGGCCCTTCTGTTGGAGCTGAATTTCTCCAATTAGCTAAACGTTTTTGTGGTGAAGCACTGTGGAAAAAGTGGCTTCACTGAAAGAGCAATTGTAGAGTCTTCTAGACTTTATAAATAGACTCAGGACAGGGAGAAGAACTGCCCTGTGGAGATACGGTTCATCTCTTGCTCAGCCATCTCCCCCACCCTCCCTGGGAACACACTTACGAAAGAAAGAGCTCAGAAAACCCTTTGGAGTTCCAGTGGTGCAGCTGGTTAGCGCGCAGCACTCATGCAGAAAACTCTTCCTCATCAGAATCTTCTGCACAGGGTCCGCCAGGTGTCCCCCGCAGTACCCGTCATAAACAATTTCTTCTTCCAGCCATCACCACCATCTCCAAGTCCTGCTTGTCTGGATTCAGTTGTTCTAGAGCTCCGTTTGTAAGATTTTCTCTCTTAACCCTTCATTGTAAGCTGGGTCAGGAGTCAATAAGAATTACTTTGTACAATCAGTTTTCAAGATTACAGTCTGGGGAGCTAGCTTAATCAGAGCCTGGAATTTCTCCTGTGCTTCATTTTCAGGAGAATTGAAATCCATCTGACTGGGCACGGTGGCTCACGCCTATAATCCCAGTACTTGGGGAGGCCGAGGTGGGCGGATCACCTGAGGTCAGGAGTTTGAGACCAGACTCCATGGCGTGGAGAGCCCATCTACTAAACGCCACAAGAGTGGCGGGTGTGATGGGTGCATGCCTGTAATCCCAGCTGCTGGGAGGCTAGAGGCCAGGAGAATTGCGCCTTGGAACCTGGGAAGCGGAGGGGAGTTCGCAGTGAGCGAGATTGCATCATTTGCGCTCAGCCTGGAGCAACAAGAGTGAGGCATCTATCTCAAAAAAAAACCATCTAAGATGTTTTTTGAGAGCAAGGTCCTTGCTGTGCTGGAGTTCTTGCTTGCTGTTTCTAGGGCCTGGGACTGAGGAAACATGAAGCTTTAATCAGCTACAGGCTGTTGGGGACTGGGGTTATGAACCTCTATATGTGTCACATTTGCTTCCATAGCAGTTTAGGACCATCACCTATAAACTCAAGGCCAAGTCAGTGCTATCTTTATAGAACATTGCTGCCTCTGCAGGGTTACCTGGAGCAGTTAATATTTAATGGGGACTGAGGATTAGGCCTAAGGGCCGAGCCTTGATGGGTGCAGATCAGGTACATTTTATAGTAGCTGGGAGGACCATGAAAGCAAGACCAGTAGAGGGAAATAACTGCTCTTGTGAGCTCTGTCTTCCATCTTCTGCATTTTCTACCCAAGCCCATAATGTATACAAATTATATTATACTAAACATATTTAATAAAATGGTCCCCTGTGAATGCATACATTGTGCAACTCATTTAAAAAAAATTAGCTTCGGTTTAAATTCATCCTGTGCCATCACCACAAAAGCCTAACTCTTTTGTAGTACCCTCCCTGATGTCCAAAGAGAAATGGAAGTTTGTCTATGTGTGGGATTTTAATGTTGGGGTATTAGAAATTATAATCCAATGGCCGGGCGTGGTGGCTGAAGCCTGTAATCCCAGCACTTTGGGAGGCCGAGACGGGCGGATCATGAGGTCAGGAGATCGAGACCATCCTGGCTAACATGGTGAAACCTTGTCTCTACTAAAAAATACAAAAAACTAGCTGGGCGAGTTGGTAGGCGCCTGTAGTCCCAGCTACTCGGGAGGCTGAGGTAGGAGAATGGCGTGAACCCAGGAGGCGGCTTTCAGTGAGCTGAGATCTGGCCACTGCACTCCAGCCCGGGCGACAGAGCGAGACTTTGTCTCAAAAAAAAAAAAAAAAAAGAAATTATAATCCAAGATACCAGCTCAGAAGACAAGGCTCTTTTAGGGTTGTCTAATTTATTATGCAGTAAGTGGCAACTGAGAATGACTTAACCAATAGGTGACCAGAAAGGAACAGGTTGGACCCCACAGGGCTGGTGCGCTGCTTGGAGCTATTCTTGATTTCATTGGTTTATACCTGGACTGCTTATAGTGAGGAAGTCATTGTGGCCACCATTGTGCCTTTTATCTTCCATTATCTGATTTTGAGCATTGTGTTTTTTTGTAGGGAAAACATTCCTCACTGTGTATTATCTATGGTTTATTTTAAGCATCTTTCATTAAAAAAGAAAATGTAAAGACAGGACACCCAGATACTGTCAGGCTGAACTGTAAATGTAATTTTATCATTTGATTAACAAATCAAGTAACACCATATAATTATTAGTGGAGTTTTTTCTTCTCTGGTATTTGTTTGAAATTTGATGCCTTTTTTTCCTCCTAGGTGACAATCCTAACCCTTCCAAGGAGGACACCCCTACTAGCAGTCTGGACTCACTTTCCTCCCCGTCTCCCGTGACTGCAGCTCTCCCTGGGCCTCCTGGACCAGACAAAAACCACCTTCTGGCAGACGGAGGGAGCTTTGGAGACTGGGCATCCACTATGTAAGTCACCATGCTTCTGTTGGGTGCTGAAGGGACCTTTTGAAGTTTCCATGAGCAGTGACCAGTGGGTGCTGAAGCCATTACATCAAGGAACCCTTATTGTCTTATCAGAGGGGCCACCAAAGGGAGAAGGGTCCTTAAAACAGAGCCTTCCTTGAATACTCTCTTTGTTTCTAGTATGGAAGGGTAGATGGATGCTATGTCAAATCTGATCTAAGTTCAATTCCTGGGCAGTTTTGGATTCTCCAAAGGAAATTTGTTACTATCCCACCCAAGATGTTTCCCCACTAGTTATGCAGACTTTTAGAGATGTGAGAATGCATGCTGATGGACAGACTGTTGAAACTGTCTGTAGAATGATATTTTACTTACATGAATTTCTGAGAGCAGTATGCTAGCATTCTGCTCTGTTTTGCTCGATAGCGTCCTGCAGAGTTGAGACGTGATGGTTGACATGTTTGATTTTATCTTCTCAGTTTGGTTTAGTGCCAGGCATGTGCAGATCAGCTCAAGTATATTAGGACGAATAATATTAATACAAATAAAGTACCTTGAACCTGTGAGGGCTTGTCTGGCTGTGTTGACCAAGGCTGTTTAAAGACAGGATGGTGGTGATGTGGAACCCAAAAGGGCATCATGTTTCAAACAAGTATTCAGAGAAGAGAAAACTCCACTAATAATTACAAGACAGTACTTGATTAGTCAATCAAATTTTATCGAAAAATGCATTTATAATTCATCCAGAGAGTCTTTTTTTAAAGATAGAGTTTTGCTCTTGTTGCCCAGGGTGGAGTGCAGTGGTGTCATCTTGGCTCACTGCAACCTCCACCTCCTGGGTTTAAGTGATTATTCTGCCTCAGCCTCCCAAGTAGCTGGGATTACAGGTGTTCGCCACCACACCCAGCTAATTTTTGTATTTTTAGTAGATATGGGGTTTCACCATCTTGGCCAGGCTGGTCTTGAACTCCTGACCTCAGGTGATCCACCTGCCTCAGCCTCCCAAAGTGCTGGGATTACAGGCGTGAGCCACCATGCCCAGCCCATCCAGAGAGTCTTAAAACATTTTTTTTGAAGCCAAAGTTGCTTAAAATAAATTATAGATAATGGTATCATCTGACCCTAGCTGGGCATTCTTGGGACTTTAAATGGACTGGAAAGTGTTCCTCAGATTACTTGGCTTTTTATAGTTACTGCTGGATTCACATGAAATGATTATGAACTTATTAAGTATTAAGAGAGGCTGGGAGACATTTGGCATGCCAGAATTTGGGGGTGACCTGAAGACTCTGAAAATCTAACTGGGACTCCAAGTATGGAAACACATTCTCCAGATGAGATTTTTCTTGCCACTGTTTTCATCTGTGCTTATTTTTTATGCTGAGGATTGTGGATTTAAATCCTACATTACTCAGGTATGCTTGTCACCGTTACTGTTCCTTTTCCACAATAAAAATTTTGTTTCACCGTAGTACTACAAGCAACAATAACAGTAGTTACCTAGGCACCCAGAATCTATAATCCTGGTTACACTTGAGGTGGAATTTAGCTTGTGTGTGTGTTTTAGTGAAAATCAGGTCCCTAATTATGCCTTTCGGTAAGTGGATATCACAGGCAGTGGAGTGCAGTTTAGGCAGTCATCTTTCTTCCGTAGTAGTTCTGCAGAAAAGTGACATTATGAGCCATGGTACAGCCAACACTCAATTCACAACAGGTCCATGCCTGAAACAAGAAGGGCTTGATATTTTTGGTCATAAATCAAATGAGGAGTGAATTCCCTAGCTTCCTATTCATACGCATTTTTAAATGTCATGAAAAGCACTCCAACCTTGAGAGGCCAAAAAGGGGGTTGGGGGAAGTAGTTGAAGCAAGCCTGGAGAGGAGATTTTTTTTTTTTTTTAAATGGAGACTTTCTCCTACTTCAGAAACTTGATCTTTTTTTTTTTTTTTTTTTCTGTGCCATGGATGGAATACATCTATGTTTCTCTGAAGTATATATTAAAATGTTTCTTATGTATCTTTTAAAGGATTTACTGATGAGTGTGTATCGGTCACGATTTGTCATTATGTTAGCAAGTTTGTATATAGGTATGTGCCTCTTGGACTTGGGCACGCACCAGAACCCCCTGTAGGTCTCACTAAGACCCACTCTGCTGGCCCCACCCCAGAGCTGAGGATTCAGTAGGTCTGAGAAGGGACCTGAGAGCCTGCCTTTCTAAGGAGTTTTCAGGTGACAATGAGTGAGCCTTGATAGAGAAGACCATCTGCTGCTCCTCGCCTGCTTCCAGGGCTGTGCTGAGTATAAGCTGCTTCTCTGAGGAGTGTAATTAGGATAAGTGATTTCTCCACCTCTTTTGTTTAGAAAAACACTCTTCTAGGGTCCTGCATTGCTGCCTCCCAGTAGCCTGTGTGTGCTTCCCACATGCTTTGGTTCTCTTTGCCTCAAATATCCATTGTGCTTTTTTGCACAAGCCAATCCTGACCTATCTTCACGGTCTAATTTAATCTTCACCTCCAGAAAGTCTTCCCCATGCTCTAATCTACAGGGAGCCTCTAGAGAGGTCCCTTGTCAGTATTTCTGCTGATACTCATTATTTGGCGCTAAGAAATTCAAGTCGCCTTTGAGTATTGTTTAATATTTGCGTTTTAGTATTATTTGATATTTATGTGGAATAAATGTTTCTACATGTCTATCTAAACTTTCCCTTACCCCAAGCTAGATCATAAAATTGGGTTTTTTTTTTTCGTGGGGTGGGTGGCGGGGTGGCAAAGACAGAGTCTCACTCCGTCACCCAGGCTGGGGTGCAGTGGTACGATCTCAGCCCACTGCAACCTCCACTTCCTGGGTTCAAGTGATTCTCGTGCCTCAGCCTCCCAAGTAGGTGGGATTACAGGCATGTGCCACCACATTGGCTACTTTTTGTACTTTTAGTAGAGATGGGGTTTCACCATGTTGGCCAGGCTGATTTCAAACTCCTGACCTCAAGTGATCCACCCGCCTTGGCTTCCCAAAGTGCTGGGATTACAGGCGTGAGCCACCGTGCCCGGCCATAAAATTCTTAATGATAGGAATTGGATCTTATATTCTTTGAACTTTTTTGTGATATTGACATAATTATTAGTAAACATTTAATTTCTTATTTTAATTATGTATTTATAAAAATGCTACCTTTTGGAAATCTCATTTCTTTCTGTATGTTACTGAATGTCTGTTAGGCTACTACATTTGGTTTCTTATTCATCATCATCTTTTTTTGAGACCGAGTCTTGCTCTGTAACCCAGGCTGTAGTGCAGTGGCACAATCTCAGCTCACTGCAAGCTCCACCTCCCGGGTTCATGCCATTCTTCTGCCTCAGCCTCCCGAGTAGCTGGGACTACAGGTGCCCGCCACCACACCTGGCTAACTTTTTGTGTTTTTAGTAGAGATGGGGTTTCACCTTGTTAGCCAGGATGGTCTCGATCTCCTGACCTCGTGATCTGCCTGCTTGGGCCTCTCAAAGTGCTGTGAGCCACCGTGAGCCACTGTGCCTGGCTGATTCAGGTGTGAGCCACCTGGCTGATACAGGTGTGAGCCACCGTGCCTGGCTGATGCATCTTTCTTATAAAGATTACAAACTCTTCCTCTAGCAATTCCACACAATTAATCTTACCATTTGCTCCTTACTGTGTTTTGTTTCGTTAGCCTTTATAAGTTCTCATTGTGTGTTCTCTTGTCTTTTTCCCCCTTTATCTCTGCATACCAGCTGTACAGTATTAAATATGATAGGTTCTAAGTAAATGCTCATTAAGATCCCTTTTAGCCAAAGTTGCTATGGGGTCATTAAAACTCTACTCAGGGCTCTTAATAGGAGGCAATGCCTGTACTGTGATCTCAGGTCCTACGGAATGGAGTCCAAATTTATGTGGATCACATAGGGCCCCAGTAGATCTGTTGAACAAAAATGCTAAAATCTCATCCACTGGAAAACAATTTGCAGGGGAAAATGTACAGCAGCCGTGGTTCTGACATAGGCAGTGTGTCAATGCAGCTGTTGCCTCTGATAGGTAGAAAACAATGCAGCAGAATTGGATTCCTTGGGTTTCTGCTGATGTTTATGACTTGTGGGTGTTATTCATTGCAGTCAATCAATCTGTAGCTATTACTTACCTGTACACTCAGTAAGGTGATGGGTGACTTCATTGCCAGTGAAGAATTGCTAGCTCAGTCTCCTTGGAGGACATTACATCATAGGTCAAGGTATTTCAAATGTTCCAAAGTCATTTTTTCCCCACAATAAAGTAGTTTTTGCTAAACAGGTTTTCTTCTATTGTAATGGATGGAGCCAGGTCCTTGACAAGTAATCCTTTTAGATTCTCTGCCACAGATGAGAATCTCTTTTAAGAAATATCAGGCATTGCTATCTGCTTCCTCTACAGATTTCAAATGAAAAGGATCACCTCCTTTTCTGCCGGCACATTCTCAAATTCAAGATGGCATGGTCTCAGAATAGCTCACTCTAGTTTGGGGTGCTGGCACCCTGAGATGCATCTCACTTTTCCCTGGCAGCCCAGGGGGGGCAGTAGATTCCCCTCTCCTGCCCACTGAGCGGCTTGGCTTTATTTATCCTGAATGTTAAGATATCCCTAAAGCATCTATCCCAGCTAGTGCCTCAAGCTGTCATTGTGCCACTGAGATTTGTGCCTACTCAGACTTGATGTCAGTTACTTAAAATCACTAGATAACACCTTCCTATTCCCATATACAGCCTTGTGCATGTCATCATATACTTTGTACTCACTGGTAACCATTTTTATTCTTGTCAATGAAATCACTTGTTTCCTTTAAATTGGGCAAACGAAGGGGGGTTTCTCAGAGACAACTGCTTGGCATTTCAAATTACTTGACTGTTGGTTCCATGATTGCTTTTCAGGAAGTCAATAAATTTTGCTGGGAGATACCAAAGTACCCCCCTTAAATATGATTTGTGGCTTAGTATACCACAGTAAACCGTGAATGATTTGCCTAAAGTTCAGAAAAATAATCATTTTAGATCATTTTTAATAGATTTCTGTGAAGTCTGGCACCTACTGAGAAAGTTGCTATGAGAAGTTACAGGGTGGCAGTCACTGGCGAACTCTGTCTTCACTTCCTCCCTTCCCCCCTCTCTGTCTTTCCTTCTTCCCTCTCCCTCGTCCTTCAGAGAGGGCTTCCTCAACCCAGCATTCCTCGAGGGCCAGGGTGGTCAGTTCACCCCAGAAGTTGATATCTTAATCAGATTTTTTTTTGTTTTGTTTTGTTTTGTTTTTTTTGAGACGGAGTCTCGCTCTGTCGCCCAGGCTGGAGTGCAGTGGCCGGATCTCAGCTCACTGCAAGCTCCACCTCCCGGGTTCACGCCATTCTCCTGCCTCAGCCTCCCGAGTAGCTGGGACTACAGGCGCCCGCCACCTCGCCCGGCTATTTCTTTGTATTTTTTTAGTAGAGACGGGGTTTCACTGTGTTCGCCAGGGTGGTCTGGATCTCCTGACCTCGTGATCCACCCGTCTCGGCCTCCCAAAGTGCTGGGATTACAGGCTTGAGCCACCGCGCCTGGCCAATCAGATTATTTAAAAAAAAATAGATGTATCTTTTAAAAGTGCTTTTTACACATTTGCTTTTTTTTTTTTCCTAACTTGACCAAAATGAACATATACTGCTTTTGTAATAAGGAGTGGGAAGCTCTGTAAATTTCAGGTCAGGAGAGGGTGATAAGTAACCTAAAGGAATGAACTTCCCATTGCAAAAACTTCCTGCATCTTTGTTGGTTAGTAGGGGGATGATTTCCTAATAAGATTAGCAGCTTTACTCTGTTTACTTGTATGTGGGCTCTGGTTACAGAATGCAGTGGGTTACACTGAGATCTCTAGTAGAGCCTAGTGCCTTGTTGTGGAAGGATGTGGTCTCTGATTCTGGGTACTGTGAAGAATGAATTGGCAGCCAGTACCTGTTACCATACCTAAGTAAACAGCAGGGTCACTTAGATAGTGGAGGTCTAAGGGAGCTCAAATCTAAGGCAGAACAGGGCCAAATGAACAGGAGGAGCATGCTGCCTTGCTGTGAGCCCACAGCAGCCTGTTAAATTCTGCACGGAGGTTATCTCCTTCCCCTACCTCTTAAGGGTCTGGGGATTCAAGGGAGTAGAACCTTTTGCTTTAGCAGAGGCTAGTGGTTGAGGCTGCAGAGAAAGTATGTTTAGATACCCTCTTGGCACTTCCAGGCTCAGAGACCATGAAACATTTAGTATTATGGGCCACCAGACTTTGTTTCAGCTGTGTTGTAAATGACATTTCCTCTTAATGCTTGCATCAACCCAGTAGGGTAGATATATAGTCATTTTTAAAGATTGGAAGGCACAAAGGACATAGGAAAATTGGCCCAAGCCACACAAGCAGTAAAGGACAGGTGAGTTTGACCGCTCATGTGTCTGCCCAGTGACTTGTTTTACTGTAGAAATCGAAATTGTGCAGTTGCATATGGGGATATTGTTTGAATTGCAGGCGTTCTCCACCCTGCCCCGATTCTGAAACTCAGTGAAACAGCCATGGCTGTCAACTGGTCAGTGCCCTTGGATTGAAGAGGAAACACTGACCTTACATTAAGTCATGTGGCTGTGGTTTATAATTATCTATGGGGAATAAACACTTGAATCTGGTTGCTGCGAATTCATCATCTAACACCTTGGCTGAGATGCGGGGAGGAGGGCCTTCTCCCCCACAGCAGCGCTGGAGAGACTTGGAAATTTGATCTGTGCAACCAGGCAGCATCCATAATCTTTGTATGAGTAATATGATATTCAGTTGTCTCCCTTCAGCCTCAGAAATGCTCTGAAAGTGGATCTCGGGGCCTGTACTCTTGACCATCTACCATCACAGTGTCTATTCACATTCAGTTTGGGGGTACGACTTTTGTCCTGTATGTTTTCTTGAATTTCTTCTCTCCAACTTTGTATAGAAATTATGCTATGCCGACTGCCTGTCCCCTTGCATGCTTTGATACACATCCATTGTGGCTTGCTGGGGTATTTTTGGGATCTGCTTTGTGTACTTGGCACTTGCATGTGGCCTAATTCGTGTCTTCCTTTGCTGTGCTGTAGCTGCAGGTGCTGAAATTTGGAGGTTTTATTTTTAAGTCAGAATGTTGATAGTCCATGTAACTTTAAAACTCTACCATGAAAAGATGACTTCCCAAAATAAAGACATGTCTGAATTTTGTAGTAGCTTTTCCACTACTTAAGACTTTAAAAACAGTTAAGTCTTGCATCAGTCATTTTTGGTTTTTAGTTTAACTGGTTTTTGTTGTTAAAGATTTTCTTACTTGATGCCATTGTTGTAATTTATTATTTGCTATTCATGAATTGGCTGTGTCTCAATATCTAAATAAGGTAAGGACCTCACGGGCTCTCTCTGTAAGTTCGAGACCGTTTACATTGGTAAATCACTGATTTCAAACAGGCCTGGCTTTGCATCCACGTTCTGTTTCTTACAACCTTGAAGATCTTATATAAGTGATTTAAGCAAACCAAGGCTTAGCAAGATGATCTGTAAAAGGGGAATAATAACGTCCGTCCCTCTGGGCCGGGTTGAGGTTTCCAGATACCACATGTAATAAAACCCAATCACTGCTCCCCTGAGAGCTGGAGGCAGCCACCTGCTGGGATTTTCCTTTCCTCTGAGCACGTAATTCAATATTCTTAGTTTAACTTGACCCCAACTTCCTGGTTCATCAGTTACATAACCTCCTTACTAAATAGCTCAGAGAGAGAACCTTTCTAGCCTTGGAGAAGCTCTAGATGTTGACCTGAAGTTGTGTTGTTTTTAGCAGTTACTGTATTTATTCCCAGAGGACTCAGCTGGGGCTCCTCTCCTAGTGTCTTGCTTTGGGGATCTGCTTTGTCAGAGCCTCTGAGAATAGACCCTTGGCTATCACATGATCAAGGCATGGGGAGCCTACTGAGACCCAACCACATTTATAACTTATGCTGAGCTGCATACCCAGGTACCGCACCCATTACAACAAATAACCCATAAGTAATTGGTGGATTTTTCTGAGCCCAGTATCTGTGTCTCTTTGGAGCTGTGCTTGACCCTGTTGAAGATGTTCAGCCCTCACATTGGGTAGCAGCTGGTTGAAACATTCCTGTCAGTGACTCTGCAGCACTATAACCTTCAGACCTCGAATGCCCCTTAATTTTCTGAAATGAAGTTACAGTTCCTTTTCTGTTCAGCTGGCAAGCTAAAGTTCAGCCCTCTTACCTGATTCCACACTGATCATATGGAAGGAAGATAGGATTCAAGGAGAACTCTTTGAGTGGAAGATTGGTCAGAGATGGAATTCTGCAGCTGTTCTCTTACAACAAAACCAAGAACTTTTGCTATAAGAGAGTGGGGTTTGGGAGTGAACCTTGTCAGACGACTAGGTGGTGATGTCCTTTCTTGTTGGAGGAGGAAATCCATGTAGGAGCCTCAGGATCACACAAGGTGAGGACTGAGTGTTAAACATGGCAGGCCTTCCTTCATGGGGCTTGAGGGATTTCCTGCAGTGCCCTTCCTCCTCTCCCTGACCGCATACTTCCTGCAAAAGATATTTGTTCTCAGCTGGGTGCGGTGGCTCACGCCTGTAATCCCAGCACTTTGGGAGACTGGGGCAGGCGGATCAGTTGAGGTCAAGAGTTCCGAGACCAGCCTGGCCAACATGGTGAAACTCCATCTCTACTGAAAATCCAAAAATTATCCTGGCATGGTGGTACGCACCTGTAATCCCAGCTGCTCGGGAGGCTGAGGCACGAGAATTGCTTGAACCTGGAAGGCGGAGGTTGCAATGAGCTGAGATTGCGCCACTGTACTCCAGCCTGAGGGACAGAGCAAGACTCCATCTGGGAGGAACGGAGGGAGAAGGTATTTGTTCTCAAAGGTGAACAAGTTACTGCTTTTACATGCTGGCTTCCTGTATTGGCTGGCTCCCTGCTGCCTGGGAGGTGATCTCGTACAGTTGAAGCGGGACTCTGCTGCAGGAAAGCGCTGGGTACGTGTGGGTCAGCCCCAGGCACCAACAAGGGAGCCCTGTACCACGAAACCAGTGAAGACGGAGGGGATTCTCCATCTGAATTGCCTTCATCTCCCCCAACCCCCACGTCCCTCCCAGGCTTCTTATCTGGTCCATTTAATCCAGGGGTGAGCAAATTGTGGCCCACTGCCACTTGTCTTTATAAAGTTTTATTGAAACACAGCTACACTTAGTTGTTTACGTTTTGTCTGTGGCTGCTTTTTGACTGACAGTGATAGCAGAATTGAGTAGTTGCAGAAGGTCTGCCAAACTTGAAGTATTTACTCTCTGGCCCTTTACAGAATAAGTTTGCCGATCTCTAGCTAATCAGTAATCAAAACAAGTCTGTTTGGAAGGGCCCACCTTTCTTAAAACCCAGCTTCAGGAAGTGTAGTTTACCACTGTGATGGTAGATGGAGAGTGCAGATGATTTTAAGTGTAAGCTTCACACATCTCTTCTTGTCATTAAACCAACCAGACATTTTCCCTACGGGTTTTGCATGCCCCCAAATGTTTGTTTATAATTTCAAAAGGCCGTTAGTGTTTCAGCGACTGAAAAATCTATGTGAGGTTGTTCTTTTTATAATGTATCATTTAAAATAAATTTTTATTTTGGCATAGTTTAAGGTTTACAGAAAAATTACAAAGATAGTACAGAGTTTCCATAGACCCTTCACTTCCCCTCTTCACCTCCCGCCCCCACCCCTGCCCCCAGCCCTTAGCATCTGACAGAACTGTGGTATGTTTGGTAAAAAATAATGAAATTAGTGTTGATACAGTACTGTTAACTAAACCACAGACTTCTTGTGGACTTCACCAGTCTTTCCAATAATGTTCTTTCTCTGTTCCAAGCTCAAATCCAGGATGTCATGTTTCTATTAGCAACTTTAGATTTTTTTTTTTTTTTTTTTTTGAGACAGAGTCTTGCTCTGCTGCCCAGGCTGGAGTGCAGTGGTGTGATCTCAGCTCACTGCAAGCTCCACCTCCCGGGTTCACGCCATTCTCCTGCCTCAGCCTCCCGAGTAGCCAGGACTACAGGCGCCTGCCACCACGGCTGGCTAATTTTTTGTATTTTTAGTAGAGACGAGGTTTCACCGTGTTAGTCAGGATGGTCTCGATCTCCTGCCTCGTGATCCACCAGCCTCGGCCTCCCAAAGTGCTGGGATTACAGACGTGAGCCACCGCACCCGGCAACTTTAGATTTTTTAAATGATGACGTCTACCTAATATGGCCATACTTTTTTCCCTTTGCATAGCTGATTTGCTGTCCTTTGGTAAATTAAATGGTTAGTGATGGTATAACCCTAGAAATCAGAGGTAAGGTCTGACCCAGAAATATGTAATAGTGAGGGCTTCGTTTATTGACTGTTTACGGTGCTTCAGTGCTTTACGCCTATTATCTCATTTAAACCCCACAGTGACCCAGCCGGTGAGTCATGACTCTCTTCACATTAGCTGAGGGAGTTTAAGTTGCTCAGCCAAGTTTCGGTTGCGGATGACGCCAAGTGCAGACTAATGACGGCAACTGTGGGCCAACCTCTGGGGAGCACTCTTAAGTCATTTGCTTCCTCCTCAGCACAGCCTCTAGCTATTGACAAAAAGAGGAACAAGCCTAGGGGAGGAAGAAACTGCAAGCTGGCACTCAGCCAGCAATGACATTGCCAGCTTTGGCACCCAGGTCTCTCTGCGGAGTGGCAGAGTCTTAGGCATTTGTAATTTGCATGTGTACAATCCTTCAATGGCCTTTCTTTGCCTTTAGGTTATGATTGTGCCTCCTGAATATCCCGGTACTCACATCTCTCTCACCATTCTTTCCATATTCCATTCCAGTCACTCAAGAGGACTTGAGGGTCTGAGATCTGTGCTGTCTTGTCAAAACAGGGTTTACTAGAAACAGGACCTTGAGTAAGTTGCTTTCACCTTTTTGAGATGGTCTTCTCATATGTCATGTGGAGTAATAGGGTGGTTGGGAATAAGTGAACTGTGCCTGCATGTTGCATCTAGCACAGGGCTAGATTGCACAGTTGTGCCTTGCATGAGCCTGGGTGTGGGGAGGTGATGATCATGTTGACTATGGCAGCATCAGCTTCAGCATTAGCGCCACACAGATGCTGCCTCCTCCAGGAAGTCCTTCCTGGCTATCCCCCTGGTTATTAGGTGCTCCCTCCACTCTTCCTCTGAGGGACCATGGGCAGATCTCTACATGGCTCTCAGTGCCTGTATTATGGTTATTAATTGGGCATTCTCCACTCACTTGGCTGGAGAACGGGTGGTATCACGGTTGCCTGGGTGTCCCCAGGGACTAGCACAAGGCCTGACAGGAAGTCCTCAGACCGTAAATGATGAGCCAGTGGGTCTACTCCGAACCTTCCTGATGGGCAGCAAAGGCCTCCTCCCCCAACCCCATGGGTTATGGCGACTTGCATGTCACAGGCCTTTGTTTCTCTGCACTGCTGTTATACCTCGGTGTGCTCCTGTGCTTGTGTGGAACCAGTGTGCTTGCGTGTGGAGTTCTCCCTCTCCTGGCACTTAAGGAATAACTGGCATTTATTTGAACAGAGATTTTCCCATAATATACAGATCTACAATATTTCCTTCTGTCTTTATTAACATTTTCAAACACTCTTGCCCAGGACAGCTGTTCTAGACTTATGCTGTATGTTTCCCAGACTGGCATGAAAGATCATTTCACTAATGTGTTAGTTTCTGCTCAGAGACCTGGCAACTGAGAGTTTAGAATCTTTCATTGCAGTGCAAACTTCTGATTTGATCTCATATTGTATAATTGTAGTGAAATATCTTGGTATTTGGGGGATTTAGTCACTTCAAATAAGCATTCATTTCTTTTCTTAGTGCGTATTCTCCTCGCTGTACCCTTTTGAATTTAGATGGCACTCAGTGCTAACATAGGCTGGAATCAGGGGCTTGTGCCTCTAGTGCTGCCCAAAGCCTGACCTGTCTATGTTATGCAAGAAATGTTTGTTAGATGCAGGAGTTCTCTGCTGATCGGTGCAGCTGGTGTCGAGTTTTAACAGTTAAGGCCCCTATTCCCTTCCCCCTTTCTGAAATGTTTGTGATCTGCCGCTGCCAGAGCGTTTTTAATATGCATGGAGCATAGAGTCTGGTACTGGAGGAGATTGGATCACAGTTTGAATCAGAAGCAGCATGGACTGCTGATCTGTTCCATTTTCTAAAAATACACTTTGTAAAGTATACACATACACAGCACTGTCATAATTTCATGTTTTGGGGTTTGGCCCCACTGCTGCACGTGAAAGCTACAAGGTCTTTCCTCGAAATTCAGGCCCGTGTTTCCAAGCAAGAGTGTTGACTTTTTAAAGAAGAGAGTTTCCTCATCCTTTACACAAATGCATATTTCCCTGCTTACTGTCTTCCCAGCTCTTCCACCCGCCTCACCTAAACGCAAGAAATGCCTCTGCGGCCTCAGGAACAGTCAGGTAGACTTTGAATCTATGTATTTTCAGGAATGTGTTTCCAAGTTAGCAATTTGAAATCTTCATCTGCTTTCAGTGAAACACTCTTGTTTCTATTTGTCCCCTTTCTATGAGAAGGAAGGAGGGTGACATGGCTCTTCCATACTGAAAATGGAGAGGAATCCTGTTTTAGGAGAAGCCTTTTGCAGTGTAGCATGTGAAGTTGGGAAGACAGTGAACAGATATGAGTAGTTCTCTATATTTCTGTCTTGGTAAATGTGGTTTCTGAGCTTTTTAGGAACAGTTGACTTCTTCCTCCATGTTCGCAAACTGCAACTTGGCTTTCAAGAAACTCGTGGCACTGAGGTGCTTTTTTGTACTTGATCAGTAGCTGGCATTAAACAGAATTGGTGGTTTGTGCTCATGCCGGTCTTACTAATCAAAAATCTGTAGTTAAAGGGACAACAAGAAAAAAGGCAGTAAATAGATTTTTTAAAATGTTTAAATTTGGGAAATGGTAGGAAAGGACTCTCAAAATATTTAATTATGTTCTAGCACATAATGAGCTTTTAATTATTATTTAGATGTTATAAATTATTATTTAGATGTTATTATTATAAAGATGTTCTTTGGGAAAAAGGTGGGGCTCTCCCCTGAACCACAGAGTAGAAAAAAATGGTCCAGTGAGTGTTTTTGTTCTCCCAATGATGATACTGTCAAGAACTGTGAAGGGTCTGAAATTTTACCCTGCTTGTGAGCCACTGAATTAGCCTACCATCGTTTCCGGGATGCTGGCAGAAGGCGTGGGACTCGCGGTTGGAGCCAGCAGCCTCTACTCATCACAGCAATGAGAGTATCAGTGTTCTCTTGTGCCAGTTCCCTGAGTCCCAGTTCTTACAAGGCAATGCAGCTTGGGCCAGGTCACACCTGCATGCCTCAAGAGAGGAACCTGGAGCTTAGAAAACCCGGATCTTGTATGATGGGTAAAGCTCACTCTTTGAGAGAGAGAGGTGGAGAAAGAGAGAGATAGATATGCCTTAGGGCTCAGTTCTCTCTTGGAGCCCAGGGTGAGGAAAAAGCTCTTCGTCCTTTGCTTATGGGCTGCCATTCCAAAATGCCTATGTTCCTTCAAAATATTTTAAATAAAAGAAGGGAAAGAGAATATCAGAAATTCTTTTTGGAAACTAATACTTTACTGTGTTTTGAGAAAATGTAGGTATTACATTTTAAATAATATTTAAAAAATTTTTCAGATCTTCTTATTAAAAAGTTACCCAAAATTTGGAAAGTAGGAGATGGTTACATAACGAAGCTCATGTTTACTTTTTTTTTTTTTTGGCCTTCCAAAAAATATGGACAGCTTGCTTTTGGGAGACACTATGAAACATGCTATCATCTGATGTGTACTGGCTTGAGATGTGAACTCATTACACGACTGAAGTATATATACTCACTTCTTGCCTCATCCCTGATCCTCCCTGGCCGACAAGCCTCTGAAAAATTTCCTCTATCCAAGCACCTGCTCTGCTGCTTCCCAAACCTTATTTGGCTGCACAGGTCTCTTCTTTCACAGGCTTCCAGTTGTCCACACGTCTCATTGCCTCATCTCCACAGAGACTGTCTCCAGTCTCACATGTTGCTCCGTGCTGTGAATGTTCCAGCTCACAGTGTGTCTGCCCATGTGGGGTTCCGAAATCAAAGAAGTCACCTTGTAGAGGCTTCTGAGATACACCCAGGACGTCACATACAGAAACTTAAGTCTACATGGGAAGTCTGGGAGGTAATCTTGGTGAACCGGTTAGTGCTGGATCACATAGCACATGTGTGTGTTAAACAGCGACAGAAAGATCACAAAAAACAGAAAAGATGAATGTGGAGAACTTGACCCTGGACAAGGACTGCTGATTCTATGTTCCTGTTTGGGATGAGATGGAGAAAGCCAGGGTGCGGGACAGGCAGGGCTTTCTGTTTTGTATCTGTCATTGCAGTGGTTCTTTCACTTTCTAAAAACCGAGGGGTATTTTCCCTTTACACGCACGCGCGCGCGCACACACACACCACCCCACCCCCCCCCCACACCACACATGGAGGTTTTCTTTTTTAAAGAAAGATGTGAGGATTAAGCAGACAATAGCTCTAAAATTTATGCTCTTTATTTTTCAAGGGCCACATAAATATAGTCACATAGTTACTTTATCTTCTTCCTGTAACTGTCCTCCCTCTAGGCAGATGGATGGCAGTCATTGACGATTTATGACTCTGAAGAGCTGAAGGGGGGTGTGGCAAAACATCTCATCTTCCTCCACCGCCACCCTCCAAGCACCTTGAATAATTGCTGGGAGATAACTTGGCAATTGTTTGGCTAACTGTGACCTTAATTCCCTGCCAGGGCTTCACTCACACCTACCTCTCCTTTCCCTTCCTGATTAGTAAGACAACATTCAACGTTCCTTTTCTGCTAAAAAAAAAAAAAAAAAAAAAAACGGAGTGACTTTTGTGACTGGTGATACAGATCACTTTAAGATTTATAAGGTATCTTGCCTTGGGATAAAATAGGTTTTATGACTCCCAGATGAATGGCTGGACAGGGGAATTGTAAATAAGCTCTTTGAAGAATAAATTTTTTTTTAATGACCCCCTTGTTTTACTGACCAAAGCATAGGAAAGCTTCAGTGTATTAAATACCTACCAAGTCAGTTATGCACCAGATTTGTAAAATCCAGTTTTGGTTTTAGAACTTTCTAATTTGGTTGCTCAGATGTTGGCTGATGGCTCCATGTCCCTGCCACTCTGCCTGGCTTCGTGAGATCTGGAAAAAGAGTTAAAGATCTTCCTGCAAGAGGCAGTAGAAATACTTGAAGCCATCGGAGAACAACCAGTGTCAACTTGCCCTTTCATATATTGGTGTCGCAGGCCTCCAGGGAAGGTGTATGGGTTAGAGAGGCCACAGGAGGAGTATTGGGGGAGGTGGAACTGGAGCTGAGCCAAGGAAAGGCAAGATTAGGGCAGGCAGAGGAGGGCGGGGAGCTTGAGAGGAAAGGCAAAGCTTGAGGCAGAGGTGGGAGTGCCAGGAAGCAGAGCTGTGGCAGACAGGAGGCTGCCGGGGCGGGGTGGCCCCTGGTAGGCGGGCAGGTGGAAGAGCATCGGATATGGGGAGACAGGTGGGTAAACTTGGCCCTAGGTTGCTGAGTGTCCCTGTGTTGGAGGATTGCACCTGGGGGCTGTCCAGGAGGCCATGCTGGTGCTGAAGAACTCAGTGCCAGTTCTCTGGCAGGGGAAACAGTCTAAGCGTGCTGAGGAATGTGGGTCTCGGGAAACTGCTCGTGGAAACTGGTGTACTGGTTTAGCGGAAGACGGCGGGCATCTGAGGTGAAGAGCACCTGGGTGCCGCAGACAGGGAACACGTGTGTGTTCAAAATGTCACTGAATGAAATGAGACGCTTCTCAAGGGAATATCATATACCATAGTCACAAACCTCCAGTTCTGAGGTCACTGAAGAATAATTCAGATCAACACGGATCAACTACGTGAACTCTCCCTCTGTGCTTAGCGGCCATTCCAGGTGTCTGTTCACTGACCTGTTTACATTAACTTTAAACAAAATGGAAATATTAAGAAATGGTCTGGTCACTAGAAGTTTTTGCTGTTCATTTCTAGTCTTTGGCCCTCTCTAGAGGAAGCCTGAATCCAGTGGCATTTTATTCTGCACGGCCGTACGTGTAGGAGCAGGTGAAAGATCTTTAAATGTTTAGCTGATCTTTTGCAGCTGCCGGTCACGTGCTTGATGCTAGATTCCTGTGATTTTCCTTATAATTAGAAAAAATGAATACCTTGAATATCCCGCTACTCCTGTGAGCAATTAGATTCTGGTTTTCTAATTAGTGAACTCATAGGGTGCTAGTAGGTTGGACAGATTGGAGAACCCGGAGAAGGACAGTAAGACAGCTTGAGTTTGGGGTTGTGGCTGGTTTCTGGGTTGTTGCTATCCATAGTTTGGGCTGCAGCCCCAGCAGGATGCAGAGAGGACTCAGTCCCTACTGGTCAGGAGTGATAGGGGAATTAGCGACCTAGTCATCTGGGATTGGGATGTCACGCATTTGATGTTCTGTGGCCTTTCTGCTATTAATCCTGTCCTTCAAACTCCTACCTTTAGCCCAGGTCAGACCCGATCGTCTATGGTCCAGTGGCTTAACCCACAGTCTCCAACCACAACAAGCTCCAACCCAGCTGTGACACCTCCTTCACCCGGGTCATCCGCTTTCCTCTTTTCTCCTCCTGCTACTGTAGTGGACAAGCCACCTGAAAGGTACGTGGTTTGGAGTGGAATGTGGAATATGGTGGCAGCACACACAGGGGGCTTGACGAACCTGAGCAGGTTCTTGTGTTCTCTGCTGGCAAAGGCTTACCCAGATACCCCCAGCATCCCAGACTTCATGGACAGCACTTACCACCTTATATCGGGGCGTGCCTCACCCAGTTCAGTAGCAAATTCTTTGGAGGATTTGCCTTACATGAGACCTGCTTGAACGTACTCTGTCGTGCTGGTTGTGCATTTATGAAGAAGTTCTTATTTTGGAAGAACTTCTTATTTTGGAAGAACTTCTTGTTCATGAGTATAAAGCACATTCTTTGTTTTAAAGGTAGGCAAGCTGGCACTGGAAACATTCGCTTTCATGGCATCCAGTGGCCAGGTCCATAGAGGACAGAGCTGCTGGCCTCCAGCAGGCTCTTCCACCTGTGGTGGCTCAGGGGCTTCTTCCTGTCAGTGGCTTCCCCCATGCCAGTGAGATGAGGCATTTCCTTCGGATTTGATTAGACTGGCTAAAAGCATCGTTTCCATCCTCTTCACGCACGGACACAGAGGTTGCTTTAACGAATGGTGAGAAGCTGGGCCTGGTGTGCCGGCACGGTGTAAATACAGAACACTCAGGCAAGAGCAACAAGCCCCTTCCAGAGCGGTGGCTGCCTGGGGTGGATCTGGGCTCGTGGTTTCCCACCTGTGGAGTGTGGGTGTGCCGCCTCGTTCTGCCGGCTGGCCGTGTGTCTCCAGGTGCGTGTGCTTTTCCTAACACACCAACTGAAGTGCTTGGAAATAAACATGTCCTGTGGTTCTAACAGTGCTGAATGGTAGGAAAGGGCATCCCACCAGGTAGGGAGGAGAATTAGGTGAAGTGGTTCAGTGACAGCTCCTCCGGCTCCCTGAGGAAAGGCTTGAATTTGAAACCCATCCTTTACTTGAAAATCAAGTGCTATTCTTAGCCTCATGTTCATTTCCATGTTAATTTCTTTTTCGGGAGGAGTTGCCCTACTGGTGACATCAGTGAGATTTGGGGAAGGGGGTTGGGGGTGAGGTTTCTCTCTGTTTTCCACATTTTCATTGGTGTCTTTTGTGTTTTCTTTCTTTTCAGTGTCAGCAGTCGGAAGGCTCGAGCCGTGTATCCGTGTGAAGCAGAACACAGCTCGGAATTATCTTTTGAAATAGGAGCAATTTTTGAGGATGGTAAGTGTTAGTGGGAGCCTCGTCTATTAATCCTGTCCGCGGGATCACTAACGTCTGCAGCATGGAGGGAGCAGTCAGCGATGGTGCTGTTGTTGGGAGGGTGAGTGTCCCGCTTGATGCTTTGGACTGGGTTAAGCTGCTGTGTTCGGCTCCTAGGCCCTAATACCAGGGGCCTGTCGTCGATGGCTGGAATGCCACTGTGTTCTCCTCTTGATTATTCTCCATCTCCTCTTGCGGGTCTTCATTCAGGTCATTTCTCTCCTGACAGGAAGAAGCTAGTGTCACTTGCACTTAAAAAATATTTCTGATTTGCACACTTTTATTATATTTGTTCTCCCAGAGTTGCTAACCAAATCCATTAAACGCTTCAGGTTTACCAACTCTGAGTCATCCGAGAATACTACTATGCTTAAACATTTTCGATTTCTATTTCCCTTACCACTTTTGTGCTTTACAGTTTTGCTGATTTGAACAGTGTGTGAGTCTCCAGATTCAGGTATTGACTTTGCATATTGAAACAAGGGTGTAGCTTTTGAGGATTTAATATTCATACACAAGCATTTAGGAGCTATGCCTGGTTGAATATTTCAAAAAGTTCTCTTATGGCTCAGTGTCTTTTTTCCCCTGCTCTTGCTTTCTTCCCTCCCCAGTCCTGCTCATTATGAAATGCATTGGTTGCTATGGAAACCGTGCTGCCATGTGTGGGTGGAGCTCCTCAGCAGAGTTCCAGGGAAGCAGTAGGAACCTGCGATGCTTGGAATGGAATGGTTGATTATCCAGAATGTTTGGGATATGTGGAATGTATCAACACGAGGCACAGTGGTGTATTGTCAGTAATGCAGCATTTGCTGACGATTGTTTTTTAGAAAGCAAGTTGCCTCATTTAGACTAGATTTCTATATGCGTGTGATATGTGCTCTTCAGAGACAGAGACTCCTGGTAGTGTCAGAAAACAAACAACAACAACAAAACCCCACATGGAACAGAATTAGACTTTGTGGAGAAATTTTGTTCTCGGAATAGAAGCAAGATCATTCCTCCATTACCATCACATACATGCAGTTTTGCCAAGAGAATGTGGAACGTAGTTGCCCTGCCCCAGGCCTGTCTCACGTCGGCACACCATATGGCTGAAGGGGAGGCTGAGATGGTAGTATTGAAACACACTCATTTGAGAAATGTGATGAATTTTTATTTTGTGTGATTAGATTTGTTTCGAAGACTCTGAACTCCCTCCTGTAGTATGGTTTGTGAGATAGTTACCTTGGTAGAAGGTGTATCTATTAGGATACCTTAGGCTGCAAATAACAAAAATTGACACAGCCGGTTGAATCAGCCATGAAGATGGATTAAAGTCGGGCGCAGTGGTGCACACCTGTCGTCCCAGCTCGTGCAGAGGCTGAGGCAGGAGGATCACTTGCGCCCAGGAGTTCGAGGCCAGCCTGGATAACATAGTGAGACCCCATCTCAAAAGAGAAAAATGGGTTGGGGGAGGGATTAGTTTGCACCATAGTAAGTTTGGAAGTAGGGAGTTCTAATTTTAATTCATATTCTCAAAGATGTTATCAAAGACTGAAGTAGTTCCATCTCTCTGCGAAACTGTTCTCTGCTGATGGACCTGGGCCTCTGTCTGGTTTCCCTGGCGGGAGCAAGATGACTGCCACAGTTCCATGTATCATGGCCACACTGTGGTGGAAGGAGGTGTCTCATCCTTGTGTTCCTTTAAGAATCAGAAAACTTTGCCAGGATTTTCTTCGTAGTTTACCCATCCTCACATCCCAGTATGTAGAACTGAGTCACATGCTTACCCCAAATCCATCACTGGCAAGGATTTAGACCAATCAGAATCACACAGGGTATAAGACACCTCTCCTGGGCACACAGCCATGTGAATGAGGGTCAGTGCCTAAAGCCAGCGCAGATCTGCCAGTTTGGATAAAAGGGGACACGCTGGTAGGCGTCTGACCCAGGAGACTTATGTTCTCCAGCTCTAAAGTCCCGAGATGACTTGGAGTCTTCCTAAAAAGTGTGCATGTACACACGTACACGTACATAGTCACACAGTGGTACCTGTGTACACACACGTGCACACACACATCAGTGTCTCCATGCGTTTTGGAGGAGGAGAGCCACTGATTGCAGGCAACGTGGATTCTGAACTCTGCAGTTATATTTTGCCTGGGCTCACAGCATGGCTTTCTTATCCTCCATGTGACCTGCAACAGGCTCCTTTGGGACTCTGTGCAGCTGATTCTTCATCCTCAGTGGCAGGGATGGCCACAACATTGATGCTGTATCAAGATAGCACTGGGGCTACTAGAAAAAGAGAGTTCTGAGTTGCTGCAGACGTATGGGGGAGAGGCTGCTGAGCATGACGCCACACTGGGTGCGTCGTAGTGTTATGTTTTGAGCCAGGTTGTGTCTCGCTCACGTTCTGTGCTCTGCAGTGCTGGTGTCTAGCTCTGTCAGGACTTTGCTGGCTGGGGCACCCTGGGTGTCTCAGGAGCTCCTCATTCTGTCCCTCTCCTAAGGCTGGCTACTTGGAAAATACCTTGTGGATGTGTGGACACCCTCTCCCTACCCAGGGATGTGAGTGTCTCATTTAATGTGAGCTACTTGTCTTGCAGGTGCCCCCCCTGATTCTTTTATAGCAGGGCAGATAACGTAGTGGAAGGTGTTCAGAATCAACAGCATTAGGCTTACTGCTTAATAGGGACACTTCTTCAAAGGGTACAGTCGGTGTCAAGCCCTTAAGCAGAGTTTATCTGTGTGTGTGTGTGTGCGCCTCACATCTTCTGTGCATAGTTGATCTCTTAGCTAGTTAAAAGCAGGTGCTTGCCCAGAACACGTCTAGTGGAGCCCCTCCTTAAACAGCTATGGGGCCTTCCGGTCTGACAGCTGACACCGAGAAGACAGACCATCAGGTCATCTGACCACAGCTTCTGTGGAGCCAGGCAGTGCTCCAAGTGGCCACTCCAGACAGCTCAGCCCACAGGAGTGCTGCTGGGAACGCTCCCTTTCTGCAGACCAGCAATACTTAGTGTCCCTGGAATGCCCAAGACATTCTTCCTATGTTCATTTATCCATGTGGAATCTTCCAACCTCCATAGATGCTCTTGCAGTACCATTCCTTTTTGTACCTCATACAGGCAATAAAGGAAATCGGTTTATGGCACCCAGTGGCCTTTGGAGAAAACAGACTGGAGGTCAGAGTGACCCCCGGGCAGCCTCGTCAGTAGTTATGCGGTTTGGGATGTGTGCAGCTCTGAGAAATCCTGACCCGGAGTGTGGTTGACACAGGGGTCTTTAGCAATTGTGTAGCTGCATGACTGTCCTTGTTCTTTGCTCTTACTGGGTGGGCCTAGACTTAAGTTATGAGTTCCAGTTCTAGGCAGAAAATGTGTTTCTTTAGTAGACTTACTAATGCCTAGCTGTTGCTCTGGGGCAATGCCTCCCAACCCCCACCCGCCCCCACCCCTCACCCCCAGGAGAGGGCTGCGTTTGTAAGGTCTCGGGGCAGTGATGTTGCTTTGATAGCCAGAGGGACTTTCCCTTTTCTCCGGGCCTGGGGAATCCTGGAAATAGGTTTTGCTGGTGACCACCCGCCAGTCCTGCTGTCCTTCCAGACAGGTGTGCTCCAGTCTGATGGGCAGTGGTTGCCTCCCCAGGGGCAGGGCTGGGAGGGTGCTGAGGCAGGAGGTTTCCAGGAGCGACCCCACGTGGCAGCAGCAGCAGCAGCAGCAGCAGAGCAGCAGCAGCAGCGGCGGCGGGGCTGCTTTCCTGGCTGTCCCAGGCTCTTTGTCAACATCCACGTGTAGACGTCGGGGAGCAAGTGTGGCCCAAATTAATCCTTAAAAGCCTCTGGCGATTAAACTTGAAAGGTCTCAGATAGACACAGAATAATCCCTGGAAAACAACTTGGCATTATCCTGGAAAGTTGATCGCATATAGACCCCACAGCCCAACAATTTCGTTGCCAGGTAGATTCCTAGCACAGGGGAATCTGAGAAAAAAATATTGAGTGAAAAATAAGTTCCAGGTGACTAGACATTATGTGCTTCTGGTTAAGCTCACACATACGCAAAATAAATGGGATATTATTAGGGGTATGGACTTGTGTGACAAAACTGAATTTTACCCATAGCCGTGATAAGATAGAGACATAGCATTCAAGGTACTGATTGCCTCGTGGTGGGAGATAGGGCAGAGCCCAGGACGCAGCCTCCCTGTGGGTCCTGCGGCAGTTCTGAAGTTGAGTGTGGGTTCCTGGCGCTCACCATGTGCTGATGACACTTCAGTGATTTCAGTATTTGTCACACACATTGTCTATGTTATGCTGAAAACTGAGTTGGTGGAAGGGACCTGCTTCTCTCTGGTGCTACTTGGGGTCCCTGCCCCACACCCATCTTGTTCCCTCTTGTGGTCTAAAGGCTGTGAGGACACCGTGGCTGAAGCAGAGTGAGGCTCTTGGACTGAGACCTGCAGGCACGGGGAGGGTGCGTGGGAAATGACAGACACTGAGGCCACCGTGTTCTCCACCCGTAAGAATGGAAAAGCAGAGCCCTGTTGTAACGGTGTGATAAACTAGGAGAGGAGCCCCAGATGGGTATTTTGGGGTTCGATGCTACTGAGAGAGGTCAGATCTTCAGAGAGGGAGGGAGAGCCTGCGAGCCTCATCTGCAGCTGCAGAGCCACTTTTCCTGTGCTTGGGGACACCTTGCTGTTGGTCTCCAGACCCTTCTAGCCCACCCCACCCGCCGCTTGGCCGCGTCCACTTCCAAGGCTCTTGGATGTTACAGGATCCCCCTTGGTCACCTCTGTAAAGCAGTGACATTTCTCTCCCTGCTGGCTTCTGCCTTCCAGGGAGGGGAGGGCTGGGGAGGTGGTGAATGGGGTTATGGAGGCGTCTCTCTGGTTTGTTGGTTGGGGAGGTTTCCCCAATCAAGCCTTCTTTCACCTCCAGCGTTGTAGAACATCACCTTTTTCCTCCTCTGTTCATCCTGTCTTTTATTAATACTGAGTCTGTGTTTGTGCAAGTGTGTGGTGTGTATAGGGGAGGAGGAGAAACAGTAAGCATGTGCAGGTGAGACTGTATTTGGGACTACCTTATTGCCTCCTCATAGCAGGTCCTGCAGGCTAAGTGCTAGTAACCCCGTGTTGCAGGTAACAGCTGAGCGAGGCCCAGGGGTTAATTTCCCAGGTGCACCCAGCTAGCCAGGAGTCTCCTCCAGGGCTCTGACTTGAGCCCTGGGCCCCTTGCCACTCAGGCCTCCACATTGTTACAACCCTGAGGGCCTCTTTTGCATAGAATCCAAAGCTTTTCCCTGATGGTGGCTGCATACTAGTAGCATTGCCGGCTGGGGTGTTTGGATGAAGTGAGAAGTCTCTAAAAATCCTGGTATGAAGAGCAGTGTCAGGGTCAAGATCATTGAAGGCATGAAGAAAGTGACTTGCTGCCAGATCACTTTGAGCACATCTCTTGTTTTGCTTATTCATTCATTACACAGATAATCATGTGTCTGACACTGTGCTAGGTGCCAGGTCTCATGTTATAGATGTTACATGCTCTCATAGTCTGGACTAGAAAAGAATGTCTCAGTGTATCTCTCCTATATGTACACGTATGCGTGCACACACACACACACAGGACATGCAGGGTGCATAACTGGGAGCCCCAACCTGGTCTGGAGCCAGGGGAGGAGTCCTGGAAGTGGGGGGATGCTGAAGCTGCTCTTTGAAGCATGAATAGGTGCTGTCCAGGCATAAAGGCAGGGAAGAGCATTCAGGCCCAAGGGAACAGCTCCACGGAGGCCTTGAAGCCAGAAGCTTGTTGAATTTAAGGAAAGCGCAGGTGGTTAGGGGAATGCAGACAGGCAGAATGTGTTCCTGTTCATTCAGGGGAGGGAAGAACAAACAGTTACCCTGTTGCAAAGGACAATTAGAATTGGATTGTCAGTGTCTTCCAAACTGTGGGCAGCTATACCTTAGAGGACCGTGAACTCAATTCGCTGAGTTGCAATTAGCATTCAAAGAATAATACTTTTCTACACAAATCCATGGGGAAAAAAATAATAGAATACAGAAAGGAAGGCATTGCGTGTGCACAGTGAGGGTAAGAGTGTTGCTTCATGAAACTTGTGTGTGTTATGGACGTGTATGCCTGTACTTGGTTTTTGATATGAAATTATTCTCCTGGGTTGTGATCGGAAGTCATCTTTCGAGTTGGTCTGCTGGAGTAGCCCATGCCTCCCCTTTCCTTTACGCCACGGCTGCCATGCCTTCACCTGACCATGGTTGGGGGTTTGAGCTGGGGCCTGCCCACAGCTGGGGGTTATGAAATGCTTCTGTATTGCATTTCTGAACCCTGGTGAGGAGTGCTTGGACCTGTGCCCTTTGCTGTCCAGGCTGCAGTTTCCTCGTTAAGTATCACGTGAATATTTATGAACAGTCCATTGTGCCAGGCACCGTGCCCAAATGTATAAGGCTCAGGCTGCCTTCAGGAGTTCCCCATCCAGTGTGGGAGTCAGACCAGACTGTCAGAGGAGGAGGCATCCAATCAGGTCTCTAAACAGGAGGAATTACCCGGTGAAGAGGTGGGGGAAAGGCATTCCAGGCAGAAGGCACTGCACTTGCAAAGGCCTGGAGTTGCAGTTGGGATTTCTCTGGATGATTCACTGCAGTTGACATGCATGATGTGCCAGTGGAGTGTGAAGGGCTCCTGTAGGGGCGACCGGAGCCAGGTGCCAAGGGGCCTGTGTTACAGACCAGTAAGAAGCTTGAGTTTGAGGCTGGGAGCGGTGGCTCACACCTGTAATCCCAGCACTTTGGGGGACCAAGGCAAGTGGATTAGCCGAGGTCAGTAGTTTAAGACCAGGCTGGCCAATGTGGTGAAACCCCATCTCCACTAAAAATACAAAAATTAGCCAGGCATGGTGATGCTTACCTGTAATCCCAGCTACTCGGGAGGCTGAGGCGGGAGAATTGCTTGAACCCGGGAGGCAGAGGTTGCCGTGAGCCGAGATAGCACCACTGCACTCCAGCCTGGGCCATAGAGCGAGACTCCCTCTCAGGAAGAAAAAACCAAAACCAAAACGCAAAAAGCTTGAGTTTGACTTTAAGCAGGGGAGGGATGTGATCAGCTCTGTATTCTAGATAGTTCACTGAGCATCTTTGTGCAGAGTGGGTTGGAAGGGACCGGACTGGAAACCGGGACACTGGTTAGGAGGCTGCTTTGGGACCGCGTAGATGAGGATTGTCGTGGCCAGTGCAGGGAGGCAGAGCCTGTCAGTGACCCTGGTGCAGACTTTGTGACCCAGCATCCCAGAAGTGGCCCCTGTTCTCTACTGGCCACTCCCTGGTTGAGCTTTTAAGTGAACACCCAGGAGGCAGGTACTTGGGGGGCATTTTGTTAAGGTGATTTTTCTCTTCCTTTTCAGTACAAACCTCCAGGGAGCCTGGCTGGCTAGAGGGGACTCTGAACGGCAAGAGGGGGCTGATTCCACAGAATTACGTCAAGCTGCTGTAGCTCCTGGACGCAGAGCCCCTGCTGACCCTGGCACCTAGGGACCTGCCTGGGGGCAGAGAGCCACCTTCCTCCTCCGAGGCTCTGGGCTGTACCCACAGGTACCTCCACACTTGGGAGTTACCATCATCACAATCAGCCTTGGGGGTGGGGGGTGGGCGGGGATGGGAACGCACCGCACTGAACTGTGATTGTGGATCAGGAGGGGGAATGTCAGGATTCGCAGAATGGACTTTTCATTTGTCAAGTATCGGGACTTGTGAGTTTTAATTATCCAGCATATAGAATGAGAGGGAGGGCAGCCTTCTGCCACCCGTGTCGCCCCCACTGGCAGTCACGTCACCAGAGCCACCCTGGCTCCCTCTCCTCCCCGAGCACCTGCTGCTGCGATGTTAAAGGGAACTGTGCTCCTCACAGCGATAGGTCTGCAGAGCGCATGCCTGGCTCTGGCGGCCTGGCTGCGAGAGGCTGCTGCTGGTGCGGGGGAGATGGTCCCAAGCCAGAGGGAGGCAGAGAGACGTGCTTCTCCAGCCTACTCTTCCTAGACGGCCACCTGCAGGACCCCACGTCACTGCACTGGCGGCGTGCACTGGCGTATTTGTAACAGGCTTCTCGGTGCTCCTCACCCGTGTGCTCTTTTCCAAACACCACCTTTTTGCCTCAAGGTCTCTGTAAATGAAATAAACTGTAATTTACTATTTGATTTGTGTGTCCTAATGTGGGGAAGTGGTTGTGGAAGTCATTGCCCTGTCTTGATTTATGAATTGGCAGCCTGCGATGGGACTCGTCTCTCTCTGCTGTTGGCGTGCTCACAGGTGGAATCTGTTAGCGGGGAGCCTGGAGTATTCGCAGTGAGGCGTGTTCCTGGGGGCAGCGGCAGCCTCTGATGTGTGCAATCCTGGAAGGGCATTCACGTCTCCTCCAATGGCTGCACAGGCCTCTCTACCCTGGTGCCTGCAGGACCTGGAGCAGGGCTGGGGCTTTGGCCCTGGGTGGTTGGTGTGAGCTGTCTCAGTGCCCTGGGACCAGCCCTCCTACCAGCACCATTGCACACCCTTACCCCACACCTCCCAGCATGCCTCTGCCTTCCAGGCCTCCTTGCTAATCTCCATCTGGATTAATTTCAGTGTTGAGGGAGGAGAGGGAGGCAGACCAGACCTTCCCGGAGGAGCCTTCACCCTGCCCTACCCCGTGCTGATGGCCACCCCCAGCATGGGCAGGCCTTGCTCTGACGCTTCCTCATTCTCCTCCGCCTCCAAGCCATGGGGTGCAACAATCTCTTGAGGAAGAGGGGACTTCCCTTGGAATGTGGGGCTTAGTTTTAGTGGCCCCAAGATTCTGAAGCCAGCCCCATGCCCCAGAGGCTGCTCTGGGGCCAGGCATGTCTTTCCATTCATCCCCATAGGAGGTTCCCGGACCTGTTGGACCTCTCTCAAGCATTTATCAAAGGACAGATATGTCTGTTGCCTCATCCCCAGATGAACTGACTCAAGAGCTTGCCAGTTAACATCTTGGAAGTCACCTCATGTGGATGACGTGAGGGTGTGGAGTTTGGGAGTCGTATGTGTATGGGGAAATGTGCTTCTTGAAAAGTATCCATACTGTAAATGAAAATAAGGACAATTTCGATGCAACATAAGTTAAAATAATCACGTGCCCAGTGAAGAGCATTGAGACCGCAGAGGAGCCCAGGGCCGCCCTACCACAAGCGGGCCTGAGGCCTGGGCAGGGGCTGGCTTGGCCTGGGGCTGGGGCAGCATAACCTCCAGGAGCCTGTTTTCTGAGTTGTCGTTGCTGCCCCGACTCGTTGCTTGGGATGTAGAAGGGAACTTGACTCGTGAGAAGAGGTTGCTGGCATGTTCCACTTCTGTGAGGGCCCCTCTGCAGGCAAAGGCAAACCTGTGGGCAGCTAGAGCAGGCTCAGGTTAGTGTTGGGAGTGGCTTCCGGGCAGATTCCTAATTGGTCTATCCCCAGGGGCCATTAAAACGAAAACTCCCCGCAGCAGGTCTTGATTGATTTGTTTGCTTGCCAGAGATTCCTATTGTTAACAGTGAGATGCACCCAACCTGCCATTCCCCTCAAAGTGCTTTTACCCCCACTTAAATAAATCACCACCAAGTTTGGCTATCTGTGTGACCTTGGGCAAGATCAGTCACCCCCATGATTCTGTTCCAGCCTCCTAAAAATAAAACGATCCTGAGAAGTTTGGGGTTGAAATGACCTAATAGAAGCAGCGCACCCAGTATGTGGGGAGGGCTTGGCTAATAGGAACTGCTGTTCCCATTTGTCTTACTCCTATGAATAAGAACAGCAGTATCTTGCATCTTTGTCATCAGGGCCTTCTGTGTTCCTTAGATTGATGGGGTGACAAGTAGGGAAGTTCTAAAACTGTGCCCTGTGGAGGCTCCTATAGCCTTAAGAGCTGAAGACCCCTCCTGTGGCCCTCTGGGGAAGAGTGGGGTAATGCCAGAGGGGAGCAGGGGTGTTTCTGTCTGAGAATGTGACACGTGCACAGCAGTGTGGCCAGGACTGCCAAGGCCTCTGGGCAGGGAGCTTACCCCTGGACATGGCCCAGGATGTACTGAGGAGCGGGATCAGGAGGTGTTTTCTTACTTTGGTGGATTATCTTCCTTCCCCTAGAAGAGGAGTGGAGTATGTTTTGCTGTTTTAGCTGGATGGGTGCGGCTGCTCCCCAGGCTCTGCTGAGGCTGCCTGGCCTTCCCTCAGCCCTACCTTGCTCAGTTCCTGCAGCACCAACTGCAGCTGCCTAGACCAGGTCCATATCCTGTGTTCATTCAGAGGCACTTTGGTGGTTTGGGGCAAAAAAGAGCACTCAGGCCATGCGTTTCTTGTTGGCACTGGGGCTGCAGGGCTTGCATCTGATGGTGCCACCCACAGGGCCTTCCCTGGTGTTCCCCACATCTGTAAAGGAGATGCCAGGTGAAAACAGAGCCAAAGGACTTGCAGGGGCTGCAACCTCACCCTCTTTCCTTTGTAGTATCAGCCACACCTGCGGTTGGGGATATGGAAGGGAAAAGCAATGGGTATCCATGCCAGAGATGGATGTCTAACTCATTCTTTCCTTATAGTGACTACACAAGCCAGGGGATATTAGCCCATTTTATGGATGAGAAAATGGAGAAGGAGCACTTGCTTCCTCAGGTTCAATAAGCTAGTTACATGTTCTTTCTGCTGTGCCATCTTGTCCTCAGGGCCATGCTGTTGAGTCGAATTGTTTCCCACTCTCCAAATTCATATGTTGAAGTCCTTAGCCCCCAGTCCCTCAGAATGTGACATCATTTGGAAATAGAATCTTTGCAGATGTCACTAGTTAAGCTGAGCACAGTAGGGTTGGCCCTAATCCGATATGACTGATGTCCTTAAAACAAGGGGAAATCTGGACACTGAGAGACTCGCACAGAAGAAAGATGACATGAAGAGAAACAGGGAGAAGACAGCCATCTACAAGCCAAGGGGAGAGGCCTGGAATAGACCCTTCTTCACAGCCCTCACTGAAGGAACCAACCCTGTTGACGCCTCCATCTTGGACTTCCAGCCTCCAGAACTGGGAGAAAATGCATTTCTCCTTAAGGTGCCCAGTTTGTGGTCCTTCGTTACAGCAGCTCTATGAAAATAAGACAGTGGTGAAAAGTGCATGTTGCATTACAGACAAACTGTTTTGAAATCTTATTTTTGCTATTTTATATCTTGGTGACCTCTGGTAAGTTACTTGACCTTTTTATGGTTCTGTTTGTGCCTGTGAAATGGAAAGAGGAGACGCAACCTGTGGGATGTGACAGTTAAATGAGAGTGAATGTCCTGTGCTGGATGAGTGCATGGTAGGAAGTGGGGTTTAGTAAATGGAGATGACTGGAGAAGGCAAGGGGCAGGGCACTGTGGCGGTTGGGGGTTGGTTTCTGTCCCGCTTCTCATCTCTAAATCTCCACCTGCTTCCTGCCAGCATCTGTTCTGCAAAAGCCATTCCTGCTCTTGTCCTTTGCCAACGTTGCTCAGCCTCTCCCCTCCTTCCCGACACCACTCTCCACTATCCACTCCAGGCTCCTGCTCTCTTGGGCTTGCCTTTCTTCCCATTCACCTCCAGGCTGGGCATCTTCTCACCTTCTTAGGGGTTCTCCCAGTCTCTCAAAACCAGTCGGGTGACCCCTTCCTTGGCCAGATATTTTCCACGACTTCTTGAATCTTCTTGAGCCACGTGGCTTTCCTCTGTCCACTCTGAGGATGCTATTCCAGGAGCGTGTCCTCAAACAGCTGTCCCGCTCCTCGTTCTGCAAATGTCTTCTCAGTTGCTTCTCAGCACTCTTCCTCCTTGACTGGCCTGAGCAGTAATTTATTGCTACCTCATTTGGGCAGTTCAGCTCATTCTAACGCTGAAATCTCTAGCTGAAAGTATCTCAACCTACTGGTTAGAATACCTTGGAAAACACTATCTGAAGATCAACTTGATTGGAAAGACTTCTATTTTTGGCCCAACAAGGGACCTGCACTTTAAATTTGGGCAGTGAATGCATGGCAGCTCAGGGCTATGCATTGGTGTCTGGATTTCTTCTTCCTTGTGGAGTTTAGCAACTAAGGAAACACTGCAAGGTGGAGCAGCTCCCATGCTGGGAGCAGTAGGATCAGACCCAGCCAGGCCAGTTTTCACAGGTGCTGCCATCCACCCTCAGTCAGGCTGGCTCGGGGCATGGAGATCCATATAAACGGGTTTTTCAGGCTAGGGAAAACTTGGAAACCACTGTCTTGGCAACATACATGCTGCAGCAAAATACCTGAGTAACTACTAGTGGTAGACATTTAAAAATCCCCTCCCCAAACCGTGCCCTTTTGTGGAGCCCTTTCAGGCTGACTCAGGGCTTCACCTCACAACTTGCTTTGGCCAATGGGGTAGGAGCAAACTTGATTCAGTCAGAGGCATGGAAAGTGTTATATGCCTTTCTAGGGTCTCTTTTAGAGCCCTGGCTTTGCCATGAAAATAAACCCAGGCTAGCTTGCTGGAGGATGAGAGGCCACATGGAGCAGCACCACTGCAGACCAGACAGCTGCAGGCTGACCACGGAGGTACAAACAATCCCAGCTCAACCGAGCCTGGCTCAGGTCAGCACACCCCAGCCTGCTTCTCCAGCTGATTCATAGACTCATGAGAAATAGTCAATGGCGATTGATCTAAAGCGGTGGGTTTTGGGATGTTCTGTTGTACAGCAGCAGCTAACTGCCTGCCACTTGGCCCCATTGTTCACTTTGCTTTGGACAGTCTTGGTCCATGATCGGTGTTGAGATCATGCCTTACCCAGTGTTTTTTGGGAAGCTACTGTTTTATTTCCAAGAAAATTGCTATAGTAGCAACTGGCTGACTTGAAATTAAAGTGCCAGAGATACTTGTAATCAAGTCATTTTAATCTGTGTACATTTGCAGAGTTTATAAAAAATACGTTAGAGCTGATTTGTACATAAAGGGACAATGTTTTCTATTTGCTTGGGGGGAATTCAGCACACAGAAGCAAACAAGCCTCTAAATACATAGGCATCGCTGGGCATAATTTTTTTTAACTGCTCTGGCATATAGTGGCTGGCTGTCTCCGTGGCAGAGACCAGTTCTTAGCTAATGATTCCCAACTGTGGGCTGAATTCTTTTGGCCTGAGAGCTCTTCTAGAGATTGTTAAAAATAGTCACATTGACCCAAGAATGAGTCTGTTCAATTCGAAAAGGGCACCCCCTTTACCCAAGGGTGCACATTGTAGGGGCCTCCTGCCAGCTTTGGGTGGGTTCCCAGCCCAAGATGGCTTTTGTTTCAAGTTAGGGGCTCTCTGTGAAAAGCCCTGCTCCCTAATAGGTCAATTTTCTGAAAATTTTAAATCTAAAATTGCATTTATAGTATTTTACACACCAAAAATTTGTGCTCACAACTTGCTTCCTGTGCTGTGTTCAGTGAGTATGCTGTGTTCAGAAATGGATCTGTTGTGTTTCACAAAGCTGAGTTTGTTTTACTATCTAATAGTCTTCTCTTGCTGAAAGCAAAAATAATTTGAACAATCACCAGTTGAGTAACACATTAAAAATGTACTGTACTTGAATTTATCTTGTGGGAAATGTTTTCTATTTAAAATCCAGCTGGTGATTGCTTACTGCTCCTTTGTGACCCATATTAATGAGTGGAATCCAAGGGACAAGCCTGCAGAAATGTCAGAAGAATCGTGGCCAATGGGGAGCTGAGCCTCTTGATGGCACAAGGGTCCTGAGGGATGACAGGGTGAGACCATGTAGAGGAAGAACTTTGGAGTCAGACGGGGACTCCACTCACATTAGTCTCAAATTCTGCAGAATAAGTTTTCATGTGGTTGTGAAGATAAATGAGGCAATGTATATACAGGGTTTAGCAATGGCAATAGTTATCCAATGGTTACAGAGTATTTTAATGAACCAAATATCAAAAGTATTAGAAACAAGGTCTCTAATCAGTCCCCAAAGAGTAGAATTAACATGTGGCTAATATAGGACTCTTTGTAACATGGAAAACCATTGTTCTCCATCTTGGATGTAGGCAGAGTACATACAATCAAGATTTGGGAGGGCATAAAATCCATGTGTACCTACAGACATTCAAATGAATTCGCTCCAAAACAACAGGTGATTAAAGTAAAGGATTTATTGTAATCTGCTTACAGTCCTTTGCAAAGACAGACATATGTTTTTGCATAAAGATATAAATTGCTTCATTTTAAACTAATTTAGTGTTTTTTTTTTAAATTATATGAACTTTTGGTGAATTATGAACTGTACCAAACCAAGATTTTAAAGAGCAATATGGTACAAAAATAAGAGCAGACAGACAATTTGGACTGGGACAGGCATTCAACAGTGAATTTAGAATATGGCTTTGCTGTTTAATCAAGCAAAGTTACCTGGAGACACACAAAGAGCCAGTAACTTTGTTAATACAAAAAGCTGATGCAGACCATCTCCATCCCAAACCTGGTTAAGTCAGAATTCCCATTTTATAAAAACTAGTCTGAACTAAAAGCTGCTTTTGTAAGTAAGTCATTTGTTTTCTAGCAACTCCCAGTCTGCATGCTGTGTATTTATTACCTTCAAAATGTGGCTTTCATATTGCTGTGCATGTAAGTTGACTGTATTTAAAGATCTGCCTATAAATTAAATTCCTGAAATTGCAAATTATGTAAGAAAAACTCCTCCCTCTGAGTGCAGCTTTCACAGGTTTCCCCTTGCACAAGGCAGGTGTCTTTTGAAAGACAAGGTAATGTTGCCTGCATGGTGAACCCTGGAGAAAAGTGTTGATCCAGTTGCTGCTTCCTCCTGGCCATGGGCTTCTCCAGCTACAGCTTTTAGATTTTGGAAAATAATATGATTTCACTGAGTAAACCTGATGATTATCATCACTTTTAAAAGATTAATTTGGCCTCTATTCAAAGTAGTTTATTTAGTGCAATCATATTGTTAGTTTCCCCAAAGATACATGTTTGTGATTTGGGGCAAGAGAAAAGCCATAAATTGCATCAGTGCCAAACAGATGATTAATGAATTAAAAATTTTAGTGCCCCTGTCTGGCTTATATGATCTGTAGTTTTTCTCCAAAACTGTTTATGTATAAAATTTATTTTTAAAACCTACCTTTTAAAAATCTAAAACCCCTCTATCTCCCGGTCTCCACGCCATTCAGACTGAACCTTGCCAAGATGGGCCGTCCCAGCGCATCCTGCCATGATCTGTGTGTTCCTGTGACTGGTTCCAGGAGTGCAGAACCCCTTTCCAAGATCAGAAGGGAACAGCTGATCTTGAACAGAGAGAGTGCATGGAATTTCTTTTTCCCACAGGAGAAAATCGTATTTTCTAAAAGGGGAGGAAAAGAGGCTCTCTGAGCCGTCGAGTTCCCAGTCTCTCTCTCCTTGAGCTGGAGGAAAACGGGAACAAGGCAGCTTTCCTGAAGCTGCAGCACTCCCAGGACCACCTCCTCCCACGTGTGTTGTCAAATGACACCTTCCAGGAGCTGCAGACACCGCAGTGTGTCATTCCCCGATGGAGTAGGATAAAGCAGAAGCTGGAAAACGTGCTGGAGTCCCACAAATGCCCCAAGCAGGAGACCAAGAACAAAACAAAAAGTACAGAAAAAGTAGAAAGGCTTCAAGACAACCGAAGAGGTTTAAGTGTGGTTATTTACAACAGAGACTGTAAAATGGTAAATTAGATATGAAGCTAAAAAAGGCACAGCTTTCCCTTTCTTAAATACACTGTAAACGGTTCATTATGCATGCAGGACATTGCACTTTACAAAAAAAAAAAAAAATTACCTTGTTTAGACAAAGATAGTACTTAAATAGTCTCCAGCAAAATAGAATTCTTTCAAAAATACTTTCCCATTCATCCTATTAACCATTAAAGATTTTGTTTTTGTATGTGTCTCATTTACAAAAGATCCTTATACCTTATTTCAGGTCCTTCATAATTTATACATACAGTAATGTACAGCACAGCAAAAGACTGCAAAAAAATTATTTGTAAAGCCAACACAATAGATACTAGAAATCAAACCAAGGCATTTAACATCTTATCCATTCTAATTAAATAAGAAATGGACGCTAACGAGTGTGTATACCAGTGATGCAGAAGACCGTGGACGAGCAAGGGCTCAGAGGGGGCTGCCACCCCACGCCACGAGTTCTGTTATTACACAACAGGAATCTGTATATATTTTTTAACTTTTTGTGTTTTTTAAATAACAAAAGAATATTAATGCCCCATATTGACTATACGTTTTATGTGCAAACCAAGGGTAAGCTTTAAAAAGTTCGTTAGTCCTTGAACCCTTTTAAAACAAGCAAACAATACCAGAAACTACATGGCATAGTTAAAACTTCCATCTGTGAAAATATCAAAATCAGAGTTATTGACTAGATATGGCTTTTCATCCCGAGGAGCAGGAACATGTTTCTAAGCGCTGGGGGATTGGACGGGGGGAATCCTTCAGACTGCTCTGGTCTCGCCAAATCCATGGAAAAACAGAAAAACAGCTTTCCCGGCTCCAAACCTCTGACATGACTTTAAACTTGAGAAACAAGTGTGAATCAACCATCACATGTTAGAAACAGGTTTTCTTGGGTCCTTCTGGGTGTGGAACAACACGGGGAAACTTAAGGCAAAGTTCTTCCGGGCAGCGGGCAGTCACTTCCGGTGGAAGTAGAGTGGCTTGGCATTCCCCGACTCCACCTTGGGCAGCTGGTCGCTGATGATCTCCACCAGCATTGCGGGGAACTCTACCTTCAGCGCATGGGACTCTCGGAAGGTGTAGAAGCAGAATTCCAGCAGGTCGCTCACCAGCTGTAACACAGACACAGGGGGCATGACACAGGGGCCTCGCTTCCGACCCTGGATCCCTCTGCATTCTGACTCTGGTGGGAACTCATAGGACAACAGTCAGAAAGCCTCCCAGGAGACCACGGCTTCGTTAATTGAGCAGAGTCATCTGTCCTGGGAGAGGAAGAAGGGTGCTCACATCATCCATGTCATCTGCCTTTCGTGGAAAACAAATTCAGCTGAGAGCTGAATTTTGAGCACTGAATGTATCAGATGCAACAGGGACAGTGACAGAGTTAATAGTGACTGGGTCACCGTACTGCACTCATCAGATTCTAATTTCTAAATGTGTGCCTACACGTGTATCTTTGTATTGGCGATGGGACTTCCCAGGGTGTAAGGTGGGCTGGTGGGAAGGGGCAGGTGCTGGCCCAGGGTCTAAGCACTGCAGATGCCCAGGAGGGTGAGGAGGAGGACAGAGCACCTCACAGGCAGCTGTGGTGTCCCTCTAGCTGGGCCTGCCAATGGAGCTGCCGCCGGGGAAAGCTGGCACTTCCACCTGCAGCCCCGGGCCCTCTTTCCTTCCTTGTGGGGGCAGACCTCAGACTCCTCAGCGACTTCTTATTTCAGGCTGATTTTGAGACAGTGAAAAACATCAAGGACAGGTTCTGGGGTGTCCCGTAGCTCATTTTCCCTACTCTGTGATCCAAGAACCTTTCTCAGCCCCTCCAGACCTGAACTGCTCCAGGGTGAGCCGAAGCAGGGTGGGGGTGTCGCCTCACCCAGGAAATGCAAGAAGTTGGGGAACTCCCTCCACTAGCCAAGGGAAGCTGTGAGGGACTGTGCTGTAATGGTGCTTCCGGCCCAGATACTACACTTTTCAAACCAGGGTCTTCGTAACCCATAGACCAGGAGATTCCCTTGGGTGCCTATGCCACCAGGGCCCTGGGTTTCAAGCACAAAACTGGTGCCAGTTAGGGTAGACACCGAGCTAGCTGCAGGAGTTTTTTTCATACCCCAGTGGCACCTAGAACACCAGTGAGATAGAACCATTCACTTCCCCGGAAAGGGGGCTGAAGCCAAGGAGCCAAGTGGTCTAGCTCAGTGGATCCCATCACCACGGAGCCTAGCAAGCTGAGATCCACTGGCTTGAAATTCTTGCTGCCAGCACAGCAGTCTGAAATTGACCTGGGATGCTGGAGCTTGGTGTGGGGAGGAGCATCCGCCATTACTGAGGCTTGAGTAGGCGGTTTTCCCCTCACAGTGTAAACAAAGCCACTGGGAAGTTCCAACTGGGTGGAGCACACTGCAGCTCCCCAAGGCCACTGTAGCCAGACTGCCTCTCTAGATTCCTCCTCTCTGGACAGGGCATCTCTGAAAAAAAGGCAGCAGCCCCAGTCACGGGCTTATAGAGAAAACCCCCATCTCCCTGGGACAGAGCACCTGGGGGAAGGGGTGGCTGTGGGCACAGCTTCAGCAGACTTAAACGTCCCCGCCTGAGAGCTCTGAAGAGAGCAGTGGTTCTCCCAGCACAGCACTAGAGTTCCAATAAGGGACAGACTGCCTCCTGAAGTGGGTCCCTGATCCCTGTGCCTCCTGACAAGGAGACACCTCATACAGGAGAGCTTCACCTGGCATCTGGCGGGTGCCCCTCTGGGACAGAGCCTCCAGAGTTAGGAATAGGCAGCAATCTTTGCTGTTCTGCAGCCTCTGCTAGTGATACACAGGGTCTGGAGTGGACCTCCAGCAAACTCCAGCAGACCTACAGCAGAGGGGCCTGACCGGTAGAAGGAAAACTAACAAAGGAAGAGCATCAACATCAACTAAAAGGATGTCCACACAGAAACTCCATCCGAAGGCCACCAACATCAAAGACCAAAGGGAGATAAATCCACAAAGATGGGGAGAAACCAGCGCAAAAAAGCCTGAAAATTCCAAAAACCAGAACACCTCTTCTCCTACAAAGGATCACAACTCCTCGTCAGCAAGGGAACAAAACTGGACGGAGAATGAGTTTGACGAATTGACAAAAGTAGGCTTCAGAAGGTGGAGAATAACAAACTCCTCTGACCTAAAGGAGTATGTTCTAACCCAATGCAAGGAAGCTAAGAACTTTGAAAAAAGACGAATTGTTAACTAACCAATTTAGAGAAGAACATAAATGACCTGATGGAGCTGAAAAACACAGCCCGAGAACTTCATGAAGCATACACAATTATCAATAGCTGAACTGATCAAGCAGAAGAAAGGATATCAGAGATTTAAGATCAACTCAAAGGAATAAAGCAAGAAGAGAAGATTAGAGTGAAAAGAAACGAACAAAGCCTCCAAGAAACACCAAATCTATGCGTGATTGGTGTAACTGAAAGTGACGGGGAGAATGGAACCAAGTTGGAAAACACTCTTCAGGATATTATCCAGGAGAACTTCCCCAACCTAGCAAGGCAGCCCAACTTTCAAATTCAGGAAATACAGAGAATGCCACAAAGATACTCCTCAAGAAAAGCAACTCCAAGACACGTAATTCTCAGATTCACCAAGGTTGAAATGAAGGAAAAAATATTGAAGCCAGAGAGAAAGGTCGGGTTACCCACAAAGGGAAGCCCATCACAGTAACAGTGGATCTCCGCAGAAACCCTACAAGCCAGAAGAGAGTCGGGGCCAACAGTTAACATTCTTAAAAGAATTTTCAACCCAGAATTTCATATCCAGCCAAACTATGCTTCATAAGTGAAGGAGAAATAAAATCCTTGATAGACAAGCAAATGCTGAGAGATTCTGTCACCACCAGGCCTGCCTTACAAGAGCTCCTGAAGGAAGCAATAGACATGGAAAGGAACAACCAGTACCAGCTACTGCAAAAACATACTAAATTATAAAGACCATCGATTCTATGAAGAAACTGCATCAACTAACGGGCAAAACAACCAGCTAGCATTGTAATGACAGGATTAAATTCACACATAACAATGGCCCCTTAAATGTAAATGGGCTAAATGCCCCAATTAAAAGACACAGTCTGGCAAATTCAATCAAGAGTCAAGACCCATCAGTGTGCTGTATTCAGGAGAGTCATCTCATGTGCAAAGACACACATAGGCTCAAAGAGATGGAGGAAGATTTACCAAGCAAATGGAAAGCAAAAATTGCAGGGGTTCCAATCCTAGTGTCTGATAAAACAGACTTTAAACCAACAAAGATCAAAGGAGGGCATTACTTAATGGTAAAAGGATCAGTGCAACAAGAAGAGCTAAGTATCCTAAATATATATGCACCCAATACAGGAGTACCCAGATTCATAAAGCAAGTTCTTAGAGATGTACACAGAGACTAAGACTCCTGCACAATAACATTGGGAGACTTTAACACTCCACTGTCAGATCAATGAGATAGAAAATTAAAGATATTCAGGACTTGAACTCAGCTCTGGACCAAGCAGACATAATAGACATCTACAGAACTCTTCACCCCAAATCAACAGAATATACGTTCTTCTTGGCACCTCACTGCACGTATTATAAAATTGACCACATAATTGGAAGTAAAACACTTCTTAGCAAATGCAAAAGAATGGAAATAATAACAGTCTCTCAGACCACACAGTTCAACCAAATTAGAAGTCAGGATTAAGAAACTCACTTAAAACACACAACTACATGGAAACTGAACAATCTGCTCCTGAATGATTCTTGGGTAAATAACAAAATGAAGGTAGAAATAAATAAGTTCTTTGAAACCAATGAGAGCAAAAACACAATGTACCAGGATCTCTGGGACACAGCTAAAGCAGTGTTTAGACAAATCTATAGCACTAAATGCCCACAGGAGAAAGCAGGAAAGATCTAAAGTTGACACCCTAGCATCACAATTAAAAGAATTACAGAAGCAAGAGCAAACACATGGAAAAGCTAGCAGAAGACAATAAATAAGATCAGAGCAGAACTGAAAGAGATAGAGATACAAAAAATCTTTCAAAAAAATCAATCCAGGAAGTGTTTTTTTGAAAAGATCAAAATAGACTGCTAGACTAATGAAGAGAGAAGAATCAAACGCAATAAAAAATGATAAAAGAGGCATCACCACTGATCCCACAGAAATACAAACTAACATCGGAGAATACTATAAACACCTCTACGCAAATAAACTAGAAAATCTAGAAGAAATGGATAAATTTTTCTGGACACACACCCTCTCAAGTCTAAACCAGGAAGCAGTCGAATGCTTGAATAGACCAAAAACAAGTTCTGAAATTGAGGCAGTAATTAATAACCTATCAACCAAAAAAAGTCCAGGACCGGATGGATTCACAGCCAGATTTTACCAGAGGTACAAAGAGGAGCTGGTACCATTCCTTCTGAAACTATTCCAAACAATAGAAAAAGAGAGAGAGACTCCTCCCTAAATCATTTTATGCGGCCAGCACCATCCTGATACCAAAATCTGGCAGAGACACAATAAAAAATGAGAATTTCAGGCCAATATTCCTGATGACCATCGATGCAGAAATCCTCAATATGGGCAAACTGAATCCAGTAGCACATTAAAAAGCTTATCCACCACGATCAAGTCAGCTTCATCCCTGGGATGCAAAGCTGGTTCAACATACACAAATCAATAAACGTAATCCATCACATAAACAGAACCAATGACAAAAACCACATGATTATCTCAATAGATGCAGAAAAGGCCTTTGATAAAATTTAACATGGCTTCATGCTAAAAACTCTCAATAGCTGGGTGCGGTGGGTCACGCCTATAATCCCAGCACTTGGAGAGGCTGAGGTGGGCGGTTCACTTGAGATCAGGAGTTTGAGATCAGCCTGGCCAAAATGGTGAAACCCTGTCTCTATTAAAAAAAAAAAAAGGCATGGTGGCATACACTTGTAATCCCAGCTACCTGGGAGGTGGAGGTTGCAGTAAGCCAAGATTGCACCACTGCAATCCAGCCTGAGTGACTGAGTGAGACTGTCTCAAAAAACAGACAAAAAAATAAAGTAGGTATTGATGGAACGTATCTCAAAACAATAGCTATTTCTGCCAAACCCACAGCCAGTATCATACTGAATGGAAAAAAAATGAAAGCATTCCCTTAGAAAACTGGCACAAGACAAAGATGCTCTCTCCCACCACTTCTATTCAACATAGTATTGGAAATTCTGGCAAGGGCAATCGGACAAGAGAAAGAAATAAAGGGTATTCAAATAGGAAGAAAGGAATTAAAATTGTTTGCAGATGACATGATTATATTTAGAAAACCCCATCATCTCAGCCCAATATCTCCTTAAGCTGATAAGCAACTTCAGCAGTCTCAGGATACAAAATCAATGCGCAAAAGTCACAAGCATTCCTATACACAAATAATAGACAAACAGCCAAATCATGAGTGAACTCCCATTCACAACTGCTACAAACAGAATAAAATAGAAATACAACGTACAAGGGATGTGAAGGACCTCAAGTCTCAAGGAAATAAGAGATGACACAACAAATGGAAAAACATTCCATGCTAATGGATAGGAACAAATATCATGAAATGGATAGGAACAAATATCAAAGTAATTTATAGATGCAATGTTATCCCCACCAGCTACCACTGACTTTCTTCACAGAATTAGAAAAAAACTTCAAATTTCATATGGAACCAAAAAAGAGCCTGCATAGCGAAGACAAACCTAAGCAAAAAACAAAGCTGGAGGCATCATGCTACCTGACTTTATACTACAAGGATAAAATAACCAAAACAGATATATAGACCAGTGGAACAGAAAGAGGACTCAGAAATAATGCTACACATCTGCAGCCATCTGATCTTTGACAAACCTGATAAAACAATGGGGAAAGGATTCTCTATTTAATAAATGGTATTGTGAAAACTGGCTAGCCATATGCAGAAAACAAACTGGGCCTCTTCCTTACGCCTTATACAAAAATTCACTCAAGATGGATTAAAGAGTTAAACATAAGACCTAAAACCATAACAACCCTAGAAGAAAACCTAGCCAATACCATTCAGGACGTAGGCATGGGCAAATAAAAACACCAAAAGCAATGGCAGCAACAGCCAAAATTCACAAATTGGATCTAATTAAACTAAAGAGCTTCTGCACAGCAAAAGAAACTATCACCAGAGTGAACAGGTAACCTACAGAATGGGAGAAGATTTTTGCAATCTATCCATCTGACAGAGGGCTAATATCCAGAATCTACAAAGAGCTTAAATTTACAAGAAAAAAACCCCATCAAAAAGTGGGCAAAGGATATGAACAGACACTTCACAAAAGAAGACATTTATGCAGCCAACAAACATTTGAAAAAAAGTTCATCATCACTGGTCATTAGAGAAATGCAAATCAAAACCACAATGAGATACCACCACCTCATCATCATGGCGGTCATTAAAAAGTTAGGAAATAACAGATGCTGGAAAGGATATGGAGAAATAGGAACATTTTTTGTGGGAATGCAAACTAGTTCAACCATTGTGGAAGACAGTGTGGTGATTCCTCAAGGATCTAGAACCAGAAATACCATTTGACTCAGCAATCCCATTACTGGGTATATACTCAAAGGATTACAAATCATTCTATAAAGACATATGCACACGTATGTTTATTGTGGCACTGTTCAAAATAGAAAAGACTTGGAACCAACCCAAATCCCCATCAGTGATAGACTAGATAAAGAAAATGCAGCACATATACACCAGGGAATACTATGCAGCCCTAAAAAGGATGAGTTCATGTCCTTTGCAGGGACATGGATGAAGCTGGAAACTATCATTCTCAGCAAACTAACACAACAGAAAACCAAACACTGCATGTTCTCACTCATAAGTGGGAGCTGAACAATGAGAACACATGGACACAGGGAGGGGAACATCACACACTGGGGCCTGTTGGGGGGTCGGGGGCTAGAGGAGGGATAGCATTAGGAGAAATACCTAATGTAGATGACGGGTTGATGGGTACAGCAAACCACCATGGCACGTGTACCCCAGAACTTAAAAGTATAATAATAATTATAAATGCAGCACAGCATTACCATTGCACAGCAAGAGCACTGCTATTCCATGTACTAGTAATAGCAATTCCAAATCAGAAAAAATACACTCTAATTTTTCTGTAGTTTATATTCCATTATAGGAAAAATGATTTTTGGTTATTTCCAAGTGTATTACAGCTGGCAATATGAACGTGACCTGCCATAAAATAACTCTATAGTTTAATAATGAGTCTGGTGAACTTGCCTCTGTCACTTACCCTGATGATTTTAAAATCAATTAGCAAGCTTTGAGTCAGATAGTAAATAACTGGTAAAGGCGTCCAATACAAACCAGGAATCAAGAAAATCTCAGCAGGGAAAAAATTGTCATGCTTCTGTTTGTACCTGTGTCACTGCCCTCAATCTGCAGAGTGGTATTTTCCTAATCGGCTACCAAGGACTGTGGGGTTTAATGTGCTCTGCACCCGCAGGATGTTTGGGTCCAGAAAGCTGGGAAATAGCACCATCTTCACACACACATGCTATGCCTCAGTTTTCTCATCTGTATCATGGGGATAAGAACAGTCTCTGAGCCTCAGAGTTGTTTCAGAGGAATGAATGAGCGACTCTGGTAAAGTGCTTCAAACTCCACCTGACATGGAGCAAGTTATTAAAGATGGGGAGAAGTACTTCTGGAGCAAGAGCGCTGTGATTCTGTCCTTCCTATACTTCTTCCATGATAAAACACCATTTTCCTCTATGGAACACAGTTTGTGAAACCTGCACTGTGACATTTTGGTGGAACTTGGTCCTTGGGTCCCCAGTCTATAAAATGAGGGATGGGAGAACCTTGTTTTTTGCCTTTTCAGGAATATTTAAGAAACATGCCATCCCATTTCTGTTTTGATTTTTCTCATGTGGCAGGCCTGGGGCTGTCAAAGCTACAGCCACACTGGGTGTGGTGCTGCAGATGTGCTGCCGTGAGTCAGCAGTGCCAGTGCTGGTTGGGGATGCTTCCATCAGGCTAGTGGAGTCCTGCACAGGCACCGCAGCGCTCGGGACCTGGGTGCCGTGGACTCTCTCCATGGGGGTGTCTGTAGGGCTATGAGGGGGACTTTTTTCCTTCAAGTTTTAACCCGAGGGTAGACATCGTGGTTTCTAGGCAGTATCAACCACCACAAGGACGACTGTCTGGTGGCCACACCTTTCACATTTCTGGGACTGAGCCTTGTTCATGTCTGGGGATAAAGGTTCCCTTTACTCAGGCCACAGAGGTTTGGGGGAGGGCCAGTGTCCTTTATTTACAACTCATCTTCACCATCTATCCAGCTAACTCACCGAGCACCTGCTCTGTGCCAGGCACTGGGGAAGCTGCAGTGAACACATCTCTCTCTCAAGGCGTCTGTGTTCTTTTCTACTAAGCAGAAATACACACAGAAAGGCAGGTGCTGCCGGTGTGAGGAGGGAAGGGAGGTGGTGTAGTTCAGAGGGGCTCTCAGGAAAGATGGGCTTGGATGCACGTGACCTGAAGGTCGCATGGCCATTGGGGGACCAGCAAGGGCAGGGTTACCTAGGGAGTTCCTGAAGAGCGGAGAAGCCTGCCAGCCTACCGACTGACATCCCAAAAAAGTTACACAGAAGGGCCATGGAAGGGTTCATGTTGGTACACAGGTGACAGCAACGCTGACACATATGTAATAAGAGAAGGAACAGAGTAAGTCGACCCTTGAACAAGTTTCAGCATGCAGCCTGGGCACATCTGTGAACCTGCTAACAGGGAGAGGTCCCAGGCCCTCTTGGAGCCTCTGTGCCTATCTAACACATAAACACGTCCACAGCATTGAGCACCACCCAGGAGATGCTGAGAAAACAGGGCAGAATGGAGAGGGGCTGGGGCTAGGGACTTGGCTGTTTTTCCTCACAGGCTGGCTGGGGACAGGTGTCCCAGACACTACTCAATAACAATGCATATTCACCTGGGGTTGGCGTTTCCCACCCACCTCTCTTCCGTGTTCCACAGACGGAGAAAGCAGCTCATTCCCAGTCATGAAGGCTTCTGTTTATGCCTCGGTCAGCTGCAGAGGGATGGGTCCTTCGTGTGGAACCCGGGCCTGGCATCAGAGCCAGCAGGTGGCATTGGCCTGTCAGCCGGGGGCTGGGCATTTGACTGTGTAAGCATGACGTCACCAGTGGATGGGGGCGGTGTCACCACCAACCACTCCCAGGAAAGGGCTCAGCCTATGTTGTCTGGGTGGCTAGGATGCCCACAGGGCTGGGTGTGCAGAAAGCCTCAGCAGCCACCAGAAGTGCCGGCAGCCGTAGAAGCCCATCTGGTGCACCCTGCCCTGGGACAAGGCGGAAAACCTCTGCAGGCCTAAATCCTGAGCCATGACTGCAGTGGCTGATGTCAGGGAACATCTGTGGGAATCGAAGCGGGGGCCCCCAGTCACTGGGCGAGGAGAAAGATAACCAAGCTGGTCCGAGCTGCAAGTCCTGGGCCCCGTGTGCTCACTGGCCTGCACAGCCTTCCCCCAACCCTGGCCTGCTCCAGCCAGTGGACCAGGGGAGCCTTCAGGGCAGGACCCACAGATGCCCGGCCCTTAGCAGATGTGCAAGGTAGGGAGGCGCCGCAGTACACAGCCCCATCGCAACTGGAAAAATCCACGTGCATGAAGTTAGCAGCTGCAGGTGGTTAGATCTCAAGGAGGTGGGGACAAGACCAGGAGAGCTGGGTGAGATTGACATATCAAACATCTGGGTCAGCACAGATACTGACCAGCCAGAATGGACACTGGTTCCTGTGCCACACCACTGTCTTACGGCAAAGCATGTAACATCACCCTGTACATTCATGTGGTCATCTCCTGGGTACCAGTCTGGTGTAGTGCACAGGTACGCGTTGAGGAATATGCAGACTTGGCCCTTACCTGAGCCTCAAAAAGCCAGGAAATGAGGATACAAATGCATACAAGGCACTTGTACATCATCAGACACTATTCTCTACCCACGCCCCTCAGTGCACAATAGGCCACTGTCCCCAGTACAGAGTTGGTAGAGGCAGGGCAGGCTGAACTCACACCCTGGAAGGGGATGCTGGGCAGGGTGGGAGCCAGGCTGTGCACCTCTAAATGAGTACCGTTTCTAGTTTGAATACAAACCACTATTCCCACTGCAAAGCATGAAACCACCAAGCGAGAGTTCAGTTCATCAGGATGTGTCTGTTTTGGAATGGGGGGAGAAAGCCAGACCATCCCAAAGGCCACCTTTCAAAGCAAATGACTTCAGAATGACTGTGTGCACAGCTCTCCGGGGATGCCCCGACAGTTTCCTCAGACACTCACTCGGCGTGGAATCAATTCTGGAAAATGTCGTGCTGAGCAGCTGCTGCTGCTTCCCCAGTTCTTTCTCTGCAGTCACCTCTTCCCCGCAGGCCCTCCTGGAGCCCACCCTGGAGGAATCCTTTCTGGCCTCTCACCTCACAGATGACACTTTTTTATTTTTCTCATTTACTTGACCATTAGCCTTGGAGCCAGGTGACCCCACTTCCTCTTTTATCCTGCTGGCCATATCTTTATCGGTTTAACCTGTCCTATTTATGGTGCAGCTCCTTAAACAGCAGCCTGCAAGCTCCCTGACAGAGGAATCACCTGTCTTATTCCCCATGGCTCCCAGGAGTGGCCCCTTCTTGTTTCTGCTGTGCAGCCCTGGTGTGGGCTGAGGGCTAAAGGGATTCGAAGCTACTGTTGCCCAGATTCTCGCTCCTGGGTTTCTCTGACTTATTCCAAACTCCCAGTGCTTGGGGATGACTTATTTCAACAGTATTTTTTAGGGTAGCTGTTGATAGTTTTATTCATTGAGCCAAAACAAAAACTGGGCAACCTAAATGAGCATCTTCATTTTGTGGCACCGATACTGCAAAACTCAGTACACGAAGCTAACCCCTTTCCATCTTTCCCTGGACTCCGGTTTCCTTCCGCCTGTGCATGCTGAGTTTTAACATGACTCCATCCACATGCCAGGGGTGCTAGAAGCCCCATTCTCTGCTCACTGTGGTTAGAGGCCCTGGGGTCAGAGTAGGGAAGGTGGTCATAGCAACCAAGCCCAAAGCTCTACCTTCAATTGTCAGCATGAGTGACTTCATTGCAATGAGTCAAATGCAACGATGGCCTGGCCTGCTGTCTCAATGCTGATTCCCACTAGCCTGTCCTGGTAGATCCCAGGCTAAATGGAGAGGCAAGAACCCTAATTATAATCAGCAATAAGAGTCCCACATTGTTAGAAATCAGAGAAAGATTTGTGCATTGACTTTTCATTCTGTACAAAATACATCTGCTGGGATCTCAGAAGTTTAGCAGATGCCCAGCATGATTTTTCCAGCCTGATGGGCCACAGCTGTCAGGGTGGAAGAAGAGCCTAGCAAGGTCACAGGGCGACTGATGGCACTTGGCTCACTCCGACGATGAGGCCTGGGGCTGGATCTGCCTTTTCCCTACTACCTCACGAGTCATCACTGGGGCAGGCCAGCGGCCACTCCCCACTTTCCCTGCTCCCACTGCAAATGACGGCTTCTCAGAAGGCTGTGCAGGGAGAGGCTCCTTCTTGCTGCACATCTGGGGCCAATGCTGCTGTTCTGAGGTTACACAATCACTTCAGTGGTGATGAAGCCTGAATGATACATCCTCTCTAAAGTAGGTCCCCCATGATTTCAATAGCGTGCTCATTTCTTATATGTTATCTGCTGACTCCAGAATGTTTAACATGAGCATTGGGGCAGGGGATATTGGAATTTTATTTTCCAAGATCAAAATTTTAGCGATATTGATGGGGTTAGGGCAAAAGATACATTGACTCAACTGTAAATACTCCAATGCTAGTAGTTTCACTGGACACAAAAGACTGGCAACTATTTAGTCCAGGTGTTCCAGAAATAGCCTTCGAAATATTGGAAAATGACCTGCAGTGATTATATAAGAAGTTTGGCCTTCATCTGAAACAAAACAGTGTTATTCTTGGATATGGCACCAAAAACATAGGCAATGAAAGAAAAAAGATAAATATGAGTAGAAGAAAATTAAAAACTGTGCATCCAAGGTCACCATCAAGAGAGTTAAAAGGCAACCCAAAGAATGGGAGAAGATATTTTCAATCATATGTCAGGCATGGGGTTAATATTCAGAATATATAAAGAACAACTACAACTCAACAACAAAAAAGCAAACTGAATCAAAACTTGATAAAGGACTTGCCAAAGCCATTTCTCCAAAGAAGATACACAAATGCCCAATAAGCACAAGAAGAGATGCTTGACAGCTCTAGTCATTAGAGAAATGCAAATCAAAACTAAAACTGCAATGAGATAGCATTTCACACCCATTAGGATGGCTATTATCAAAAAAAGGGGGAAATAACAAGTGTTCAAAAAACAGTGGAAAATAACAAATGTTGACAAGGATATAGAGAAATTGGAACCCTTGTATGCCACTGGTGAAAATGTATAATGGTGCAGTGCTTTGGAGGACAGTGTGACAGTTCCTAAAGAGATTAAACAGAGAATTACCATATGACACACCATTCCACTTCAGGCATATACCCAAAGGAACTGAAAGCAAGTGCTCAAATAGATATTTGTACACAAGTATTCACAGCTGGGCACAGGGCTCATGCCTGTAAATCCCAGCACTTTGGGAGGCCAAGGAGGGTGGATCACCTGAGGTCAGGAGTCTGAGACCAGCCTGGCCAACATGGTGAAACCCAGTCTTTACTAAAAATACAAAAATTAGCCGGGCGTGGTAGTGGATGCCTGTAATCCCAGTTACTCGGGAGGCTGAGGCAGGAGAATCGCTTGAACCCAGGAGGCGGAGGTTGCAGTGAGCTGAGATTGTGCCACTGTACTCCAGCCTGGGCAACAAGAGCAAAACTCCATCTCAAAAAAAAAAAAAAAAAAAATCCCAAAAAACAAAATGTGTTCACAGCAGCATTATTCACAATTCCAAAAGGTGAAAACAGCTCAAGCATCCATCCACGGATTAACAAAATGTGGCATACACAGAGAGCTATTATTCAGTCTCAAAAAGAAATGAAATTCTGATACATGCTACAGCACCAGGAACCTCAAAAACATTAAGTGAAATGAGCCAGATAAAAAAGAACAAATACTTTATGATTCCACTTATATGAGGTACCTAGAATGGCCAAATTCATAGAAACAAAGCAGAATAGCGCTTACCAGGAGTAGGGGAAAGGAAGTTCGTGTTTAAGGGTTATAGTTTCTGGGATGGATGGTGGTGACGGTTGCACAACTATGTGAACGGACCTAATACCACTGAATTGTACACTTAAAATGGATAAAATGGTAAACTGTGAGCTATGTATATTCCACAATAAATGTTAATTTTGAAAAAACAGATTCTAAACCCCAACCTGCTCCCAGTGCAGGCTGAAAGGGAGGCTGCCCACTTGTGCTCAGATGGGCCCCTGAGCCATGTGGCTCTGCTTCTTCCCTGTCTGATAATATCTCAGCAGAATGTGACATGGTATGAAAAGTCCATCCCTTACCACTTTAGCAGCATTTTATTTGTTTCTATACCTAAGGAAAGTACAACCTTAACAAGGTTACGCTACCACTCACGATGGGCTCCCTTCTGAAAACCCAGGCTCCATGATGCCATCGCTCAGCTGAGTGTTTCTGGCAGGCTCTCTCAGTGGGTGAGTTTTGGAGAGTCCTGAAGCCCTCCTCGATCTGACCAAGAGACCAAAAGGCACTTCTTGGCCAAAAGTTTGTCAGTGAGCATGCTCGGTGCAGCAGTAAACGCTAGGCACGTGGGAGGCCTTTGGGGACCTTAGTGGGAAGCTTAGTGGTGCTGATGGAGTGACAGAGGCAGGGTTGTCCCACGCAGCCTCCCAGGGCTGGTTTCGGAGTCTAGGCTGGTACAGGCTCAGGCAGTCTGGGTCTGTCCAGTGCCGGCCCAGGAATGGGCTGGCTGGGATGGGAGGGTGGAGGGGTGGAGTAGGTGCTACAGTGTCTCATGGGAAACCAAGGGCATTTCTGAAAACTCATCCCGGCCCCCAGCCATTAGCATCTGATTGTTACCAAGACTGTGTTTTAATTTGTTCTTCATCCCCATTTTTATAACAAATTCAACACCAGTCACTGGTCTCTGGTCAGGGGTGAATATTAAATCCTCGAAACATGTTGTTTGGATGCTGTGCTAAGCAAGATGGGCTCAATTTCCTTCTAATTTTTTTTGTTTAATTTTATTTAATTTCCACCTTAAGTTTCCTTGTATTAAAAGCCTCATTCTAGACCACAGCTCTGCCTTCTTGAGAATAAGGTGTATTGTACATGTGGAAAACACAAAGCAAAATGACACAATGGAAAAGAAGAAAGTAGAGCTTAAAGATAAAGGGGTAATTAGAACCTTGCTGAACAAAGGAAGTGTAATGAAAGGGTGGTGTTTGAAATGCATTGGCATGTTACTGTATATAGAAGTATGAACTTTTCCTAATCTTGTTTTCAATATTTCCTAGATCCTTCCTGCAAATGTACACTATGCTGAGCAAAGTACAAATCTGACTTGTGTTTATATGTTACCAACTTCAACATCAGGTTTAATCTAGATTAGGCAGCTAAATCCTTGCTTCAATCTCCCCAAAAAAGGAACATCAAGCAATAAGGGGCAGACCCTAGAGGCCAGAGGCAGCCTTAGGTAAGAACACGTGAGAGCAAGGTATCTCAAGGTAATAGATAAGGACTGTTTTCTTCCCTTGATTCTATGATGCCACAGAAAGCAAATAGGGACGGTCTGGCAAACAACAATTGCAGGTCAAATCTGGCCTTTATGCTTTAAAGTTTTTTCCATGTTTGTGTTTTTTACACTTTTAAATGACTGAAAAAAAAATTCAAAGAGTAATATTTTGTGACATGTTCAAATGTTATGAAATTGTTTAGAACACGGCCACACTCATTCATTCATTCACATATATCCTGTGACCGCTGTCATGCTACAGTGGCATAGCCGAGTAGCTGTAACCAAGATTGTGTGACCCACAGAGCCTAAAATAGTTACTATGTGGCCCACTACAGAAGAAGTTTACTGACCCATGGATTGGAAGGCATCTCAGAGAGTCAATAATAGCTTTGGAAGGAACAGGTTTTGCTTGTTTGTTTGTTAAAGTATATAAATCAAATATACAATGTCTTCATCTTATTTAGTATTTGGTAGTTTTCAAAACTACTAAAATGTGGGAGAAAAGAGGTCTCCAAATTAAGTGATATGGTGGTACTTAGATCTGGCTTTCCTGTTACCATACAGATTCTTCTAGCCTTTAGGAAACGCTTTAGAAAGAATCCTAGCCCCGTGGGAACTGAACAGTGAGATCACTTGGACTCGGGAAGGGGAACATCACACACCGGCGCCTATCATGGGGAGGGGGGGGGGGGAGAGGGGAGGGATTGCATTGGGAGTTATACCTGATGTAAATGACGAGTTGATGGGTGCAGCACACCAACATGGCACAAGTATACATATGTAACAAACCTGCACATTATGCACATGTACCCTAGAACTTAAAGTATAATAATAATAATAAATTAAAAAAAAAAGTAGGGATGTTATTGCCTTATGCCAACCATTTTATATACCTTTTCTAATTTACACTAATCATGTGTAATTTTTACTGCAAATTCAGTAACACTTTTATTTGAAACTATGTCGTTCTGTTTAACTTAATAAACTAATAACCTGTTAAAAAAAAAAAAAAAAAAAGAAAAGAAAGAAAGAATCCTAGCCCCTGTGGACGTAGGGCTAGGTAACCGAAGACATCATGCAACATAAAGGTTCCAGAATTTGTCATTCAAATAGAGAGCTTCTGTCACACATGTCTCACATTTTTGGCTGCTCCTTTAGGAGTCATTTCCCTTTGAGCCTACATTCCCTGGGGAATTCACAGTTGATCCTTGATATCATAGTAGCTAACTATGTCTTGCAAAGTCACCTGAACACTGATTTAACACATACTGAACAATTGCTCCTAGGGGAAATACAGGGTTAGGTTCCCACAAGCTGCTGAAGCCACCCCCATAGGGTTGACAAGAATCGCATGCCAGGTCTGGACAGAAATATAGTTAAGTATTAATCATGCTGCACTTTGGCCCACTTCCTAGTTGCTAAAAGTCACATAGCACTAGATACTGACCATACAGACAGGATCTCTTGACACTAGAATCAAAGGCTTTTGTTTAAGGATCGCTTAAGACAAGCCTGTCCAACCCATGGCCCACGGGCTGTATGTGGCCCAGGACGGCTTTGAATGCGGCCCCACACAAATTCATAAACTTTCTTAAAATATGAGATTCTTTTGCTTTTTTTTTTTTAAAGCTCATCAGCTGTCGCTAGTGTTAGTGTATTTTATGTGCAGCCCAAGACAATTCTTCTTCCAATGTGGCCCAGGGAAGCCAAAAGACTGGACACCCCTGGCTTAAGATGTTTTTCAGATCCTGAATTCCAGCAACCAGTTTGAAGACCCCCCTACAGAGGAACAGGATCAGCATGAGAATATGGCTTCTCCATCTCCCTGCTCAGCGACTTCCCCTTGTACTCTTTGACCAATCAAAGACCTCCACACTTCCGCCCACTCCCAAGCCCTTAAAAACCCTTGCCCCAAACTCCTGGGGAGATAGGTTTGAGGTTTGTCCCATCTCTTTTGGTGCGACTCTGATTAAACCTCTCTGCTGCAATCCAGTGTCTTGGTGTATTGACTTTCTGTGTGCATCAGGCAATAACCTATTACAATTACATTGCTGGTCACAACTTTTTCAACAAATGACAATATATAACCTTGTTTTATGTGTGTTTCTGTTTAAAGGCATCTTATTTAATGTATACTGCCAATTCCCTAACACTGGCCTGAAGAATGCTTCTTTAACACACATATTTTCTCCATAAGCCACGTCATAGTTTTCTTGCACTTAGGAACATAGACAGCACTGGGGCTCTGTGCTTGGGGGTCATCTCAACAGCGGACTCACCAACAAAATGCACAAAAGTGCAAAAAACCATGGCATGCAGTAGACCTCAAAAAGGATGAGTATTTATGGCATTAGAGCTGAAACAAGAGAGCAGAGTCTGCTTGTTTGACCTTGCCAGGAACATGCACATTGGTGGCAGGCATTTTTCACTGCTCTGCACATCTAGGAATGCCTGCAAAAGTGCCCCGAGCATTGATTTTAGGGTTACAAATACATTTTAGTGAGTAGGTGAAGTTGCAAATACAAAATCTGAGAATGATGAGGATTGACTGTCTGCAGTTTAACCCACATACACTTTCTAGTCCCTTTAACTATGACCTTGATACACTTAATTGGTCAACTGGCATCTTCCTAGCCTTTTAAATGTCAATCATTTAAAATTATCTCCTCTTTCTATAATGACACTGACAATAACATTTCTCTATTGCTCAAGAGAGTCTCACTCCTTATGGAATTCCTTCACTATTTTCTTTTTGTATCAAATGAGGCCCTGGGTTTAAAAGTTCCTTTTTGAGCATATCAGTGTCTCTTGTCTGCCTGAATTCTTATGTCCTGCTTCACCCAAACTTTCTGTCTTTCCTATCTCTGCTATCTTTTTCCCTGGCCACACCTGCAAGGTGTTCTACCCATTGCAAGCTTACTTCAGGCTGAATTCTGACAAACACCATCTTAAGTAGATTCTATCATGCCTGGGCCAGGCTGTGTAACTGGTGGGGCCGTGGGCAAAATGAACATAAGGGGACCCTCGTTCAAAGTTTACTAAGAATTTCAAGATGGGAGCAGCAGAATATTATGCCAAGAGTGGGACTGCAAGGCCACACCCCCATGACACTTGGCCCTGGAGATGCCCACGTTATGCATAAGCCCAGAGTGACACCTAACCTATCAGCAATGGAGCTACCTAGGTGGAGGGCTGGGCTGCCACCCACAGGAGCCACCTGATGGCTCCCTCAGGTGCTTCTTTCCCTCCTGCCTCATTTATGAGCCCCTGAAAATGCATTTAATCACTCCATCTTAATTCCTTTCTCTATAAAAAGGATAAAAATAATCCAAGTAAGCATTACTATTGTTTTCTTTTTATAGAGAAAGGAATTAAGGCAGGAGGGTGATTAAGTTTAAATAGTAATATTTACTCATCCTCGCCTCATGGAAACATTAGAAGGATTTAATCACAGGACTTAGAAGGAAAGACACTATGTAAATCCCAGGTATTACACAGTTATTATTATATTGTAAGAAGAGGGATTTGAGCTGCATAGGAGCGGGGGATTTATTGACACAGGTGTTAGACAATAAGATAGTTTCCCAAAATCTCCCCTAGATATATTTCAGATCAGGAAAAGATTCCTGTGTGTCAGGTTTGATTTAGATGTGATCTTCTAGAAGCACAGCCTATAGGACCTTCAGTGATTTTTTTCTCCCTAAAATTTTTGTTTTTTCCAGAAAGATCACCCTGTGGCAGCACAAATCTCGCAGTCAGGTGGGAATGGAATGCCTGATTTCCTCCCATAATGAGGCAAGATCCTAGTTTTCCTGCAGTGTTCTTACAGAAAATTACTTGCTTGTAAGTCTTCAAAACTAGCTGTGAACACAGGCACATGTTCTATGGGTTTGTAACTTGTGAAAAATCAGTGATGAAGCAAAAGGACTTGGTGATCATAAGAAAAATACTTTTTCCCCTTCTTTAAATAAACTGGGATCAAACACAACTTTTAATTTTTGCCAGTTAAGGATTAAAAGAAACAAACTGTTTTCTGTTGTCATTATATATTCATAAGAGAAAGACGATTTTGGCACCAAAACAAACAAAGTGAAAACAAATAAAAACAGAGAACGGGAGAAAATATTTGCAAGTCATAGATTGGAAAAGGGGTCAATATACAGACTATATAAAGAACTCCTACAACTCAACAATAAAAAAACAAAAAATTGATTAAAAAGTTGGGCAAAGACTTGAAAGACATTTCTTCAAAGAAGACTTACAAATGGCCAATAGCGCCTGGAAAGGTATTCAACATCACTAATCAGGGAAATGCAAATCAAAACTACAATGAGTTACCACTTCACAACCATGAAGATGAGTACTAAAAAGAAATCCCAGAAAATAACAAGTGTTCACAAGGATGTGGAGAAATTAGAATCCTTGTTCACTGTTGTTAGTAATGAAAAATGGTGTATCTGCTGTGGGAAAGTTCGGTATTTCCTCAAAAAAATAAATGTAGAATTATCATATGATCCAGCAATCTAATTTCTGGGAATATTCCCAAAAGAATTGAAAGCAGAGTCTCAAAGAGATATTTATACATCCATGTTCATAGCAGTGCTATTCACAATAGCCAAAAGGTGGCAACCCAGATGTCTCTTGACAGATTAGTAGGCAAACACAATGTGGTGTATACACACAATGAAATATTATTCAGCCTTATAAAGGGAGGACATTCTGACACCTGCTGCAACATGGATGAACTTGGAGGACACTATGCTAAGTGAAATGAGCCAGTCACAAAAAGACAAATACTCATATGAGCTACTCCTAGTAGTCAAATTCAGAGACAGAAAGAGGGGCATGGGGAGCTTTAGTTTTGCAAGACAAAGAGCTCTGGAAATTGGTTGTACAACAATGTGAATGTACTTAACACCCACACTGTACACTGAAAAATGGTTAACATGGTGAATTCTATGCTTGTGTATTTTACCACCATTAAAAATAAAATAATAAAAAAGCATAAACTCTTATATGGACATTCCCCCTCCTCATTTCTCTAAAACATAGTACAATTGCATCTTAGAATGTCGCCTGGTTGTTGAACAACAGTTGGTAAGCACTGTGACTTGTCTAAAAACCAGCCACTGAAAAGACATTAACCTTCTTGAAAGAGGTAAGTATATTACCCAGGTTTTGCATTAAGTCAGCCACAGAAAGCTATGACTAAGCACGAAAGACTGAAGAAGACAGAGGTTCTGTGGCTGCAAGTGGAAATGAACCATCATTAGAATTAAGGTGTAATGTGAAAGTGATGGGTGAGGAAGGGCTCAGGACCTGCATCACTGAACTAAATCATGACTTAAAAAGCAAGATCAGCTCAGAAGCCTCATAGCTGCCTTTGATGCTGAACTCTTCACATGGTGATACACACACATCCTCACATATACACACATATATGCATATAGTACATAATAAAGTCAGCTATGGTCTGGAATAGAGTTTCGGGGTTATTTACAAAGATAGTCTTGTTAAGCTGATGGGATGTCTTAGCCAGGCTTAAACATATAAACACAAAGACATTGTATATTCTCTCAATCACATTTGAACTGCTCACTTACATACATCCCACCATGTAACAGAAACAGCCATCATTCTCTTTTATTTATTAAGGCAATTTTACTATGGAGCTTTGCTGGACAACACTCTTGATACTAAAAAAAAAAAATGGACTGCTGTCCCTGTTTGCTTTGTGGCTTCTAATATAGCTACTGGAAACCCCATGAGCATTATTGCGCCTTGAGTCGATCCACTATTCTTCACAACCACCTCCCAGTTGCTATGGCTACTGAAAGTTGTTCAGGCCATTTGCTAACTGACCTTTCTGCAGCTTCTGCCCCTCAGGCCCCTCACTGGCAAAGTGGGGCACACACTCTCTTTTCTGGCTTGTCCTGAATGTCCCCATTCTACCTCCTTTTCTTCCCTTAGCAGCAGCGCTTTCCCAGACTTATTGCAGCCACCTCCCCATTTGACCACAGTGTTTCCTTTGGACCCTCTCCCGTTCTGCCCTTTTCTTGAGCTGCACCAACACCTGGGCAGTTTCATCCACTCCCAGCTTCAGTGACCACCCACGTGCTGCCGCCTCCCACATCTGCAGCAGCAGGCTGCCTTCCTCACCTTCATCCACAGAACTGTTTACCTGCTGTCCCTCCAGAATGTCCTAAAGGTCTTTCAAATCCTGTACGTCCTAAACAAGCTCTTCATCCCCCCTCCCAGATCTCCTTGCCCTGAGCCCCGTCCTCTGTGCAGGTACCACCCTGCCCAGCTATCTGCTTCCAATCCTGGGGAGTCCTCTTTGACTTGCTCTTTACTCTCTCAACCTCCCCATCCCATTCATCACCAGGAGTCATCATTCCACCACCTGAACCTCTGTTGGTGCTCCTGCCCCAACTTGGCTCTACCACCTCTCGTCTGAACCACAGCACCAATATCCTACTGGGACGCTACCTCCTGCCACTCCTGGATCCTCTAGAATCCGTCAGACAGCACCATTCAGCACAGCTTTCTGCACAGCTTTCTGTTGTCATTACAACAGAATGGTGGTGACTAGCCACATGTGGCTGTGGGGCACTTGAAATGCAGCTAGCGTGTCTGGGGGACTCCTTTTCCATTTCACTTAAATGTAAAGAGCCCCACATGGCAGTGGAAATGGCATTGGACAGATCAGCTCCAGATTCTCTACAAATGTGGTGAAAATGCCTCAACAGCTTCCTTGACCTGGCTTATGGATTCCATCACTGTCTTCCTTCTCTTTCTCTCCATTCCTCCCATGGCTCTCTTGGATACAAGGACATTCTCTCTTTCTCAAAATCAGAATGCTTCTCCCTCCCTTGGGATGTTAACTCCTTTGGCTTAGAGTAGCTTCCCTCTATGTGGTAAACCCCGACTTGACTTTTGAGTGGCAGCTAAGCAGTCATTTCCCTTACCTCATGCCATGGCCCCTTCTCTACCCTGCCACTTCCCTTTCCAGATGCTCCACGCGTGGTCCTGACACTCCGTAGCACAGTACCTTTCATGCCGGGTTTTCAATCCAGTTTACATGTCTATATTCCCCATCAGACTGCAAGCTCTGTCCTCACAGAGGACACAGGCCCCAGGTCTCTTGTACGGTTGTTGTACCCACAGTGCCTGTGCTGTGCCTGGCATGGTAGAGGCTACCATATGTGCCTCCCCTGCCAGTGGGCTCATGGCCCAAAAGCCAGGCCTGCCCTCTGGGAAGCAGGGCCACTCAGTAGCCCTTCCTTTGCACGTACCCATAGAGGCTGTTTAGAGGGGTAACTGACAGAGATGGCTCATTTCACAGAGTGAAGACCAACTGGACACTGAAAAATCTCTTTTTTAATGTAGTATTCTGGTTACGAAAAGCCTCTGTCCGACAGGTTTGGGAGGAAGAGTCACTGAGCAATTCTGCTGCCTCTCACTATACGAACCTATTCCAAACCCTTGGGGAGCTTTGAGAGATGCAACCATGGCCACTGAATGATGCTGCCCTTGAACCACGAATGTGGTGGCCGAAGGAGGAACACATAAGGATGCCCTTTCCAGCTCTACGCAGAGTTACATATTCCAGTTGGACGCCATGGCCCCAGCTGCAGGCATGTAACAAACACCAGTCCTTGGCTTGTCCAGACCTCCCCATACCACACCTCAAGGCGTCTAGGCCATGCTTTTCCTTCACACTGAAATCACATTTTCACCTATCATGTCCTATTTACCACCCATTTTTAATTATATTTGATGCATTTTCCCAATTGTACAAAATAAAGATGCTTTATATGAAAATAAGCATCCATTGGCACAAGTCAGCCAGAACAATGCATTCTGAACTAGGCTATACTCGTGAAATAAGAAATTTGTAAATGTAAATGCCAGCTCTTAATCTACTTTAGGATTTCAAATTTGGCTCCGCCACCTCTCACTGTAAGACCTTAGTAATCGTTATAGAGATACTGTAAGGCCTTAGCAATTGTTCCATTATCCACTAGGCAATGAGTAAGATCTCCCATATCAGTTATTCATTTAATTTGAAATCTTTATACCTATGAAGATGTCCTTTTCAAAAACAGTGAGGTTTTTTTTTTTTTTTTTTCCATAAATTATGTCCTCCCCTCTCCCTTGGTGTCTTGCAAGAGGCTTTGCTACCAGTTAGCTGACTGGAATAAATGATTCTTCCTTTACTTAGAGCCCTTCTTAGTCATGGCCTTGTCAAAGAAGAAAGCAGCGCAACACCGCTAACAATTATATTAAATAGTTTAGCTTGGTGAGAGAGAATGTGGCTTTGAATCTCAATCTCTCAGTGTCTCTTACATACATATTCATGGTACTACCAGCTCTGGGTACTTTATTATAGACATAGAAGCAAGTAGCCTTATTTCATTGTCACCTGAGCAACAGGAAGAGAGGGTGAACATTTGTTCAGTGCCTGTTAATGCGGTAGATGTCTTGGTTCCTGTGTTATTTCATTCACTTCCCCAAACTTCCTACAAGATGGGTATTACTACGGCCTTACAGTTGAAGAAACCAAAAGCCAAAAGTTGAAGTAAAGCACCAAGATGGCTGAAAGAAAGGGTGACCTAGCACCAGAGGCCACACTCTTTCTGTCGTCCGCAGTGGTCTCATTTCCATGGCGGGCTCCTATTTTGGCCTCAGAACATTTCCTGAGGAGAAACTTTGCCTGAGTGGAAAGATGTAAGACAGAATAAAATATGAAGTGAGTGGGCTACGCAAGTAAATGGTGAACACAGCCAAATGTGCAGCTTCCATTCTTCTATATGAGGTAAGAAATGCTTAAAGTAGATTTGTGTCTTCCTGTACACCACTTCTAGTGTGATCCTGAGGAAAATTACCAGACCACAGCAAGATGCAAAAGCACCCACTAATTATATGAACTATGACTCTCTCAAAATAATGTGTGAATAAAAATAATAAAGGGGATATCATCACTGATCCCAAAGAAATACAAACTACCATCAGAGAATACTATAAACACCTCTATGCAAATAAACTAGAAAATCTAGGAGAAATGGATACATTCCCAGACACATATACCTTCTCGAGACTATAATGAATCCCTGAATAGACCAATAACTAGTTCTGAAATTGAGGCAGTAATTAATAGCCTACCAACCAAAAAAAAAAAAAGCCCAGGACTAAACGGATTCACAGCTGAATTCTACTGGAGGTACAAAGAGGAGTTGGTACCATTCCTTCTGAAACTATTACAAAAAATAGAAAAAGGGGGAATCCTCCCTAATTTATTTTAATGAGGCCAGCATCATCCTGATACCAAAACCTGGTGGAGACACAACAAAAAAAGAAAACTTCAGGCCAATATCCCTGATGAATATCGATGTGAAAATCCTCAATAAAATACTGGCAAACTGAATCCAGCAGTACATCAAAAAGCTTATTCACCACGATCAAGTTGGCTTCATCCCTGGGATGCAAGGCTGGTTCAACATACACAAATCAATAAATGTAATCCATCACATAAACAGAACCAAAGACAAAAACTACATGATTATCTCAATAGATGCAGAAAAGGCCTTCGATAAAATTCAACATCCCTTCATGTTAAAAATTCTCAATAAACTAGGTATTGATGTAACATATCTCAAAATAATAAGAGCTATTTATGACAAACCCATAGCCAATATCATACTGAATGGGCAAAAGCTGGAAGCATTCCCATTGAAAACCAGCACAAAACAAGGAAGCCTTCTCTCACCACTCCCATTCAACATAGTATTGGAAGTTCTGGTAAGAGAAAGATATAAAGGGTATTGAAATAGGAAGAGAGGAAGTCAAATTGTTGCTGTTTGCAGATGACATGATTCTATATTTAGAAAACCCCATCATCTCAGCCCCAAAACTCCTTAAGCTGATAAGCAACTTCAGCAAAGTCTCAGGATATAAAATCAATGTGCAAAAATCACAAGCATTCCCATACACCAACAATAGGCAAGCAAAGGGCCAAATCATGAATGAACTCCCATTTACAACTGCTACAAAGAGAATAAAATACCTAGGAATACATCTTACAAGGGAAGTGAAGGACATCTTCAAGGAGAACTGCAAACCACTGCTCAAGGAAATAAGAGAGGACACAAACAAATGGAAAAACATTCCATGCTCATGTATAGGAAGAGCCAATATCATGAAAATAGCCATATTCCCCCAAATAGTTTACAGATTCAATGTTATTCCCATTAAGCTACCATTGACTGTCTTCACAGAATTAGAAAAAACTAATTTAAATTTCATATGGAACCAAAAAAGAGCCCATATAGCCAAGACAATTCTAAGCAAAAAGAAAAAAGTTGGAGGCATCACGCTACCTGAATTCAAACTACATGACAAGGCTACGGTAACCAAAACAGCATGGTACTGGTACCAAAACAGATATATAGACCAATGCAACAGAACAGAAACCTAGAAATAACACCACACATCTACAACCATCTGATCTTTGACAAACCTGACAAAAACAAGCCATTGGGAAAGGATTTCCTGTTTAATAAATGGTGCTGGGAAAACTGGCTAGCCATATGCAGAAAACTGAAACTGGACCCTTTCCTTACACCTTATACAAAAATTAACTCAAGATGGATTAAAGACTTAAACATAAAACCTAAAACCATAAAAACCCTAGAAGAAAACCTAGGCAATACCATGCAGGACATAGGCATGGGCAAAGATTTCATGAGTAAAACACAAAAAGCAATGGCAACAAAAGCCAAACTTGACGAATGGGATTTAATTACACTAAAGAGCTTCTGCACAGCAAAAGAAACTATTATCAGACTGAATAGGCGACCTACAGAATGGAAGAAAATTTTTGCTATCTACCCATCTGACAAAGGTCTAGTACCCAGAATCTACAAGGAACATAAACAAATTTACAAGGAAAAAAAAAAAAAAAAAACCAAACCAAAAACCCCATCAAAAAGTGGCAAAGACCCTTCTCAAAAGAAGACATTTACACAGTCAGCAAACATGAAAAAAAGCTCATCACCACTGCTCATTAGAGAAATGCAAATGAAAACCACGATGAGATATCATCTCACACCAGTTAGAATGGCAATTATTAAAAAGTCAGGAAACAATAGATGCTGGCGAGGCTGTGGAGAAATAGGAATGCTTTTACACTGTTGGTGGGAATGTAATTTAGTTCAGCCATTGTGGAAGACAGTGTGTTTATTCCTCAAGAATCTAGAACCAGAAATACCATTTGACTCAGCAATCCCATTACTGGGTATATAACCAAAGGATTATACATCATTCTACTATAAAGACACATGCACATGTATGTTTACTGTAGCACTATTTACGATAGCAAAGACTTGGAACCAATCCAAATGCCCATCATTGATAGGCTAGGTAAAGAAAATATGGCACATAAACACCATGGAATACTACACAACTATAAAAAAGAATAAGTTCATGTCCTTTGCAGGGACATGGATGAAGCTGGAAGCCATCATTCTCAGCAAATTAATACAGGAACAGAAAAGCAAACAACACGTTCTCACTCATCAGAGGGAGGTGAACAATAAAAACACATGGACACAGGGAGGAGAACACCACAAACTGAGGCCTATTGGGAGGTCAGGGACAAGGGAGGGAGAGCATTAGGACAGACACCTAATGCATGTGGGGCCTAAAACCTAGATGACGGTGCTCGCTTTGGCAACACATATACTAAAATTGGAATGATACAGAGATGATTAGCATGGCCCCTGTGCAAGGATGACACACAAATTCGTGAAGCGTTCCATATTTTGTTCAGTTAGGAAAAGAAGAAGTCAAATTGTCCCTGTTTGCAGATGACATGATTATATATTTAGAAAACCCCATTGTCTCAGTCCAAAATCTCCTTAAGCTGATAAGCAACTTCAGCAAAGTCTCAGGATATAAAATCAATGTGCAAAAATCACAAGCATTCTTATACACCAGTAACAGACAAACAGAGAGCCAAATCATGAATGAACTCCCATTCACAATAGCTTCAAAGAGAATAAAATACCTAGGAATCCAACGTACAAGGGATGTAAAGGACCTCTTCAAGGAGAACTACACACCAGTGCTCAGTGAAATAAAAGAGGACACAAACAAATGGAAGAACATTCCATGCTCATGGATAGGAAGAATCAATATTGTGAAAATGGCCATACTGCCCAAGGTAATTTATAGATTCAATGCCATCCCCATTAAGCTACCAATGACTTTCTTTACAGAATTGGAAAAAAACTGCTTTAAAGTTCATATGGAACCAAAAAAGAGTATGCACTGCCAAGACAATCCTAAGCCAAAAGAACAAAGCTGGAGGCATCACGCTACCTGACTTCAAACTATACTACAAGGCTACAGTAACCAAAACAGCATAGTACTGGTACCAAAACACAGATACAGACCAATGGAACAGAACAGAGCCCTTAGAAATAATACCACACATTTACAGCCATCTGATCTTTGACAAACCTGACAAAAACAAGAAATGGGGAAAGGATATTTAATAAATGGTGCTGGGAAAATTGGCTAGCCATAAGTAGAAAGCTGAAATTGGATCCTTTCCTTACTCCTTATATGAAAATTAATTCAAGATGGATTAGAGACTTAAATGTTAGACCTAAAATCATAAAAACCCTAGAAGAAAACCTAAGTAATACCATTCAGGACATAGGCATGGACAAGGACTTCATGTCTAAAACACCAAAAGCAACAGCAACAAAACCCAAAATTGACAAATGGGATCTAATTAAACTAAGGAGCTTCTGCACAGCAAAAGAAAGGACCATCAGAGTGAACAGCCAACCTACAGAATGGGAGAAAATTTTTGCAATCTACTCATCTGACAAAGGGCTAATATCCAGAACCTATAAAGAACTCAATCAAATTTAAAAGATAAAAGCAAATAACCCCATGAAAAAGTGGGCAAAGAATATGAACAGACACTTCTCAAAAGAAGACATTCATACAGCCAACAGACACATGAAAAAATGCTCATCATCACTGGCCATCAGAGAAATGCAAATCAAAACCACAATGAGATACCATCTCACACCAGTTAGGATGGCAATCATTAAAAAATCAGGAATCAGCAGGTGCTGGAGAGGATGTGGAGAAATAGGAACACTTTTACACTGTTGGTGGGACTGTAAACTAGTTCAAGCATTGTGGAAAACAGTATGGCAATTCCCCAAGGATCTAGAACTAGAAATACCATTTGACCCAGCCATCCCATTACTGGGTATATACCCAAAGGATTGTAAGTCATGCTGCTATAAAGACACATACACACATATGTTTATTGCAGCACTATTCACAATAGCAAAGACTTGGAATCAACCCAAATGTCCATCAGTGACAGACTGGATTAAGAAAATGTGGCACATATACACCATGGAATACTATGCAGCCATAAAAAAGGATGAATTCGTGTCCTTTGTAGGGACATGGATGCAGTTGGAAACCATCATTCTCAGCAAACTATCGCAAGAACAGAAAACCAAACACCGCATGTTCTCACTCATAGGTGGGCACTGAACAATGAGATCACTTGGACACAGGAAGGGGAACATCACACACCGGGGCCTATTGTGGGGAGGGGTGGGGGGAGGGATAGCATTAGAAGATATACGTAATGTAAATGATGAGTTAATGGGTGCAGCACACCAACATGGCACATGTATACATATGTAACAAACCTGCACGTTGTTCACATGTACCCTAGAACTTAAAAAAAAAAACCAAGACCTAGATGACAGGTTGATAGGTGCAGCAAGTCACCATGGCACATGTATACCTACATAACAAAGCAGCACATTCTGCACATGTATCCCAGAACTTAAAGTAAAATAAAAAATAAAAATAATAATAATTTGTGAACAGTCTCTGCTGCTTGTAGCAATATCTCATTTGGTGAGATATTTTGACTCACTGACAATTTTTTTGCTTTTCTATTTGAGACAGGTATTGCTCTGTGATCCAGGCTGGAGTACTGTGGTGCAATCTTGTCTCACTGCAGCCTCTGCCTCCTGGGCTCAAGCAATCTTCTCACCTCAGCCTCCGAAGTAGCTGGTACTACAGGCGCGCATTACTGCACCCAGCTAATTTTGTATTTTTAGTAGAGATGGGGTTTCATCATGTTGTCTGGGCTGGTCTCTAACTCCTCACCTCAAGTGATCTGCCCACCTCCACCTCCACTTCCCAAAGTACTGGGATTACAAGTGGGAGCCACTGCGCCCAGCCATGTCAATGATACTTAACGCCCTTTTCACCTAAAGAATGACATCTCCCCAGTGTGTACATGTAGTATTTTCCGTACCACAAGATTTCTGTTTCTCACACCACCCACCTTGCCCCTCTAGGAGCAGGGAAGCCATGGGTCCCAGAGCCTGGCTAGAGAAGAGCCATGTCAGCTTCTAGCATGGACCCTGGAGACAAGGAAAGCAGCTATTCAGCAATGGGATCCTCAGAGGCCTTCCTTCTGTCATGCACAGAAGAGCATCTCAGTGACACACTGACCCCTACCCAGCCCAGGGGTAGGTTCTCATCCAGGTCTAATGGTCATGCACAGAAGCAAACGCCCCCAAGCCAAGACTTGCTCAGCTCATGTTGAGGTCAACTAACATTTTGTTTTGGGATCTGCTACACAGACATGATGTTTTAATAAAAACAAGGTTGACTGCCTTCAAGATGTAACCCTGCACCTCACATAACCGATGAATTCCAGAACAGGCCAGGGAAGACGCAAACAAATCTGGAGCACCGGAGGGCGGCGCAGCTGTCCCTAACATTCCTAGATGATGGTTTTCTGATCTCTGAAATCCAGCCCAGCCTAAAAACGAGCAGCTGCTATCAGCCACAAGTGTTCTCTATCATAATGGCAGCGTCCGGAGCACTCAGCAGTGAGTCAAGGAAGTTCTGGCCGCCACCAGCTATCTAGGAACTTAAGAAATCACTCTCCAGGACTGTTTCTTCTTCCATTAAATAAGGATCCTCTGACGCGCCCCTGGAAGTTTTCCATGACCCCTGCCCGGCACAGCTCCTCTGCTTTCTTCACAAGGCTTGGTTCCAATGTAGAATAAGTGTCAGTGAGCCCACAACTCCACCTCCTCGGAGGTCCCAGGACGCTGTCCTGTGACCTCCAGGTGCTGTCTGGCTGCTCTGTCTGGGGGTGTCTCCCTCCTATGACACTGCCTGGCACTTTTAGACACTCATGTATTTGTTGAATGAGATGAACATCGTCCTCTATCGATTACTAAGGACAGACTTTCTGTTTGCATTGTCCCACTGGTCCTGGGAATGTGGCAAGGGCTCACCAACAGATGAATACATAAACATACATGCTCTTAGGGGTCCCACCATCCAGGGAACTGGTCTGAACACCTGATTACTTTCTACCTTGCATTATGCTCCAGTTGCCTCTGTAAACTCTAAGCTTACCATTCTACCAACACAGATGTGTACCATGTGGAAGAAATCCATGTATGTCCTGAGAGTTGTGTGCATATGTCCTGAGGGCTGGCATATTATGCACACTATTTTTCAGGGGTTGGGTTGGTAGCACATTGTGTATCCTCTGCAGTACTGTCTATACTGCTAGGCAGGAGGCACATTTTTACTAAGTGTGTATACTGACATAAAATTGCAACATATGTTTAATAGGAAAAGGGCAATTTTTGCCTCAAAAGGTACTATTAATACCATCTTCGTTACTTACTGTTCTACACAATGACCATAACATAAACAGTTCTTGATCTTTCTAAGAATGAACAGAAGTTAGCAATAAATTCATTAGAAATAAGCTTCTTTCACTCATAGGAAATTGCTATTCTTAGAAATAAAAAAATTATTATTGTCAATTCTTTCTTTCTAGTAGAGTAAGGATTCTATCTGCTTTACATATGACACCTAAACATTTACAATGCAAAAGTACATCTACTCCTAGTATCCTTACCACAGTTGCTTTGTTTGAAATATTTTTTTGGGGAAAGATTGAAGTTCAGAGGGCTTATGATTCATTAAAGTTGTTAACCGATTCAAACACTCAACTGTCAACCTGTTCTTTCAGAGAATGTGCCTTTCACCCACCTTGGGACCATTTTTCTAGCACATATGTGTACTATGTGGAAGAAATCCACGTGTGTCCTGAGAGCGGTGTGGATGTACCTTGAGAGCTGGCATACTACACACACGGTTTCAGCAGAACTTTGATCTACAGTCAAAGGTTCTTATGTGTGTGACCCTTAAAAACAAATGCTCTTTTTTCCACAAGGCGATCAGAACTAGCCTCTGAGTATAGAGCCAGCACAGAGAAAATTCCACAACTGTTGATTCACTAATTTACTCTAATGAAAAAGCTGTAGGCAGTCTCAAGTCTGAGTAAGTGTGAATGTTAGAAAGGTCCCTCTAGACTTACAATGCACTTTTCAATGTTCTGTCTGGAAAAGGAATATAAACAGAGTATTCAACATGCTTCTGTCAGGCCACCTTTAAGATCAAACATTTTTGATATTTCAAAATAAAGCTTTTAGAATTAAAATGATTCCAATGATTCTGAAAACGTGGTATTCTTCTTCCAGCCAAGGTGGAGTGAGATGAATTGAAATTACCCTTCCGCTTGAAACAACCAAAAGTATTCAAAATAAAGACCATGAAAAAATGATTTCCAAGACACAGGCTAGCAGTGAAGGACAGTGATGCTAGAAGAAAATACAGAGCAAAGCTCTGTGACACTGGCTTATACTAGGACTTCTCAGATACAGCCCTGAAAGCATGACCCATATAGAAAACAATCATCAACGGGACTTAGTTAAAATGACAAACTCCTGCTCTCCAAAAGACATTGCTAAGAGAATGAAAAATCAGCCGCACTGGGAGAAAATACTGACAGTCAGAATCTGGATTTGCATCCAGAAAATATAAAGAACTCTCAAAACCCAGCAATCAGAAAACAAATTATCCAATTATGAAAAATAAGCCAAAGAGTTGAACAGACACTTCACCAAAGAAGACATAAAGATAAATGAGCATATGAAAAGATGTTCACCATCATCTTCAGGGAAACCAAGTTCAAACCACAGTAAGATACCACTGTGCAGCTATTAGAATGGCTGAAAGTAAACCGACTAACCACACCAAGAGTCGGCAAGGGTGTGGAGCAATCTGAACCTCACATGCTTCTCTTGGGAATAGTAAATTGTTCAACCATTTTGGAAAACCGTTTGGCAGTTTCTTAAAATATGAAAATATACCTGCCATATTACCCAGGTATTCCACTACAAGGCATTCATCCGAGAAAGGAGAAAGTATATGTCCCTACAAAGACTTGTACATAAAGGCTCAGTATGGCTTTATTTGTAATAGCCTCCAAGCTGGTAGCAACCCAAACAACCATCAATAGGTGACTGCACAAATTAATTGGGGGAAAATCCACACAATGGGAAACTAGCGATAAAAAACCCCAAAAAACGACAAATTATTTATATATGAAATGGAATCAGTGAATCTCAACGTAACTATGCTAAGTGAAGGAAGCCAGACCAAAAAAGACTACATACCGCATTGTTACATTTATATGTAACACTAGAAAATGCAGACTAATCTCTATTAATAGAAGCAATATAGAAAGCAATTGAGGAGAAGAAGGGTAGGTGGAAAGATTAAAGGAAGGCTGGAGAAAACTTTTGGGGTGATAGATATATTCACTATCTTGATTGTGGTGATAATTTCACAGGTGTGTATAGAAGTCAAAACTTATAAAATTGTGGACTTTAAATTTGTTCAGTTTATTCTGCATCAGTTCTACCTCAATTAAGAAACCCCAAAGGACACTAATTTACTTTGGAAAACTTTGCATAAAACAGCATTTATGATACAGCCATTCAAAAAACTATTCATTGAGTTCCTATCTATGCCAAGCACTGTGCTGGTGAAAAAAAAAAAAAAAAAACCTAGCAAACGAGGTTTTGACCCGTGGACCACTAGGTGAGGCCTCAGTGTTTCCACTGTGCTATGCTGCTTAAGAAAAGTCAATTCTGAAGGGCTTTTGAAAAACCAAGTTTAACTTCTGTTGTCAGCCTCATTACATGGAAATTGTTTCAGAATGTTTCATCTATAATCACATGAATTTTGATATTGCACTTGTGCCTAACTGTACAAATAAGAGAATTTAAGAAAGAACCACAAAACCCCCATTCTATTCTCTACTCAGAGGGCCTTTCAACGAAATTAACAGACGAAAGTAAATCTGCTATGTGTTCTCATGTAGATGATCTGTGGTTTCAACATAAAACGAGTGGGAAGTCTTTGCTCCAGTTTCCTGCATTTCCTTTTGTGTGAGTCATGAAGAGCATAATTTGCTGTGTTCCCCAAAGCCTTGCTTGCCATCATCTCTTATTTCTAAGATTTTCCACTAAGTCACACTCTTTAAGCCACTGACAATTAGCAAAACTATTTATCACTGAGTTCGCCTTGTGGGAATTTGACTTTTGTCATATGAAAAGTTCAGAGAAAGCAGAGGTAAATGATATGCACAGGGTCTCAGTGTAAAACACTGGAAAGTGGCATTCTTTTATCAATCAACCTTATGCCATTAGTTACCACAGAGAGAGAACATTCTGCTGTCATAATGGAATTTCTAAAAGATGGACCATTATTTCCATAATAACACCATTATAATACTGGTCATCAAGCCTGTCAACATTTTCCTTAATAGAAAAATATTTTTAAAAGAGTTTACTACTCAGATCTTACAGGCTGAACTTAGGCAATAAATTCTCCAAAAGAAAGTATGGAAACTTCACAAATATGAAGAACTAAATTAGCATGACTGCATACAACATTCTTTGAGCCAGAACTGGAGAAGCTGCTTGCAAAATGAAACAAGAAGCATATTTTAAATGACATACAAAGCAAGTTATCCAAATCAAAATTTTGTAGAAACTGCTAAAACCACCTCGGCTATATCTATAATTGATTAAATTAGAAACAAGCTTAGAATCTCCTTTCTGTATTCACACAAGACAAGAAAGGTGACTCCTATGAAGAATAATGAATATAAGATTCAAAAGTTGGCAAAGATTGAGATGATCCAAGCTGGCCCTGAACCACTAATAATGTTTTTGAAAGATTGGGTTATTAGATTAACAGTTGTAGAAGATGGACACTATTTATGCAATGTTAAAGCAAACATTTTTATTAACCAAACATTTTCTAAATTGCGAGCAAAAATGTGAAACTCAATCTGACACCTGTGGCAAATCTGAGGGCCTTCCCTGGTCCAGGGAATACTCTCTGCTGTCAATGAGGTTTGTTCCAAAGGTTATTTGAAAAAAAAAATTTTTTTTAAACTTAATCAGTTTTTAACTCTTGCTGCTTTCCACCAGATGATTTACCCTGATTCTTCCCAAAGCCCTGTGTATGGCAGATGCCACCTGACAGCAATAACTCAAGCATACCCTGAGAATGACCCTATGGCTTAAGAAGAATATGTGTTCAGGGTTCTAAGCTAAGGAATCTGAGAGTGGCCAACCTGGAGATTCACTCCTAATCTATAGAGGACATCTGAATCCCTGGCCCATTCTTTGGAATGTAGGTCATCCAGGGGATCGAGGCCCTTTGTCATGGGTTAAATGGAGGTTGCTAGGCGGAAATGCTATATAACCTGAATGCTTTTTATAAATGGGAGTGGTTTTCTTGCACTACTCTTGGCCCATCCTGTATGTAAGTACCCAATAAACCCTATGTTTCATTCCCTGGCTCTGGGTCTCTTCTTCAGCCCCTTGGACATGGTGACATCCTTAATGGAGTCAACAGGGGTCTAGCATGACACTCTGAAAACTCTCAGTCTCTGTTTCCTTTGGTCAGCGGCGTGTATGTGGTTGCTGATCCTTCACTTAGGAACCAAGGAAGGGCTCTACTCACGTCATGCATAGAGTCCAGCAGCTTGGTCAGTTGGTAGAACCTCTGCCAGCTCTGCCCAGAATTGTTGGGACACTTAGTTACCATCTTCCTTAGTTCTTTGATGTAATTTGTCCTCATTTCTTCAAATGCAGCCTGGCTTTTGAGGCCATCCTTTGGAACTGTGTTAAGGAAAACAGACATGTAAATTTCAAGGATGGAAAACAACTTTAGCTTCTTAGCAGGTAAGGCCATATACTGATTTTGAGGTTAGATACTAAATCTCAACTGCATTTATGAATAAATATGGCAGTTGTCTACTGGCAAATACTTCTACACATACATACACAAAGAACAACAACTATTTATCAGATGTGTCTTATCATACACTTTGCACAGACTAGTTCACTTAACCCTGACACCAATATTATGACATAACTGTTATATCATTCTCATTTTACAGATGAGGAAACTGAACACTGCAGGCTGAATCACTTGCCCATGGACACAATAAAAAAAGGCAGAGAAGGGGTGGTATCAACTTAGGTCTGTCTGTTTCCAAAGCCTTTCTCTTAACCACAATGCCACATTGCCTTGTGGCTGGTCATCCAAGTGTTTATGAATCCCAACTTGCCAATACCTCAGAGATAGGAAAATATATTTTGATTTTCCAGGATAACTGAAGAGTCACAGACAATCTAGGTTGGGGCTAGAATTAGAAATCAACATCTTCATTCTCAAGTTCAAATATTAAAGACATTCGGGGGAACTGACCACCTACGAAGTGGAGGATGCTGCTTACAAAGAAGCACTTTCTATCCACTTGGCACCAGGATCGCATGACCACTAAGGCACATGACCTCCCAGTACAACCTCATAAAGCGTCTGTACATTAAAATATATTTTCTTATCTCTGAGGTATTGGCAAGTTAGGATTCATGTACACTGGTTTATGTGTGTGAGGAGGGAACACCAACAGTGGCTCTGCACGCAAGGCAAAATTTAAAACTTTCAAAGAGAATGAACCATGTTCAACTGTATCTTTGATAAGGTAGAAAACTAAGGATAATATTTTCTTCTTTCCTTTTATGTGGTGGCTAGCTTTCGTATGTTTTTTAAAAAATTCACTTAAAAAAGAATACTTTGAAATTCAGGACTTGTAAGCTTATCAAGTGCTTCTGTGACCCACTGAGAAGCAGGTCCCAGGACATTTGTGGAAGTACTTTATTAAGAAATGAAGTCCAGGTGTAGGACAGAATGTAAGCATTTTTTTTTCCACTATAGCCAATAGTTATGTTTATGCCTTAACAATGAATAAGAAAATCACTTAGAATTTTATTTTTAGGAGATAAAGACCTAATGAAAATTCATCTTGGGATATTAACATTCTGATTTTGAAACTGCTCGTACTTTCACTTCTTAATTACCTATTATATTTTCTAATTTCCCATAACTGGTATAAATAATTATTTACTTTGGCCATCAGCACTTTGAGATGGTTCTGAGTATTGTGGGCAACCCTGGAAGCCAGGCATACTGCTGTTTCCAAATAAACCCTGTTATCCTATAAAAAGATGGATTATCTTGCAAATTAACTTCTACTATTATGTTAATAATCATCTTGAGTTTAATTGTTGAGAGTTTTGCTTTGTCATTTATTTAAGTCTATTTTTGTGAGGGGAAAAGTAAATCGCTAATAGTAACTGCACAAATTCCTGAGGCTGCCATATTATGGTTTAAAATATTTGACATTCACATTAAATGTTAAATGCTATCCATTATATAACAAATAGTATTTTTTTCTCCTTAAAACTTTATTTTATTTTATTTTATTTTATTTTATTTTATTTATTTTTTGAGACGGAGTCTCGCTCTGTCACCCAGGCTGGAGTGCAGTGGCCGGATCTCAGCTCACTGCAAGCTCCGCCTCCCGGGTTCACGCCATTCTCCTGCCTCAGCCTCCCGAGTAGCTGGGACTACAGGCGCCCGCCGCCACGCCCGGCTAAGTTTTTGTATTTTTAGTAGAGACGGGGTTTCACCGTGTTAGCCAGGATGGTCTCGATCTCCTGACCTCGTGATCCGCCCGTCTCGGCCTCCCAAAGTGCTGGGATTACAGGCTTGAGCCACCGCGCCCGGCAAAACTTTATTTTAAAAGTAAAAAAACATAAAGAACAGTAATAACCAGAATGTTAATAGTAAAACCATAAATCCAATTTCTACCAAAATTTTAATGTTAACTTAAAACTTTCTAAAAGACAGGAAAAGTTTGCAGATATTTTACACTTCCCACCCACAGATTAGCATTTAAGTTATAAAACTGTACAAAGTAAATGTTTAGTTTTTCGTTATAGATACTTATATGGACATCACCCCATACATGAAAAGTTGACTAGTGGTAGAATAAATAAGTTTCACTATTATATTTCAATACCATTTGGTACATCTAAGATTAACCAAATTCATATTTCTGATAGTTGTAGATCAAAAATTCTAAAAATTATAACAACTTGTCAAACAGTATTACTTATACATTATTGCTGTAACTGAAATATAGCGTACCAGTTTCCCAGCCAGATTTTTTAGAAGTTGAAACAAACCCACAAATAAAGAGAACTTAAGCAAAACCTCAAATTTTGGAGTTCTGCCCAGAGTTTCTGAATTTACTTATTAAATGCAGCAGAGCTGCTGGAAATCATCCAAAATCTGGAGAAGAGCAAAGAGGCAACTGGGGTGGAAGTCTGCTTTCCTCAAGAACATGAGAGCCTCTGATGTCAGTCCTGAAACACTTTGATACGCTGGACATCAGGTGTGCATCTGACAGTCCTGAGATGAAAAATTTTCATGTGTTCTATCACAGATTAGCAAAACAAGCTTACTAAAGCCTGCAGTTTTTATAGTTCACAAAATGCACCTATGTTTTCCTACCTTTTCATTTTGCTTTTTCTGCATTGAAAAAAATCAGAATTCAAACTACTGAGCTACTTGGGGGCTAATAAATTAATTCAAGTAGCTTCAAAATGGTATCAGAATCTATTATGGGCTGAGTGAATATGTAAAAAGATGTAAAAGGATAAGACATCAATTTAGATTGAGTAGTCAACATTCATAAAGAATTAGTACCACAAGCACTTTAAAAAATGTTTCATTTATATTCTATCATCCATTTGTCATAATTTTAAACATATTTTTCTAACCAGTAATGGTTAATAACCTAGCTTGGAAGAGGAGTAAAATCTTTTTCAGTGAATTTAAAGATTATAGTTCCAAAGTTATACTCCAGAAAGAATAAATCAGGAACAAGAGAAACCTCGGTGAAGAGTGGAGCAGGGGGTGGACCCTGCAGGTGAGGGGCTGTAAACACAAGAGCAGCGGGAGATGGGGCTGGGTGTAATTAGTGAGGAATGGTGGGGCCTGTGGCAAACTGAAGAGAACACGCCCTGCCCCGGGCAATTGAATTCAATGAAAATAAAACAAAAGGCCAAAAGCAACCCCAAAACCCTGTGCTGGCCAAATAAAACACAGCTGCGAACTGCTGGCCCCACCTCCCTACCAGGACTGCCGGTTTGCCCCCTCTGCTACGGAGTCTGCGATTCTGCCTTTTGGACACTCCGCCCTCACTGCTGCCATTGTGTGCCACCTGCCATCCGCCTGCCTTTCAGCCTCTTGGTGCCTGCTCTTAGGGTAGCAGGAACAACACTAGAGGTAAAGTCCCAAGCCATCGGTTTTAGTCCTAGCTCATAGAGGATATTCAACACATCACACTTATGTGCCTCCGTTTTGTCAACTGTAGAAAAGGCCTATCAATCTCCCAGGGTGATTTTAAGCATTAAATTAGATAATATATGGAAAAACACTTTGCAAATTGCAAGGTGCCAAACATAGGTGAAGCAGGATGATTACACATGTCACCACCGCCTCCCCTCTTCCTGCTTTGATCGCTACCTGATTCCAGCTTATTTTCCGCAGACCCAGTCCCTCTCTGCTGGAAACAGCAGCTCTTCATATGCATTCAATCCTGAGTACCTTGGCTAGTCTTGGCCCTTTTCTCCAAATGACTTTACTGATCACTGCCCCTTCTCCCACACCTCTGTTTCAGGGACCCATGGCAAGGGCTAGGCACAGACTGGATACTCCAAGGTGTCACTAGGCACTCTCTCCTCCTCTGAAGTCCATGCCACTCGCCGAGGCACCCTTTCAGGCTCTTAACATCTGGAACATTTCTCAGTTTCCTCAGTGGCCATCGCATAAGGCTCAGAGTTTTCCTCTCCACACTGTCTCCTGTCATCTTTCTGGGTCTCGCCCTCATCTGATGGGAGCTTCCTCAAATTCTTTCCCCTCTGTTGGAAAATTCCTGTGCTGTTGTCGGAGTTACAACTGCCGCACATCCTTGTCAAAGCTAATCCTGTCCTCTCTTGTCTCCTCTGGCACTTTATGCCATCAACTTCTCTCCTCCCATACTTGGTTCCAGAAGCCCAAAAAAGCTTCTCATCAATTAGCAAGTCCCTGGCATGCTAGCATCTGCCCGATGCCTAACGGTCAACTCCAGTGGCCTTCTATCAGGGTTATCAACTTTCTCTGTGGAGGCCATGCTGTTCGTTACACCCCTTCTGGAAACTCTCACTTCCTGGCTTCCAATACCATATACTCTCCCATTATCTGCACATCTCTGACAGTTCTGTCTCTGTCCTGCAGCCTCTGCTACCTTCCTGTAACACAGCTCCACTGGCTCTCTCTGGACGATGGTAACCCCACTCACCATTGGAATTACACTACAATTTTCTATAAGGATAATTTCAAATTTATATCTCCATGCTCAAACCTGTCTTCACAGTCCCAGTCCCCAGTTGTCCCCATCTTTTGGCTGTTTCTATCAGGACACAGAGTTGGTATCAAAAAATTAACCTATCCAAAACAGAACTCATTTTACACTTCACACAATCTACTCCAAGTCCTGATGTTAACATATTCCTATTAATGGCATCACTACTGTGGCTAGTCATTTCTCTGTGCTCAAAACCTGTGTCACTCTGACCCACAGCACTTTTATTTCCCTTCCTAGGCAGCTGCCAAGGCCAACTCTACAATGTTTCTGGACTCCACTTGCTCCTGTCCATCATACTACCAGTCATGGTAATGCCCCCCATTACTTCCACAGGCTCCCAGCAGGTCTCTGTGCTTCCAATTGGGCTAAGTTCTCTGTCTCTGCCTCTCTCCCATCCTGTCTCTCTCCTCTTGAATCTATTCCACCAGAGAGACCCTTATAAAGCCATACAATACGGCTTTGATCCTGTCATCCCACTGCTCAAAAGCCTTCAGCATTGCCCTCTTCTGCCCACCTAATGACGTTCAGATTTCTTCAATGGACATTGAATAGTTTGGTCTAATCGACACCCCAATCTTATTCCCCAATTTTATTCCCCATGACTCCTCCACCTAACATAACTTGATGCACCTTTAAAAAATAAATGAATACATAAATAAAGAATTGGAAGGCAAAACAACCCCTCCCCGCTAAGTGTTACTGCCTATATAGACATCCCCACAGGTCCACACTCATTCATACTGATGTTCACGGCAATGCCATCTCACACCTTCTATCCAACCTATGGCCCTTGCAAAACCCTCCAAGATCCAGCTGCATCACGTGTCCCTCCCCAGATCCCCAGAACTGAATGTGCTCTTCTCTTCTTTGAACCACCATTACATTCCTTACCTCTATCATAGTAAATAATTACTTTCCATATGTATTAAAGATATCTTTGGCCAGGCATGGTGGCTCACACCTATAATCTCAGCACTTTGGGACGCTGAGGCTAGTGGATCACCAGAGGTCAGGAGTTTGAGACCACCCTGGCCAACATGTCGAAAGCCCATCTCTACTAAAAATACAAAAATTAGCCAGGCATGGTGGCACATGCCTGTAATCCCAGCTACTTGGGAGGCTAAGACAGGAGAATCGCTTGAACCTGGGAGGTGGAGGCTGCAGTGAGCCAAGATCATACCACTGCACTCTGGCCTGGGCAACAGAGCAAGACTCCATCTCAAAAAAAAAAAAAATTTTTTTTTTGAACTTTTCTTTGAGTACAAACTCCATGAGGATAAAGACTGTGCTTCATTAACCCTTGTGTTTCCTGAATTGCCCAATCCTACTATACACGTAACAGACACTTTATAAACACTGAGTGGTTGGATGGATGAAGGAATATTGGGATATGCTCTTTCATATGCCCAAAGCTTCATCCTTTGCAAGTAACTTAGTTCATCAAAGGTCAAAGGCTTCCTCCAATTTCTTCAATGTTTCTGTTTGATTTTTGTTTTTGGTACCAACTACCTGAATACAATAAATATAGGCTACCACCCTATGGGGAAGATGAGCTGGTAATACAGAAACAGTGCCAGGATGGGCATCAATTTACTTGTGCTTAGTAGCAGCAAAACTTTCATGATGGTGTATTCTTCAAAGGTGAGCTGCAGTCGAACGAACTGAAGGCTGATTTGGTGCATCCCCTGGCATAGTTCATACATGGCAGACTGATGCATCTTCTCTCTGCAAAGGAAAAGAAGAAAATGTCTGAGAATGCAAGATTCATTATCAAACCCAGACTGGCAGCCTGAGGCAGCTTAATAAGAGATCTGACTCAGAATTCTCCTTTTGGCTTCAACATGGAGCAGATGTGTATTTTAAAGACAAGTTAGACGCTTTTCATAGTGATTGGTAAATTGCTTCTAGACCAATACTGCTGGGCCGTTTACTTGTACCCTGTGAGAATGTGTCAGGAGCACTGAAACCAACCCTTTCAAAGTATGCCATGATTTCATTTTATGTCAAGAGTAATACTGACTGATTAGGATTTTAGTGTGTTATAGTGAGACCATCCACAAAGCAGAGAAGCTGCTGTGATCTGGGGCAAAGCCCACAGACTTTTGTTCCTTTTCAGCCACAGATATCCAGCATTTATAGGAAAGGACTGAGCTAGATGCTATGAACATAGGACGGGGATGACCAATCTTATTTCTTCATGGACCTTCCTTACAGAGGTCATGGAACATGTTATTAACTATTTACATCAACATGTTTTAAAAGGGAAATTAAAAAATACTTTAAAAGGTGAGAACACCAAATGGAATCTCTCTGATAAAGAGAAAAAATGACAAGGGAGTTTGGCACAACATATACAAATACTTCCACACACACAACCAAACAATACCCTCACACCACTGTCCAAATGCTTCCATAAAAATCCATGTTATCTAAAAACAGAAGTCATTATTTTCTCTTTGCTTAAGAAGTAAGCAAGGCATCACTATTTTCTGTAGATGTTTTCCCTCAAAGTAATAAACCTTTTGTAAGGCCCTGGGTAACTACTGGTTCATGGTGACCAGACTGTAAAAAGTGAAAGAGACACTATTGGTGAAAAATGAGAAAGGACCTGACAAAGGCCAAAGAAACAGAAAACAAGGTCTGGATGGTGGATCTATTAAAGGGTGACTGAAAGCAGGCAGCATCTGCTGGAAAGCAATGTGGGGATCTCTCTTCCAGGATGGATTCTGGGGCTCCCCTCAATTGGCAGAAATCTCTTGCATCTCAACTCTGAATGCCAATTATAAGGAACCCATAATGAAACACAGCACATGTTCTCTGCATTATTATATATCTTTCCTTTCCCCCAATAAGCTAGAAGCCATTTTAAATTAAGGAAATATTTTAAACACACACATATGCTAACAGCAGGAGCTTCCGAATCTACCATCCAGAATTAACAGTGTAAACAAATGCTACTATTTTTGCCATATGTGCATCAGATTTTTAAAAATTAAACATGGCAGAGTTAATGCCCACTCTGCCTTCTTCCCCGATCCCATCCATCTCTTCCTCTTTCAAGAAGGGAACCACCCAGTCTGGGTGATTATCATTTCCTCTCAGATGTGTGTATTTCACTACACATGTGTGTATCTACAAAAACAGCATACAGTACTGCTTTGTTTTATGTAAATTTGAAATTAGATATGCACATCCTTCTGCAACTTATTTTAATTCAACAATAACTTTGAGATGTATCTATTTTGATACAGGTAACTAAGTTAATTCATTTTAACTGCTTCGAGCTTCATTTGTTTGAATGTACTGCATTTTACTTATCCATTGCTCTACTGATGGACACTTGGGTTGTTTGCTCTTTATTACTATCACAAATGATGCCCAAGGAATATCCTTGTCATTTCTATAGGATACAGAACGAAAACAGAACTTCTGAGTCATAGATTTGCGCATGTCTCCTGCTTTCATTCCAACCAGCAGAGCATGAGCATGCCCTTACTCCACATCCCCACCAATGCTTGCCATTATCCAATTTCATTTTTTTTCAATTTGATGGGAGGTTGAATGGGTAGATAGCACATGGTTGCTTTTATTTCCATTTCCATTATCACCAGTAGATTCCGTATTTACTCATCATTTGGGTGTCTTCTGTGGTGATTTGACTCTTTATCTTTACCAAATTTACTCATTTTTTCCTTCTCGCACTGAGTAACACCATTTTTATTCCTAATAATTTTGTGCCTTAAAAATGCTGTCTGATCTTCACATTGTTTTTTTCGCTGTCTGCCTCTTTTTCTTGCTCTCTTTAGAACTTACCGGGTGTGCTGTCCACCTTTCTTTTGATCCCTTAGTTTCAAACTTCCCACGTAATTATATTTCACACATATCTTCTAAACACAAAAGGCTGGATTCAGAAATCTGAGAATCTCTGTATTTTAATAACTCAGTTTAATCTGTTTTTATTTATTATGATTACTGACAAGTTTGGATGTTCTCTACCATTTTAACCTACTTTCCTTCCTCTTTCCCTTCTTTCTCTTTCTCTTCCTTTCATTGGATTGATCTACTAGCTTTTTAGCCTCCTGTTGTGAGAAGTCAGGGACCCCGAATGGAGGGACTAGCTGGAGCTGTGGCAGAGGAACATAAATTGTGAAGATTTCATTTTAATATGGACATTTACCAGTTCCCAAATAATACTTTTATAATTTCTTATGCCTGCCTTTAATCTCTTAATCCTGTTATCTTCGTAAGCTGAGGATGTATGTCACCTCAGGACCACTGTGATAATTATGTTAACTGTACAAATTGATTGTATAACAGTGTGTTTGAACAATATGAAATCAGTGCACCTTGAAAAAGAACAGAATAACAGTGATTTTTAGGGAACAAGGGAAGACAACCATAAGGTCTGACTGCCTGCGGGGTCAGGCAAAAAGGGCCATATTTTTCTTCTTGCAGAAAGTCTATAAACCGACATGCAAGTAGGGAAGATATCGCTAAATTCTTTTCCTAGCAAGGAATATTAATACCCTGGGAAAGGAATGTGTTTCTGGGGGTAGGTCTATAAATGGCCGCTCTGGGAGTGTATGTCTTATGCGGTTGAGATAAGGATTGAGATACGCCCTGGTTACCTGCAGTACCCTCGGGCTTACTAGGGTGGGGAAAAACTCCGCCCTGGTAAATTTGTGGTCAGATGGGTTCTCTGCTCTCGAACCCTGTTTTCTGTTGTTTAAAATATTTATCTGGCTGGGCGCAGTGGCTCAAGCCTGTAATCCCAGCACTTTGGGAGCCCGAGATGGGCGGATCATGAGGTCAGGAGATCGAGACCATCCTGGCTAACATGGTGAAACCCCGTCTCTACTAGAAAATACAAAAAACTAGCTGGGTAAGGTGGCGGGCGCCTGTAGTCCCAGCTACTCGGGAGGCTGAGGCAGGAGAATGGTGTAAACCTGGGAGGTGGAGCTTGCAGTGAGCTGAGATCTGGCCACTGCACTCCAGCCTGGGCAACAGAGCGAGACTCTGTCTCAAAAAAAGAAAAAAAAATTATCAAGACAATACATGCACCACTGAACATAGACCCTTATCAGTAGTTCTGCTTTTGCCCTTTGCCTTGTGATCTTTGTTGGACCCTTATCACTGGTTCTGCTTTTGCCCTTTGTCCTGTTCCCTCAGAAGCATGTGATCTTTGTTACACCCTTATTAGTAGTTCTGCTTTTTGCCCTTTGAGCATGTGATCTTTGTACCTACTCCCTGTTCTTACATCCCCTCCCCCTTTGAAACCCTTAATAAAACTTGCTGGTTTTGATGCTCAGGTGGGCATCATGGTCCTACCAATATGTGATGTCACCCCCAGTGGCCCAGCGGTAAAATTCCTCTCTTTATACTGTCTCTCTTTATTTCTCAGCTAGCTGACACTTATGGAAAATAGAAAGAACCTACATTGAAATACTGGGGATGGGTTCCCCCAACAGGCCCCCTCCACTATAGCTCTACAGGATTTAGAAGCTATACATGCTATTTTCACACCTTAAGTCATCACTGTTAAATCTAGTTTCTCTCATACACACACACTCCAGGTCTGCTTAGATTTCCCCAGTGTTTCTCTGAACACCCTCACTTCTTGACTTTACTCCTGAGTTCAATTTCTTACTTATTGAAGAATGTATTTTAGTAATTCTTTCAGCAGTGATTAGTTGATAAATGTTCCGGGGCTGGGTGCAGTGGTTCATGCTTGTAATCCTAGCACTTTGGGAGGCTGAGGCAGGCATATCACCTGAGGTCAGGTGTTCAAGACCAGCCTGGCCAACATGGTGAAACCCCATCTCTACAAAAATACAAAAATTAGCTGGGCATGATGGCAGATGCCTGTAATCCTAGCTACCAGGAGGGTGAGGTGGAAGAATCACTTGAACTGGGAGGCAGAGGTAATAGTGAGCCAAAGTCAGCCATTGCACCCTAGCCTGGGTGATAGAGCGAGACTCCGTCCCAAAACAAAACAAAAGTTCATGTCTCATGTCTTTGGTCTCAATTTGTCTGAAAATGTCTTTATTTTACCTTCATTCCTGGATGATATTTTAAAAAGCTATGGATTTCTAGCTTGACAGGTGATTTACTGCAGTACTTTGCAGATAGTATTCAACTACACATGGGCCTTAATTGCTGCTTTTGGGAAATTTCCTGTTAGTCTAATTGTCGTTCTCCTGAAGGTGGCCTGCATTTTTCTCTTTGGTAGCTTTAAAAATTTTTCTCTATTTATATGATGCCTGCAGTTTCATGATGATGTACCGAGGTGCAGACTGATTTTTATTTCTCCTGTTCAGGACTCAATGTCCTTATTCAACTTGCATATATAAGTATTCCTTCAGTTCTAAAATGTTTTTAGTCATTGTCCCTTCAAATATCACCCCATCCTGTTCCTGTTATTTTTCGTTTTTAAACTCCAGTTAGCAGTATGTTGGACCTTCTCCTCATGTCTTCCACATTAGCCTCTCTTTCATATTTTCTTGCTTTTTATCTCTCTGTACTGCATTCCTAGGTGATTTTCTCAGATCTGTTTTCCATATAATCTACTGTTTAATACAGTGTTTTAATTTTAGTGGCAGTATTTTTCATGTTGAGGAGCTGAGAAATGCTCTATTCAATTCTCTCTCAAACATTTCTGTTCTTTTCCATAGGTATTTCTCCTTTACATATCTAGATATTTAAACATGTTTATTTTATAGTTTCTTTCAGATGTTTTATTCAAATTTGGGGGGTGCTAATATGCATATCTAACATGTATTATTTTGGCATGTATTGTCTTCTAGGTGAATCCCATGGGTTCTGGCTTGTGGATGGGACTCTACAGAGTTTTAGCATTTGCGGCTGTCATGGGTATAAGCATTTTACTTGTTCTGGAGCAGTTTTTATGCTAATTTCTCAGCTTAAACACTTTTTGCAAGACTCATGTAGTTTAAATTTAGACTCCACACTTGATGTGGTGCAGGTTTCTGTTTCTTTTTTCTTTCAGCTTCCTTGCCATGCTGGCTGGTTGGTTTAGTTTTATTGTCCTTGTTAGTAGACAGCGAAATCTTTGCCAAGCCCTAGATTTATGCAGGGGGCTCTATTTCAGGCGCTGGCCTTGTTGGAGTCTGGCTTCCTGTCACCTTTCCCTGTTTGTGTTCTAATACCCATCCTCAAGCACATATCTGCATTCAGTAGTCAGTGGACCATCTGTGGCATTAGTTTTGCTTTAAAGCACCCTGTCTATGAATTTCCTAGTTTTGCACCTTTTAAAAACATTTCTTTTGAGCTTGGCTATACATTTAAGACTTTTTTTTAAATGCAGAATTTCTGTGTGTTTAGAGCCAAAAAAAAAAAATTAAAAAAAATTAAAAGCTCAGTTTAGTTCCATCATTTTGATTGGTAACTGCAAACTTCTTAAAGAAAGGATCCATGTCTAACTTTTGTAAGTGTCAAAAAGAATACGATAAACAAGTGTGATGTGTCAGTCTTTGCTAAGTATTTCTCATGAATGAATGATAGAGAGGAGGAAAGGAAAAGAGAACAGAGAACAGTTAAAGGCTATGAAAACATACAGATTTGCATATGATGATGATGATGAAGGAAAAGTAATACTGGCAATTTATATAAGATTATCAAGTGGCCACAAAATTAGATATTGTATTTATGAAGTTCTACACAATTTTTGAGAGAGAGAGACTGATTTAGATTGTGACGTGGGTAAAGCAAACTGGAAAATCAGAATGTCTGTGGAGTATAACACAACATGCATTTCATACTGTGCGGTTTGAAACGTGCGCTTATATGCATTTGATTCCTTAAGGGGGCATCCCTAGCTTTGCCCCAGCAGGTCCTAGAGGGGCACAGCTCATCAGCTTTTCAGCATGCTGGCTTTGTGATCTGGTAATCATGTAGCATCTGAGATCTCAGGCTTATCATGTATAAAATTGGAATACTAATAATAATTCCAATCTTGCAGGGATGTATGAACTAATTATATGGAAGCTCTTAAATTATACTTCACACATGTTAGCTTTATTTGGAAATCATGGGGAGAATACAATGCTTCTTAAGAGACCAATGATCATTTGGTTGAAACAAACCAAGAAGGAGTCAAGGTCTTAAAATGAGTTTTCGGGAATACAATATTATGTTATTATTTTAAATTATTTCTATATAGAAGATGGTAAATCTAGGGAAAAACCAGAGATAATGTAGATTTTCAGAAGGCAGAAATAACTTGCCTAGAGTAGAACATGAGAACGAAACACCTCCATGTCAGAGCATTTCTGTTATCAGATGTGTTAACAAAACATCCACACACAGATTAAAGGTTAAAGAGAGACTTCAGATTCCACTTGAAAACAGATTAGAACACTAACGTGTGACAACACACCTAAAGAAAGCATTTTTTGCCACTTCAGTATGAACAGCATCTCTTTTTAACTCTTTGTGAGGTATTAACTAAATAACCTCTACAGTCTCCATAGCTATCATTTATGGATTACCCACCACACACCAGAGCTAAATTTCTTCTTGCTAAATCTCACAATGCCCTGTGAGGAATTATTCTCATGTTCATGATAAGGAATTTTAGGTACATGTGAAGCCAGGATCCAAACCCAGGTTTTTTACTTCAAAACTCATGCACTTTCCTTTCTCTGTATGCCAGCCTGAGTAATCATTTTTGGCTCTTTTTTCCAGAGTCATACAACTCTATTCAGTACCTGCAATGTTTTGTTATTACAGTCACTCATCTGTTTATTCTTTGCTACCCATTATGTGGTAACATTTTGGGTTTTCAAATTCCATTGCTGTTTCCATTGGATGAAATCGAATTCTCTAAATGAAAAGTACGGAGCACTTGATATAGCTTGAAATTTCAAGAAAATAGGCCATCTTGAAAATGCATTTTATATCACATCATTTTTGCACAATTTTTTGTGCAATTGTGCATTTTTTTGCACAATTAAATGTATAGAAAAGTACATCCAAAGAAGTTGAAACAAGGACAATCTTTTGGCATAATATTGGTATTAATTTTGCAATATCGCTTCACAGAATATACTCTTTGCTACATGCTTTTATTCATGTCATAATTTTACCTCATTTTGAATAGAATGTAAAAATATACTGACTACTTTGGGAAAGAGAAGCAAACTCGTATAATGCCTCTGTAAAACAAAAGTAAATGCATGACCAAAAGTCACCCTTCAACAGTGAACTAATACAAATATGGTAACAGATTAATGCCATAGAAAACAGCCATATAGTGAACATCAGACCTGAGTAACTGATGGCTGCTAGTCTCTACTTAAGAACTGTGAGTACTAATATATTTGCACATGTCAGCCATTTCTAAATATCTTCTTATTTGTAGGAACAGAATAAAAACTTTACTTTTGGATAAACACAGCAGCCAAAGTGGGTCTAGAGACCCACTCTAGAGGTTGGGTTAATATCTATGACAATAGTTCTAAAATATTTTTAAAAAAATACTTCAATAGTTTTGTAAACTTGAAATTTTCTCAAATGAGGAAGCCAATTTTATTTGTAGCTATAACTTCATCTGGTCTTCTCTTAGAACATCCATTGTACTAAACTAAAATAATATGATCATTTGGAAATAGTTTTAAAATATTAAGTTAAAATTATCTAACTTCTCCAAATCTGATTTACTTGGGACTAAAGTGAATAATGGGAGTTAGACAATATTTTTTTTTTTGCTTTGGAGAGAATTTGGGGTTAGAAATGGGGTTTAATTCATGTAAGAATAGTGGCAATTAGAAAAGGTCCATTAAAATCAGAGTGTGGGTAGGGCTTTCAAAATTTAAATGACTTGAGTGCTGGCTGCCTGCTTTTAACTGAGCATCTAAACAATCTGAACAACTCTTTTATCTACAGGACCCACCCATGCTATCTTACCATCATTATGTCAAACATGTTGCCCTATTTCACATTATAAGACGAGTCCATTGAACCTATCAGCCAATGGCTGTCAGAAGGAACACTCTTGTTTTTTAGGTACTGGCTTACCATTAGGGTATCTGGAAGTCCTTCTGGAAGTAATTGATTTGAGAAATTATTTCTCCAAATTAAATGTAATCGTAGCATCATAGTCATGTTGTACTTTGACAGAAGTAGATATCTGATAAGCCCAAACTACAAAGCATTCCAGGCTATGAACACCTGTAGAACTCGGGAGCTCTAAGTATGAGTCTAACTACCTTCATGGACACTTCATGTGGTGGCCATCCACCACAGTGAGAAGACAAGTGAGGCTCTTCCATCTTCCAGTGTCTAAATCTGTAGGACGGTTTAAACTTCCCACCCATTCCAGGTTCTCATTCCAGGTTCTCATCAGCAACCTCTATTCTGAGGTTGCCTTGATCTTGTCAAGGGCTCAGTTGAGTTCACCTTTGAGTTGGCTAGTTTCATGGGCATGCTTACCACGCAACTCCTTAATGGTCTCCCAAGGTGTTACCCCTGAAATTCGGCTAGACCACTAGGAAGTCACATAGGCAGGCCTCTAAAGCAGTGCATTTTGCAGACATTATTTAACATTATGCCTCCACTGAACTTTGCCAAGAAATAGCCCTTTGCAGAAAAACTCTGCATCTTTGCAAGATGGATTCTGAAGATGACTTCCATTTTTTGTTACTGATTGTTCTTATTAAGACTCATGTGATACATGGGCCTTGAACTGTAGGCCTGGAAAAAGCTTCTTTCTTAATGCTAACTTCTACTTAATGAATCTCTGCCGGAAGTGAAAGCAGGCCATTGAGGGGTTATTTGTTGTTCACAGCAGCACTATTCACAATAGGCAAAAGATAGAAGCAACCCAAGTCTTCACTGACAGATACATGGATACACATGAGGAACATGTATATAATGGGATACTGAGTCTCAAAAAAGGAAATTCTGACATGCTACACCATGGATGAACCTTCCTATTATGCTCAATGAAATACGTCTGTCAGAGAAAGACAAATACTGCATGATTTCACTTAGATGAGCTATCTAAAGTAGTCATACTCATAGAAACAGTAAGTAAAACGGTGGTTACCATGGGCTGGGGGCAGGTGGGAAAGCAGAATTAGTTTAGTGAGTACAGTTTTCGTTTTGTGAGATGAAAAAGTTCTGGAGACTGGTTGCACAACGATGTAATACTACTACTGAACTGCACATGTAAAAAGGGTTAGAAGGCAAATGTTGTTATACGTATTTTTTAATCACAACTAAAATGGTTTGAAAATTAGAAAAACAAGAATCTCTACAACCCATAATCCATTTATGATGGAGTCTCACTGTGTCACCCAGGCTAGAGTGCAGTGGCACGATCTCGGCTCACTGCAACCTTCACTTCCCCGGTTCAAGCGATTCTCCCACCTCAGCCTCCCAAGTAGCTGGGATTACAGGCCTGTGCCACTGTGCCTGGCTAATTTTTGTATTTTTAGTAGAGATGGGGTTTCCCCATGTTGGCCAGGCTGGTCTCAAACTCCTGACCTCAGGTGATCTGCCTCCCACTTGGTCTCTCAAAGTGCTGAGATTACAGGTGTGAGCCACCGTACCCAGCCTATACTTTATTTGAGATCGATTAAGAAACTAATATTTGTGTTTAATAATGCAACTTCTGTTAGCATTCAGGTGATTCATTCTTTCATCTTTTATAATATACAAAATATCTGTCTTACTCTCTGTTTTAGCTACTTGCTTTTTGCCTTTTTGTGTCTTGAATGGTTTTAGTTTTACTGTATCTGTGCTTTTACTGCAAGCTACGCTAAATGCTTTTGGAAAGCATGCGAGGTAAGAATTCTTTAATAAACTATGATTTCAAAAAGTCACTCAGAAATAGTTCCTCAAAGACCTTTTTGATATAGTTTTGGTACTCTAAAGGGGAAGGAAAATAGAACTACCTTTATCACTCCTTTCTGTTTCCACAAACTCACATTTAATAAATGTAAGCCTTTCACATCAGCTGATTTTATAAATGCCAAAGCACAAGAGGTTCCCAACTCTTCCACCTATGGGAACCTATGAAAAGCACAATGACATTTTTAAACGTAAGATCCTTTAGTAATATGGCATGGAACTGTACCTTGTCAACTAAATACCTTTTAGGTGTCTACGACATCACTTTATTTAAGAAGGAACTACAAAAAGCAGCCTTTGAAATATTTCACATTAGCCCCTGGATTAAGCTCTACATAGCTCTCATCATTCTGAAGGTCTGTGTACCCTTCTGGATAGTGGGGTACATATCTTTCTATGACTGATTTTTGTATAGTGCATCGGTCAACAATTATGTGAGTGATAAAAAATATCTGGCAACAAACGAACAGGTAAATCAACATATTTCATAGACTTTCAGCTGTTCTGTTCTTTGTAGATATAAACAAAACAAAGGTTGTTTTGTTGTGTGCTCAATCAGGGTTGAAGTCTCTGGAATCTCAAGAGGAGGCCTCTCAATAAACATGTTTGTTAACATACTATTTATTACTTCAGTAAACTGCCCCTAGGAATGTATGTGCGTGCCTCTAGAAATAGGCAGCAATAGTGTCAATCTTGCAACAGAGAAATAAATAACTTGATTGGTGTGGTGCACACACGTAATCACAGCCAACCTGAAAGACCAGACCTTACATCTGATACCGCAAACCGCATCCTGTCTGAATAAATCTAACATCTTGTTACATGGTCAGTATAACAGATGGTCCATGTCTCGGGCTTATTATATTCCTAAAAAACAGCATGCAGAAAAACAGGTTTTTTTCTTCCAAACCTCAATTAGAATAAAAATGACCCCAATTTGAACATTCAAATTATTCCAGTTTACTGTTTTTAATTTTTTTCATAGTCTTATTAATTTTTCCTTAACTGACAGACAAGATATATCTGTGAAGGACCATTTTACTAGCTGCAGTTCTGACACCTGTTCATTTTTATAGTACTTGCAGAGTTTATTTGTAACCAGGGTAGAACTCAGCCATGAGGTGTAGAAATCACCTGAGAATGCCATTATGGTCTGCATCTCTAACACATTACTGGACTAACATGTTAGAGAGACTAATGTCCCATTGGTGTCCACAACATTCATCCATTCTCTCTTAATTTTGCATGATCAATTCTAGTAATAGTTAAAAGCTAATTCAGTATTTTATCACCTTAGTTGATGTTCCAGAAGAGATATGCTTTCATACAACTCTCCTTGGACTTCAACATCACAATATCCACTGACTTTAATGCATGTTACACAGATCAGAATAACACGTGATAATCTAAAAATGTAGAATGGGCCTTGTTATATGGCAACTGTAATTTACCTCTGGTGGTACCAAAAGTCTGGGAAAAAAAAATTTAAACCATAAATCCTATGTATAGTATTTTTAAAAACATTCCTTTATACAGTAGATTTTAAAATAACTTATATAGTCAGCGGTTTCTTCAGGGTACAAGGATATATGTCTTTAGTGCAGGAAAGAAAACGTGTAGCCATAATCTACTGTAAAATTCAGATTTCAGAGAAAGTTAAAATTGGGGGTATCTGTGATAAATCACATTACAAAAATGTTTTGCTTGACCAAAGGTTTAATCTTAGTATTCCCTGAACTGTGAATTTCCCCAGGCAGGCCAGTACCAATATGGTTCACTTAAAAAAGTGATTTCTAAGCAATTTTTCAGGACTGCTTATTGTATCATGCGAGGCACATCTGTCTCTGAGATATGTGTCTAGACACCACACACTAAAGTAAGAAAGACAAAGAGCAAACTGTAGGAGATTAAAAAGGAACATAGTTTACTGGATATTATCTATACAGATACTAGGGGCCTTGGTATAGGGAAATCCATGAATACGCCTAGCACTGAATTCTTACTAGAAGAGCCTACTACCAGAGGCCATTCTAGTATCATTGGATGTTTTAAGATTTAGTAAACTAAATTTTTAAATTCTAGGCTTTGCTGAGACAGTTTATATATGGCTTTGATAGAAGAACAAGCTGTAAGTGTCAACTAGACTATAATGATTTGCTTATTCCAAGAAATTTTTTGGAAAGGCAGTCAAACCTCACTGAAAACAGCATTCTAGGATTTGAATCCAGGCTGTCTGTTCCCAGATTCTGGTCTCTTAACTGCTGTATTAAGGTTAAAACACCCAACAGCAAGCTTGGAGACTCATGATCACTTAATAAATGCTATGTTAAGACTTATTGCCAGAGTTGCTACATCTACGGAAAGAAAACAGAAGAACAACGTTCTCAATGCCAGGTGCAGTGGCTCATGCCTGTAATCCCAGCACTTTGGGAGGCTGAGGCAGACAGATCACTTGAGTCCAGGGGTTCAAGATCCACCTGGGCAACATAGTAGGATCCCGTCTCTACTAATAATGTAAAAATTAGTAGGATGTGGGTCCATATAGTCCCAGCTACTTAGGAGGCTGAGATGAGAGGATCACCTGAGCCCAGGAAGTTGAGGACGTGGTGAACCACGATAGGGCCACTGGACTTCAGCCTAGACGACAGGAGTGAGAACCTGTCTCAAAAAAAAAAAAAAATTCTCTAGTGAAGTATTTTTTTCACTATCAAGCCTCATATTTGTAGGCTAGGCTATAGATTTTAATACTAAATTTCTGAAAATTTAATGGTATGCCGATCTCAGATGATTAAACAGAAGACAGAAAACCTTTGGTGAGTTATTATTGCTTCATACAGGGACATTTTGGGTATAAACGTAAAGACACTGCTTACTTTCAATAAACGACTATTGTTTCCTCACTTATAAAATGGGGATGTAAAAAGGTAGGATTCCTTTACTTGATAACTTTGTTCACATTCTTGAAATTCAATAGTTAAATGCTAATTTAGAAACATTACTAGTCTATTGTTTGGGTAAAGGGTGACAGGAAATTACTTTTTCCTACTACAATAAAAGATTTGTATTAACCAACAACTCATGGAGTCATATTCTTCCTAAAGCAAAAGTCACATTACTCCAGTAACCAGAAGCTGGCACAGGATGGTGTAGAGAAGGACATTTACTCTGATAAAATCTAGGTGCACAATTGTGCCTCCAAGGCCACAGCAGAGAGTGGCTCACACGGGCAGACGTGATTTTAGCAGTGTGTGAATGTGTTGGGGTGGGGACAAGGAAGGTGGAAAGCAGGTGTGCTCACTTTATAGGATCACCGATTCCTTTTTCTATCTTGAAATCTGTGATCCTATAAAGTGAACACACTTGGTTTCTACCTTTTCTTCTTACGTTGGAAGAAGAAAACAATTAAAGCTCCAGAGACTCTGTTATCACAGACACGATTAAATTCATTAATCAAATTATACCCTAGAAAACATTTCTGGATGCCACAGTTGTGTAGGAAAGGTAGTTTCTTCTATTGGAATCATCTAAAAGCTGATACATCATCTGCCTGAATAGAAGAGTGATGTCCAACTCAATTAATTTATTAGAGATTAGCCACGCGTCCTTTCTTATTACTGATTCTGAACATCTGTCACAAAGCAGATTTTGTTCAGGACATTATGAACAACTGCATCATTCATTACTGGGTGAAATAAGTGTAACACCACCAGGCCACTATACCACCAGTGACATTCGTTTCCCATAAAACATCAACACTGAAACACACACTACACCTGCACACAAAATGACATGAACATACTGATTATTCAATGTATAGCCTAAATATTTCTTATCCTTTTAATCTACTTGTATGAAATTCCTTTTCAAGGTACATGAAGGGTAAAAGTGACATTTTCTAACCTCCTCTACTTCGAAATTCTGTGAACTTCCTCTAATCAGAACGAAGTAGCGGTGCAGTTTCTCTTTAATGAGAAATGATTTGTTGGTTTTTTGTGTTCATTGCTTAGAAGCAGTGAGTGTTAAGGACAACACCTTAAAAGTGTTAGCTCCCTGTGATTCTCTCTCTCTCTCTTTTTTTTTTTTTTAGAGGGAGTCTCGCTCTGTCGCCCAGGCTGGAGTGTAGTGGCGCAATCTCGGCTCACTGTAACCTGTGCCTCCCGAGTTCAAGCGATTCTCCTGTCTCAGCCTTCTAAGTAGCTGGGATTACGGGCATGCGCCACCATGCCCGGTGGGTTTTTGTATTTTTTTTTTTTTTTTTAGTAGAGATGGGGTTTCTCCATGTTGGCCAGGCTGGTCTCGAACTCCTGACCTCAGGTGATCTGCCCTCCTTGGCTTCCCAAAGTGCTGGGATTACAAGCGTGAGCCACCACATCCGACCCTCCCTGTGATTCTTGAGTAAAGCACTGGGCTCTTGGCAATCTTGTGAGAGAGAGGCAAGTGCAATCCAAGCCCTCCTTCACTGTGATGCTTTGTACAAAGAACTGGAGGGTGGCAGAATGTGAGAGGGAAGGAAAGCGGGCAGGGGCAGCCACTAGGCAGCAATGTTTTCTGTAATAAGGAGAAGGAACAGCAGTGGTATGGTTTGAATGTGTCCCTCAAAATTCATATATTGTCACTTAATTATCAATATGCTAGTAAGAGGTGAGGCCTGTAGGCTCCACCTCTCAATCACCCACTACAATCACCTCCTGTAGGAGGAGATCAAGTAAGCAGTGAGAGCAGAGCCCTCATGGATGGGCTTAGAGCCCTTATTAAAGGGGTTGAGAGGGAAGAGTTTGGCTCTTCCATCCCTTCTGCCACGTGAGAACATGGTGTTCTTTTCCTCTGGTAGAAGCAGCAACAAGGTGCCATCTTGGAAGGAGATGGCAGCTCTCAGCACACATTGAACCTGCTGGCACCTGCAACTTGAACTTCTCAGCCTTTAGGACTGTAAGAATAAATTTCTATTGTTCACACATCACTAAGTCTCAGGTACTTTGCGAACAGTGGCACAAACAAACTAAGACAAGCCATCAGGGAAAAAAAATAATAATAAAGAAAAATCATTCCTCTGAGTAATTTCCGGAACTGAAATTTCAATGATTTTAAATTTCAATGATTTTAAGACCAAGACTGGTGGAGCTGCAAAACAAAGTTTTCAGTTTAGAGCAACCATCTCAAAGAAAAGAGCACAGAAGTTCATACTGAAGTTTGAAAAACAAACAAACAAAACAACAACTTTGTCCAGTCTGTGTTCTCTCTCTGGAAGAGTCTGGAAAAGCCTTAACATGCCTAATTTCAAAGGTAAGACAATGGGATGTAGCATTTTTATTCAATAAAAACGATACTGTCCCACTCACTCTACATGAGATAAGGAAGGGCTATAGAACAAAAGGAAAGGAAAGAGAAAGGGTCAAGCAGAAACAAAAATGAGAGGAGAAAGAATGGGGGACCAGTCATGGAGAAAAGGAGGGGAAGCAGAAATGGTGAGGGAACAAAAGGAGAGGGAGAAAGAAATGGCTCTGTCCCTCTGAAGCTGAAGCCCGCAGTTCTTTTGGCCCTGTGGTTTGACAGCTTCAACTCTGGATTGCAGAGACCCATCCCCTTTCCTGCTCAGGTACAGCATCTCACGCTTGGATCGTACCACCCGCTTCACAGTATCCATCCAATTCTAACCCTCTCGGAGGACAACATGGCCTTTCAAGCTACACAGTTTTGCCCAGCAGCTTTCCTTGACCACTGTAGTCCAGAAGACTACACCTGCTTTTTTTTTTTTTTTTTTTTTTTTTTTTTTTTGAGATGGAGTTTCGCTCTTGTTACCCAGGCTGGAGTGCAGTGGCGCAATCTCGGCTCACTGCAACCTCTGCCTCCCAGGTTCAATCGATTCTCCTGCCTCAGCCTCCTGAGTAGCTGCCACCTGCTTTTTAAACTCCTGGAGTGCCAATTCATAACACCTGTCACCTGTCACTTGTCTTCACCTTGTTAGGCCACTATTTATGCATTTAGGTGTTACTTGTCCAGTAACTCACCAGCTACACTATAGAATTCTAGAGGATGGAAGTTCTATGTTTCATTTCTTTTGATTCTGTACAATAGCCACCACAGTGTAGATAGTTTCAGTATTTATTTCTGACTGGTGAAATGCTGGTTATTGTTCATCTTTTAGCTAAATAGTAAAAATAAAGAGAATTTAATCTCACTTTAGGGGAAGTGATTAGGATATTCATTTACAATACTGTACTACTCCTCTTTTGAACACATTCTAACGACACATTCTCAAAGCTATGAGAATAAGTTATCTCACTGGTACAGTAGCACTATATAATCGTAACCATAGGAAGGTAGAGGGGACCTGTGAGACACTTCCATCTCCATTATTCAGCAGACACAGGAGAAATGCAGTATAACGAAAACAGCACGCGCTGTGAGGGCAGTCCTAGGCTCAGACCTGAGGCCCATCTCTCAGTGTGATGTGATCTTAGGTAATTTATTGGATCTCTCTCTGCCAAGGCAGCTGCATCATTTATGAAAGAGTGACAATAACATCTGCTTCAAAATATAATTGTCTGTAAATAAGATGATTCATACAAAAGCATCAAGTATAGTAAATGGCACGTGGAAGGCTCCGTAAGTATTTTGCTACTAGACTATGAGCCCTTTCAGGGACTATGTTCTATCTAGCTTTGATTTTCTGGCATCTGGTATATACATTAAGTTTTTCTTGAACGAGGAAACAGATTCAGATCTTCAGTAAGGCTTCACCAAAGCCAGGCGGAATTAGAGTCTGGGTTGGGTTTTAAAGGTCATCTAGTCCAGCGGTTCTCAAAGTGTGGTCTGAGGACGCCAGGGTGTCCCCAAAACCCTTTCAAGGTGTCTGTTAGATCCTCTGTTTTCTAACTATGTATCTGGGTGAAGCTAAATTTTTTTCATATACCTCCCCCAAAACAACCCATCACAACAGACTAAATGTAAGAAGCAGAAAAGAGAATGCCAGATTAAAGGAATTTGCAAACAGGCAAAACAATGCCATTCTTCTCACTTTTTTTTTTTAAAAGTTGTTTTTCATAAAAATATTTGTGTTTTATGTTATTTATATAATATGTGATGGCTTTATGTTTCTTTAAAACAAATTGATAAATCAATATTTTAGAAAAGTTGTTTTAATTTCTAATATGGGTAAATATCAATAGATATAACTTACATAAAGAAAAGCTTGTTGGGATTCTCGATGATCTGAGTGTGTAAAAGGGTCCTGAGAACACACCGTTTACAAACTGCTGGTCTGGGCTAATTCCCTCATTCTGTAGAAGGGAAACGAAGGCTCACTCACTCAATAACATGAAGCTCATTAACGACAATATTAGGGACTGGGCCTTACATCTTCAACAATTGAGCTCTTGAGTACCGTCATGAAATCAGAAAGGAAGAAAAACAGATATGGAGAAATAATTTAAAATAGGAACCAAAGTTCCAGTTTTTCTAAGAACACTTTATTTCTCATTTATGTTGTTTATCTACTGGGTATGTCTCTCTCACCTATTTTATTTTTTTGAGACAGCGTCTTGCTCTGTTGCCCAGGCTGGAGTACAGTGGTGTGATCTTGGCTTACTGTGGCCTCAACTTCCCTGGGCTCAGGTGGATCCTCCTACCTCAGCCTCCTGAGTAGCTCGGGCCACAGACATGTGCCACCACACCTGGCTAGTTTTTGTATTTTTTATAGAGTCAGGGTTTTGCCATGTTCCCTAGGCTGTTCTTAAACTCCTGAGCTCAAGCGATCTGGCCACCTCAGCCTCCAAAAGTTTTGGGATTACAGGGCCACGGTGCCCGGCCATCTCACTTAAAGGATAATTCTTATGAAAGATGATAAATGATTAGTGGTATGATTTGAGTATGTACCCCAAAGTACATGTGTTAGAAACTTAATCCCAAATGCAACAGTGTTGAGAGGTGGAGCCTAATAACTGGTGACTAGGTCATGCTGCCCTCATGGATAGATTAATGTTCTGGTAGGAGTAGGTTATCTTAAGAGAGGATGTGTTATAAAAGCAAGTTTCAGCACTGTTTGCGCTCATGCACATTCTCTTTCTCTCTCTTTCTCGCTCTTCTGCCTTCTACCATGAGATGATGCAGCAGGAAGGTTCCCGCCAGATGTGGGCCCCTTGATCTGAGGCTTCTCAGCCTCTATAACTGTAAGAAATAAATCATGGTTCTTTAAATTACCCAGCCTCAGGGATTGTGTTATTGCCGTACAATATGGACAATGATGATTGGCCAGTAAGAGTTTCAAATATATATCATGTCTGAAACCATTATTAAGCTCCAAAGCTCTATACTGTGTGTAACGGCCTGAAAATCCAAATTCCATAGTCAAGTTAGAAGCCTTTTTATAGCTGAAAAATTCTGAGCTTTGGACAGAGAGACACCTGTGTTCAAAACTTTGGGCTTTCCTCATCTTTAAAAGCAGGATAATAAAGTCCAACCTCACAGAGTTGTGAGGATTAAATAAAATGAAGTATTGGAGATAGTATTTAGCATGACACCTTCCATAAGCTTTCAGCATCAGCTCAGAATCCTTCAAATCTCCCTCTAAACTACTTGATTATCAGTTACTTTTGCACTGCAGTGCCAAGGTAAGTGGAGACTGATATACAGCTGCAGCGGACAGGAAGTGGGGAGGTTCTAAACTGCTAATTCCACTGCTTCTGTTGAAGTGGTGTCCACTTCAAGGGACAGGGGCACAGATGATGTCTGTGATGATGATGTTATACAAGGCTGCCACACCTGTAGGTATGTATGTTGGCTCATACAACACTCCTACTGCAGCTCCACTGATTCAAGTGCACAAGTGTGCTTTCATAAAGAGGCCGAGGGTCTCCAAATATGACCTTCTTGTTTGTTTCCCTTCATCCTCCACTTGTTTCTTTCAGAACAGTGTCAGATGCCAGAACCCAGGGAAAGTTAAATAACCTTTTGAGAGCCCTCCCCAACATGACCCTATTAAATAAGCTTGGGGTTCATGGGTGGAAAAGGGGAAAATTATAAAACAAAAATTAAATCATCTCTCATGGGATATAATAAAAAACAATCATGTGGTTCAGTTTCAGTTCTAGAAATGTCTGAAGACAGAAGTTCATAAAATGCTTTAAGCAGCAAGACACATTCAAGTGTGTTCCCCTTCTTCAATCCAGAGCAGTGCCAGCAAAGCTACTATTTCTAGGTCTTGTGGCCTGTGTCAAGGGGGGAGTCTGGAGCCCTTCTTTGTTTTAGAATTGACTTGCCTCGCCGGGCGCGGTGGCTCACGCCTGTAATCCCAGCACTTTGGGAGGCCGAGGCGGGCGGATCACAAGGTCAGGAGATCGAGACCACGGTGAAACCTCGTCTCTACTAAAAATACAAAAAACTAGCCGGGCGCGGTTGTGGGCGCCTGTAGTCCCAGCTACTCGGGAGGCTGAGGCAGGAGAATGGCCCGAGGGAACCCGGGAGGGCTTACCCAGTGAGCTGAGATCCAGTACTGCACTCCAGCCTGGGCGACAGAGCCAACTCGATCTCAAAAAATTGACTTGCCCATTCCTTTCCACCTGCCCTATCTGGGAATAGAATCACTGCATAAAAATAATTTTTCCCCATTTACCAAATTTTCAATAAAGAAATCTACTCCAGGCTGGGGGCATGGTGTCTCATATCTGGAAACCCAGCTACTTGGTAGCCTGAGATGGGAGGGCTGCTTGAACTCAGGAGTTTGATGTTACGATGAGCTATGATCACGCCAGTGTACTCCAGCCTAGGTGACAGAGTGAAGCCCTGTCTCTAAAAAATAGGAAGAAATTAGTCAGTTGTGGTGGCATGTGCCTATAGTCCCAGCTACTTGAGAGGTTGAGGCAGGAGGATTGCCTGAGCCCAGGAGATCGAGACTGCAGTGAGCTGTCGTGCCACTATGCTGCCTGGGCAACACAGTGAGACCCCATCTCTACAAAAGTTAAAGAAAAAAAAAGAAATTTACTCCAGGAACTTTATTTTATATAGAAAAGAAGAATATTTTTAGCTGAAGAGACCAAGGTCCTTGAGCACGTTAATGGAAATAAAAAGCAATATGCTAATATTAGCTACACTAAGCCTTTTAAAGACAATATATGATCTTAAACTGTTTTAGACTTTTATTAAAAATGAAAAATAGCTCCCTCTAGTTAGCCAGAATAAAGCTTGGATATATTTCTTGCATCATTACTACTCTATCTGATCCCAATATAGTAATATATAGCTTAAACAGTTCATTCCATTTGCAGTCTCATATTTGTTTTGCTTTAATTTCATACTATCCTGGCAATTACCCAGCTTCATTAACTCCTTAGGAAATTTCTCAAGAACGCTACAAGAAATATCATACGTGGAATATTAACATACAGCAGTACTCTTGAAGTAAAACTTAAAGAAGTCTGCAAAACTGAATCTATTTCATTAAGTTTATATGTTAAGCCTCCAAAACACTGAAAGGTCAATCCATATCAGGGAATTGGGTTCTGATCCATGTGCCAGAAAGAGCACACATTCACAAACCAAAAACAGTCACCGAGTGTCAGTTATATGTATTTTTGCAGCCGGGCGTAGTGGCTCATGCTTGTAATCCTAGCACTTTGGGAGGCCAAGGTGGGTGGATCACTTGAGGTCAGGAGTTTGAGACCAGCCTGGCTAACATGGTGAAACCTTATCTATACTAAAAATACAAAAATTTAGCTGGGCATGGTGGCAGGTGTCTTTGGTCCCGCTACTCGGGAGGCTGAGGCAGGAGAATCACTTGAACCCAGGAGGCAAAGTTTGCAGTGAACCAAGAACACACCAGTGCACTCCAGCCTGGGTAACAGAGTGAGACTCCATCTCTCTCGCTCTCTCTCTCTCTCTCTCTGTCACACACACACACACACACACACACACATTTTGCTAGACACTATGGATAACTTTAACAAGTATATTTTCTGTACTCTAGGCATTTACAGTATACCTAGAGTAAAAAACATATATAGACACAGTAAGTACCAAATGATCGAGATATAAAAGAAGTACTATAGAGCAGGGGTCCCCAAGCTGGGGCCACAGACTGTATTACAGTCCATGGCTTGTTAGGAACTGGGCCACACAGCAGGAGGTGGGCAGCAGGCGAGTGAGCGTTACCGCCTGAGCGGTCAGATCAGTAGCAGCATTACATTCTCATACGACTGCGAACCCTAGTTGAACTGTGCATGTGAGGGGATCTAGGTTGCATGCTCCTTATGAGAATCTAAGTAATGCCTGATGATCTGAGGTGGAACAGTTTCAACCTGAAACCATCCCCACACCCTGCCAGGTCTGTGGAAAATTGTCTTCCATGAAACTGGTCCCAGGTGCCCAAAAGGTTGGGGACCACTGCTATAGAGTGTATGAGGGGAACATCATTCTTTAATGGTAAGACAAGTTGGCAGTGAGAAAGTATGCTTTGGGTTGGGCTTGAGGGAGAAGGAAAGTATTAGGAGCAAAGGCACAGCAGTAGAAAGACCTAGGGAAGAGAAAGGTTAATTTGGCTGGTGTGGAGTGTATGCAGAGAAGCAGCAGGAAATATGTTGAAAATAGCATTTTAAAATTAATTAGTTCATCAAGCGCTTAACTAATGCCAGGCAGTATTCTAGCAGCTGGCAATGCAAAGGTAAATCAGACAGGCCAGGTTCCTCCCCTCTCAGAGCCTACGCTAATGGGGGCAGGAGAGTTACTAGGGAGAAAACAGAGATATGATAAAATGGAGAGGGAGGTGGCAGGAGTGTATTCTAGATCTGATGGACAGCTCTAGGATCTCCAGATCCCTGATCATATAGTTTGGTTATGTGTCCCCTCTAAATCTCATGTTAAATTGTAATCCTCAGTGTTGGAGGTGGGGCCTGGTGGGAGGTGGGGCCTGGTGGGAGGTGATTGGATCTCAGGGGTGCACTTCTTTCTTTCTTCCCCACCCCCGCCCCCGAAAGGGCCTCACTCTGTCACTCAGGCTGGAGTGCAGTGGCACAATCACGGTTCCCTGCAACCTCCACCTCCTGGGCACAAGTGATTCTCCCACCTCAGCCTTCTGAGTAGCTGGGACCACAGGCATGCACCACCACGCCCGACTAATTTTCTGTATTTTTGGTAGAGACAGGGTTTCACCATGTTATCCAGGCTGGTCTCGAACTCCTGAGTAGCAATCAAACAATCCGCCCGCAGGGCCTCCTAAAGTGTCGGTATTACAAGCGTGAGCCACCATGCCCAGCCTCGGGGGTGGATTTCTAATCAACAGTTTAGCTCTATCCCCTTGGTCTAAATGCTGTCCTCCTGGTGACAGCGGTCATTTAAAAGTGTGTGGCGCACCCCCCTCTCCTCTCTCTCTCTTGCTCCTGCTTTTGCCATGTGATGTGCCTGCTCTCCCTTAATCTTCTGCCAGGATGGGAAGCTTCCTGAGGCCTCCCCAGATGCAGATGCCGGTGCTATGCCTCCTGTGCAGTCTGTAGAACCATGAGCCAATTAAATCTCCTTTCTTTATAAATTTCCCAGTCTCAGGTATTTCTTTACAGCAATGCAAGAACAGCCTAATACAGATGATCAGGCAAAATCTGTCTGAACAAGAAATATTTAGAGCTGAGACAAGAAGGCTCGAAAGAGCCATCTTCCTGCACAGAGAACAGATATCGAGTTAAGAACGAGTTTGGATCCTCGATGCAGCAAAAGGAGGCCAATGTGGCTAACCAAGGGCACTAGTAAAGCTCTTGAGGAAATTCACTGAAACGACATATTATTTTAAGTACCATTTTTGCTGTTGCCATATACAAGTATCAGGGATGGGATCCAAGCCCTGCTCTCTAGCAGCACTGCAGGCAGGACTGTTTCACAATGCCGCATCCACTTTTTCTGCTATGTCACCCACCTATACCTACCATTGGACTGTAGGCCCCATGAAGGAAGGGAATCTTATTTTGTTTACTGTTGCATTCCCACTGCCTAGAACAGGGCTTAGTACACTGAAGTTGCTCAATAAGTATCTGCCAAATGAAAGGACAATAAATATCACTTATTTCCTTCTCCCACAAGTAGTCTAAAATGAGAGGCAGGGTTTTATAAAAACAAAACAAAACAGAAGAAAAACAACATGCTGGGCGTGGTGGCTCATGCCTGTAATCCCAGCACTTTGGGAGGCCGAGATGGGTGGATCACCTCAGGTCAGGAGTTCGAGACCAGCCTGACCAACATGGGAAAACCCCATCTCTACTAAAAAAAATACAAAATTAACCAGGCATGGTGGTACACGCCTGTAGTCCCAGTTACTCGGGAGGCTGAGGCAGGAGAATCCCCTTGAACCTGGGAGGCGGAGGTTGTGGTAAGCCGAGATCGCACCATTGCACTCCAGCCAGTCCAGCCAGGGCAACGAGAGCGAAACTGTTTCAAAAAAAAAAAAAAAAAAAAAAAAAGACAACTGAAGAACTGAGTTAGGAAGTGTCCCCTCAGTTCTTGTCTTAAGTTAATACTCCCCTCTTAGGTGTTTTCCCCTTTCTCAGGTACAGGCAGTCACTATCTTCTGCGTGCTCAGTATTGGAACTTCTCTTATTATGATGTAACTCAGAAGTACCATTGCAGCAGGTTATCCATTTCTTCCAGAATTTCCCTCCTCTCACTTCCTCTGTTAAAATGTCTGGAAATGACTTTTCTTTTTTCTTTCTTTCTTTTTTCTTTTTGAGACAGGGTCTTGCTCTGTCACCCAGGCTGGGGTGCAGTGGTGCAATCATGGCTCACTACAACCTTGAACTCCTTCCTGGTTGCTCAAGTGATCCTCCCACCTCAGCCTCCCAAGTAGCTGGCACCACAGGTGTACCCTACTGTGTCTAGCTAATTATTTGTAGAGACATGGTCTTTGTTGCCCAGGCTGGACTTGAACTCCTGGACTCAAGCAATCCTCCTGCCTCAGCTTCCCAAAGTGCTGCGATTATAGGTGTGAGGTGCCATGCCTGTCTAGAAGTGGCTTTCTTCTCCAACTCTAATCCCTATCACTATGATAGACTGACAAAAAGGAATAAATACTATTTTAAAAAGAAGTAGGGGAAAGGAGGGAAGGAAATCATTCTGGTTTTGGGGACTTGCATCTACCTCTCCTCTTTCCCTGTATATAACTAAATGACTGTTCTTGTTTATAGCTTATAAAACCTCCTCCAGCCCCATTGTCCCTTCCCCTAGAGTTCTTCACTCTGTCTAGCCTCCTTCAGGTGGGGATATGGCCTCTAAACACTACTTTTGTGTAAAAACACAATTTCCATTCTGGAGTGCTTCTGTCCTTTGCAGATAAGGATCAACGATTTTCTACTTATGACGTTGCTTTTCTTTATTCAAGAGTCTTGAGCTCCACTGTCTCCAAGGGCCAGGTAGGAATGAAGAGAACCAGATGCAAAATAGGCAGTGGTAGTGTTACAGTAGGTAGTCAGGCAGACATGAGCAGGGCAGGAGAGGTCCCTCTTACTGCCATCAAGAATGTCAGGTGACCCTCAGGTCAGGCAGTTGTTATACTGTTTCTCTAAAATAATAATTGGTGTCAGCCAGTGCCAGGGAAAGGCAGTCTCCTAATAGAAAAACCTGAAACCGGTGATAAGCAGCTTCCTGATAAGATCTCAGGAGCTGGGTGAGTGGGCTCAAGCATGCGCATGAAGAGGTAAAATGGCGGAGTTCAGCTGGTATGACCTTCTAGGAATTCTGGACTGGTAAGGGAGGAACACCTCAAGTGAGCATGCATAGAACGCCAGTAAACACATTGCGCATGCTCCCTCCGAAATGCTGGCAGGCCACCCCGCATGCGGACAGCTCACCCCAAGGGAAGAATCAGGGGAGAAGGGAAGCAATCTCCCAGAAAGCATGCCAACGTATATGACCCCAAGTCAAAGATCAAACTGCACACTTGATCTCCCAAGTCACATGCTTCACCCTCTTCCAAGGTTACTTTACTTCCTTTCATTCCTGCTCAAAGCTTTTTAATAAACTTTCACTCCTGCTGTGTAACATTCGCCTCAGTCTCTCCTTCTGCCCCTCAGTCAAATTCTTTCTTCTGAGGAGGCAAGAATTAAGGTTGCTGCAGGCCCAGACAGATTCCCCGCTGGGAACAGTGGGGCCACGGCGAGGCCGGCAGTACGTGTGCCACCTGCAGGGGGCGCTGCTTTCATGGTCAGGCCGTGGGCTGCAGGCCTTGGCCCTCTAGCTGCTGGTGCGAGGTCTGGTTTTTCATAGGGTCCAATGGAAAAATAAGGCATGGAAGGAAGACTTGTTTCCTTCTTTTGAACTTCATTCCCTCATACTTACCCAGAAATTAAAAAAAACAATGGAAATCTCAGGAGTAGGTTTCTCAGTGGAAGGAAAAGGGGTGTATGGGGCAGTGGGAGGTGGAAGAAGGAGAGAGAAGGGGAGAAGGAAGGAGGGGAGTAACAGAAGGGAAAGGAAAGGAAGGAGCAGGGAGAAGTGAGAAGAAAAGGGAGGAGGGTCAGACACTGGAAGCTGCAGAAATCACACAACAGTTTCCCAGTGAGCCAAGGAGAAGTAAGAAATCCTAACTTGAAAGAAGGAGAAGGGGAAGTGGGCTGGGGAGAGAGAAGGAAGAACAAAACCAGCCATTGAAGGAGGAGCTGATCAGGTTCGTCCTACATCCCTGACTCCTCTCATCAGAACTCCTGTCCCCCAACTATCGCTGGCCCTAACTCTGCTGGGGTGAGGGTCCAGGCACAGAAGTCACCTCCAGTGGCTCAGGAAGATCCACCACTCCCTGTGGGAAGGGACGCTGGGGCTCGCCATACCTCCGACCCCCTCCTGGCCTCCATGAGGATCCTCTGATCCCAGCCTCCACCACGGTGGGACAGACTTTGGAACACACAACCCATTTGGAAGCCAGGCCTCGTGGAGCTTCAGAATGTTAGGTACAGAGGGACCTCATTGGCAATGTAATGCTGGCAGGATGACCTGGGGAGAACCCTCACTGAGGACAACTGGACTATGCCAGCACGCTAACCCAGCGACGGGGGACACAAAGAAACAGGTAGCACCTCATGAAAACATGAGGAGAAGTAGCCGATGGCAACTGAGTTGTGTACTCATCTAATGGAGCTGCCCTCACACAACTAGTGCTTCCAACGCAGGATGGTGTGGGTGGAAGTCACCTTCCTCCCGGAGAGGCACGTGAAGTGCCACTAAGACTTCAACCCTCTCTCACTCTCGCCAACAGTCTGTGAACCAAAACAATCCAAAGTTCAGATGCTGAGGACAGTAAAAGATCATCAAAAACATTTTTTACTGGGCTACTACTTGAGGTAGTATAAGCAAGTCTTTAATATATGTTTAATTTTAAAATATCAGCCAAGATGTAAAAGAGTAATACTGAACCTTCATTTCAGAACTTATAAAAAAAATGAAAAAAAAAAAGTCATTACAGGCTTCAGTGGGAGTTTTAATATGTGTAGTGAATTGATAAGAAATTTGAATACTTGCAGCGATCTGTAGCAATATATGATAAGCTATTTCAAGGTAAAATTGAATAATTAATCATTTAATACATATTTGAAAAGTTTTGAGTTTATAATAAGAAAAGTTCTATGTTAATTTAAAGTATTAACTAATATCTTCACCCCAATGTTTAATAAAAAATTAGAAAGAATGTTTCCTTTATTATTCCCTATTTCCCACCTTCCCTCCATCTCCAGTGATGCTAATACCAGAGAAAAAGATCTTTGGGAACTTTCAGATCTGTGTCACAGCTGAAGGTAAACCCAAAGTTTTGTTCCTCTGTTTTAAATGTTGCAATGCCTCTGTTCAGGAAGGCCATGCATCCCACTTCATCATAAACTTCATCCTCATAATTAGAAATGTAAACTTAGGAAGCCCCTTTCAGACTGATTAATAGATTGTTTGGTTCATTTGTTCAATAATTCATTTATTCAGCAAATATTTATGGAGTACCTATGATTCAGGCACAATGCCAGCTGCTAGAGATTCAAAAATGATTAAGACAGAGGTGTGTGACTTCAATGAGGTGTGCCAGTGAAATAAGGCAGAGATACACGCACTTAAGAGCTGGCAACACCAGGTGGGAGGTGGTGTAAACAGCCAAGGGTTGGTGGGGGAGTAAGCAAGGACCACATCGGTGTACTCTGCCCTCAAGTGAGCTGCATCACTACTGCTTTACACAAAATGCCAGACTGCTGCCTTTGCCGTTGTGGAAGGGTACGAAAGCACAGGTAACGACTCAGGGAAAGCGTAGAACATGTTCAGAAGATATGAATCTATAAGGCATTGGCAGGCAATGTATGAGGCATGCTTTGAGTTTTCTAGGTCACATCTCACTGGGATCACAAAAACATAAAAAACATGATAGGGTAGTCGCATCTCCTTTCTTAAAGTCATCTCTTTCCTTGCGATCCATGTCACGACATTCCTCTTTTAACTACTACTTCCAAAATGAGTTCAAAATTTTTAACTTTAGCCAGGACACCTCTTTAGTTTCTGACCTGTAGAAATAACTGCCTATGTAATGTCTTCTTGGATAATTTTTCAAAGGCAAGTCAATCTTACCCTTAAAATTGGTCCCAGGCTCTCCCTTCCCCTGCCCTTCCAAACCTGAGTCTTCTTCCCTTATTCCCCATCCCAGTGAGGGGCACCAAATCTTTCCTGGCACTTATGGCAGAGGCTTGGAAGTCTTCCTAGACAGCAAATTCTTCCCCCACTCCAGTCCTTGCCAATATCCAACCACTAGCAATTCTTGTTGATTTCACCTTACACTATCACCTGAATTCCCATCACAAGATCTGGTTTCCCAAGATCTGCTCTGACTCACTTCTAACCCATTTTCCATTCTGCATTCAGAGGGATCTTTTCAGGAAGCAAATCTGGAAATGCCACCCCATCACTTAGAATAATTCAATGGCTGTTCCACTGCTCTTAAAATAAAGAGCCAAGTCTCTGATGTGGCCTCTGAAACCCACAGGACCTGGCCTTAGGCTCCCCTCCAGCCACACGGTCTTGCTCTCAGTTCATTGAAGGCCCATGTTCCTTCCTGTCACTTGGCCTTTGCACATGCTGGTCTCTCAGGCTAGATCAACTTTCCTCCTCATATACTTCCTTCACCTGGGGAACATCAGTTTAATCATTCCCAGGGAAGACTTTCCTGACTAGATCAATCTCTCCAATTAACTGCTCTCAGAGCACTTTTCCTTTCAATACTTATCGCAATTATATTTTACTTACAAAACTCAGTATTTCTGTCTCTCTACATCAGTCATACATCAGTAGACTGTATGTTCTATGAGAGAGGGATTTTTTTCTCTCACTATTCTAAAACTACTGCTTAGAATACTGACAACAGTTAATAAATATTCCTGGAATAAATGCAAGATGAAGCATGTATACATATGCATTCGGGCATGCTCTGTAACTTACTGATTTCCCTAAAAGATACAGGGTCTATCATGGTACCCAGTGACGGAGCTGCCACATTGAGCTCTCTTTTTGATGCAATGTGACCAAAAGGCTTTATATAATTTCCAATTGTTTCCCCAGAGTAGTATCCACCCTAGCCCCTTGAAAAACACAGCTTTGCTCTGTTCTTTCTAGTTGATAGAAAGAAACCCTACAGAAGTCTGGGTTGGGTTGAGGTCAAAAGTTTTAAGAACAGAGAGCAAAACGTCCATTCTAATGGAATTACATCAATAACACTTAACTACTTTTAATATTAGAAAGCATTTATCTTTTATTGTTTCCATTTTATCTGTATCAATATTCTCTAGAATAGACAAATACACAAAGCTTATATGACCTTTTCTTTTTTTTTTTTTTTGTTTCTTATTTATTTCCAAACCCCTTTAAGTACATTATTCCCAGTCTGCAAATATAAGGTGCTTTCCCCTAAGTTCCATTTATGAAAAAACATTCTTACAATTCTGTAATTGTTTGGAGCCCTTTATATTCAGATATTTATAAACAATTAAAAAGTAATAAGTGACACCCAAGAAAAGGCAACAAAAGAAGAGATTTTGACTTCACTGCACTTATGAATGTTTGTGCATCAAAGGACACTTTCAACAGAGTAAAAAGGCAAGTCACAGGTTGAGAGACATATTTACAAATCATGCCTCTGATAAGGGTTTAATATCCATAATACATAAAGAACTCCTACAACTCAAGTACAAAAAGACATATAATCCAATTAAAAAATGGGTAAAGAACTTACATGAACAGTTCTACAGAGAAGATATACAAATGGCCCATAAGCATATGAAAACATGTCCAACATCATTAGCTATTAGGGAAATGCAAATTAAAACTACAGTGAGATACCACGTCATGCCTACTGGGATGGCTAGTTAATAAAAAGAAAAAAGTGCTGGCAAGGATGTGGAGAAATTAGAACACTTGCACATTGCTGGTGGGAATGCAAAATGGTGCAACTGCTGTGGAAAAAGAGTGTGGTGTCTCCTTAAAAAGTTAAACACAGAGGTACCATATGCCCAGGGATTCCAATTCTAGGTACTGAAATAACTGAAAGCAGCATCTCAAAGATATATTTGTATACCCATATTCAGTGCAACGTTATTCGTAACAGTCAAAGGTGGAAACAACTAAACTGCCCATTAACAGATGATTGGATAAAATATTTGCTGTAGTCATGTTCTATAAAGTCACAGCAGCAAACACTGAATTAGCAAATGTACAACTATCCCTCCTATAGGGGAAGTCTGGGGTAATGGTCCTTACAACCTCTGGTCACATTTCATCAACTGATCTATACCTAATTTTGTTTCATGTGTATTTCTGTTTAAAGACATCTTACTTAACATATATTCCTGGTTTGTTAACATTGAACTACAGCCTGCAGAACCATAACTTACGCTTCAGTAATGATTATCTGACACACCTATTTTCTCTGTGAGGCACATCATAGTTTTCTTGAGCTGAAGAACACTAGCTAGCCCTTCAGCACTACATCTAGCAGCCAGCCATCTTAAACGGTGAAATCACCAAAAGGCATAAAAATGCAAAACATGTGGCACTACATAGACTGTGAAAAGGATGAGTGTATAGCATGAAAGCTGAAACAAGATGGTGGAGTGGCCGCTTGTGTGAGCTCAGCTGCAATGTGCTCTCTTGGCAACTCAAATTCCTTGTTGCTCTCCATTTGTCTGTGAATGACCATGAAAATCCTGTGAGTATTGACTTTGAGATTATAAATAAATGCATTCAGTAAGCAAATATGCAACTACAGAATCCACTAATGAGGACTGACTTGATATACCTATGATGGAATATTATTTTGCCATAAAAAGGAATAGAATTCTGATACATACTAAATATGGATGAACATTAAAAACATTAGGCTAAGCGAAATGAGCTAAGCACAAAAGGACAAATATTATATGATTCCACTTACATTAAATATACAGAATAGGCAAATTCATAGACTAGAGGCTACCAGAGGTTTATGGGAGGGGATAATGGGGACTGATTGTTGAATGGGTTTAGAGTTTGTTTGGGATGATGAAAAAGTATTGGATACGGATAGTGGTGATGGTTGCACAACAATGTGAATGTAATTAATTCTACTGAGTTGTATGCTTAAAAATGAAAAATTTTATGTTATATGCATTTTATGACAAAAATTAATATATGTATTAATAAGATTAAATGGGTTGTTTTAATCTTCTGCTAAAATCAAATGCTGAAACACCGATGGCACTAATAGAGATTCCTATTTACCCACATGTCCTTTTAAAAGAAGAACCCTCTTTAATATGTTTTTCCTTCTGGTTTATAGAACACATTTTAAAATGGGCTTACTATTCAATAATATCAGTTGATTATTGAGGAATACAAGTTAATTAAATTGTGCATGTCAGTTGTTTGGCTTTACTTCGTGCTTTTGGTGAAAACTGATGCAGTACTAGAATTATTCTTTTTGATAAATTGCCAAAAGAAGGCCACCTCGAGAACCAACAACTGATGTTTCTAATTTATGTTTGGAATAAAATTGTCTTTGCAGTATATCACATGTGGGCAAACTGGTCCTCTTAGGTAAATTACTACCGGTACTATTGCGGTATGTTGGCATTATCTGTCTCTACTTTTCATCTTTTGCATTACTTTTCTTGCTTTTATCACCAACCTATTTCTCATCTGCCTCCCCTACTGAAACCCCTGTTTTCCTATCGCTAGAGAGAGCCATCTGTTAGACTATGGCTGTAGTTACTATCATAATTCAAATATTCCCTTTTAAGTATTTCTTGACCCAACAATTACAAAGAAGCACTGCTAGATATAAACATAAATAAAATGTGCTAATGAGGAATGCAAACAGTATTAAAACGTAAACTTAAAATAGGAAGGAATTTGTGGCCAAAGAAAAACCGATTACAATTCTTTCAGTCTTTAAAATGCATCATAAAACTAAAAATGTTTCGCTACAGAATAACAGTTTGGCTTCTTTTATGATGGCAAAGAAGGGTAATTACGATTGTCATGAAAACACATTGAGCAGCTGTATACTGTTAACAAAAGAACCATTATATGATGCTCGTAAAAGCTGGCACTTTATACATTCACATTTCCTAGAAATTAGATCGTCTTCCCAATTGGAGTCGATACCAAAAGAGACTGTTTTCTATTAATTGTGGCTTTGTACCAGTCAATTTTCAGAGCCAACTGGCTCATCTTTCTTTTGGGATATATCCCACATATTATTATGTGGAATTTATATATACTGATTTATATATACTCAGAAATGTACAGTATAATGTTTCAAAGAGTAATTTTTAAGTTCTAGAGATCTGTAAATTTTTAACGTTAAAAAATGCCAGTTTCAGTAGATTCTTTCACCAACGTATACCTGTTTAGAAATTATTGAAAGAAAGCATAACGAATAACTCTGCAGTTTATTTTATGAAGGCTAATTAATAGGTACTTACTCATTAAAGACTAGGTCTGGTGCAAAATAGAGAAATTGGCTGTTCGTATGTTTGTACGATCTCCAGCTCAAGGCAAATGATGATAGACACATCCAAGAATACTGGATTAGGGTAATTTGGTCCTCAAGAGGCAAGTTTTTAAATCCTGAAGAACAAAACAATTAATCACAGAAATACACTTAGCATTTAAGTACATTCCAGGAAGATGCTTCTTAAGTCAGCCCCGAACAGCCACCTTTCTTTCACTTTTCTCTTCCCTAATAGACTCAGATCAATTCAACAGTCATTTACAGAGCTCCTACCACAGGCCCAGTCCTGTTCCACATTTCACTTTAAATTCATCCTAAATTCCAGATGAGGGTAAACCGCCAGGGCAAACTAAAATTGCAAAGTTCAGTGAGTTTCAGTATTTCAGTATGGATGACAGCCTAAAACCCTTGGTTAGATTGAGAGAATTTGTATTAACCTGCAAAACTTGCTTTGTCCCACCCACAATTAATAACACTAAAATAAAGGGTAATCTAATAACTGTCAACCCCTGTGTGTCTGCAATAATGGTGGGAGATTTCATTCTTCATGAATTTGTGGTGCTTAAAAAATGAGCATGTGGTGCCTCCTATGGTCCAGGTTAATATCAGACTTTGATAAAGTTCTATGGTAGAACATGTTTCCTTGGCACCTGTCCTCCTTGCCTGACAGACTCAAGCTCTTCTTTTGTTCTTTTATATATTTATTTTTTAAGATGCAGTCTCACTCTGTCGCCCAGGCTGGAGTGCAGTGGCATGATATTGGCTCACTGCAACCCGGGTTTCAAGCGATTCTCCTGCCTCAGGCTCACAAGTAGCTGGGGTTACAGGTGCCTGCCAGGACGCCCAACTAAATTTTGTGTATATATATATTTTTTTGAGATGGAGTCTCGCTCTGTCACCCAGGCTGGAGTGCAGTGGCACGACCTTGGCTCATTGCAAGCTCCGCCTCCCAGGTTCACGCCATTCTCCTGCCTCAGCCTCCCGAGTAGTATTTTTAGTAGCGATGGGTTTTCACGATGGTGGCAAGGCTGGTCTTGAATTCCTGACCTCAAGTGATCTGCCCGCCTCGGCCTCCCAAAGTGCTGGGATGACAGGCATGGGCCATTGTACCGGGCCTTCTTTTGTTGTTTTATTACTGCCCTGTCTCCAGGGGCATCATGTTATTTTTCTGCCTGTGGAGTTGCACTGGGTAAGCTCCTCTTCAAAGAATCAGTCAGTGGAGCTTTCCCCAACTGTTACAGCTGCTGTCTGACCACAGGTAATCTAAGAAACTGCTTTAGATTAATAAACTGGGACAATGGAATGGCAATTTCTAAGTGATGTTTCCGTAGATTTAGAGGGGCCTTATCAATTAAATCTCATGAAACAAAAAAAATGACTAAAATAGGAATTCCAGGGACAATTTAAAGGGTGCTAGGGGCAAGGTGATTTTTTTTCAGACAGAAGAGTCATTCCAGGTCTCTGACAACTTACTTGCTAGGCCTTGGCTTACTTGGTCTATGCTTAGATTAACATTAGTTATGAGCTGCTAATAATGTGCTCACCTTGTGATTTCATGAACAGAATGTATTTTATCTTATTAATATTTTTGTATGACATTTTCCATTTTGATCAACATAAGAAGTGCATATGTCATTTTTTTTTAATTTTTAATTTTTATCTTATTTTTGAGATAGAGTCTCACTCTGTTGCCCAGGCTGGAGTGCAGTGGTGGGATCTCGGTTCACTCACTGCAGCCTCTGCCGCCTGGGTTCAAGCGATTCTCCTGCCTCAGCCTCCTGAGTAGCTGGGATTACAGGCACCTGCCACCACGCAGGGCTAAATTTTTTATTTTTAGTAGAAACGGAGTTTCACTATATTGGCCAGGCTGGTCTTGAACTCCTGACCTCGTGACCTTGAACTCCTGCCTCAGTGAGCCACCTACCTTTGCGTTTCAAAGTGCTGGGATTACAGGCATGAGCCACTGCTCCCAGCTGTATCTGTCATTTCAACAATAAAATCCTTAATCCTGCATTCTCAGAAGAAATGTGCACATTAACCATATTTTTCCTATATACTTGATCAATTTGAGCATTACTATAAAATTTGATATCAGGGATTTCATAGAAAGCTAACTCCCTGCCGGGCTGTGGCTCACGCTTTGTAATCCTGTAGCACTTTGGGAGGCCGAGGCAGGTGACCTGGAGGTCGAGTTCAAGACCAGCCTGACTAACATGGAGAAACCCCTCGGCTTCTACTAAAATACAAAATTAGCCGGGTGGTGGCATGCCTGTAATCCCAGCTACTCGAGGCTGAGGCAGGAGAATCGCTTGAACCCGGGAGGCGGAGGCTGGCGGTGAGCCGAGATAGCCTCACCGCACTCCAGCTCAAGTAAAGAGCGAAACTTGTCTCAAAAGCACTTCCCACCGCATGCTCGCAGATGGCATGCAAGCCAGTTGCCCAGACTTGTTAAGTTCAGGATGCAGCACGTGAAAGGAGAGGCAATCCTACCTGGAAGTACCTTTGCCCACTTCACGACTTGGATCATCTGTTTGCCTGCTAAGCGGTTGAGCGTGGAGAGCAGATTTTCGGCCGTATCTGGTTTTGAGCTGTCATAGCCTGCATACACAATTTCGGGTTCAATGTTTTCAAGGACCATAACGGGGGAAGGTGTGAGTGCTCGTGAGATGGTGGAGAGCTGAGGAACCAGTGCTGTGTTGACGGAGGGTTCTTTTGCAGGAGCGATGTACGTTGTCCCTTCCTCTGGGCTTTGCGGGGGTGGGGGTGGGGGTGGGGGCTGCTGCTGCTGTGGCTGCTCCTCGTGAATCCCTTTTAACTTTCCCAACTTCTTTGACTTTCGTGCTATAAGAAACAGTAAATGATAAGGCCTAATTAAAATTATGTTTGAAATATACTGACTCACATAGCTTAAAGCACAGTTTTCCTCTAAATAGGTCTTGTTATGTCAATGGGAACATGATCGTTTATTCCACTAAGAGAAAACGTATAAAGCCCAATTATTATTACTTACTATGGGTATTAGGATAACAAATTCCTTCCTTCTTTCATTCATTTTACAAGTCTTCACTGCCTGTCCCTGTAAGAGACTGCATAAGCGGCATACGAACCCAGCTAATATGTTCAGTAGAACCAAGCCTCACCCTGTCCTCAACAAGTGTTCAGCCTAGTGGGGGAGGAGTTAAGAAATGTACCACCACTGTACCGCAGTGCAGGTAGAGATTGGAACCATGATAAAAACGAAAATGGCTAAAATTTACTGAATGCTTAACTAACACCAGGCACTGTTCTAAATGTTTTATATAAATTAACCAATTTAATACTTTAATGAGTAGATCTATTATGATTCTCATTGTAGAATAAGGAAACAAAGACCAGAAAGTTTAAGAAATATAAGATCACATATCTTGTATATCTGAAAGAGAGTTTAAAGGAAGGGTAAATTACTTCATATGCGAATATGATGGAGGTGGTGGGGGATGTGGGAAAGTTGGGAGGTAGATGGGTAGATGGATAGATAATTGGGAAGACGGATGAATGAGAGAACGGGTTAAAAAAAAAAAGTTCCGAAGCACCAAACTGAGCTTAGGTATGTGAGAATTACTTATATTACAAATGTAACATTTCAATTTATTTAAAAATTCTTGAAGAAAACAGACACGTTCTACTTAATCCTAACAGTCATGAGAACTTACAGGACACAAATTTAACATAGAATAGGACTATGTTATACCAATTAACTTGATTTAAAAATAGAGTAATTTGTGTTTACAATTATAGCCACTAATATCACATTCATCACAGAAAATCTTACAATTCAGATAAAAGATAAGCCATCAAACAACAAAAGCTATATTAAATATTGGAACCAGGCTTAAAAGATGAATAAGACAAACTACTGTCTTTAGGAAGTTTAATATTAACAAAAATTTTAAACTTCAATAATTATAGACTGTCTCTTTAATAAAAGATTTGAGGCACAGACATCTGATTTTTAGAACTGTTTATCAAGGAAAAGCAGATGTATCATATTCACGTATGTTAATGGAAGATGCTGCCCAGGCACTAGTAACAGGCACTAGTAACCCAGATACTTCCGATGAATGGATGAGTGGGCAAATGAAAAATACTCAGCAAAGTGCCTCAAAAACTAGACAAAACAGAAAAGAACCAAGCACCCAGGTAATCTAAAAACACAGTCAACTGATGACTCTATCAGAGCTTAAGAAAATCTTCAATAGCATTAATCTGTCTTTTGGGCAATTAGATAAACTCTCCTCTAAGTCTCAACTGATTCATCTGAAAAATGGGCATGACCAAGTTTCCCTCTCTTATCTCTCAGAGAACTAAATGGGTATGACAAATAAAAACATGTTGGAAATTATTATTAACATCTGAAATAATATGTCAATGTCACTTCCATTCTTCCCCCAAAATTTTGTAAGCATTAAAAATATTCCAGCACATTAAAATGTTCTCATCCTTTATAGGACCACATCTGATGATAACCATAATTTAATTGACTAGAAACAGCCAAGGGTGATATTTTCAAATTTTATTGAAAGTGATATTTGCTTGCAAATTACTGATAAAATTCATATTGCTTTAGGCTTTCAGTCTACAATGCTGTGCTTATTCTCACGGCTGATTTAAGGTCAATGATAGGAAATATCGCGAAGAATACTTAATATATTCTCCAGCACTTACACACAAGGCTGTGGTCTGTAGCATAAACCTAGGGAGCGGATTATCGACATCACATTTAGCATTTCAGGTACATTTAAATTTATACTGTGATTTTGTGAACATATGTAGGACACTTGAAATTGAGTAATAATCCATATTTACTCCAAGAGTTCAAGGTAATAAATATCTCCAGTGTATCTTTGGCCATGTGTATCTATCCAATATATTTTCTAAAAGGACCAAAAATATGGTTACTTAATTAATTATATTTATATCAAAGTAATGTTTCTAAAATGCTTGAATATTTTATACTGTTATAATACATTTAAGCTCTTCAAAGTGGGTAATAATGTCTTATGTATCCCTATGACATCATATCACTTCCCATGATGCTTATGGGTACCCAATAAAAATGTTTGTTGAATAAATTTACCTTATTTTCAAATTTTAATAAACGTTAACAAACTATTACACATATTAAGTATTAGTTTACTTCCCTGTGGGAAATGTGGGCAAGCTTCTTAGATTTTATGATAAAATTTCTGAATTGTTAATTACTATTCCTTTTCAAAATTTCTACTGTGTAATGACCCATTTGTGGAATTATTACTCTTAAAATACCGTATCTAAAATAAGCTAAATATATTTAGCATTTCACGTTCCAAGCACAGTTCAAAAGAGCTTTAACTTGTTTTCAGCATTCCAACGCTCACCATGACCCAATGAGAGGCACTATTTTCATTTTTCAGGTGAAAAAACTAAAACACAGAGATTAAATACTTTTTCATATTGCAGAGCTAGTAAATACCAGGGTGAGATTTGAATCCAGCTATGGCTCAGAGTTCACGCTCTTAACCTCCATGCTACATGCAGTCTCTTCCAAACCTTTTCTCTTTATCTAATTTGTTTAATTTTTACACTTTAAGATTAGCTAGCATAAGCTTCAAATCCAAGTGTATAATTAAGATGTTTGCTAATTACACAGGAACACTGTTGGCTGAAGATACTTAAGGAACATGTTTCTATTATCCAAAAGCATCATTGAGCATATATTTGGGAACTTAACCACTGTTTAGCACCTTACTAAATCAATATTGACTTAATGGCCATTGTGCTTTGTGATCTCATGTTCCTACGTGGCCAGACCCAAACACCATTTTCTCCACTGCCAGCAACAGTAGCTGTGTGTGTGTCTGTGTGTGTGCATGTGCAGTATACATTAATGTGACTGTAAATGTCTCCCAGTCCCAATTAAACTCACATAAAAGAGGAGTTTCACTTGTTCTACCTGGATGTTATAATAACTAGCATGTGCTTAGTTGCTGCCCTCAGGTACCTACTCCTTAATTACTAGTAACATTTTGGCAGCCTGTCTTTCCTGGCACTGCTGGGAGACAACTCCTTAGATTCTCGTGAATTGTTCCCTGAGGAACTGGCATTGCGGAGGCCCTGCTTCCTATCCTGACCAACCTGCAAAAGAGCAGGCAGAGCACATCTTGGTGGGCACTCTATTAAAGCTGAAAGATTTCTAATGAGATCTCAACATTCACAAGAGCTTTGAAACATGACATGGCAAGATTTCCTCTTTTGCTTTGCTCCACCTCCTGAGGCTGGTATAACCTGCCACATACCCTTTTGATAAGCCACCATTGTGGCCAAATGATGGCTGGCTAGGACTTTCACCACGTAAAGATTCTTTAGTCTTAGAAATGGTCATCAGGACAACTTTCCCCCTCTGGAGTATAGTAAAAGAGTGATATATAGTAGAATATGGAATCTTGTTCAATGACAGTATTTCATTAGAAAAAAATAAAGTGAGAATTCTGTCATTGCAGAAATGCTTCATGCCATGTCTCAAAATTTTAGGTCTTGGCAGTAAACATTAGAGAGGCTATATTGAGGTTATATTAAAATACATATTTTTCTGTTCATAGGCCAAATGTAATTACTGCCCACGAAACAGTAAGAGTATTCTCCCCCCTTGCCCCTACCACCCACTATCCTCTTTAATAGACCATTTCTCCCATCACCCTCATACATGGGGGCACGAATTTCAGCCCAATAACCCTAATTGTGCTTTCCTGTCTTCCTTATCTCTGTATCTGCATGACTTCTCTTTGCTTTTCTACTGCCAGAGGAGGAGTACTCTCAAAGATAGGGGGCAACTAAGTAATCTGGCCATGAAACCAAAGGAAGCAATGTCATCCTTCTACAGGCTTAACAGCTAATTTGCACTAATAGGGAAAAGATCATCTAAATCAATCCCAATGCAATAAACACCAGTAGAACTGGGTCCTAGGGCAATAAAAAGCTTGTCAGTTGATTATAAGGAAGTAGCATTTCAATTGTTTATAAATACTCTTAGAGTGGTTAAGAAAGTTGAATACAAGTTGTTTTTTTAAAAGTGTCTCCAAATATTCTCAGATTAATCTATGTAATTTAACAAGTTAACATACATTATTGATTTTGTTGACATAGAAAACATGCACAGACATAGAAAACATGAGGCAAACACAAACTCAACCTTTGATCACTTTAAAAGATATTCCAAATGAGTGGGTATCCATATATTACACTTTTTTTTTTTTTTTTGAGATGGAGTCTCACTCTGTCGCCCAGGCTGGAGTGCAGTGGCACTGTATTGGTTCACTGCAACCTCTGTCTCCTGGGTTCAAGCAATTCTCCTGCCTCAGCCTCCCGAGTAGATGGGATTACAGGTGCCCACCACCACACCCGGTCTTTGGCCAGGCTGGTCTCAAACTCCTGACCTCAGGTGATCAGCCCACCTCAGTCTCATATATAACATTTTAATGTGTGTGTAAAGCTATCCACAGATATGTGCATCTGTATCTATAATAAATATAACTTTGTTGCAATTGTTATATAATAAGTTTATTACTTAGCAAATAACTAATATCCACCCATTGTATAAGAAGTAACCAGTTTGTGAGCAATGTAATGCTGACTAACAAGATCTGAGCGCTGATAAGAGATTACAATCTTAGGGAAGTTGAATTGATACATAATAAAGTAATTAGGTTTATAAAACTGGATATGATAAGTTTTGGGTCATTGGCGTTTACAATATATTTGGAGAGAAAGACAATGGCAGAGAGAAGTTGTTTTCTCTCTCCATGGGATGGGCTCACACTATCCTGTCCCCTCTGTAGTAATTTCCACCAAGCCCTGGTTTGCTTTTGGTGTGAGGCAGATTACACTGAAGGTCTATGAGGACCAGGACACTTTGCTGTATGGGGATCCACCTGGAGTCAAGTGCCATTGACCCACCTAAGAGGATAATCCCTTAGGTCAGAAGCCAGAACTGGGCAGAGGGGCTCAAGGGAATCTGAGGGAGTCAGAATAGGAGTTCTCTGATTTTACGGAGACAATAACAAGTTTCTGGAAGATGATTCCCTATGACAGAAATATGATACCCTCCCTATTGGAGACAGACAGGAAGTCAGATAGGGACAAAGCTGGGAAGATGTTTCCAAGGTTCTTCTGGGCTAGACAGACGGTGAGCATGATTACTTTTATGGTATTTGTATTTTCTGTAGCTATATTCTTTTTGCTCCTCTAATGTGTACATTTTTCATCCCCTCTCCCTTTTTTAATGCCAATCAAACTCAGGAATGTGTGCACACAGAAGGGGTTTTCAAGGTGAGACAACATGTTGAGGTCTGGCCAGGCTGGGGACCTCATTAGATCAAGCAAGAACCTCAGGGGGAGAGGAAACTCAGAACATCAGAGAAATAGCTTCTGGTAATCATCTCTGGGCAATGGAGAAAGCTTTTGAAGCTTTCTTGTGCTCAAGGCCTGACTGGTTTTGAATGAAAACAAGACAGACCACCGCTGGACTGTGTGGCATGGGGCTGAGGCTGCCCTGTAATTCTGAAGTGCCCTCCGGCACCTCTTAGGAAGAACTGCAGCAGTGGTGAGGCAGAGGTGGCTGGTGCCTCCCTGCCAGGGTGGATTGATTACGCATGACAACTCCTACTTGGGCCCTGTCACTGTTGTGCTGATATAGACCTTGAGGAGTATCAGAAGGGAGTAACAAAATGACAAATCCTCTACCCACAAAGCTCTGAATAAAACATGCTTCTGAAAGAAAAAAAGGTGAAAAGACTGTGGTTGACTTATTCCAGAGTAGAGGATAAGGTCTATGAGAAGCCCAATAACAGTTTCAAAAACTTAAAGAGACATTGGCTAAATCACGTGGAGCATCTACTTTCTATTTCCACTGAGGTCAAGATAAGATATGAAGGGTTTAAAGGGCAGAAGAAGGGATTTAGATTAGACATTAGGAGAATTTCCTCCCAGCATTCTGGAATGTGTTATGGAGAAAGCTTGGAATGTACTACTAGCAAGAACATGTACTATTCTTTTCTAAAAATTCTAAGATAACAGGTAGACAGGCATCCTGCTTGCCTGAGGGCAGTTCTGCCCTAACGTAGAAGAAAGTGATTAAATGAGTTATTGAGATCTGGTGGCCCTACAATGCAAGTAAGTAAGATCCTCTGATGTACATTCCAGACTTACATTTGTCTGAAAGAAATCTCTCTGGTTCATACTTTTCTGAAAAACAGAAATAAATCCCTTATATTTATATGTGTGGTAAAAGATAATTTCAGAAATATGTTTCCAAAATATGCACGAAGGGCAAAGACTGTGATCTCAGAATGCCTGCTTGAGAGAATGTCCAGCACTATGGGAAAAAACCAAACACCTAACGTCCTCTGTGCTCTCTTCTTCGCTCTTTCCCACCCCCACCCCCCTTTTTTAAAAAGTAGTTTTGGTCGGGTGCAGTGGTTCATGCCCGTAATCCCAGCATTTTGGGAGGCCGAGGCAGGCAGATCAGGAGGTCAGGAGATCAAGACCATCCTGGCTAACATGGTGAAACCCCGTCTCTACTAAAAATACAAAAAATTAGCTGGGCCTGGTGGCGGGCACCTGTAGTCCCACCTACTCGGGAGGCTGAGGCAGGAGAACGGCATGAACCTGGGAGGCGGAGTTTGCAGTGAGCCAAGATCACGCCACTGCACTCCAGCCTGGCGACAGGGCAAGACTCCATCTCCAAAAAAAAGAAAAAAGAAAAAAGTACTTTCACCATTATAAAGCAAGCTGTTTGCTCAGTCCTATATGTAAAACACACTCTTTGGTTTCTTGTAATCTTGAGATTACATTATTTTATTAGTGGTGAAAATAGTAAAGAGCTATCATTAATCGAGAATCTGTATGTCAGGTACTAAGATAACAGCTTTTAGAAATATCCCATTCAATGTCTTCATAAGCACACTATGGGGTAGGCACTGTGTTATCACCATGTACAGAGGGGTAAAGTGACGTATGCAATAACTGTAAGTAGCATTAGAGGGAAGTGACTTATTGTAATGACATGAAACACTACAATAGAGAAATCCCATTACATTTGCAGACAACATCTAATGACATCTAATTAGAAGGTCAAAGGGGGTGAGAAGAGGATCGACAGCTAAAATGGTTTTTCTAAATTATCTCTAAGGTCACCACTGGATCACCTCTGTTGACAGAGATTAGTCTTTTAAATAGGAGGCTTGTAACAACCTGTGCCAATACACAAGAGGTTTTCATTTCTAACTCCCTGGGCAGCACAGTCAACTTCTTCACACTGGAAGGCTATTTTACTGTTACACGCAGCTCAGGCTTTTCGCTTTTGCTCCCTGTTATGATGACATTTTGATTCTAATTGGAGGAGAATTTAACAGTGCAGAAATCAATCTAGTCAGTCGGTATAAAAAATAGAACTTACTAAGGAAGGAACCTACTACTTCTTTTATTAAAAATAAAGTTCCTGAGCTCCGTTGCAACTGGTAAGTTCTTCAGACAAATATATCATTATTTAGATGTAAATATCTAAATCAAATTTATATTCTTTAGAAAATAGAGTATCTGCTTTGTAAATTCCTATTCTTTGAGGATAACTATGCTGAAGATTGATGCATGTGCATGTGTAAAACAAACAAGCAAAAAAGAAAACCTCTAAGTAGTTTTATAATACATTTAAAATAAGAAAAATAGCACTATGATAGCTGTAGTCCCACAGCAAATGGCCCCTCCCTCAGTTAAAAAGTTAATTCTTTAACAGCTTCAAGGGCTGCTGTCTTGGCATATGTTTCAGCAGAGAATTTATTACATGAAACACGGATCTCATTGAGCATGCAAGGTAAATAGACTCATTAAGAATGTTTTATGAAGAAACATTACTGTTCTAACAAGGTCACAGGGGTGAATAAGGTACGAGAAAGAGGCAAAAGGCAGTGACCTGGAAATGGACTACAGCGCTCAGCTTAGTTTACTAGGCCTTCCCAAGTTCTAGCATGATCTTCACTAGACTTGGGCTGAAAATAACTAGTTAGATGCTGGAATCTACAGTGGTAGAAAAGTCCCAGGAAGAGCCCTGTGCATACCTCCTCAAACTGTCAAGTCAACTCAAGCAGGGTCCATATTAAGCAAATACGATATACAAAAATAAAAGCTTACCAAACAGATAGATGAGGGGAATAGTTACAATAAGTAATAGTTTTCTAAAAAACAAAAATGTAAGCAAAAGATTCCTTCAATAAGTACTTAAAGAATATTTAAACTATAATACATGTTTGCACATTACTTTTTAGGGCTGTTAAAATTATTCTGTTCTTCCCCTAAACGTTTGTTGCTACTTTAGTGCAGTGGTTTCCACATCTTGGTCCCTTGATTATACCCAGTGACTTGGAAGTACCCAAGACTTGTAAGACAGCTAAGGAAGTTGCCTAAATGTAATTTCAGAATTTTTTTTATGATTAGTGTAATTTGTGTACTAAGAAATAAAAACTCTTAATGAGGAATAAAAAAATATACACACCAGGAGAGCAGTTTTATCTCCAATATTAATTTTCTTCAAAATATTTCTTCCCTCTTAGTTCAACAGTCTTTCTGTGAAATAAATTACTTATGGCTACATCATTATAATTTTAACTATTTCTTAAAGAACTATTACTTAACAACATATATTATCAAAAACCACCTTAATTATAATCAAATCATAAATAATCCTTTATATTATTTATATGAAAACAAAACTGAGTTTTACTCAAGAATACTAATGCTGCGATTATAACTGAATCATTAAAAACTATTAAAATTGCTTAGTAAGAAAAAGAACTGATGAGTCAGATAACCAAACAAAATAATAATCCTGTGAATTGATACAGAAATATTTTTCACAATTGCTTTACCAGTCTGTATTTCTGAGTTACTCTCTGTAATACAGTAATACAGTATTTCTGTATTACTATCACTCTATTATTAAGAACATTTTACAAATGCAAGACAAAAGAAGCTAAGCAGAATTTTTAAACAATCTTCAAGTCAGAAACTAGTACTACTATAAAAAAGGATAAGCATAGTAAGTACATATTAATGAGTTAACAGGATACCACGCAAGTTGGACAGCAAAATTAAATAGGTCCGAGGAAAGAGAAAGCAAACCTTAATAATTATTGCTTTTATGCATTTAAATATTACTCCACATTTTATTCCACTGATATTATCAAAATTAGTCTAAATTAAGAATTAATAGTAGCCAACGATGCATGTACTCCAAAAAAAGTTATTTTTCTAGGCTGGGATCTCTTCAGGATACAGACTGAATTGGTCTGCAAACTCCCAGATAAAGCAGAGACAAACAAAATGGCCTTTTTTGAAGAAGTGATTGTCTTGCAGTTGCTCCTCCTGTTTGGATTCCAGCTTGTCTCTGCACACAGGGTTGGTATTGCAGCATCCTGAGGCACTTTGATGATGTCTTGTGCTGTCAGGTCTCAGGGCACTGCTGAGGACCTGGTGGTGAGCAGGGCCACGTCAGAGTGGCCAGAATGGGGGCAGACACACAGGCCTGCCCTGCCCTGCCCAGCTTTGTTTATAAGATTAACTTCTATTTTTTCATTTGGTATTCTGCCACAGTGTAAATTCCAGAGCTTTGGTGACTCTCTCAAAATCTAATTCTGCACAGCAGGCTGAATAAACGCCTCTTTAAAAGAATGTGCTTCCCATTTTAGTTTCAAAAGTATTCTTCGTATTTCTATCATTTAGTCATACCCTACCATCCTAAGGGAAAACGGTCCAAGAGAGAATTTAAGAAAGTTCTTAATACACAAGATAACCAGCTCACTGAAAATAAGCTTTTAGGGACAGTTTAACATTAAAGTTTTTTTTTTTTTTAATTTTTAGTGATTCCTTATAATCCGTATTTTCCATTCATATGAGATTGAACCATAGACTTGGATAGAAATAGTCAGCCGTTATCCATCAAAGCTATGAAGGACCCGTCCTGGGAGGACTTCTGGAAATTTTAATATGGGTAGTTCAGGAAGGGCAGCTGGGACATATCTGAAAGTTTTTTGGTGGGGAGATTGGGGGCTGTAATTCACATTTAAATTGCTATTAATTTTTAAAGTAACATCACATTGATAGTCCAGAAATTAAACAAAACAGTTTTCGTTTCTTCTCTCAAGTTGTTTACCACTTACTTGTTACTATTCTGCTTATGTTCTAATGGTAGGTTTCCCTTCATTTAAAACAAAGTCTGCTGTGTGTAGTGATTTTCACACTTGTATTCCTAGGCCAAAGAATGATGGATCTTCAATGAATGATTTCACTGATGGCTTTGTTAGTGTAAGGACAAGCCTCTCCTGGTGTCACAAGGTGGTCATGGCTGTCACTCCAGTGAAGCTCTTGACTAGGATCGGCTCTTCACTGCTGACTTGGAATAAGGCCAACCTCTTGCTATGATCTTAAAATGGGTGATGTGGTTCTAAGTCATATACTATGTAAAACTCTATTCTTAACCCTCATAATAATTTCAACCCCCAAATTTAAATGGGACTAACAAAAGTCTATATAACCTTCCCTTTAGAGCATTTTTATCCTTTAGTGATTTTTTTTCGGACCCACAGTTAAGATTAGATATTCTCTTTTATATTCAGATATTCTCCCTTTATAGATATGATCATAGAGGATAAAGATCATAAGGCCATGCCCAACATGATATGCTCTATACTCGTTTGTTCAGTTTCTGAGGTATTATGCTTAGAACTTATCTAAGTATTTTATTGCATGACACACAGTAGGCACTAAATAAGTGCTTACTGAACAAAGGGAAAGAAAGACCAAATAAACAAATAAATGAATGCTTTGCTGACCCTCTATACCAGGTTACATTTTTTGATGTGATAACCACAGCCACCATTTTGGAAAGAGAGGATGTTAGGTTTCACCCCAGACCCCAATGAACTACGCTAGTCTACCTAGAAAACAATTCCAGGCAAGGCTCAACCCAGCATCACGCTAATAACAAAAGTAGGTCAAGCAACCTCCAAGAAGCAAAGCCAACTACAGGAGCAGAGGACCTGACAGTCCCATGGCCAGGGGGACCAAATGTTGTTTTCTCTGGCTGGGCAGCAAACAAGCAGGCAATCCTACCACTTCCAACCTTGAGCGAGTCTAAAGAGAGAGGAAACAAGGAGAAGCCAAAAAGAAAAGAGGCCTTTAGCTTCACAGAACCATACTCCAGAAACAGACTCCAGGAAAGAGGCAGTCTATATACTCAATCTTAGGGCCCAATAAACATCATTAAACGAGCCATGCAGCATGGGTTCCTTTTTGTGGGTGGAATGATGGAAAGTGTCTTTGACCTTGACCCTCCCTTCCTTATGGAAGGGGCAAGTGATGCAGAGAAAGACTAATTTCCCCCTGCCCCAAATGCCCATCATCAAGTCAAGGTTTTAGTACCCAAATTGTGAGCACACCAAGAGAATGAGAGCCTTCTAGACCCAGAAAGGACCTCATAAAACACGCAGTTTAATCTGTTTTAAATGAGAGGAAATAGAGTTCCAGAAAGATGAACTGGCTTGCCAGGGTTCCAGTTGAAAGAGGTGGCATGTACACAGAGACCCACCATTTCAAGTTTAGTGGCCTGTTAGCAGTGTTAGCACCAGAACTGTTATGTAGAAGGGACTTAGAGAAATGTGAGAAAACACATTTGCTTCATAAGACATTTATTGATATTTATTTAGGATAGGTTGGAAGGCATTTGGTGAAAATTATGAGGGGAAGGCCAAAAACCTCTCCCAAGGCCATCCAACAACCACTGTAATATCTGTTTAATTTGGCACAAACACAAAACCATCCAAATGGAATTTCAGCTTTTTACAAAATAGTTTCTCCAGAATTACTGTGAGAAGCCACAAAGTTGGATGACAAAGTTATCCATGACTCTTGGTGGCCAGCTTGTTAGTGGATAGCCAGTGAGTTGTCGCAATTACCTGTGTAGGATGTGCCTATGTTTGGAATGTGCCTATGTTTGGTAATCACATACCAAAACTATGTTCATAAAGTACCCAGTAATTACCATGCACCACTCTAACTGTAAATTTCAAGGAGACACTAAAGAACTGTTGTAGACCTGACTATCAAAGCCCTGTGAATTGAAATCAATATACTATAACATGTGAGTGTTAGATACAAGTTGAAGCCCCTGAAGGCAGGTCACTACGGTGACATAAAATCAGTTTTTCTAAATACCAAGCAGCATTTGGATGAATAGATCTACGATGACCATATTGCCCTCACTGTACACGGCCTAAACTCATCTCTCTGGAAAGTTAATCTTTCATAACATTAACATCAGTTTGGTTAAGACATCACTTACATAAATTATTCTCAATATTATCAGCTGTTATAGTCCACATTTTTTTTTTCACTTGGTTCCTATGCTTAAAAAGCTAAACAAAATTTTAATCTTGTATTTGCAGGGAGCTTCTATCAACCAACTTCTGAGAAACACATATATTACAAAAAAGACTGAGAAAAGAAATTAGAAATCTGGGAAATGAACCTGGTAAGATACACTATGTAGCTACTTCAACAACTCATAAGGATCAAATATGATTTATGATTACATATATATAAAATCATATATATGAATTATATATATATATGTATTCATCTGTTTATCCTCAACTATGCTTTAATTTACTTACTTCCCAAAGTATAAATAACTACTAAAAGCTATGGATATTTTAAGGGCTTAATAAAAGTAATGGGATATAATTGAGAAGTTCAAATGACAAAAGATCTAAACAAAGATGAAACACATAAAGCCAAAGACTGAAAACAGAGATGGTCATACTGCTTCTCAAACTCTGGTCAATGGGTGAGCTTCCTTATGATCACCTCAGGGCTTACTCAAGATGCAGAATCTTGGGCTGCCCAAAGTACACATGGCAGAGTATCCACCAGGGGAGGCTGGGAGTCTTCATTTTTAACAAACTTCCCATGTGATTTTTCCTGCACATTGGAATTGAGAACTATCAACCGAAAGGTTCTGAATGAGATTACAGAAAACAGGAGAAAGAGAGAAACTGAGAAAAGATGATTTGTTAACAGGAGGGAAGAGAGGGAGGGAGAGAAAGAAGGACAGGTATTAAAAATTTGGTCTACACCACGGTTACTCAACTTTATTGACATTTTGGGGTGGATAATTCTTTGTGTAGAAACGGTCCTGTGCATTGTACAGTGTTAGCAGCATTCCTGGCCCTCTATCCAAAAGATGCCAGTAGCAATCCCCCAACCTCCAATTGTGACGATAAAAAATATTTCCAGAATTTGCCAAATGTCCCTTCCAGGGATGAAACCACCCCTGGTTGAGATTCACTGGTCTATACTAAGGAAGTTGTTAAAGCAAGAACAGTGAACTGGAAAGATCATGAAATCTCTTGGGTATATAAAAAATGATCAAATGAAAACTGAAATAAGAAGCATGCTAATTCATTATGCTCCTAAAGTTAGTTTCCTTAATAGCAGAAGTCATAAACTGGAAAGTGAACTCAGCATAATAAAAACATTCATTTTCATCTTTCAACATTTAGCATATTTCACACAAACATGTGCACTTCTGACACTGCTTGAAAAAATTTTTTTTTGAATCTGGCAATACCTGCAACAAATAGCTAGACCTGAAACTGGCCAGTCCCTTTGGCATGGCAACAAACAGCTCGACCTGGACTGGCCACTACCCTTCGATGGAGCGTTCACTTCCTACCCCCATGCTTTATAGCTGGGTGGATTCTATTAAAAAATTCCATAAATATGTAATGGGTGTTGTAAGAGATTGGAATATGTTTTAAATATATTTATTTAAAACTTACATTTAGTTTCCTAGATGCCAAAGTCTTAGTAGTAGGACCACACTTTTAAACTACAAACATAATTTACAAGCAACACAAGCACAGGTACACAGTCCACTAGAGAAATACCCAAAGTTTAGTGTAATCATAATATCAGGTTTATTATCACAAGACATGGCCAAGTAACTTGCCACACCCAAAGGGCGTATGTACTGACTGACAAGCACATATCCTGGATGTTATTACACTCATAAAAAAATGAGTAATGACTGGTTGATCTCAACACTCACATTCACATCAAAATTCAAACTGGGCTTCTACAACATGCTTCCTTACTAGCCATCCATTCAAAAGAATATTTGTTCCTGTGATAGAACAGGGCTTCCCCTAAATGCACACTTCTTTCAGCTGTGTTGCTGCCACTAGTCCCCAGGGTCAACTTCCTGCTGACACCACCTGGAGGTAAAAAGGTCCACACCCCTAGGTTTACAGTCTATGTCTCATCTTTGAAAGTTGCACCTCTTTACCTATCCTATGCCAATTTAAGTGTACAATTAAACATGATTGCAATGTGAAGGAATTTCCAGGTATGAGCTCTACAGAGTTACTTCAATTACGAGTGCAGCTTCACACTCCTCAGTTATCTAGGCACACATTTTTTCTCAGGGATGAATGCCTTATAGCAGTGGTTCCCAATCTTTTGGGCACCAGGGACTGGTTTTATGGAAGACATCTTTTCCTTGGACAGCAATGGGAAGGACTGTTCCACCTCAGATCATCAGGCATTAGATTCTGATAAGGAACGCGCAACCCAGGTCCCTTGAATGTGCAGTTCACAATAGGGTTCATGCTCCTATGAGAATCTAATGTGGCTGCTGATCTGAAAGAAGGTGGAGCTCGCCTACCACTCACCTCCTGCTGTGTGGCCCAGTTCCTAACAGGCCGTGGACCCAGTATTGCTGCCTTACAGGTCCAGCCTGATGATGCTCTCTTTTTTCAACTGGAAGCCTTCTCTATTTCCCAGAAGTGGAGCTGCACTACTGTCTTTGTGTTCATGGTCTTAAACATAACACTGCTTATTTCCACTCTACTCAAGTGGCCACCCAGACAAGGGATTACGCTTCCTGTCAATCTTGAAGTTCCTGGGAAGACAGGTGCTCCTCCCATCTGAAATCCGTACAGATCCTTGACTCTGACCTTGGATTACATGTATTCTAGAAACTATGGATTCCAATAATTTAGTTGGTAACCCCTGGGGGTTTACTCCACTAAGCTCCTCAACTAAACCTTTCACCTTAACCTACTCATCTTGGGTTTGCTTCACTCTTGGTTTTCTTTTCTTTCTATTACCTCTTATTCTTTGCTTTTTTACATTTGTTTTGGGGGCTCATTTATCCATCCTTTACTCTAGGTCAACTCATCCTAATTTTCTTTTACCTTAAACCTAATGAGGTTCAAAGTTCACTACAAACCATCAAACCAGGATTGAAATTCCTACCTTAACAGCAGCAACAGCTATCCCAACACCCCATTTTCTTCCATCCCGGTGACAAAAATTTCAGTTAAGTAAGCATAATCAAGAAGTTCAAACAGTACTTAGAATTCCTCGCCAAGGACTGAAGAGATATAAGCCTTTCCTGCAGTATATTATCATTTAAGAAGTTGCCAAATTATGCTATATAAGTCAACAATAAGGATCAATTTGGAAACTGCACTGTCCTGGTGCAGGGATGGAAAACACATTACACTAAAACTTTGTTAAAATACCATCGTTGGACTCTGTTACAGGACTAAGTTTATAATGAAATCTTTTGTATCTTTAATAACTGTATAGCCAAACCTTGTCGTGATTATTATTTTTTGGCCAAACAGGCAAGGTTTAATGGCATGTTTATTCATTCATTCATTCATTCATTCATTCATTCATTCATTCATTCAATAAGCATCTACTGTGCTAAGTGCTCTGAAGAGAAAGACAAAAGGACAACTCTGTTCTTGTAAGTTCAGACTATCTGGCAAGAAATAACCTATAAACAAATAATTATAATAAAAATGTGGTGAGTGCTATAATAAAGGCTCTGGAATCACAGAGAAGGTACTAATCAACTCCATCTAAGGAAGTCATTAAAAGCTTTATAGGAAAAGTCTTAATAAATTATAAACATATATAACATTGTAAAACTGTCTAAAAGGGAATGAAAGCTTTCCTCACTGTGTAAAGGTTGATTTCTGAGGAGTGCACTTAACCTGGAGGTGATAAGTTGGTTACAGAGATTTATTAGCACAGGGGAGGAATACGTAGGGGCCATTTTGGAACTGTGTTGACAAAGGCACAAACTAGCAAGAATACAGAGAGACTTCTTGGAAGAGAGGGATGGTGTCAGGGAGTAAGGACAGAGAGCGGAATGAGGTGGGTGACAGAGTGGCAACATGTTTTTGTTGGACATAGGTCATTACATAGTATGGTGGCAAGAATAATGAAGACTTCACCTCCCAATCCCTGGGATCTGTCAATGTGCCACCTTACATGCCAAAAGGAACTCTGAATATTAAATCAAGGATTTGAAGATAGGGAAGTTATCCTGAATTGCCTGGGTGTGTGCCATGCCAATAAGGGTCCTTATTGGGGAAAGATGGAGGCAGGACCAGGAGAAAGGAGATGTGATGATGGAAACAGGGGTGTAAGTGATGCCTTTAATCTGGCTTTGAAGATAGAAGGGGCCATGAGCCAAAGAATGTGGGTAGCCTCTAGATATTGGAAAGGGTAAGCAAGTGAATTCTCTCACAGAGCTTCCTCTAAGGAACACAGTCTGTTGACACATTGAGTTTAGCCCAGCCTGACTCATTTTGGACGTCTGACCTGCAGAACTGTGAGATGATAAACTTGTGTTGTTTTAAGCCAATAAGCTTATGGCAAATTTGTTACAGCAGCAATAGGAAACTAATTCCCACAGGAATCCAGGGGGCTTCCTTCTTGGTCCTCCTAAGTATCTGGCACAAATGAGAGGCCCTTGTTGTAGCTGACAAAGAGGGCCCTTTTACTCAAACCAGCAGTGCTGACACAGCAGAAACTGCTCCAGCACGGAAGCAGAAGGGAGCATAGGCGGGAGGAGCCCCTGACTGTGTGGAGAAGGCTGGGGAGGCAGGTAGTAGGATTCCTAGCACAAGAAGATTCATGGGAGTGGCTCAGAACCTTTCGAGGGGTGAGGGAGAAGGCAGAGACAAAAGGGTGTGTGTGTGTTGAAAACAGACTAGCATTGTGTTCACTGCTTTATGTTCAGTCATAGATTCCCATTTGTTTTGAATTTCAAGCAATCTAAGGGAAGCTTCAGATTTTGTTTATTAAAAAAATAAGTCAAATGATTTGACAAAAACTGAGCTACTGGATATGAAAGCCTGCCTGGGAATGGGACAGTTAGTGAGTCTCAGAGTAAATAAAGCAAATAAAGTAAACCCTTTTAAAATTTCCCCTTTGTTCTGGATCTGTTTTTCAACTCCAGAGTATTTTAATCGAATCTCTTATATAATACTCAGAAGTCAGATAAGGACTTTTCTTCAAACATAAAACACCTGGAAAACCAACAATAGCGTCACCGGTGGCTCAAGTATTATCTAGAAAAGTTCAATGGCATGACCCAAATCACCTCTATGGAGTGACAACGAAGTGGTTCCAGAGGGTATTTCCTCTGAAGTACAAACAGAACGGAGAACACATCTACTTGGGGGCCTGAAGACACCAGCCATGCACAGACATTTCTGTCTGACCGTACTGATGAACAGCATGAGCAAAGGCAACCATGGCGGGAGCCTGGGGATGCAGCATGTGGGGGGCAGGGCGTAACCCCAGTTCCCTTTGCTCTGCGTCTCCCCAGGGGGTATAAATATCTACATGTGTCCATGGTGTGAGGTGGGGCAGATGAGTGGAAGTGAAGTAGCAATTAGGGTAGCATCTCCAGGTTGGTTTCCTCTCTCTTAATGAATCACAAGCCATGCTGGGGTCCCTCCTTCTCCTCCTCGGTTTTCATCCTAAGACTGTTCCTCACTCTTGACTTCCCAATACCAGGAAGTAGGGTCACTGTTTGAGTGCTTGTCCTCTCCGATGATATCGGACCTACCTTAATCTTCACGTTTTAAATGCTCTTGTCCAAATGTCTGTAGCATTTAAATGTACAGCTGATCAAATCTATTTAAACGTTAGTGAGACACAAAACTGGTAAAGTCAGTAGACTACAAAACTGGCAAAGTCAGTAGTCCCTTTGTAAGGCTATGTTAAGGTTGGCATGGAAAATGCAAATACATTAACTTGAAACATCATATTCAGGGACTTCTCCCAATGAAGAAATAGTTACAGAATGCGGATCACTGATTTCCTTAAAAAAGATAAAATTACCCTAAATCAAAAAACAAAACACACACAAAAAAACAGCTAGGGGCCTGTTAAAAAAATCAATGAAAGGACCTTCTTATCCTAAGAAGAATGCTGCCAATGTCAGCAACCCTTGGAGCAGTGGTTCCCAGCCCTGGTGAACTGATGCACAACAGAGGTCTAGAAAAGGAAGGATGTCCGTGCTCCATTCAGATTTACTGCGCGAGAATCTCAAGGAGCAGGGCATGGGTGAGTACGTTTAAAAGAAAGACTTGACAGATGATTCTGAGATGCAGTGAGAACTGTTCAACAGGATAGCTTATTTACAGCCTAGACGTCCCATCATTCCTCCACAAAAGCTTTTGAATTTGGCTTAAAATTTCTAATCTGACTCAACTTTATTTATCTAAAAATATGAGTATATATAGGATGGAAAAGTGTTTTTAATGCCATGAGACTTAAGTTTTTTGCTTTAAAAATATATATTTATATGCATGCATTATATATCTAATTAACATATGAAAATGTTTCCAATATGTCTTTCATTTCTTATTTTTCTATTTTTCTACTGTAGTATATTTTATGTCTTCATATGTAAATAAAGATGAAACAGTTTGAATTTTTACTTGTGAATTAGTCTAATTTTGGAATTAAGAATGGCTTGATGTGAAGACTGCTAGAGTAAGAAAACTGAACTGAAAGAAATCTGTAAGAATTAAAAAAATTTTTTTTAGCCAGGCATGAGCCTATAGTCCCAGCTACTCAGGAGGATGAGGCGGGAGGATCACTTGAGCCCAGGAGCTATGACTGCACCATTGCACTCCAGCCTAAGCGTCATAGCAAGATTCTATCTCTAAAATAAACTAAGAATAAAAATTTTAAATTGTTCATGAAGCTTGCCTCCCAGTTTCTCTAGCAGTTGCCGACCATCAGTTGCAAAGAGTTTCTTGGGGGAAACAGTAATATGTCAAGGTGGTTCCAGAGCTGAAGGGAGATGAAAGAAAGTCAGCTGCTAGAAAGAGGTTACCCTAGTCTTAGCCTGCCTCCCAGGCATTTCCTAGTATCTTTCACAAGAGCTAGAAACCTTTATAGTAAAACTGGATTCATTTTTTGGTAAGAATTTGAGGGACTCATATTCTGAGTTCAGGGAGCAACTCTGTCTACTGTAGATGTTGAAATTGTAACTGAGGTGGTCTGCGGTTAGGAAGGTGAGTGGGCTTTCTGCAAGACTGCATGAGGCGGAGCTGCTCTTTCCAGACAGCAACCATGCACACATCAGTAGATAGCACAGGGCCATTTGATGGGATGGATGTACAAAGGGAGCATCTGGGATGAACCTACCAATGCAGTGAGGGACAGAGTCACATGAAGCCATCCTGAGATGCCTCTACCTTTTCCCAGTAGATGGAAGTCAAGGAGTTGTGGATACCACTTTGAAGCAAAGAGAAAGAACTCTAGGGATTTGGGCCATTATCAACACTGAAGGCACTCTTCGAGTCTCTTTGCTAAATTTCCAGTGTTTATCAGATCTACAATAAATTTCTTCATTTTAAAGATTAGCTCCTAGAAAGAGCAAGGCCAGTGCCTACCTTCTTATTATCACAATCACATCATTGCATGGGATGCCTTGTATGTCAGAGGCATGTGATGGGTTTTTGCTGAATAAATGAATGGATTCATCAGACATGCACTTTTTAAATACTGTGATCCCCCTATACAAATTAATCTTAATATGAAAAATAATTATGTGATAACAATATATGCTTATTTTCATTCCCATTTAAAATATTTCACATTAGTGCGCTGAAGGAAGAAGAACAATTACATTTTGGAGTTTCTTATTTTCATGACCTACATCAGAAACTGCCTTTATATTGTTGTTAAGTATTCTTTTCAAAATAATGAAGCAGCACATTCTAATGAAGCCATTTTTATTAGCTCTACTAATTTGGCTTTTAAGAACCTCTCTGTCAAACTGTAAATCATTATTTTTTTAAGCAGCAAATGAACTGCTCAGCAAACATTTGACTCTTACTCCCCATCTTTATTCCAATTTATTACAAATAACTTTTACTCTTCTTTATTAATCATGGTAACGAGTATGCATTTTATAATTTGACAAATCAATAGTTTTAAAATATGTTATAATTGGGTTAGCCTTTAAAGGTATGTTATCTGTTCAGAAAAATCATCATCTGAAAAGATACTAATGATATTAAATATATATTTACTACTAAGACTGAAGGACTGTTAGCTGAAGGAAAGTTAGCTGAATGGTTTTCGGTACATTCTAGAGCTGAGAACAGAAGACTTTATTGTAACATAAACAGCTTCTCCATCTTCACAATCACATAATTCAGTGTGAAAATGGGGAAAGTAGGATGTCTGTTCAGAAAGCCAACAATAATCAGATCATTAGTCACTAGATTTTCAAATAAAAAAAACATTAAGTTATATTCCTCAGTGGACACACCCAGTCACAGAAAGTAAGTGAATGCGATGTTTACAACTTTGAGAAAAGTCTGAGGCAGATGACACCAGTCAATTCTCAGAGAGCAGGCAGGTACTTTACCTAGGATGGCTGATCATCCCTTTCTGAGATGACTGAGTGTATTAACCTATGATGGTTGGTTGTAAGTGATCTGCCCTCACTTCCCTAGTATCTCCATATCCCTCATCTCATCCCTGACCCCAGAACTCATCCTCAATCTTAGGGCCTGGGGTCAGTGCTGGCATTTAGGCACAGAGAACAATTTAGCTATAGAGGTAATGTTCTACAAGAGAATGTCCACCTTACACACTAAATTAGTAATTTTTTTAAAGCTTCGGAGATTTGCTTAATTTATGCTTTTCTGTCTTGCTTTGGTTCGTGTGTTTTCAACGTACCCATAGTAAAACGTTTTTGACTCCAAAATAAAGCCTTCAGGGCCAGGTGCAGTGGCTCACATCTGTAATCCTAGCACTTTGAGTGGCCAAGGCGGGCAGATCCCTTGAGGCCAGGAGTTAGACACCAGTCTGGCAAACATGGTGAAACCCTCATCTCTACTAAAAGTTAGCCGTGTGTAGTGGCGCACGCCTGTAATCCCAGCCAGTTGGTAGGCTGAGCCATGAGAATCACTTGAACCCGGGAGGCGCAGGTTTCAGTGAGCTGAGAATGTGCCACCTCACTCCAGCCTGGGCAACAGAGTGAGACTCTGTCTTGAAAAAAAAAGCCCTTAGGAGTTCTGTTTCAAGAAGCATGAAGCTAATATTTCACTTTGATCATCTGCTTATTGAAAACTGATTTTTTTTTCACTTTTAAATGTATGGATAACATAAAATACGTAGATAAAAATTAGGATATTGAAAATTTTGACACGATTTCAAGGATGTTCTGCAATTAATAGATGCCTGTAACTGTTATGGGTTTGTACTAGAGATGTGTTTATTATACTCTGATTGTTATAGTCACAGTTCCTTTCTGAAAAATGGGGTCAAAATGTTTCTCAAAAGGTTCTCCCACTTTCTACCACAGGGCCCTGTGATCTGACCACACTAGCCTGATTGAGGAAAGGGCAAGGGGTCAAAGACAGACATTGTCTGTATTCTCTCGGCCCAATGGGAAGCCCTGTTCTGGGTGGTGACTGACCAGTTAATTTGGAACCTCCTCTTGGGAATTTTGAATGCAGGATACTCAGGTGTCAATGACACTGAGAGACAAGCAGAGAGAATATATTAAGTAGAAACCTGTAATGAAAACCATGAGGATGCAAAAGCAACGTGTTAGGACGAAGAGAGGTAGAGTACAAACAGCAGAAAGAAGCAGGTAAAAAACAACAACAACAACAAAACAAAGAGAAAGTCCTAGAAATTGAAAGCCTCTTATATCCTAAGTGATAGTCCAGCAGTTCACACAGACTGTGCAATTATTAATATTGTAATAAAACTCCATTATCTGCGGTGACCTGAAATAATGTAACAATGTGAGGTGTCATGAACAGAAACCACAAAACGATTTTAACAGAGTTAACAGTTGTGTATTACAGAAAATATCAGTGAGTGTGTAAAACTGGGAGGCTGCTGGGGGTCCTGGCCCAAAGAGAACTGTGTATTGAGGATGTTGCTTGGAAAGAGAAAGAACAGTTCAGATTCTAGGTTTCTTGAGACCACCAAGGACAAATGACAAGATTTCCTATGCCTAAAAAGTCTGAAATGCTAAGCTCTCAGGTCCTTTAAGGAAGGCTAGAATGACAATCTACCAGGACAGACTGCAATGAAAAAGGTAAAGGAAAACTGAAAGCAACAGAGGGTATCTGTATACCCAATTTTTCCAACATCTCTGAATTTTATATTTAAAAAGACATAAGAAAAGCAGACTCATTGGGTAAGCTCAGCCAGGCATGAGTGAGTTCATAAAATTGCATATATTTCTGGGGAGGGATGAACACTGGCATTCAATGCCTGCACTGCTTCTGTTCTAAGATGTCATCATTCACAAAATAAGACACCAATTTAATGAGAGTTTTGAATGAAGCTAACAAAAATTAGATGTATATATTGATTGCAAATTGTAATTCCAAGAGTTAAAATTTAAAAGAAAAAAATGTTTTAAAAAGAGATACAGCAAATCTTTTAAATCTATCTGCTTTAGAGCCAACCTTGAATTTCCTCCATGAAATTCTGCAGTGTAAAAACACCAGTTGTTTAATTCAACAGTTATCTTACTATGACAATTAATATGACTTAGCTTATATGTGAAGATGCAAAAACTATACTTTCACTGACTTATAAAAATTTATTATTTCTTTCCCAACTTTACTGTTCAGAAGTCCCATTGAAATTCTTGTTGTCTATAAGCAAGGAGAATGGAAAAAAAAATTGAGGAATGGTATCTCTTTTATAAAACTCAATACACTTAGGCTTTCTAAACTTCTACAACTACTGCATATCCTGCCTTGGGAGACCCTTTAAAGACATAAAAATTGTTTTTCTTATTGGATTTCAGATATTAAACCTATTCTCTCGCTGGCGTTGATCCTGTAATTTCTCTCACCAGACCTACTCTGTGAGTTTTGCAGGTGACCACGCCAACTAGTTGTAGCAAGTTGCTGGCAGATAAAGCCAATTTTCTTCAAGTAAAAAGATCTCTCTCTGGGTTTGGTGTGTCAGTCACGATTCTTTAATTCTTTGGTCTCTGGGTCTTTTGTTTTCTGCTCACTTCTACATTTCAGTTTTTAAAAGTATTGCACAGCAGGTAACTTACTGATGGCTTTTTTTTTTTTTTTTAATCTTTTCTCCTCCGTTCTGCTCAGGGATAACTCCTTTGGCCACCTGTGTGTCTTTACCTCTTCTGCTGACTAACATTGTTAGTGTTAATGCTTCTCTTTTTGGTTCAAAATTATGAGCTTTTTTTCTTTAAATTTTATAAAATATGCTCATATTGTTAATAAACTAGAAAGGAGATAAGAAAAAAATGCAGTCATAATGTTACTTCACTAGCAAACCATCCTTGGTGTTCTAACATTTCCTTCTAATCTTTTGACTCATGCAAACCTTTTAGTGTGGTCGTAATCACAGAGCAAGTAACCTAAATAATTTTGCATATTAATTTTGTATTATTAGTTTCTTTTTTCAGAGGCTCTTCTATGTTGTTATAAATTTTCATGGACATAATTTTATTGGCCCGTTAATATTGCATTATGTGGATGTATTCTAACATAAGTATTTTCCCCACTGTGGTTCCACTGTTATCAGTAACGTACAAGAGCATCTGTTTTAGTGAATGATTCCCAGTATCGGCATTGTTTCCCTTCCCTCTTCCCCTAGCTGCCTTCTCTCCAACTCTCAAAAGCAACCATGATGTCTGCTGTTGCTCCTGCTTCCTGTGTCTTAGATCCTTCTCGCTTTTCCTGTGAGGTGCCCCACTCTAAGAGGGAAAGGGGGACATGATATGGCCACCTTTACAGGATCCTGCCAAACTGAGTAAAGCGATTTCTGGGATTAAGGAAAACTACAGATACTTGTTGGAAGTACATTGAAACCAGAATTATGAACCAGTTTCAAAAATATACTGTGGTTTGTAAAGTCTACCTTTTTAAAGTTACAGGAAGCATGATTTTAGTATTTTAGTGTCTTCACTAAGGAATGTGAAAGAGGACTTAGAGTCCTATCAAAATGTGAAGTGAGAGGGGTAGTTTAGAAAGAAGGTAAAAGGACTGATTAGGATCCTTAGTATTTTTCAAGTCTCTAATGATACCATCTTGGACTCCCAATTCCTCATCTGTAAAATGGGAGGACTGGAATATGGAAAACTCTATGATCCCCTCTATATTCTATGGCCAGGGGGCAGTCAAGCTAGAAACCCTTCAAAGGACTCATTCTTGGTCTAAGGGCTGGCTAACTTTAGTGCTATGCTTTACATATTTTAGAAAAAGCTCTAAAAGGCATGTATAGACCACTCCCTTCAGAACACTGGTAAAAGTGAAGTGAATTAATTCCTTTGAAAAAAGCTATACAAGCAGAAAATTCTCATGTACAGAGAGCCACCGGGCTTTTTTAGATCCACTAATATGGGCTATACCAAGAGTGACAGGCTCAGCTTAGGGCCAAAGAACTGTTATTTTCCTTTCAATTTCTCTGTTAACATTCTCACATCTTCTGCTGTATTTTCCTTTGCATGCTGCCTACAGCCCAGCAGGATTTTAAGGAAAAAGAATAGTACTTGTGGCAGGAAGGAGGGAGCGGGTCTAGAGAAATGAGAAGAGGCACATTCTATAGCTTTAATTTCTGAGAGACACAAATCTATGCACTTCATTCTTTCTTCCTCCCACATTCTAAAGGAGAGGCCAGTTTGGGGACACGATTAGGACTGCATGCTAACCAACTGATCGGATAGGAAAAAAATATTCTCTAGTATTTTGGCTTTTATTCCAGGAGTCATGACCATTTGCTAAAAGAAAAGGTCTTCCAAGTATTACACTATGTTGCCATCTGCCTTACTTCTCAAAAGAGATAGTAAAGAAGAAGGCAGGTAAAAGAAACTGGACCACTTTGCTTTGCTAGGAAAATAGCAGTGAGATCGAAACACGCATAAAAGGGTTTTCACGTTTTGAATTTTAGAAATTGCTTCACATTCGAAGTTAAACTTCACATTATCTTTTTTAAATGTAAGATTGCTGGTGTTTCTTTTTCCCAAGTTGAAACTAAAAGCAAGACTTCGAAGTAAATCATAAAATAAAAAAAATTACAATGTATACAACTGGACAACTAATAAAAGTTAATTATTTAATTCATGAACCAGAGTGGTTAAATTGTAACTTAAACCTAAAGTAAATATTGCTTTCATAAATACCAGTTTTCACTCTGCCCATTTTTGACTCACCTCCTTTTTTAAATGATCTCAAGATTCAGAGTGAGCTTTTTTCAGCAAGATTTTTTTACCAAAACCCATCAAACCTAGCCTGTATATGCAAAAACCAGTAACAAATTATGTGAATTTTGTATCACATACTGTGCCAAACCTCACTTATAGATAACTGCGGAGGCCAGCTAAACACTTGTACCATGGCTGTCTTTAAAAGATAGCTGAGCCGCTCTGCCTACAGGGGACCTGCGGAGTGTGGCCGCGCATAGGCTTTGCCACCAGGAACAGAGATCTGGGTTCTGGCTCTGCTACTCTCTGGTTTGGTGGCCTTGAGCCAGCTTATTATTATTATTATTATTATTATTGTACTTTAAGTTCTAGGGTACATGTGCACAACGTGCAGGTTTGTTAAATAGGTATATATGTGTCATGTTGGTTTGCTGCACCCATCAAGTCGCCATTTACATTAGGTATTTCTCCTAATGCTATCCTTCCCCCTGCCCCCCCACCCCACAACAGGCCCCAGTGTGTGATGTTCCCCACTCTGTGTCCAAGTGTTTTCATTGTTCAATTCCCACCTATGAGTGAGAACATGTGGTGTTTGGTTTTCTGTCCTTGCGATAGCTTGCTGAGAATGATGGTTTCCAGCTGCATCCATGTCCCTGCAAATGACATGAACTCATCCTTTTTTAGGGCTGCACAGTATTCCATGGTGTATATGTGCCACATTTTCTTAATCCAGTCTATCATTGATGGACATTTGGGTTGGTTCCAAGTCTTTGCTATTGTGAATAGTGCTGCAATAAACATACGTGTGCATGTGTCTTTAAAGTAGCATAATTTATAATCCTTTGAGTAAATACCCAGTAATGGGATTGCTGGGTCAAATGGTATTTCTAGTTCTAGATCCTTGAGGAATCGCCACACTGTCTTCCACAATGGTTGAACTAGTTTCCACTCCCACCAACAGTGTAAAAGTGTTCCCATTTCTCCACACCTCTCCAGCATCTGTTGTTTCCTGACTTTTCAATGATAGCCATTCTAACTGGTGTGAGATGGTATCTCATTGTGGTTTTGATTCGCATTTCTCTGATGACCAGTGATGATGATTTTTAACCTCCATGCCATTAACTCGCTTGTAAAATGGACACATGAAGAGTATGAATCTTATAGTGCTGCTGTGAGGCTTCAGTGGGACGGTGCATAAAATGGGCTCAGCAGAGTGCTCAGAGCATGGCAAGCCCTCAAAAATGCCAACTGTTTATTCACGTATTCAATCAACAACCAGTGAACAACAAACTTTGTGCCCCGTACTGTTGCAGTCATTGAGGATAAGGCATCAAAAACACAAACACCAATTCCTCCTCTGATGGAATATATAGTTCGATAGAAACTAATACCTAATACTTTCTTACTATTATTGCTAAACCAGTAGTGCTCAATGGCCCCAAGGGGACATTTGGCAAAGTCTGGAGACATTTTTAGTAGTCACAGCTGGAGGAGAGTGAACTGCTGCAAGTGTCTAGTACGTAGAGACCAGGGACACTGATAAACACCCTATTATGCACAGGACAGTTCTCTACAACAAGAACTATCAGGCCCAAAATGTCAACTGTGCAGACATTAAGAAATCCTGTTTTAAGTTACTGACTCAGTTAATCCTTAGAATACTCTATGAGGTAAGAATGATAAGGATAGGCTGGGTGTGGTAGCTCACACCTGTAATCCCAGCACGTTGGGAGGCCAAGGTGGGCGGATCACGAGGTCAGGAGTTCGAGACCAGCCTGGCCAACATGGCAAAACCCCAACTCTACTAAAAATACACACACACACACAAATTAGCCTGGTGTAGTGGTGGGCGCCTATAATCCCAGCTATTCGGGAGGCTGAGGCAGGAGAATCTCTTGAACCCAGTAGGCAGAGGTTGCAGTGAGCCGAGATTGTGCCATTGCACTCCAGCCCGGGTGACAAGAGCAAGACTCCGTGTCAAAAAAAAAAAAAAAAAACGATAAGGATAGGCATTTTCTTTTTCTAGTAACCAACAGTAACCATATATTACAGCATGAATAAGACTATACATATCATATACATATTTACAATAACATTTATATATTTTATGTAATATATGTTATTTGTAAAGTACTCTACACGTTAGATACAGATACATTAAAACATACCTTCCTAGCATGTGCTTTTTAAAAAAGAAATCAGCTGATGGATTTTACAAAAGAGATTGAGTTCACTTTACAACCAGTGGCTGTACCCTTGTCATCTAGATTTTAAATGATCAATAATCTCTTCTGATTCTCGCTCACGTACTACAGAGGGTAATCTTTTGGGCCACATCTGTAATGATTCCAATATCAGACAAGGGGACTTCGTGGTGCGCTAGAGACACCAGAAAAGGAGCTCAGAAGTTCAAGATCTAGTTTAATTATCTCACTGCCTGGGCAAGTCACATAACTTCTCTGGGCACCAGAGGCCCACCATTACCAAAACATGGGGCCATAATACCTTTGCTGGGGATTCAGAGGTTGGCAGGATAAAATGAGATAATGTGTGAAAGCACTATGGAAGCCACAATGACCCACCCCACATTCACCACCTCCACCACTGCCAACCAACACCCACTCAGCGATCGCTTTCTTTTCACCATACATTTACTCATCAAATCTCATCACAGTCTGAGAGGTAGGTATGCTGATCAATGCAATGTGAGGAGAAAGAAACTGGAGCACAAAGAAAGGATAACTTGCCTGAGGTTACAAGTTCAGTGAGTGGCAGAGCAAGGGCTCCCATCCACAGTCTGGTTCCAGGGCCTGCCCTCTTAGCCAGTGTGGCCCTCTGTCTGATTTGGTGTTGGTGCTTGGAGCATGTCCTCACACTAGCAGTGAGGCCAAGCTCACTGTTCCCTCGATTTCTAGGAGCTGCTCTGCTCTATAGGAGTCCTCTTTACTCCTTCATCCTGATTAGCCAGCCAGTTAATTCATTGATCAAAGCAAAGAAGACGAAGTCTCATTTAATTAGTTTTTTCCACTACATTTTTTAAAACAGGTACTATGTGTACACAACACATGCTTCCATCACAATACAAAATTCAAAGGCACAGAAGGATCTAGTGACAATTAGTTTTCCTTCTTATTGCATCTTCCAGCTACCCAAGTCCTCTCTGTAGAGACAACCACCACTACAAGCATCTCATACAACATTCCAGAAATGTTCTATACAATATGCTTTCTAAAATAGCATATTTTGTATGCTATATTATGTATATATTATGTATGCTATATTTTGTATATCTACTTTACAACCTTATTTTTTTCACTAAATACTAATTGGGAGATCAGTCCATATTAGTACATACAGAGTTCCCTTTATTTTTATTAATGTCTGAAGAGTATTCTGTAATTTATTTAATCCATCTTCAACAGATGAATATTTAATAAATTTCTGATATTTACCAATGCTACAATGAGTATTTTATGTAGAGATCATTTCTAACACTGCAAGAATATACGTAGGATAAATTCCTAAAAGTGGAATTGTTGAGTCCAAGGGTATGTGCCTTTTAACATTTTATTGAAATAGCCAAATTGCTCTCCATAGGGGTTGCACCAATTTATTCTCCCACCTGAAATGCAGGAGATCATCAATGACTTTAACTTTATTTCCATACTCTCATCAAACAGTGTCATAAAAATGTTTTATCCTTGTCAAAAAAATTACATCTCATTACATTTTTAATTTGCATTTCTATTATAATGATTAGATTTAGAATCTTTTCATGTGTTTCAAGAATGAATTGTATTTCTTTTATCTGCAATTGTTCTGTTCATATCCTTTACCTGTTTTTTAATGAGTTGTGTTTTATTTTCTTATAAAATTATAGGAGCTCTTTATCTGTGAGAAAAATTAACCCTTGTCTATAAGTTGTATTTCCTCCAGTTTCATGTTGTTTAAGGCCTTTACAGTAATATTTGATTTGTAAGTAATGTTCATTTTCTCGATTTTTTGCTTTAATAGCTTCTGAGTTTATTTCACATAGTCATCTTTCAGTATCCTCAGGGGATTGGAAAACGCATCCCCTGCTCTGAGATATCAAAATCCATGAATTCTCAGGTCTCTTATATAAAATGGCACAGTATCACACATAATCTTTTTTTCCCCCATAAATTATTGGGGTACACGTGGTATTTGGTTACATGAATAAGTTCTTTAGTGGTGATTTGTGAGATTTTGGTGCACCCATCATCCAAGCGGTATGCACTGTACCACTTTTGTAGTCTTTTATCCCTTACCCCCGTCCCACTCTTCCCCCCAAGTCCCCAGAGTCCATTGTATCATTCTTACGCCTTTGCATCCTCCTAGCTTAGCTCCCACATATCAGTGACAACATACAATGTTTGGTTTTCCATTCTTGAGTTACATCACTTAGAATAATAGTCTCCAATCTCATCTAGGCACTGTAAATGCTGTTAATTCATTCCTTTTTATGGCTGCATAGTATTCCATCATACACACACACACACACACACACACACACACACACACACACACAAACACACACATACACTACAGTTTCTTTATCCACTCATTGATTGATGGGCATTTGGGTTGGTTCCACAATTTCACAGTTGTGAATTGTGCTGATATAAACATGCGTGTGAAAGTATATTTTTTGAATAATGACTTCTGTTCCTCTGGGTAGATACCCAGTAGTGGGATTGCTAGATCAAATGGTAGTTCTACTTTTAGTTCTTTAAGGAATCTCCACACTGTTTTCCACGGTGGCTGTATTACTTTACATTCCCACCAGCAGCGTAGAAGTGTTCCCTGTTTACTGCATCCATGCCAACATCTACTGTTTTTTGATTTTTTGATTATGGCCATTCTTGCAGGAGTAAGGTGGTATTACATTTTGGTTTCGATTTGCATTTCCCCGATCATTAGTGATGTTGAGCATTTTTTCATATGTTTGTTGGCCATTCGTATATCTTCTTTTGAGAATTGTCTATTCATGTCCTTAGCCTACTTTTTGATGGGATTTTTTTTCTTATTGATTTATTTGAGTTCATTGTAGATTCTGTGTATTAGCCCTTTGTCAGATGTACAGAAAATTTTCTCCCACTCTGTGGGTTGTCTGTTTACTCTGCTGACTCTGTTGTCTGTTTCCTCTGCTGACTGTTGCTTTTGCTGTGCAAAGCTCTTTAGTTTAATAAGGTCCCAACAATTTATATTTGTTTTTATTGCATTTGCTTTTGGGTTCTTGGTCATGAAATCCTTGCCTAAGCCAATGTCTAGAAGGGGTTTTTCCAATGTTGTCCTCTGGAATTTTTATAGTTTCAGGTATTAGGTTTAAGTCCTTAATCCATCTTCAGTTGATTCTTGTATAAGGTGAGGGATGAGGATCCAGTTTCATTCTCCTACATGTGGCCAGACAATTATCCCAGCACCATTTGTTGAAATGTCCTTTCCCCACTTTCTGTTTTTGTTTATTTGTCAAAGAACAGTTGGCCGTAAGTATTTGGGTTTATTGCTGGGTTCTCTACTCTGTTCCACTGGTCTACATACCTATTTTTATACCAGTACTACGCCGTTTTGGTAACTATGGCCTTATAGTATAGTTTGAAATCAGGTAGTAGGATGCCTCCAGGTTTGTTCTTTTGGCTTAGTCTTGCTTTGACTATGTAAGCTCTTTTTCAGTTCCATATGAATTTCAGAATTGTTTTTTCTAATTCTGCAAAAAATGATGGTGGTATTCTGACGGGGATTGCACTGAATTTGTAGATTGCTTTTGGCATTATGGTCATTTTCACAATATTGATTCTACCCATCCATGAGCATGGGATGTGTTTCCATTTGTTTGTGTTGTCTATGATTTCTTTCAGCAGTGTTTTGTAGTTCTCCTTGTAGAGGTCTTTAGACTCCTTTCTTAGATATATTCCTACATATTTTATTTCATTTTTTTGCAGGTATTATAAAAGGGGATAAGTTCTTGATTTGATTCTCTGCTTGGCTGCTGTTGGTGTATAGAAGAATTACTGATTTGTGTAGATTATTCTTGTATCCAGAGACTTTGCTGAATTCTTCCATCAGTTCTGGAGCTTTCTAGAGGGGTCCGTAGGGTTTTCAAGGTAAACAATCATATCATCAGCAAACAGTGACAGTCTGACTTCCTCTTTACTAATTTGGATACTGTTTGTTTATTTCTCTTGTCTACTCTGGCTAGGACTTCTAGGACTACGTTGAAGAGGAGTGGTGACAGTGGGCATCCTTGTCTTGTTCCAGTTCTCAGAGGGAATGCTTTCAACTTTTCCCAATTCAGCATTATGTTGGCTGTGGGTTTGTCACAGATGGCTTTCACTACATAAAGGTATATCCCTTGCATGTCGATTTTGCTGAGAGATTTTTTTTTTAGATGGAGTCTCGCTCTGTTGCCCAGGCTGCAGTGCAGTGGCGTGATCTTGGCTCGTTGCAACCTCCGCCTCCTGGGTTCAAGCGATTCTCCTGCCTCAGCCTCCCCAAGTAGCTGAGACTACAGGTGCATGCCACCACACCTGGCTAATTTTTGTATTTTTAGTAGAGATGGGGTTTTGCCATGTTGGCCAGGTTGCTCTTGAGCTCCTAACCTCAGGTGATACTCCTACCTTGGTCTCCCAAAGTGTTGGCATTACAGGTGTGAGCCAGCATGCCTGGCTGAGAGTTTTAATTATAAAGGGATGCTGGATTTTGTTTTATGCATTTTTTTTTTGCATTTATTGAGATGATCATGTGATTTTTTGTTTTAATTATATTTATGTAGCATATCACATTTATTGACTTGCATATGTTAAACCATCCCTGCATGCCTGGTATGAAACCCAGTTAATCATGGTGGATTATCTTTTTGATATGTTGTTGGATTCGGTTAGCTAGTATTTTGTTACGAATTTTAGCATCTATGTTCATCAAGGATATCAGTCTGTAGTTTTCTTTTTTTGCTTATGTTCTTTCCTGGTTTTGGTATTAGGGTGATGAATTAGGGAGGGTTCCTTCTTTCTTTCTCTTGTAGAATACTGTCAAAAGGATTGGTACCAATTCTTTGAATGTCTGATAGAATTTTGCTGTGAATCCATCTGGTCCTGGACTTTTTTTTGTTGACAATTTTTTAGTTACCATTTCAGTCCTTCTAGTTACCATTTTAATCTGCTTGTTATTGGTCTGCTCAGGATATCTAATTTTTCCAGATTTAAGATAGGAGGGTTGTATTTTTCCAGGACTTTATCCATCTCTTCTAGGTTTTCTAGTTTATGTGTGCAAAGGCGTTCATAGTAGCTTTGAATGACCGTTTGTATTTCAGTGGTGTCAGTTTTAATATATCCTGTTTTGCTGCTTAGTGAGGTTATTTGGATTTTCTCTCTTCTTGGTTAATGTTGCTAATGGTCTATCAATTTTATTTATCTTTTCAAAGAACCAGCTTTTGGTTTCATTTTTTTGTATTGTTTGTTTCAATTTCATTTAGTTCTGCTCTGATCTTGGTTATTTCCTTTCTTCTGCTGGGTTTGGGTTTGGTTTGTTCTTGTTTCTCTAGTTCTTTGAGGTGTGACCTTAGATTGTTTGTGTTCTTTCAGACTTTTTGATGTAGTTACTTAGGACTATGAACTTTCATCTTAGTATTCCTTTTGCTGTATCTCAGAGGTTTTGATAGGTTGTGTCATTACTGTCATTCAGTTCGAATAATTTTTAAATTTCCATCTTGATTTTGTTTTTGACCCAATGCTCATTCAGGAGCAGGTTAATTTCCATGTATTTGTATGGTTTTGAAGGTTCCTTTTGGAGTTGATTTCCAATTTTATTCCACTGCGGTCTGAGAGAGTGCTTGATATAATTTCAATTTTCTTAAATTTACTGAGGCTTGTTTTATGGCCTATCATACGGTCTATCTTGGAGAAAGTTCCATGTGCTGTTGAATAGAATGTGTATTCTGCAGTTATTGGATGGAATGTTCTGTATACATCTGTTAAGTCCATTTGTTCCAAGGTATAGTTTAAATCCATTGTTTCTTGGCTGACGTTCTGTCTTGATGACCTGTCTAGTGCTGTCAGTGGAGTATTGAAGTTCCCCACTATTATTGTGTCACTGTCTATCTCATTTCTTAGGTCTATTAGTAATTGTTTTATAAATTTGGGAGCTCCAGTGTTAGATGCATATATGTTTAGGTCTGTGATGTCTTCCTGTTGGACATAGTCTTTTATCATTATATACTGTCCCTCTTTGTCTCTTTTAATCACTGTTGCTTTAAAGTTTGTTTTGTCTGATATAAGAATAGCAACCCCTGTTTGCTTTTGATGTCCATTTGCATGAAATGCCTTTTACACCCCCTTACTTTAAGTTTATGTGAGTCCTTACGTGTTAGGTGAGTCTCCTGAAGGCAGCAGATGGTTGGTTGGTAAGTTTTTATCCATTCTGCGGTTCTGCATCTTTTAAGTGGAGCATTTAGGCCGCTTACATTCAATGTTGTTATTGAAATGTGAAGTACTGTTGCATTCATCATGCTCTTTGTTGCCTTTGTACTTTGGTTTTCTTGTTTTTGGTTTTTAACTTTTTTTTGTTTTGTTTTATAGATCTGTATGATTTATGCTTTAAAGAGGTTCTTTTTGATGTATTTCCAGGATTTGTTTTAAGATTTAGAGATCCTTTTAGCAGTTCTTTTGGTGGTGGCGAATTCTCTCAGCACTTGTTTGCCTGGAAATGGCTGTATCTTTCCTTCATATGTGATACTTAGTTTCAATGGATACAAAATTTTTGGCTGATAACTGTTTTGTTCGAGGAGCCTGAAGATAGGTCCCCAATCCCTTCTAGCTTTTAGGGTTTCTTCTGAGAAATCTGCTGTCAGTAATCTGATAGGTTTTCCTTTATAGGTTACCTGGTGCTTCTGTCTCACAGCTCTTAAGATTCTTTCCTTTGTCTTAACTTTGGGTAACCTGATGACAATGTGCCTAGGCGATGATCTTTCTGTGATGAATTTCCTGCGTGTTCTTTGGGCTTCTTATATTTGGATGTTGAAGTCTCTTGCAAGGCTGGGGAAGTTTTCCTCGATTATTCCCCCAAATATACTTTCCAGGCTTTTAGAATTCTCTTCTTCCCCAGGTACACCAATTATTCTTACATTTGGTTATTTAACTTAATCCCAGACTTCTTGGAGGCTTTGTTCATATTTTCTCATTCTTTTTTCTTTGTCTTTGTTGGACTGAGTTAATTCAAAGACCTTGTATTTGAGCTTTGAATTTCTTTCCTCCATTTGTTAATTCTATTGCGCAGACTTTCCAGAGCATTTCACATTTCTAAAAGTGTGTCCAAAGTTTCTAGAATTTTTGATTGTTTTTTTTTTTCTTTAAGCTATCTATTTCCATGAATATTTCTCCATTTAGTTCTTGTATCATTTTTTGCATTTCCTCAGATTGGGCTTTGCCGTTCTCTGATCCCTCCCTGATTAGCTTAATAACTAACCTCTTGAATTCTTTTTGAGGTAAATCAGGGATTTCTTCTTGGTTTGGATCCATTGCTGGTGCACTTGTATGATTTTCTGGGGTGTTGAAGAGCCTTGTTTTGTCATATTACCAGGGTTGGTTTTCTGGTTCCTTCTCATTTGTGTAGGCTCTGTCAGAGGGAAGGTCTAGGGCTGAAAGCTGCTGTTCAGATTCTTTTGTCCCACAGGGTGTTCCCTTGATGTAGCACTCTCCCCCTTTTCCTATGGATGTGGCTTCCTGTGAGCCAAACTGCAGTGATTGTTGTCTCTCTTCTAGCCACCCAGCAAATCTACCTGGCTCCAGGCTGGCACTGGGGGTTGTCTGCACAGAGTCCTGTGATGTGAACTGTCTATGGGTTTCTCAGGTGTGAATACCAGCACTTATTCCAGTGGAGGTGGTGAAGGTGCAATGGACCCTGTGAGGATTCTTAGCTTTGGTAGTTTAATGCTCTGTTTTTGTGCTGATTGGCCTCCGGCCAGGAGGTGGTGATTTCCAGAAATCATCAGTTGCAGTAGTGTGCTGAGGGAACTGTGATGGGTGGGGCCCAAGAACTTCCAAGAGTATGTGCCCTTTGTCTTCTGCTACCAGGGTGGATAGGGAGGGATGGTCAGGTGGGAGCATGGCTAGGCGTGTCTGAGCTCAGACTCTCCTTGGGTGGGTCTTGCTGTGGCTGCTGTAGGGGGTGGGGGTGAGATTCCCAGGTCACTGGAGTTGTGTACCAAGCAAGATTATGGCTGCCTCTGCTGAGTCATGCAGGTTGTCAGGGAAGTGGGGGAAAGCCGGCAGTCACAGGCCTCACCCTGCTCCCAGGCAAACTGAAGGGCTGGTTTCATTCCCACCGAGCCGCCCCAACAGCCCCGAGTCTGTTTCCAGGGAGAAGGCAAGAGGGGTTTGAAAACTTGCCCAAGGCTATCTGCCTCCCAGCTGCCACAGAAAAGGGCTTTAGTTCTCCCCCTGCCTGTGAAGTCTGCAGGCCTGATTTGGGCCCTCCCCGGAGTTCTGGCAAGGAGGCTTCTCGCCCTGTTCAAATTGTTACAAAGTTCAGCTAGAGAATTCCTTCTCCCTCTGGAGTTTTACCCCTTGCTCCTCTGGCCACCCTCCTGATGGATCCCTGTGGTGCCAGGCAGGAATGGGCTGCTTGGGGACCCAGTGAGCTCCCAGGACCTTACTGCTGCTTCTTCTACCCCTGTATTTTGCTGGGCTCTCTAACTTGACTCAGCTCCAGGTAAAGTCAGAAACTTCTCCCACAAACAGACCTTCAGCTTCTCCAGTAGGGTGTGTGTTCAGGAGAGGAGGGTCTCCCTTTCCCACTTCTGCAGTGGGGGACTCACAGTAGCTAGGGCGTCTCCCAGGTCCTACGGGAGCAGTCCACTTCCTTCAGAGGGTCTGTGGGTCCTCTTGGGATTGCTAGTTTGTTCTTGCAGTGGATCTGGGGCTAAAATTTACAATGCAAGCCTCCACATGCTGCTTTTTCTGGAGCTGCAATCTAGTCCTGCCTCCTGTCCACCATGACCCCCTGAATCCAGTATTGCACATAACCTTCGCACAACCTCCAGTATACGTTAAATCATCTACAGATGACTTATAATACCTAATACAATGTGAATGCTATGTTATATATATGTATGTTACATTGTATTTCAAATTTTGTATTTTTGTATTTTTATTTTTTAAACCAAATGTTTTCAATTCATAGTTGGTTGAATTTGCAATATGAAACCCACAGATAGTGGGATTTGGAAAGGGCTTCTCTACTTGGAGAGTATTAACAAAAATTCATGTTTTCTTTTAGTACTTCTGTGGCTATTTTTCTAAGTTTAAATCTTTGACGCATCAGCATTTATTCTGGAGTATAGTTAAGAGGTGGTATTCAACTTTCTTGTTTTCCAGATGGTCATCCAATTGTCACAGTTGTATTTTCTATTGAATAATCTCCCATCCCCCCACTGATCTGAAATATCAGTTTTATTATGTGCAAAATTCCTATATTATTTGGATCTATTTCTTGACCTTCTGTTAATCTAACAATCGATAACCAAATACCACAGATTATTTTAATTATTGTAGCTATAGTATACTTTCCTATCTGGTAGAGCTAGTTCCTCTCATTATTTGTCTTTTCTAGAATATTCCTGGCTATTCTTTAGGGATTTCGAATAATCAATTTGTATTTTTCTTAGAATTATACTATATTTGCAAATTAACTTAGGGAAAATTTATATCTTAAGGATGTTGAGTCTTCCTATCCATGGATGTTGTATACTTTTGAACTGGTTCTAGTTTTTTACCCTCTCCCCCTCTTTTAGTGAGCCTCTATAACATTTCAAAGCTTTTTTCATATATATCTTTATTACATTTACCTCTAAAGTTAGGTATGTACTCCTATGTGGGTAATGTTATCACATATAGGTCTAATTTCTAAACAGATGTGGCAATAAAAACTATTAACTATGGGTTTATATAAAAGTCATTCTTTTTTTTTTTGTTTTTTGTTAAGTGCCCAGTTCTTGAAACTTAGCAAATTCAGGCTTGAAAAATTCACTAGAACTATAGCCATAAAACATACCTCTTTTTGACTCCAGCTAATACATATTTCTCTCCTAAAATGTTTTAGCACGAAAACAGAACTCATTGGATTTTCAGAAACTTTGCTCCCTGTTGGCTTCGTTTTCAATTTCGAGACTACTCAGATCTGAGTGGTGCTGCATTACCTATTAACAATTCTTATTAAACTACAAATACAAAACTTACCTCCTAGATTCATTCCAGCTTGAAGACATTTCTGAAGTCTGCAAGCAGGACAATTCTTTCGTCGAATCTTATCAATGATGCAATCATTTCTTCCAGCACATAAATAGTTGTGTTGCCCTGATTAAAATAATAAAAAGTAACTGTTAAAATAGAGTATACTAGTAGAAAACATTAATATGTATACTCAGAATATAAAACTACTTCTTTCCTGCCTTGAAATCTCTTCCTCAAAAAAGTAAAAATACATGATTTGTGGATAATATAGAGGAGGAGATGGTCAGCTTAATGCAGCTGAGACTTTAGATTACACATGATAACATTACACTTATTTCCAAACATGTTCTCATATAAGTACAGCCATATTTCTCCATTGTTTGAATTTTTTGATAGCTGCATGGGTTCAGGCAATAGTGCACATTTCCTGTAGACGTCACAACAGCATCAATCTAAACAAAAGCCCTACTGCAGCTGTTTAAGCTGCTATGCCTGCCCACCATTTATACATGTGACTTCACTGGGATTTCACAGTAATTTCACTTTCAAATTACAGAATTGGAAATGTTAAACTATTCCATTCTGTAAAACAAAATCTGGAACTAAAAAAAATCAGATGTGGGCACAGCACAGGCTTAGAGAGTGGCATCTATTGGCAAAATATGAAATTGTAGTCTAGCTTTATTAGTATTTATTCAAAAATATTTACTAAACACCCACTGGGTAGTAGGCACTACTAGAGGCACTAGGGATACAGTGATGAACAAGACAGACAAAAGCCTCTGCTCTTAACTTTCATTAGATTTGGGGGAGACACATTAGACAAAGTAATTAGATAAAATGTGTAAGACGTTAGATAGTAATAAGCACTAGGGAGAAAAATGAAGGGAACGTGCAAGGTGATTTTTAAATAAAGGTCTATAGATCCATCAGCCCTATAAATCCTTCCATCTAACTGTGTGGACATCTAGGAGAGAACATATACCAGAAAGAAGGAAAAGCAAATGTGGTAGGGAGGAAGGTGAGGACTGATTATTTGGCATGTTCTAGGAATAGCAGGGACACCAGGGTGAAGGAGCAGAAGAGAATGAGTAGAGAGTAAGAAAAGATAGAGATAAACAGCTAATGTGAGCCACATCACATAGGTCTTTAGAGGTCATATTCAAGACTTTGGCCTTTACTCTGAGATGAAGCCACTAGACTAGAGGGCTTTGAGCAGAGGAGTCACTTGATGTGATTTACATTTCACAGCATCACTCTGGCTGCTGTGTTGAAACTGACTGCAGTGGACTAAAGACAGAACTAGAGAGACCAGGGGTAGGAGGCAATTATTGTAACCTAGGGGAGAGAGGAAAGTGGGCTGGGTCATTGTGGTAGCAGTGGCAGTGGTGAGATTCTAGATGTATTCTGAAAGTAGAGCTGCAAGGGTTTGCTGACAGACCAGAGGAAATGAGGAGTTAAGGACGTCTTAAGATTCTTAGGCTAAACAAGTAGAAAAAGGGAACTGTCATTAGTTAAAAAGGGGAAGACAGAAGGAGCCAATGGTTTATGAGGAATGACCGCACTCAGTCTTGGGCATGGCAAGTCAGAGAAACCTGATGGGCATCCAAGTGGAGGCATCAGGTCTGTGGTTAGGAAGAGGGCTGGGCTACATATATAATCAGCTCACGGATGTTATTTTAAGCCATAAAACTAGGTGAGATCATATGGTGGGTGAGCACAAACTGGAGAGTGAAGCCTGAAGAGTCATGGGTTAATGAAAAGGAGAGAGGGAGGCCCACTGTTTACTGCAAAGTAGTGAACAGGCTCCAAAGCACTCCAGTGTAGTACCATCATGTTCCCTTGATTTAAGAATTACTAAGTAAATTACAGTAAATACTCAATAAAAATAATGTGCATCACTTAATGTAATTAAAATAATTTAATCTAAAGTATATTCTCTAACATTATGGTAAATCTTAGTAATAATAACAATAAAACAATAGTAACAGCATAGGGAAATCTATCAAAGTGAAGAAATGAAACCCTACCATTATAATAATCTAATGCCTTTTCTAAAAATTGAAGGCTCTTAATGAATATGGGTAGGCATAGATAATTACACAAAGGCAATCAATATCCATGGTAAAAATGGTAACTGATAAATATAACATTTCATGACGTTGTACAGCACCTTAGAGAGGTTTCCACTTCTAAAACAAAATTTTAATGCCACATTAGAGTTCTTAGTTAACCCATGCAACAACCCTATGACATAGGTGAGATTATTATTGCTGCTATTCACCAGAAGAAACTCATACTAGAATTGATAAAGTGACTTCCCAAAAAGGTAGAGTTGGAAATAGAATTTAGAAAGTCTGATAATATTGCTGTGCCTCAAGACCAGGAGAGGGTTTTCTAAATACTGATTTGCAATATAATTTACTGTTGGTCTAATAATACATTGAAGGTGCTCTTTGGAAATGAGAAGCAACAGAATGTTGAGTGAAGCATACTCTACCAGCCAGCGTTTCTACCCACAATTGACATTCTGTGCCTTTTGCATATTATGAGATTGAATACAAAACCACAGATTTCATCTTTAATACACACTGAACTGAGTAAACTTTAAAGTTCAAAGAAATAACTAAACGTAATTTAAATTTGTTTTAATTCAACAAGTATTTATAGGGAACCTCCAATATGTTGCAAGGTCACGAATCATTTGCATAAGGGTTGGTTGGCTGTAGTCTAAGATTCACTCTATGAATTTTCAGTAAATGTAACTAAGACTTTTAGATTGTAGGCATACAGAATGGAAAAAAATGGCCGCTGTCTTATGAACACATTGGAAGATTTTCTCCTTTGGGTGTTCAAAAACAGAGACTTTCAAATGCCAGGATTGTTCTAGAAGGATTTTAAAAAATAAATACCCTTCAAAAATTTGTTACTGTAACAACCCAGGATAATTTTCTCCCCAGAACAATATTTCATCTTCCACAAATAGGATAGGAGAGTTGTAAGAGACTGTTGCAGACATGTCATTTTCAGAAAATTTTGTCGTTTGTATTTTTAGTTGTGTAAACATTAAAAATTTAAATTACACCTACACAAATATATAATGTGTGTCTCATTCTTTAATTCATATTAAACCAACACAACACACAACCAAAATCTGTCCAGTAGGACTCAGAGAACTTTAGTCATCCATCCATCTGTGTACTCGAGTTCAGTGTACCTCCTGGTTAAGGTTGGGGCAGCTTTTTGGGCACAAGGCAGCCATTCTAGAAGACAGAAAGCTTTCAAGGTTAGGATAAACTTGGATGAAGTACCAGGATGCTTAGGTCAGTTAGTGCACGTGTAACACAAATTCACAGACTTATAGGAAAACCAGATGAACTAAATTAAAGGGAAAATAAAAGCAAAAATGCTTTATGGACTTAACAATAACAAAGTTGAGTTTAAAAATAAATCAGAGGTATCATTTTTTTCTATTGCTTTAAACTATGGTATTGTTTTTAACTGTAGAATAATTCAGTAACTGTTTAAAAGTTAATCTCATTATTTTAAAAGTTATTGCATTCAATAAAAGTTGTCTTTTACAATTTTCAATTATTTTGAAATCAAGAAGCAACTTTTTGTTATACTTGGCCTGGTCCCAACTGAGAAAATACAGATTATGTGACATGCAGTTCTCTAAGAATCAATAGCATAAGAACAGAAAAGTAGAAAAACAAAGGGCAGGGAGGAGAAAGCACGATAAAAAGGAACCAGCTTCACAACCAGGGTCCATCTGGGTCTCAATCCTGCCTCAGTCAATAAGGAGCTATCAGAGCCTCAGCCAAGTGGCTCAATGCTTCTGAGCATTGGTATCTTGATCTATAAAATGCAAAGAGTAATGCCTACTTTCTATATTGTTAAATGGTTTCAAATGAATAATATACTACACAAAAAGCAAGAAGCACAAAGCCTGGCCTGAAGAAAGAACTAAAAAAAAAAAAAAAAAAAAAAATTAAAGGTGATAGAGGTGGTAGTGATGACCTATTTTGTTAGCTCACTTAAAAAAAATGGGGCCAGGCACGGTGGCTCACGCCTGTAATCCCAGCACTTTGGGAGGCCGATGTGGGTGGATCACGAGGTCAGGAGATCGAGACTATCCTGGCTAACATGGTGAAACCCCGTTTCTACTAAAAATACAAAAAATTAGCTGGGCGTGGTGGTGGGCACCTGTAGTCCCAGCTACTCAGGAGGCTGAAGCAGGAGAATGGTGTGAACCCAGAAGGGGGAGCTTGCAGTGAGCCAAGATCACGCCACTACACTCCAGCCTAGGCGATAGAGCAAGACTCCGTCTCCAAAAAAAAAAAAAAAAAAGAAAAGAAAAGAAAAAAAAAGTAGGATGAGAAAATCCAAAGAACAAAAATCAACTCTTAATGAATGTTAAGTGAGTAAAGAGCATCCTGTGGGAGCAGAATGTCACCTTTGAGTATGAAGGCCTCCAGATGAAAAGAGTCCACTTGGGCCAAGGCAAACACCATTCAGCTCTGAACCCATCTTCAAGTCTTTAGCTTTTTTTCTGAAAGCTGGCAAGGATAGGAGTGTGTTGAACTATATCTTTAGGGTAAACACAGGATAAAAAGCCAGGATTGTCCTATCTGTTTGCAACTCAGCTAAGAATTCTAGACTAGGGCCCAAGACTATAGGCATGGGATAAGATTCTGGAAAGTTGTAACTTCCTGGTATTATTTCTCTCGATATCTCTTATTTTTATATATTACTTAACATCAAGACTCTTTAAGTAGGCACATACACTCAGGGGCAGAAGCAAAGGTGAGCCTGGGAGACTGAATTCCATTTTGCCAGGAGCCTTGAGGGAAACTGCACCCCTGTGGATGAGAGAAGGCAGAGGTAACTGATATTTACAGACAGGCAGGTTGAGGAGCAAGGCCCTCGGAAAACAAGAAAAAGAGGTTCTAGGTTCTAACATATGTTCCCAGACAATGAGTTAATTCCATTCCACAAAGATTTTTATTTTTATTTTTATTTATTTATTTTTTTTGAGATGGAGTCTGGCTCTGTCGCCCAGGCTGGAGTGCAGTGGCCGGATCTCAGCTCACTGCAAGCTCCGCCTCCCGGGTTCACGCCATTCTCCTGCCTCAGCCTCCCGAGTAGCTGGGACTACAGGCGCCCGCCACCTCGCCCGGCTAGTTTTTTTGTATTTTTTAGTAGAGACGGGGTTTCACCGTGTTAGCCAGGATGGTCTTGATCTCCTGACCTCATGATCCGCCCGTCTCGGCCTCCCAAAGTGCTGGGATTACAGGCTTGAGCCACTGCGCCCGGCCTCCACAAAGATTTTTAAGGCAGAATATAAAAAAATAGAACATAGTCCATTTCTTCCAAGACCTTATATTCAAGGGGTTAGGATGAGGTTGGGGATATTGAAATGATTAAGATACATCTACCTATATAACAAACCTGTACATGTACCTCTGAACTTAAAAAAAAGATATATCATGGGTCTTGATATGTTCCGACTTTAAAGAAGGAAGGGATCATACTGGAGCTGGGAGATGAATCAGTCCTTATAGAGAAGGAAAGCATCTGGGGTAAGCCTTAAGGAATGTTCTAGAGGAATGTTCATACAATGAAACATGGAAAGGACAGATGTACAGGTGTTCCACACAAAGAATTAGCCCAGGGAAGGCTGAGACACAGTTAAGCGTTCAGTAAGCAAGTGGTCTGGGATAGGCATGGGATAAGATTCTGGAAAGTTGTAACTTCCTTGTATTATTTCTCTCCATATCTCCTATTTTTATATATTACTTCACAGGCAGGATGGGTACAGAGGAGGAACAGACAGTATCCACACAGTCTGGTAGCCCGGCCATTTCCAGAGGCCGCCAGTGCCCTGCAGGCTCCAGTGCCCCTTCCTTTTTTCTGGGTTTCAGCCCCATGCATCTACCTGTTCACTGAATATTCCCACCCGAATGTCTCTGACACTTCAATCCCTCCCGTTCACCAATCAAATGTCACTTCCCCACCCCCACACAGCCCCCTTCCCACCCGCTATATGCCCAATTTTAAAGCTACAAGCAGTTGTATGAACTAGAAGCTGCAAGTTATCCATGGTTTACACGGCTTCTCCCCAGAATCCTCTACATTCAAGGGCTGGCAAAGTACTGATGATTCTCCCTTCTAAGTGTCTTTTGAGTTCTATCTATATCCATCAGTCCTTTCTTCATTGCAGGATCTCTTGGTTAAATTTCTGAATTATGGAGTTTGAATCCCTGTTACTATCGGACTTTACAGAAGTTACTTAACCTTTTCATATATCAGTTTCCTGACTTGTTAAACAAGAATTATAAAGGTGCCTATCGCATGAGTTATCATGAAAATAATATACCACATAAAGCACTGAAAATAGTCACTGCTACGCAGTAAGGATAAAATGAATGGTAGCTGTTATCGCTGTATTTGTGTGATTATCATTATTACTATTATCATGTATTACTGCATATTATCAGTATAATTTCAATGGACTTGTAAGTAGTCTACCTGCCTCTGCTAATTCACCACTTCTAAGTCAAATGATTCTAACTTCAATTTAAAAGTTGTTAAATAAAAAAAACTCTCACACAGACATCAATAGGTTAAAAAAAGAAAGAGAACTGTTTTGGTTGAAATGAAGCTAAGGGGTATCCCTGGTGTTTCCCTCCATCTGTACCCATCAGTGGCGTGGGAGGCACTCCACAGGAAACTGCGGCCTCTAGGGCAGGCACTTAGGGTCCTGGGCCTCCCCAGAAGTTTCCCTCTCTTCCGTACAGCCTGCAGTCCTCCCCCTGAATCACAGATCTGACAGATCTGATTATGACATCATCTGCTTAAAGGCCTTCTAGGGCCCTTCACTGCTTAAACTCTCAAGTCCAAGCTCTTATAAGCTCCATATTTAATGTGAGTTGAGCCAGTGTGTCACAGGGAGGGGAGGTGGGCAGGTCAGAGCTCAAAGATGTGCTTAGCAAAAGTTACGACCATTTCAGAAAAAGGAACCAAAGCTTGGTCAGAGGCATCTAACCTAATAACACTGGATTATGTTTATCGGTGGTTTTAGTTTTGGTGTTTGTATTATTGCATGTATTGTTCCTATTGTGGATGTGAAGGACAATATGCTTATGGTTTATTTTAACAAGTAAAAGAACTCAGAAGATTGGTCCTTTGCCTGGTTGTATCTCTGTTCGCAGGTACAGACATATAGGTTGCTCCTGAATCACAAACACCATTGCTACAGACATCCTCAACTATAGACTGTAGTCAGCAGGCACCGTCTCCTCTGCCTGCCAACCCTGGCTGATGCTTGGTCATGGGTGGTGGCAGCACTTCTGGCATATCTCCCCCATTACTTTTCTTTTAAATCTTAGAAGGCAGTCTCATTTCTGTTTTTCTCTGGCACCACTAATTTCATGTTCTATGACATCTATGGATCCACATACCTCCTTCACCTCCCCATCAGTGTCCTACTTCTCTACCTGTATCTGGAAAACATTCTATCCCTCCATACACATGGCTGATCATCAGGGTAGTACCCTTTTATCAAGCAAGACACTGAGGTTCTCAGGGAGAGTTAGATATGAGACTTGAAAAGAACCAGGTTCTGGAAGCCCTGAAAGCACAGCAGACACCTACAAATACCCTTGAGAATCTTTAAAGAAGGATTTGCAGAGAAGGAGGTGCTTGAATTACATCTTACGAACAGAAGGCCTCAAATTTTGTCTTTTAAAAAACTGACTTATCACACATTGGCAACATAGCCTTTTACATATGGGGGACTGAATATGAAAAATCAAAACACTGAACATTGACATTTTGCTCCCACCACAGTACCCAGATTCCTTCCTGTCCCCACAGAGAGGCAGTGCTGGGGCCTCAGATTGAGCCTCCCAGTGGGGAACACCTCTGCCCACCCTTGACTTGACCTTTTTTTCCAGGGGGAGGAAGCTCCAAGATGCTATATTACAGGCCTCTCTCCATCCCCTTTACTCAGTCTGCTTTCATTAGTACATTTGAGAAGAATTAATCTGGCTTGCCTGCCTCCACAGTGGCTTCGTCCTCTTGTGGGACAGCTCCCTCTGGGAGCAGGTGCTCAGCCTCCAGTCTTGGGGAGGCCTGTCCTGATCCAGCTGTTTCCTTGCCTGTACCTAATGTGGGGGCTCAGACGACCAGGTCCCTTTGGCTCTTATCACTAAGTCATATACTTCAACTTATTTACCCCCAAATGTTGATGTTTTATCTTCCACCAGCCACTCCTTTGTTTTATAACTCAATTTGTTCAGAATCTGGGTGGGGAAATGTGCTATTTTACAGGTCCCTTAGAGATGGAGAAAGACAGAGTTAACACCAGAGTCCCTGAGATTCAGATCTCACAAATACGGACACATACAGAGTGAGCTCCTGAGCTTGAATCCTAACAAAGGCCCTAAGGTTCCCCCTCATCCCACTTCCTCTGTATTTCACTCCTTAATTCCTGCTTTCCCAGATCTGGAGCTCATTAAAAGGCAGGGAACCCAGGGAATGTGGTCATTATGGGAATCCAAATGTTGATGACAGTGAAGGCATAGTTTAAACCCTCTTCTGGTGTTTTTGTTTTCTGTCTAATAAACAATCTTGAACAAATTTCACCACTGAATCTTGTTTTCCTTTAAAACCTTATTTTTATGCTCCCTATGTTATGTGAAATGTTTTCTTTTTCATATCCTGAACATACAAAAGTATTTAAATAAAAAGGACAGTAACTTATAAAAATAGTTTGATATTTATCACTCTCTGAATGATCTATTGCTTAATAATTCGTTATATGCCAGAGCCGACAGTTTGATTGTTGCTGCTGTTCATTCAAATATGGGAACTATAAAACACCAAACTTGTTGCAAGCCTTCTTCACTAACTACCCCTGGTGGATACTCTAGAATAACCAGACCTTAGGTACAACGTAAGTTTCCCTATTTTAAAAAAAAATCATTTATTTTCAGTATCAGAAAGGCAATTTCTCCAAATCCCTTTTAAAATTAACTTTGTGCTTAAATCTCTTTCTCATTTTTAAAGATCCATTTGTTGTCCTGCTGCAAGATTTTTTTTTTTTTTTTTTAAGCAGTTGACAACTGCCCAGCAACAGCAGCCTGTGTTTGCAGTCACTATTTTGGGCTACATCACATGTCACTTACATAACCTTGTTTAACTGCTCTTGAACTGGTTCGAACAACCTGGGAAACAGATTAGAGCGGTCCCAGCAAATTCCCGCATTGCAGATTCTGATGGGCGATTTCCCTTCCCCCACCTCCCCCCGCCCCCCCATTCTTATAATGTGGCATGGTGAGTTAAGACGGTGTCCAACAAGAACTGGTTATTCATTGTTGGAGCCAACTAAAACATTCGATAATTAACTTCCTCTGCTCAGTTAAAACCAGTTTGGTCTGCCCATAATAAACCAATCAACAATGATCCCCTGCTGCTGAGGTTTATGAGTGGGCCTGGATTAACATGTTTTAAAATGCCAGGGGGAAAAAGAACTGACTTGAGAAGTAAGTATAGGTTGCCTTTGCCACCTTAAAGCACAAATCTTTTGAAGCTATGTTTTTAGGATTCTAATATTTTAATTTAGAAGTCAGATTAGCATCATTTTTTTTTCTGTGGTGTTTCAAGAGTTCTTCCCATGTGGATAAGCAAAAAATTCCCAAATAAACATTCTTCTTGTTGTGAAAGGTGTTCGTTTTTCATTTTTTAAAATGTACTTTTAATTATCATAAGAATTTGTATGCATATTTTAGTAAAAGGGAATCAAAGATAATATCATATGACAAAATCCAAGTGATGTAAGATTTTAACCTTGAGAAACACTCATTATGGTGCGCAGTAAGAAAAAACAAGTAAGTTACTGACAAGGAACAAGGAAAATTTTTTTCAGGAAGAGTGACTTACGTCTCTCACATATTCAATACTAGGAATTTAACATAGCTGCACTTCACTATGCAAAAACATCTGTTATCTAGATAAACTAATAAGTTATTCAGGGCAGTGGAAAGGGAACTAGCATTTGTTGAATTCCTATTATGTGACAGGTGCTTTACCAATCATACTTAATTTAATCCTTTAAAAATCCTATGGGGGGAGTCCTATGAGATTAGTCATATTATCCCCATTTTGTCAATTAAGACATTCGGAGAGGTAAAATCATGTGGCTAGCTTAACTGGGATTCATACTTGCAGCACTTTCATTACAGCACTTACTCTCTCTAGGGTCCATCCACGTTAGAAGTATACTTAAGATTCTTATACCAACAGCACAAAATGGTGCAGAAACAGAACCTCTGGAATGAAAGACATGTTTAGGCTACCTTATAAAGGATAACTCAGACCAATACATCACTAACCACTCTGACACTGGGAAAAGAGAACCATATGAATTTGGTTGCACCTATAATTCTAATTACATCATACATAGGATGCCAAATTTACATACTGCCTGATCCACCACTTTTTGCCTGATCTAAATATACTTCTAAACTCCAGACCTGGAAGCCAACACACGCACAGCCCTTGCAAGAATTTAAAAATCCTGCATGCTGGGTTCTCAGTGATCAGATTTTTGCCCAACCAGCTAATCCCTCAAGACCTCAAAGGTAGAAATGAGGCCAGGGTAGAGAGAAGGGACTGTTGTTCAGCCACTCTGGCTTCAAACTATTTGTTAAGATTTGAAGGTTTCAACACAGTTCAGTGGGTCCTTATTTGCCATCTCAGGCATAGCCCAGTTTCTGAACAACAATATAACTCTAGACCGAAATGAAACCCAGATGAGAGAGGATATTGGTAACAAAGGACAACTGAATCATAAACTTCTACCAACAATCTAAAATGTTTGCAAGAAAAGTAAGAAATTATTTGATATGTGTTTGTTTTGCCACACGCACAAATATTAAATTAGACTAGTTTTGGGTCTATAATGCTATAATACATGCATGTGGTACAAAATTCAAGATGTACTATAGGATATCTGGTGAAAAGGCTCTCTCTCTCCCCCTCTCCTATCCTCTAACCACCTAGTTTCCTTCCCCCAAGGCAAACCACTGTTATCAATTTCTCTGTATCCTTCCAGAGGTTTTTCTAGGATACATGTTTTTAACCACAGTAAATATGTTCTGTTTGTGAAGTTAGGCATTATTAATTCAACATGTCTGCTTGCTCTTGTATTAATTCAACAAATAATTATCGGGCGGCTATTACATGTCAGTTACAGCACTGGGAAGAGAGATGAATAAGAGATCCTTGTCCTTTAGGGACTCATAATCCAGTGTGGGAGAGTGGCTCCTAAGCAAATTAAACCCTGGGGCAAGAACGGACATGAATAAGTGCTAAGAGAATACAGAAGAGAAAGTAACTATTTTCGCCTCAGAAATCAGAAAAAGCTTCACAGAAGAAATAACAATAGATTTGCATCTTGAGCACTGTTTTTTGGATGGAAAGAGAATTAGAGAAGTTTCCTACCCAGAGAAACAACATACTAAGAAAAATGTTGTCAGAGGGCATCATATATTTTGGGACGGGTGAGTTTTGTGGCTGGAGCACAGTGAGGGTTGTGTGTAGAATTAAGAAAGAGCAACAGTGTGAGGACTTGTTAGACCATATGACACAGTCTGGACATGAATCTTAGGCAATGGGGAAGCCTGTCCAGGTCTACTTTGTGTTTTGGGAGTTCACTCTAGTAGTTCAGTGGAAGAGGTCCTAGAGTAATGGCAAAGGGACCAGTGAAGCTCACAATCCAGATGACTCTTTCCAAAGAGCATGGTTGGGAGATATAATTCCAATTAACCATCCTTGTCTCTGTTACTTTCTGGCTCCAAACTTGTTTTTCCATAGCTGAACTGCCTTGACACCCACTCGCCCAAATGAGAAAAGCCAACACCATCCTAAATCATCTCTTTGTGGCCCTCTATGCAAACACTCACACTTTTCTAATTTTATAACTCAAAGTTGTTTTCTACCTTCTTGGTCCCATTATTGTCTCAAAGAAGCAGATAATATGTATGTCTGAGATAAAAATGGTAGCCATCAAGTTACCTACTTAGCTTCTCAAAGCTGAGTAGATATTTTCTGCTTTCATATTCTAAACCTGTCAGTTTCCCCTTTATCCAATTATTCCCAGTAGAAACAACTCACAAATTTCAGTCTATTTGAACCAAAATTTTATGCTTATGATGAAAAAGTGATACAAGGGGTAAAATCTGCATATGTTAGAACTTTGTATATCATTACTTTATCATGTGGAGCTGAAGATTAGAATTGATAAAAGAGTGGAAGGGAGAGGAAGTGTGTGGGATATTGAGCTGCAAGCCTTTGTTCTTTGAAACAGGACTATCAGCTGAGAATGAGAAGGGCAGGGTTGGAGGAGAGACTAGATCATAAGTGTGCTGGAGCAGCCATGGAAATATGACAGCATGAGATGAAAGGGAAGAAGACTCAGGCTTGTGGGCTACCAACTATGCTCCAGGTTACTGGGCTAGGTAAGTTACATTCTTACGTTTAATGTTTATTATTTATTTATTTATTTATTTTTTGAGATAGGGTATTGCTCTGTCACCTAGGCTGGAGTACAGTGGCGTGATCACAGCTCACTACAGCCTTGACCTCCCAGCCTCCAGCAATCCTCCCACATAAGCTTCCTGAGTAGCTAGGACTACAGGTGCATGCGCCCATGCCTGGCAAGTTTTTTTGATTTTTAGTAGAGATGTGATCTTGCTGTGTTGCCTAGGTTGGTCTCCAACTCCTGAACTCAAGCAATCCTCCCAAAGTGCTGGGATTATAGGTGTGAGCCACCACTCCTGTCCTTATGATAACCTTTTAAATAGGTGATAATATCCTCATGTCCTGAGCAAGGAAATAAGTAGCTGTCCATGGTGCTTCACAGGGTCAGCAGGGATGGTAGGATTCAAACTCAGGTCTGACAAAAGCCATGCTCATTAGAATCACCTGGCCAGTCAAACAGAAGCAACAATGAATCTTTACATGCATGAAAACATCTACTTCACAATTTCTAAGAAGGCTTTATACATATGTTTTAACCTTGTACATTTGATCATTTGGCTAAATTGTTTAAAATAATTTTCTATTTAAAAAATAGCTTAGTTCTTATTTACATTTGAAACTCAGGACAAGACAGGTTCCTAATGCAGTTCATAAGGTAGTAATGGGCTTTAGGGTCAGATGCAGTGGGTTATAGCAGACTATGTCACTTAGCAGCTATGGAACACTGAACAAGCCATTTAACCTTACATTTTTTCATCCATAAAGTCAGTAACAAAATTTATCTCACAGGGGCTTATAAAGATTAATGCAACAGTACAGTAGTCCCCCCTCATCCATGGGGGACAAGTTCCAAAGACCCCCAGTGAATGCCTGAAACCACAGACAGTACCAAAATCTATACATACTATGTGTTTTCTTATACACACACACCTATAACATTTAATGATAAATTATGCACACTAGGAGATTAAGAACTAATAATAACAGAGTAATTATAATAATAGACTGTAATAAAAGCTATTTGGATGTGATCTCTCTCTCTTCTCACAATACCTTAATGTACTATACTCACCTATTTTCAGATTATGGTTGACACTGTGGGGACCTGAAACCAAGGAGCATAAAATTACAGACAAACGGGGAACTACTGTACATTTAAAATGCCTAGAACCATGTGTGGAACACAACAGGTGCTAACAAACTTTCCATTCTTCCCCAAGGTCACAGCCCTTAAGATCAGGACGCACTTTAGTGCAATGGCAGAGCACTGTTCCGGGAGCAGATGGCTTGGTTCCCACCTGGTTTCACCACTCACTGATTGTGAGAGCTAAAGTTAGCCTCACCAAGCTCTAGTACATCTATCTGTAGAATGGTCACAGTAATGGTACCTCCCCCAAGGCTGCATTCAGGTCAATCCCAACTTTGGGCAGAAGGATCCAGTCTTTCTATTCCAAAGCTGGGATCTCTGTGTTAAGTTACTTTTCTACCAATTATGCTTGCATGTTGGGCTCAACTTCTGATAATAGGTCTTGTGCCTCATTCCCCTGTGTCCCATTCCTTGTTTTAATGCCTATGTAGTACCCCAGTCCTTACAGGACAAAATTCCTAACTCTCTGACTCCCTCTAAAGTCCAGTCCCAAGACGGGGCCTCTGACACCCGCCTTTCTTGAGAGCCCACGTGCTGAGATTTCTAAATGCAGTCCCCTCCTACACTCAAGATCCTACTCAGACCACCAGCAGTTTCTGTGCTCTGCCTTCTGGACTGGATTTCCTTGTGACAACTGTGCCCATACTCCAGATACTATCCCACCTTGGTGAGCAGGTCTGATTCATATCCCAGGTCTTTCCAGTTTGTTCCATTATTACCTTAATTTCCAAAGAAATATTTCCTGTCACCATTTCTCCTACACAGAAGGAAAATAATAAAATAATACAATAGAGAAAAATAATAATTTAGTTTATTTGGAATTATATGGTATTTTTTTCTCTCTCTCAAAAAGCAAGAGCTTTTCATGAAGCATATGCAAAAAATGGCCGGACGTGGTGGCTCACACCTATAATCCCAGCACTGTGGGAGGCCGAGGCAGGCAGATCACCTGCGGTTAGGAGTTCAAGACCAGCCTGGCCAACATGGTGAAACCCTGCCTCTACTAAAACTACAAAAATTAGCTGGATGTGGTGGCACACACCTGTAATCTCAGCTACTTGGGAGGCTGAGACAAGAGAATCATTTGAACCTGGTTAGTGGAGGTTGCAGTGAGCCGAGATCATGTGACTGTACTCCAGCCTGGGTAACAGAGTGAGACTCTGTCTCGAAAAAAAAATAAATAAATAAAAAAATTTAAAAAAGCAAAAAATGCTTTGTTTAACCATTAAGTATATAGTTTTGTTTTGTTCATTTTTTGTTTGTTTCTTTTTGCAACAGGGTCTTGTTCTGTTGCCCAGGCTGGAATGCAATGGTGCAATCACGGGTGGGCTATCACAGCTTATTGTAGCCTCAACCTTCCAGGCTCAAGTGATGCTACTGCCTCAGCCTCTTGAGTAGCTAGGACTACAGATATGCAACCAGCACTCCCAGCTAACTTTCTGATCCTTTTTTTGGGGGGAGTGGAGGGTAGAGACAGGGTCTTACTATCATGCCCAGGCTGGTCTCAAACTCCTGGCCTCAAGTGATCCTCCTGCCTTGGCCTTCTGAAGTGTTGGGATTACAGGCATGAGCCACTGGGCCTGGCCTAAGAAAGCATATAGATTTATAACTGATTGCCTAACTGTCATTTCAGTGACTTGTAAAAGAGAAAGACTCATTGATTTTAGAGTCTTATGTAACAAAACCACCAGCTGATTTTTAGCTTACCAGGAGAAGCCAATTAGGGCTAGGATGGTTGCTTCTCACCCTTACTTGCCTGCGCCTTCCTCTGCCCTTCCAGATCTGCCATCTCCAGATCCCATCCAGCCTTAACTCTTGGTTTAATCCTAATGCTAAAAGTTCCTAGAATGCTCTAGCCCTTCCCCACCCCATCTCCCCAATCCATGATACTGGCCTGATCAATTTGCTTAGGGCACCACTGCTGTGTTTCTCCCAACTTGCAGCCGGCCCTTGCTACAGAGCAATGCTCTCTTGCTGTCTAGGGTTTCTCAGGTACAACTTTCTCTTGGGACCCAGGTTATATGTCAGCAAGGTCCTTCCCTTCCGTTCCCTCCTCTCCTGGGAGGAGGGTCTGGATGGGTCACATCCTAGAGGACAGTCCCTTTTTGCTAATGAGAATAAAGGTGGGCAGAAGGAGGCCTTGCTTCGGTGTGACACCTCACTAATTTGGTGTTTTTTTTTTGTTTTTTTTTTTTTTTTTAAGAGACGGAGTCTCGCTCTGTCACCCAGGCTGGGGTGCGGTGGTGTGATCTTGGCTCACTGCAGCCTCCACCTCCCAGGTTCAAGCATTTCTCCTGCCTCAGCCTCCCGAGTAGCTGGGAATACAGGTGCATGCTGCCACGCCCGGCTAATTTTTTGTGTTTTAGTAGAGACGAGGTTTCACTGTGTCGCCCAGGCTGGTCTCAAACTCCTGAGCTCAGGCAGTCCATCCACCTCAGCCTCCCAAAGTGCTAGGATTACAGGCATGAGCCACCGTGCCCAGCCACTAATTCTGGGTTTCTAATGTTCTCTCCAGTGGGCTCCAGACTCAAACCCAGTGAATTAAGACAAAGTAATTTGCTTTCCTACTTGTTGGTGTTTTTTATGCATATTCCCAAAGGGGAAAAAACCTTTGAGGCAGGGTTGGGCCTTTGCTCTCATCCTGAGTTTCTGTCCAAGGAACGTGTCGTACATTGCTGGTTTGCCAAGAAATTCTGAGACATAATAAGTGCAAAGCATCATGTTTCAAAAGCCTTTTCCATCCACAAGTACCAATAAATTATTACTCTAATATGTTAAACATTTTCATATACAAAACCACCACAATCTGTAAATCACTAACTTGCTGGGTCATCTGGTGAAATTAAAGCCTTTCTGAGTTTCTTCCCTCATCTGTACAATGTAGAGATGAGATTAATCTCTATTGCCCTGTGTGTGTATCTCTTTGCTTCTATGGCCCTGAAAAGAGGAATGGTTGAAGAAAATACATAAAGTGATCATTAGAATGAATTGGTAGCAAATCCAGAGATGTGGCCTTGCCTGTGGCCAGGGTACATACCTGTGAAGCCCAACTCAGAGCAAACTGCTAAAGACAGGAAAGGGAGAAATCACTGTCCTTATTCCATGTAAGAGTCTTAAGTTGCAAACTAGTTAAAAGAATTCCAAAGCAGTCACAATGTTCTTTGATGAGAAAGGCAGTCAAAGATAAGGGAAATTACTTATAAAAAATACTTCTAAGGCAAGTACTCCAGGAGATAAATAAAAACTGAAAAATATAAGATTGTGTATGCATGTATATAGATATCTGTTCAAACACAAATTTTAAACAGCTCCAACAGTGCTGAAAGCCAAAGTGTGATCACATGAGAATCTTTAAAAAGCTTTAGAATTTTTCATTAGGTGTAAGATAATAAAATGCAGAAATGGAAGGCTCACTCCCCTTTTTCTCTACTCACTGCAGTTCTAGACATTTTTAAGGAGGCTACTTATGTATTTAATTTTATGTTGCAATTATAAAATTGATAAAAGATATTAGGAAAAAGCCTATAAGTAATATTTAAGTCAAAGAAAAATTAGAGGAGCTTATTAAATTTGATAAACCACGGCATCACTGGAAGAATATTAAAGAAAGAGGGAGTTTGGTTAACACCTCAGATCAAGTTACGTGAAATACTGTGCCTCTATGAAGCAGGATGGAGATAAACAAAATACAGCTTGCAGGCCAAAAATAGCCTAGTTTTCCCAGCTCTGCATTCCATCTGTCAAAACAAGGTGGATGGCATTCATCAGATACCAGCAATGTGTATATAGCTGGACTGATCCAATCATTTTCTGGTGGACTTAGTTTTATTAATAATAATAATAATAATAATCAGCCATCAATTAATGAAATTTGTAAAAATGGTTACATAACAGAGGCTTTGTCAGTTATCATCAGCTCATTCTTCTTTCCCTTCTGGAGTCTAGAGTCGATACTTTCATATCCTCGCTACCAAGTCTATAAGGCCTCACTTGAACTCTCAATCTCTTTCTTGAAACTCCCCCGAACTCGGACAGAAACATCTCCTTTCAACACACCAACTGGATTGAAACCCCAAGGAGCCAGCTGACATTGGCTGGGCACCATCAGCTGCCAGTCCCGTGGCACCGCATTGTTTTTTGAGACGGAGTCTCCGCCCGGCACAAAGGCGACCCATCTGAGCCATTGTAGTTTGGCTTGGTTTCCATGCTGCTTATTCCTGTTTCAGCTCTGACTCATAGGCGCTTCAATTTTGCCTGCTTATTTTTTGTATTTTTAGTAGAGACGGGGTTTCACCGTGTTAGCCAGGATGGTCTCGATCTCCTGACCTCGTGATCCGCCCGTCTCAGCCTCCCAAAGTGCTGGGATTACAGGCATGAGCCACCGCACCGGGCCGCATTATCTTAATTAAGCGTTGCAAGAACACCATCCGCGATTAAAAGTATTCCCGTTTCACATTGTTCTTATTGCTCTGGCAAGTTCTTAGTGGCAATGATTGCTTTCTTCTCTATGTGAAGGCTGATACTTGCATGTCATTTCTTCTTATCTATATCACAGCCTCTCCAAGGTAGGGCTATTTTAAAGAGCACTAAAACCTCATGGAACCTACATGGCTCAAGTGGTTACACCCTTCGTGTCTGAAGTCAGGACTGAGCTGCCCTCAGCAGTGTAGTCCTCTTGTTTAGCAACACGCTAGTGCCTGGGGCAGGATCAGCTATCCCTTCTCAGTTGGGGACTAATCTTGTGCTGTGACCCTGGAATTTACTCCCAAACCTCTCAAAGCCTTGTCTAGCAGAGCAGTAGAAGTTACTGTTTAAAACCTTGTCCCAGAGGGGTCATTAGCCATTGTATCACCATATAACAAGGCAAAGACACATAGGGAGCCAAGAAAATATCTACAAGTAAATGAGATGTTCATTTGAATGAAATGAAAATTTAAATGAAAAGTGGTCTGCAACAGGCAGAAAATAGATTCTCATTTAATCAAAGTTTAATCACATGATCCATTTGTGATAAAACAAAAGTAGTTTTTAATTGCGTGGTTTTAGCCTCTGCCTCTTTATAAGGACCTACGTGTGATAGGCATCGTGTTTATCGTGCAGATGAGGGTTTGTAATAAAAATATTTACTTGCAAGGAGTTCACAGACCTACATACAATTACCTACCATAAAATGTGTTAAGTGCATTTTAAGGTATAAAAACTGTTAAGAGATCACAGAGGAAGAAGAAATTAATGAGGGAAGAAGAGGACAGAAAGTAGTGATCACAAAAGTTTTGTGAAGAGGTCATCTTTCATCTGAACCTTAAAGGAGAAATGCAATTTCTCCAAGCTGAGAAGGAGAGGAAGGACAATAATGGGTTGTTTTATTTTTAAGACAAGACCACACTTCTCTAGGAGGAGTCACAGCTGCCTAAACACAGCGCCATAGCACACACACAGTGCCTTCTACATATGACTCAGGACAGACTGATTAAATAACTGTACAATAAAATTCAACAAAGTCATGGAAATTCATTTTAAAATCAGTATAATAAAAATCTTAGTAAAGACAACCATATCAGCAAACCCAAGGAAAAGTCGAAATCATTAAACATGGTGCTAAAGTCTAAGGAATGTCAAACAAAAGGTGAGAAACTGACCCCGAATAACGATGGAATTTTTATGTATGTTTAGTGTTACATAATAACTTACTCACAATTCAGTTTTCTGCTTACATATTTATAGTATTCTGAACTGAGTATGTTTATCCCATATGAAATGAAAGCTGAGTATTATTCTGCATCAGTTCGAAAGGATACGGTCTTTCAGATGTACTCAACCTTTAAGTCAATAGAATCTAATAGTTTAAGAAGACATTACATTTCAGACAGCCATTCTGCCTAAAAACAGTCTAAATTATTTAAATTGAATTCTGATCAAAATTAAAATAAAATCTTCTTCAATGGGACATGCAAGGTTCTCAGAAGTTTTCCAAATGACAGCTTTGTAATCTGATTCTGTTTCATCCAGTAAAGCCATATAATGAATACACCATGAAACTGCAGTCACTGTGGCTGTCTATGGAATACTTCACAACTTACATAGTCCCCTTGTTCTTTAACTCCAAAAAGGCAGGGGAAAATGGTGCAAATAGTTCTCCTTGAAGCTTGAATATTAAATACTAACTTGAATTACTGAACAGAAAGTTTTGCTTCTTATGGAAGAAAACAGACGGGTTTTCATTCTAACTAGGACTTACCCCAGGTCACAGAGGTAATGGAGAGATGCTAGACTTTAAATCAGAAGACCTTGGGTTGAAACCAAATTCATCTACTCACTAGCTATGACTTGGTGCAAGTTACTGTACATCTTAGGTGTCTATTTCCAATTCCGTGCAATTGTAGAAGTATAGTCTACCTAGCTAGATTATTGAGAAGTGCAGAAGAAACATTTTCAGATGCCAAGGACAGTGCTTAGCAGAACAGGTACCTAAAAAACTGAGCTATTAATATTGATTCTAAAGTTGGGCCTTAAGCTAAGAAAGATCTCCTGTTTGTCAGTCTACATACCATATTGTCTAGGCAGTTTTTATTGGTGTTTTTGAAGGGTTTTTTTTAAAAAAGGAAACTAGAGTAATACAACAACTATGTTATATATCCACTTCCCACAATTTGGGTTGTCTTTTCAACCCTAAAAACAAAAATAAAAAATTTTCCAAATCATGATCTAGGTCCCCATGAATGTGTTTCGCTCCATGACCATTTAGCCATTCAGATGGACAACTGAAAACTACCTATAACTAAGAAACCAGGGAAGAGAAGACGGCTCCTGAGAAGTTACCTGAGCTGCATCTAGGAAATGTGGGATCCAGCATCTTGCCACAAGGCTGAGCCATGAGATGATGAAATGAGTGAAGCAGCAGGAGCCTGCACGCCCTGGCTCGAGGAAAGAGCAGCTGCTACAGCTGCTGCTCAGGGCTTGCCAATGGCTGGCATGCTGGAATGCAGGCTCTGTGATGCCAGACCTTTCACTGCTTCAGGAGAGGCTGGATGTCGAGAGTTTATATGAAATCTCCTCATTTTAAAATATTGGCAAATAATTAAAAACGTTAAAAAAATTACACAGGCCAAACAAAACATCTTGGCTGGCTTGATTTCAATCTGGAGAAATCAGATTAAGAGCCTTGAAAGGACAAGAGCACCCAGGCATGCAGGCTGGGGCTGTGTGCAGCCTTCAACAAGGGGATGGGGGCCTGGGTAAGGAGTGCATTCTCCACTGAAGCACTACTGGGCAGGATTCTGGCCTTCTATTTCCCTCCATATTTGGATTCTTATCTTTATGCCTAAGCACGAAAAACAAATCCTGGAAGCTGGCATTCGGATAAATAACATAAAGTCTGTTCGGGGTATGAAAAGGGAAAACAAGGCATCGAGAACACAGGCTTGTCCCTGAATGGCGTTACCCTTATGTCCTTGGGATTCACAGCTAGATGCCTCTGGTGTTTCATAAAGTATCGGGAAAAAAACACTCAAATTGACACTCAGTTCTCTGGAAAACTATTCCAGTTCACTAAACTGCAATGTTATTAAATGCCCTTGAGGCGTTTATCCATGAACTGCTGCTGCATGCTGGTGGTGACTGCTGGGCAAGCTAACAGAAGCTGATCCAGGCCTTCCTTAAGAGGAAGCGAATGCTGTGGATAAACAGTATGGAGAACTGTAGATAAACAGTATGGAGAAGGTGGAGGTAATTCATTAAACTGCATCACAGCAATGCCACACATGACCAAAGATACACATTTGTAACACTGAGGTTAAAATAGCTATTGAATTTATGTGCCCTTCAACACACCCTGGAAAGAAACACCGGCAACAAAAACATGAGAACATGAAGTAAAAAGTCTTCCTCATTCTTTGGTCCATTTGAGAAAGGTCACGATTAACCTGCTAGGCTCTGAGCACTGCAAAGATCTAGGAAATCTGTAAAAGGGTTAAATAGTAAATATTTTAGGCTTTGTGAGATATAGTTTTTTTTTTGTTTGTTTGTTTGTTTTTTTTTTGAGATAGAGTCTTGCTCTGTTGCCCAGGCCGGAGTGCAGTGGCTCGATCTCAGCTCACTGCAAGCCCTGCCTCACGGGTTCAAGCGATTCCCCTGCCTTAGCCTCCCGAGTAGCTGGGACTACAGGTGCCCGCCACCTCGCCCGGCTAATTTTTTTTTTTTTCTGTATTTTTGGTAGAGATGGGGTTTCACCACGTTAGCCAGGATGATCTCGATCTCCTGACCTTGTGATTTGCCTGCCTCGGCCTCCCAAAGTGTTTAGTCTGTCACGACTATGTCATTATAATGGGAAAGCAACCATAGCTGATATATAAATGAATGAGTATGGCTCTGTTCCAATAAAACTTTATTTATAAACACTGAAATGTGAATTTCATGTATTTTAACATATCACAAAATATTTTTGACTCTCCATCTGGTCCCTGATCTAGGATAATGATCAAAGAAGAAATAGCATTTCCTGGTCAACTGCCATAAGTCAAAACTGTGCTAAGCACTTTACTGGATCATTTAACTAAGACAACAATCCTACGAAACAGTCTTAGTATCTCCATTTTACATATGAGAACACTGAGACTGGGAGCAGTGAAGTAACTTGCCTAAGTGTTTACCGAAAATAAATGAAAGAGCCAAGATTTGAGCCCAGGCAGACAGGCTCTGGGACCCTTGCTACACTCTGAGGGCCACATGTGCATATAATAGTTCCTAGCCTTGGCTGGGTATCAGAACCTTACTGGAAACTTTTCAAAATACTTGGATCCTTTCGATTTATTGAATCAGACGTGGTACCCAGGCATCTTTATACTTAAAAAAGACATCTCCCACAAATGTTCCTAGAGAACCGTTGGGACCTACTATATGCCCAAATCTTTGCTTTGCTGGACCAAGTAGTATCAGACATGGTCCTACTGATAAACAATGTATATGTCTTGAATGTCAAATCACCCTGCTATTTGAACATGTTACTTAACTCGTGATCACAACCAGAGGTACGTTCTCCAAAGGTATCAAATTATAGATCAGACCCACACACAGCTAAGTCTTAGACGGTGGCCAAAGTCTTTTTTACCAAAGCCATATTTGCTGAAAGCCACCACCACAGAGCTGGGGATAAGCCAAAGGTGAACGGAAACTGGAAGTTAAATTATATCAAGAGCAAAAAGTGGCAAGATAACTAGTAAAGACAAGACAAATGACACTTAACAACTTTACATAGTACATTTTAACAGAATAAACATAGATAAACCAACCTGACTTGTGGCAAAGCATTTATTTGCATGACTGCAATGGGTTCCCTGTGGTCAGAATTCCCTGCTACAGCTCTGGAAAGTATTTAAGTCTCTGGCTGGGAGAAAACTTACCATATGAAGCTTCTGTTGACCTCCCTTGCCAGACCTAACCTAGTGGAAACCACACAGGAAGGCAATCTGTCCAGAGAACTATGCTTCCATTTCAGAACACAAATACTGAAAACTCTTAAGACATGCACAGGAAAAATCTCTCATTCCCCATAGATCCCCACCTGGTACTTTACACCTCAGAGATTTTCAGCCTTGGGACAGGGCCAGTCATACCTTCCTGAACTTCCCTGAGTAAGAGGCTACTTGTGCAATGGAGTGTTTGGAACTCACTGGAATGACATGACTGTCCCATTTAAGTCTTCCCAAAACAGATCCACTCTGCTATTGTAGTCTCATCCTACCAATGGAAGTCCTTCTTCTTTCCATCTTTTCTTTATGCTGACCTATGCTGCTTTGCAGCTGCCGTCTTTTGACCCCAGTTGATGTTTCTCTCCGCTTATCCATTTACATTTTTCTAACACCAAATGTAGATCCAGAATAGTGAATTCTGTGAAAAAGAATATTCTAAAGTTTTCCACCCTCTGACTGGGCTTGAGTACTCGCTGTAAATCAAGTACTCAAAAAGCCTAGAGCTATAAACTTAGAAGACAAGGAGAAGAACTCTAAACGGCAGACAGAACCCATGTGTAATGGACTGCAGCCTTCGTAATGAACACTTGTAGCCACTAGCGAGAACTTTCAACAATGGTATCTTTGAACATAAGGACAATGAAAACCTTTTAAAATCAAGGCAAATCTACTATAACTACATGTCTATAATTGCTGGGAGGTTTACTCCATCAGATAAATAGTTTTGTTGTCTTGTTTTAATTTTCTAAAAAGTACCATGGAACTTCAGTAGAGTAGTACAAAAGAAAAAGTTACCAACATTTGATTTCAACCTCTTAAGACACTAGGAGTCCCGTGTCTGCAGTGTGTTAAGGCTGTGAATTTGCTATAAGTCTAAGTACAAAAACAAAGATAAATATCATAGCTACAATTGAGAGCTATTGCATTAATGGGAACAAATAGAAATAAGATCTTAGTGACAAGAACACCTTTGGCAATACCAAGAAAAACTTGAAAACATGGTTCAAACAGAAGCCTTAAAAACCAACATGTTACAGTTGAATAGTCTATCATACAAATGATGCAGGAGTCTGCAAAATCATAGGAAATGCTACTGTTTCTAAGGGATCTAGAAGGCTATAGAACATAAACACATATTCTCTCATTGGCAACAAGAATCCCATATTCACCTAGTGGTTTTATTGTTTTGGTTTGGTTAACATTTTGGTGTACTTCCTCCATCTTATTTTTCAAGTACACATTTTTTTTAAACATAGAAGTTATTTTTCCCCATTTTCAGTGCACAATTCAACAATTAGTCAATTTATAGAGCTTCATAACCATTGTCACAATCCAGGTTTTGAGTATTGCCATTGCCCTAAAAAGGTCCCTTCTGCCTATCTGCAGTTAATTCCTGTTCCCATTCCCCAGTCAACTACTAATCTAGTTTCTGTCTCTTTAGGTTGGTCTTTCTGGATACTTCATATAAATGAAATCATATGATATGCAATATTTTGTTTTTGGTGTTTTCCACTTAGCACAGTGCTTTTGAGGTTCATCCATGTTGCAGTGCATGCTGAACAGTATTCCATTATGTGGATATACCACATTGTTTTTACATTTACCAGTTGGCATCTGCATCTGATTGTTCCCAAGTTTTTCTTGTATTGAATAATACTCATTAAATTTGCATATACATCTTTGTATGGGCAGAGATTTTCATTTTTCTTGGGTAGAAGTGATAGATAACTTGGGTATCTAGAAGTGGAATTGCTAGATCTTAGGTTAAGTGTATGTTTAATATTTTAAGAAACTGCCAAACCGTTTTCCATGCTGGCTACACCATTTTACATTTCCACCAGCAATATATGGCGTGTTTTTCCATATCCTCACCAAAATTTAGTACTATTATTTAAAAATTATTATTTTAGCCTCTTAGTGGATATGAAATTACATCTCATTATGGTTTTAATTTGCAATTCTTTAATGATTAAAAACATTGAATATCTTTTCATGTGATTATTAGCCATTTATGCATCTCCTTTGCGACACATAGATTATGCATGTCTACTCAAATCTTTTACCGAAAAGAGCTGTCATCTTATTATTGAGTTCTAGAGGTAATTTAAAATATTTTGAATACAAGTTCCCAATTAATGTTTTTAACTTTGCCTGGAACTCTAAAATTAAATTATCTTTCATTTGTGAGCTAGAACAAGGGTTCTCAAATTGTGGCCCAGGGTCTCAGGGACTCTTATGGGGGTTAAAGAATTCAAAAGTATTTTCATAATTATACTTACACATTAACTGTCCTTTTCATTCTCATGCTTTTATGAGTATACAATGGAGTTTTCTAGCGGCTACAAGAAATATTCACAATTATCTGAAAAGGCTCTTAAAATTCCTCTCTTTTGCAGCTACGTATCTGTGTGAGGCCAATTTTCTTCATATACTTCAAAACAACAGAAGAATCCAGATGTCTTTTATTAACCAGGTGTTGGAAAGGTTTGCAAAGATATAAAACGACATTTTCTCATTATCTTAAAAATTTTATTTCAGAAAATATACTATGTTAACATATGATGAGTTTTATTGTTATTTTTAAAGGAATTAATACATATTTTTAAAATGTCTTTTAATTTCTAGCACACAAAATATCAATAGCTATAACTTACATAAAACCTCTGGGATTTTCAATAATTTTTTCTTTTTTTGAGACAGAGTCGCACTCTGTCACCCAAACTGGAGTGCGGTGGTACAATCATAGTTCACTGCAGCCTCAACTTCCCAGGCTCAAGCAGTCCTCCCACCTCAGCCTCCTGAGTAGCTGGGACCACAGGTATACACTACCACACCCAGCTAATTTTTTTTTTTTTAAGACCAGGTCTCACTGTGTCCCCCAGGTGGGAGTGCAGTGGTGCAATCATTGCTCACTGCAGCCTCAAACTCGTGGGTTCAAGTGATCCTCCCACCTCAGCCTCCCAAGTAACAGAGACCACAGGCATGCACCAACACGCCCAGATAATGTTTTAATTTTTTTTGTAGAGATGGGGTCTCACTCTGTTGCCCAGTCTGGTCTTGAACTCCTGGCCTCAAGTGATCCTGCCACCTCAGCCTTCCAAAGTACTGGGATTACAGGTGTGAGCCACTGCATCCAGCCAGATCTTCAGTAATTTTTAAAAGCATGAAGAAATCCTGTAACTGAAAGGCTTAAGAATGACAGAGGGAGAGAAACCATAAGCTAAGGAAATGGTGGACTGACTTCTGATTAGAGAAGCCATCAGAAAACATTTCCTAGCCAGGTGTGGTGGCTCATACCTATAATCCCAGCACTTTGAGAGGCCATGGTGGGAGGATCACCTGAGCACAGGAGTGTGGGACATGCCTGGGCAACATAGCGAGATGCTCTCTCTACAATTAAAAATTAGCCAGGCATGGTGGTGTGCACCTGTAGTCTCAGACACTTGGGAGACTGAGGTGGGAGGATGACTTGAGCCCAGGACGTCAAGGCTGCAGTAAGCCACGATTGTGCCACCGCACTCCAGTCTGGGTGACAGAGTGAGACCCTGTCTCTAAAAAAGTAAAAAAGAGAAAACATTTCCATATGCCAAAGTCAAGCAAACAATCCCTAAAAATCAAATGAAAGCTTCACTGTAGAATCCAAGGAGAGGTGTAACACACAAGGTTTTTAACATCTGCTTCCTTAATTCAGACTCAACCAACATTTCTGAAGGCTTTGAGGCCTTTGCCATCACATGCTGAGAGGAGTAAGATGAAGAAGCTAGCAACTGAAACGTGTACCAAGAATATCTGGGGGTGAGAGCAAATTTCTGATGAGATTATTGTTGAAAATCTGTTAGACTCTGTACATTACATGGGGCTCAAACAGACGGCCTCTGCGATTATGCTTCCTTATGTCTCCCTCAATGTCAGCTTGCTCATCTATCTCCTAAGACATTTTTGTCAGAATACAGTGGCTGAAGTGTTTAAAAGGTAAACTGTAAGCCTTTATTACTATGTGAACCTATCAATAATTTATTTATGAATATATCTGTTAAATCTCAGGATTTCCAGAGTAGTAGCTTTATAAAGTCACATGAAGTGGACGTACAACTCACAGAACAATTCTTTGTCATTCACTGTACCTCATTGTCAGAGAGAAAAGGACTCTAATTATCATAATAATGTCATGAAATATTACAAGTGAAAACTGATGGTAAAAAGTGAAGCAGTAGATTGGATAAACCTCTTCAGAAAATTGATGTATGTTTATCTTTTTTTCTGTTTATTAAGACTAGAAATGAATAAAACCTCTACTAGCTAACAATAAGACTTAAAGGTAAAACATATCTTTATTCTATTGGGAAGTCAGTTTTAGAATAAGTGCCACAGGCCGGGCACGGTGGCTCATGCCTGTAATCCCAGTAGTTTGGGAGACCCAGGCAGATGGATCACCTGAGGTCAGGAATTCAAGACCAGCCTGGCCAACCTGGTGAAAGCCCATCTCTACTAAAAATACAAAAAATCAGGTGGGCATGGTGGCAGGTGCCTGTAATCTCAGCTACTTGGGAGGCTGAAGCAGGAGAATTAGTTGAACCTAAGAGGTGGAGGTTGCAGTGAGCCAAGATCTCACCATTGCACTCCAGCCTGGGTGACAAGAGCAAGCCTCTGTCTTAAAAAAAAAAAAAAAAAAAAAAAAAAAAGTGCTACAATCTTGATTTCTAATATGTAATAATTATAGTAACCTAACTTATAAATTTGTGCATACATGTCTGTGTATGTATGTGTGTATATAGTAAAAAAGTTAATATAATATGTAAAGATCTTGTACCATATCTGGTACATAATAAGCAATAACTGTTAATTATTACTATGACTGTTATTGACACCAAAGTAAATTCATTGATACTAAATTGGATATTCATTTATTTAACGTATGGAATCATTGTATTGCCTTGAAATTAAATGAAGCCTCATTGGAATTCAAATATATCTTATGAAAAATCATAAAATATCATCCAAAATGACACATTTTCTATCACTTGCAATTATGGGGAATGAAGACAGCATGAACAATTAAAATCCCCAACAGACTTCTTACTTAGGAGGGGTCCCTGTGCTAAGTACTCAAAAGCCTATTGATTTAATAAATGAGTTCAAAGCCCACATTAGCCTATAATGTTTGCCTGAAAAAAATTCACCTTGGTTATCCAAAGCTACTGAAAAATATGAAAAAATTCATACTTTCTTCAACAACTCTGCTCTCTGGTAAAAATGGCAATATAATTCCTGAAATTTTCAAAAGATGATAAATTGAAAGAGAAGCAATGCATCTAGTAATGTATACACTGATTTATTATCAACAACTGAATGGCTGGAAAATCATTTAGGAAATTAACAAAACATAATAAAAGCAATACAATTTAAAATGTGGGCTATATATTCTTTTTGACAGATATACCTCATTTAATTCAGGTAAGTTTACACCTTGACATTTGAAATGCTTACATTTCAGAGAAGGAGCAGAGAAGGTAAAAGCTTGCTATTTATTTTACGGAAATTCAATTAAAAAAGTGTTTATTGATCACGTACTGTGTGCCTACCAGCTTTTTAGATACTGCAGGATTACAGAGCCATTTCAGATAACATCTTATGCTCTTGGGAGCGCATGAAGTAGATTAGATGTAATAAGACCCATATATATCAATGCATATATGAGAGAGAGGGAAAGGAGGAACAGCAAGATATGAGTGGTAAAAAACAAAACAAAACAAAAAATGTGGTAAACATAATATGGGCAATGGAGTAAATGGAAACAATGTAGACTATAATTCTTTAGAATTATAATTTACCTGTAAAATTTAAAAAGCGACACAAATTGAATAGATGAATAAAAAGGACTCGGGTTCCAGCTCCACTTTCCAACCTTACCACCTACTCGGCCCTACACTGACACTCCCCTTCAGCAATATAGAGCTATGCAGCAAGCTCTGAATACTCCTTATGTCCCCTTCAAATCTCAATGCATTCTTTCTCCCCAGCCTCAAATGCATCCCTACTTCTCCGCTTACAGCCAAGACTCAGCTTAAGACACAAAAGGAACCACTCGTTTGACCCTCACTAAGCACTATCATGTATTGTTAGTGTTGTTTTCATACAGATGTTTTAATTCTCCAACTAGACCATAAACTGGCTGAGCACACAGACTGTGTATTACACAAATCTGTGTCTTTCCCACGGTGCCTGGCACTGTCAATAAATATCTGGTAGTTGATTAAGGTGGAAGCTGACTTAAGAGCAAAGTCAAATTGTTATTGAGCTATGATAAGCTTTTATTAAGGGAAGACACAAAGAAAGAAGCATTGGTAAAATACCAATTGAGTAGTAGTATGGTTAGTTTAGGGATAGAGAAGAGTCTGTCAAGTGAAAGGGAAGAAATAACCTGAATTGGAAGTAAGAAAGAGGTAGAGCAGAGATATTTTCAATGAAGCATTAATAAGACTCAGAGGCTGATTTTTCATAAAGAACAAAGGTGAGAGATGAGTCACAAATTACTTTAAGGCTATAAATGTTAGTGCCTGAAATAATCATGATGTTATCATTAACAGTAATGTGAAAGTTGGGAAGAACTGCCAAGTTTGCAGGAAGGCTTGGAAGTTAAATTTTCATCTTGTTATGTTTTAGATACCTGTAAAATACAGGCATGGGAAGATCCTATAGGCAAATGAACATATAGAACCTAAAAACTGAAGCTAGAGAGAACAAGATGTTGACGATGTTGATTTGGGAGACAGTCACAAACATATGTTGACTGAATGTACTAAAGGGATTACGTGAAAAAGGGAAAAGATTTCGAACACAGGTATAGCTGACCTCACAGTTTGTGTTGTTTTACGTATATGGTAATCATTAGATTAGGGGCTTGAGCAATAAATAAGGGCTCCCCTTTATTTTCAGAATCTATGTATGGGCACCAAAACACAGAAGAGCTTTAACAATTCCATTTGAATCTGAATAGTTGGAGGAGTCGAAATATGTGTGGGCTGGCTTATGGCACCAGGTTAGAGGATATATTAAATCCTGTATATAGTCATGCTAGAAAAAAAAAATAAGGCATAACTGAAACTATTGAACACTGTCTATCAAAAAGAAGGGATTCTAGTTGAAAAATTGAGATTAAAGCTCTTCCAAAAACAAAAACAAAAATAAACAAACAAAAAAAATCTCAAACGTGGGAAGAATAGGGATCAGAGAAAGAATGTGCAAAAAAAACCCCAACCCCCCCCCCCCAAAAACCAAAAAAACCCAAAAAACCCCCAAAAAACCTGAACTAGCATAGACAACATGCAAATCCCTAATCTCAGGAAGAAGCAGGTTATCTTGCAGTAAATTAAATGAGCTGGAGAGTCAAGAATTTTATGGCTAAGAGAAAAATGGAATTTTAAAGATTTTATAAAAGCATATCTATATACATACACACGTTAGTCAAAGTAGAATGTATTATACTATTTCATGATATGACATTCAAAGCACAATGATTTTGTCTATTTTATGTCCTCAGCGCTACATACAGTAAAGCTCAAAGCAAACACTAAATAAATGTTTGTCACATAAGTGTGCAGAACATTTCTCTCCAGTTAGAGTGAGGCAGTATTACATTGTGGGGACATAGAAAAACGAAGCTCTCTCAGTTCTATGGCAAATCCAGTATTAGTATTCCATAGCTGGAGATCATTTTACACTTGTTCACTGTTTATGAATTTCAGCAGACTCTAACCTTCAAGAAATAATGATGTGGTGTATGCAGTGGTGGCTCCATACATAATCTAAACACTTTGGGAGGCAAGCGGGTGGATCACGAGGTCAAGGAGATGGGAGACCATCTGGCTGGCAGTGAAACCCATCCCTACTAAAAATACAAAATTAGCGAGGCGTGGTGGTGCCTGTAGTGCTTCTCGGAGGCTGAGGCAGGAGAATGGCATGTAGACCCAGGAGGCCGGAGCTTGCAGTGAGCGAGATCATACACTGCACTCCAGTCTAGGAGACACAGCAGACTCTGTCTCAAAAAAAAAAAAAAGAAATAGTGTTGTGTGTGGGAAAATGTTTCGGCTTTGAAGTACAACAATATGGGTTAGAATCCCAGCTCTACAATTTCATAGAAAACTGTGAAGCTTCTGAAAGTAACAACTTGAATGTCTTCATTTTTAAAATGGTAATACTGATAATGATATCTAATTTACAGGATTGTTATGAGGAGTAAAAGAAACATTACATCTGATAAGGCCTGACTAGATGAAGGAAATTAACAAATGTTTATTTTCCTTCTTATTTCAGGAAAGGTACATCCAGAAAAAAACAAAAAAACCCTGGAGTTGGGAATTCAAAATCTTACTTCCATTTTATTCAGGTTATTTCCTCTTTCTGCTGCAGCAAGGCGAAACTGATGAACAAAGAGCAGTTTATTATTAGGAATTAAGTGTTAAGGAATTATAACTTCAGTGAGGATGCCGTGTAAGAACTGGAGACTTAAATCTTCCCTGGACAAACTAGAAGACATGAAAATATTACAGATGAGCTATTTATTATTCCTCTTTCTCCTGTAGGCCTCCTGGCTTAACCAGAATGCAGTCTCTCTGGCTCTCAACCCTAGCTTACCCAAGATGCTAGAGAATCCTCTTACCTGATCTGTATGGTTTTGGGTGGACTACAGGAAACATATTTAGGTTTGAGAATTTGACAGGCGCTTTCTGCTGAATGACAGATGAAACAGTGGTTTATAAAATTGTATGAGTTTTTAGAAAAGTTTACCTACCTCCTACCTATCAGAAAATATGAGTTAGTGTTTGCTAATTCATTGTGAAACAACATAAAATCATGCCTCAAAAGACAGATATAAAAACATAAATTCCCTCGTCTTTAGAACTTTGTTTTCAAGTTTATACATAACAATGTTATGAGTTCTGTAGGAGTTTAATTTTTTTCTTTGCTGAAACTGACACAAATATTCACTTAGAAAATATTTATTCCCATTATCTCCTAATGAATTACATATAATTTATGGATATTAAAATTTGAATAATTTAGAAATTAAAATTAGAGATTTTTTTGAAAAGAAAATCTCAGTATCTTCTCTGTACTAGTAATGGAATTACTCAGTTGCAGAAAAATGTCACCATAAAAACACATGAAAAACATTTTTTATTAACAAAAACCACATTCCTAAGGAAATGAAATCAAGGCAAGACACTTAACAGCAGATTCATCTTAGAGATTATAATCCTAATGTTTTCACACTCTTATTTGAGCTGAACTCAAACATCTGGCACTCGACTCTATCATTCACTGGGTCATTTTTCCTCTTTCAACAAGGACTTACTCATAAATGTCCTATCTTTATACAGATGTTTACTTAACTATGAGTAGACATTTTCAAGTATCTGTCATGCATAATATATTAATAACATTTAAATAAAATATAAGCCTTTACGCTTTCCTAAGATATGTGTAATCAGAAAATAATAACACAGTATAATTTCCTTAAGGCATCTATCACAAAGAAGTTGCTGAAAGCTTTGTATACATGAATGTTAACACCTCAAAATTTTAGTAAAAGCTTAATCAAGACCAAGCATTATGCTCCATTCTGGGCCTCTTAACTGAGGTGAAATGTACCGTACAATATAGTAAGTCTGAATAAATGTTTCCCTGAGCCAAGAAAGCTACTCTGTGCTCTCTCCAGCCAATCCCCACCCACCACCAGGAACCTACTATTCTAATTTCAGTCACCTAATTTGGTTTTTGCCTTTTCTTTAACTTGATGTAAATGAACCATACAGTAAGCACTCCTTTGTGTCTGACTTTTTTCCCTTAAAGTTTTCAAGATCTGGGTTGTATGCATCAGTAGTTCATTCTTTTCATTGCTGAATAGTATTCCATTATATGCATATACATAGTTTACCCATATTATGAATAAAGATGCTATCAACATTCATGTGCACATATTTGTGTGCATGTGTGTATTCATGTTTTTGGATAAATACCTGAGAGTAGAATTCCTGGGTCATAGCAGTAGGTAGGCCTAGAGTATATACACAGTGACTTTATAGGAAACTGACAAACCATTTGCTAAAGTGGTTGTGCCATTTTATGCTTCCCACCAGTGAAGCATGCGAGCTCCAGCTAATTCACATCCTTTCCAATATTTGGTGTTTTCTATCTTTATCATTGATTTCCAGAGGTATAAAATAGCATTTAATTCAGGTTTTAACTTGCCATTTGTAATTCTCTGACTACAAATGATGTTGAACATTTTTTAAATGTGCTTATTGGCCAGCATCGTTGGTTAAGCCTGTCTTCAAGTCTTTGGGTAGTATTTTTAGTTTTTGATTTTCAAATAATTTCAGACTAACAAAAAAGCGGAAGAAAAGTACATAAAGTTCCTGTATAACCTTCACTCAGTTTCTCCAAATGTTATGTAACATTAGAAATGTTATATAAATATCTTAATCACAGCATAATGATCACTGAATTATAATTCAATACTCTTAACAAATCCACACTTTGCTCATATTTCATCGGTTGTCCACCTATGTCCTTTTCGTGGTTCAGAGTCCAATCCAGGATCTCACACTGCATTTTGTTGACATATCTCCTTAGTCTCCAACTGACAGTCTCTCAGTTTTTGTTTTCATGACCTTGACACTTCTGAAAAATACTGGCTCATTATTCCGTAGAATGTTTCTGAGTTTGAATTGTCTGATATCATCTCTTGTTTAAATTCAACTTAGGCATTTATGGCAAGAATTTAACAAGAGTGACGTTCTACCCTTCTCAGTGCACAATTCCAGGTGGTACATGATATTGACATTTCTCATTACTGGTGATACTAACTTTGATTACTTGGCTAAGGTGTCTGCCAGGTTTCTCTACTATAGTGTTATTTTTTTCCTCTGTTGTTAATAAGTATCTTTTGGGGAGATATTTCAAGACTAGGCAAATATTCTGCTTGTCATATTTTCACCTACTAATTTAGCATCCATTAATCATTCTTATTTGTAACAGTTATTACCATGGTGATGGCTAAGTAGTGTTTTTCCATTTTCCTCATTTCTTCTATATTTATTGATGGTATTGCACCATAAGCTGTCCCTTTTCCACCATTGATAGATTGTGTATGAAATTATGGATATTTAATGCATGCTATGGATTATAATCTATTCACCCTTATTTATTTATTTTGTTGTTCAAGGTGTCCCAGATTTGCCCACCAGGAGTTTCTTCAGATGGTTTCTTGTGTCCTTTTGAAATGCCTCCATCCTTTTTTGAGACCTCCTTACTTTCTGGAGCCCCAATATATTGATGCTCCAAGATAATTTGTATTTTCTCTGCCCCCAGCCCTAAATCCAGCCACTGCTTAAAGATCCTGACTCTTTTTGGTGGTGAATGGTATTAAGAAGTCAAGATCTGGGTGCTAGCTATGCTTATTGTTACTGGGTGTCACTGTATCTGGGCCTTCTCAGTAGACAGAACAAGGAATTGTAGATATGTTCATATAAAGAGACACACATAGATATGTACACATATTAAAAACCAAGAGATCATAGTGCAATTTCCTACTGCAATCCAACATTACAGGGTTCATTCCTAATTTGCAATCAATCCCATTAGCTCCTGGTTGATCTTTCCTGTATTTCTTTGCAAAAATATGCAGATAAACGTGTATTATATATTTTCTTTTTTCTCACGTGGATAGTAGCATTATTTATACACACACACACAAACTCAAGTACTCTGCTTTTTCCAGTGACAGTATATCATCCATATCAATTCAAAGAGACCTTTCTTATTCTTTTATAAAGCTGCACAGTACTCCATTGTGTAGATGTACTATGGTTTATTTAAGCACTATCCTAGGTTTTGAGCACTTAAGTTCCTAACATTTTGCAATAAAAAAGCAAAGCTGCAATGATTTTTGGCCAGCTTTTCATTGGGTAGTCTTACTACCACCCAAAATTTGTGCCTTATGCACTGGGAGGAGCCTGCCCTCTTCAGCTTGTGTGTGACGGCCTGGTATTCAAGCTGTGAGGTGGGAGCCTGTTGGCAGAACACCCTCTTTCTTTGCTGAGAACTTTCTTTTTGCCTAATAAATCTGCCCCCCTTACCCTTCAGTATGTCCTCATGTCTAATTTTTCCTGGTCATGAGACCAGGACCCGGATTTTAGCTGAACTAAGGAGCAAAATATCCTGCATCAAAATGAGGTTATAGTCCTGTGTGTATGCCAATTTTGGAACTGGAAAGGGTACTGGATCTTAATTCTAAATAAACAAATGATATGTGGGCTCTGGCTTTCCTGGCAGAAGGAGACGAGATATGGTTAGAGAGTACTGACATTCTCAGGCCACAGATACATGTCACCACAGGCCACAGATACTCCTGTGATAGCCAGGTCTCCCAGTTCTACGACCTGCTAAAGAAAACCAAAAAGATACCAAAATGACAGTCACCAAATGTCACCTCTGGCCAAAGACACCAATTTAAATAGTCAGAAGACAGTTTACATTTTTACAAGCAGTTTAAAGTTAAAGGGACATTGTAGTGGACATTACTGTAGCCTACACATTGCTCATTTCCTCTCTCCCTTCCCTAAAGAACTCTAGGTCTGTCCCCTTTCCAGCCCTTCCTGCACAGCTTCTTATGTCCAGGGTGCTAACTCCAATCTCAACTCCAGGGAAACGCTTTGTTATCTAGGGTAATGCCAATCCCCTTGTCAACAACTGTTCACAAGTGATCATAGAACTCTGAGGTCAAAGGTTTCCTGAGACCTTCTGGGGGGGAATAAAAGCTGTCCTTTTTTAATTGAGAGAATTATCTCTCTCCTCCAGTACATAACTGAGAAGCCACATAGCTCTAGTACTAGAAATTAGCTTTGGAGTAAAACAGGCACTTAGAGGGGAGAATAGAGAGATAAAAAGAACCCAGATTTCTGTTTGTTTGTTTGTTTTTGAGATAGCATCTTGCTCTGTTGCCCAGGCTGGAGTGCAGTGGTGCAATCTTGGCTCACTGCAACCTCTGCCTCCCAGGCTCAAGGGATTCTCATGCCTTAGCCACCCAAGCAGCTGGGATTACAGGTGTGTGCCATCACACCTGGCTACTTTTTTTGTATTTTTTAGTAGAGACAGGGTTTCACCATGTTGGCCAAGCTGGGCTCGAACTCCTGGCCTCAAGTCATCTGCCTGCCTCAGCCTCCCTAAGTGCTGGGATTACAGGTGTGAGCCACCACATGTGGCAAGAACCAAGATCTTGATATCGCTCTTCTCTTGTATTAGCCAATCCCGATAGCTAACTTCCCTCTGAAATTGCAATTATGTGAGTCAGTAATATTTCATATTATTGAAGTCAATTTGTATAGGATTTTTGAAAAATTATAGGCAAAGCACCCTAAATGATAGAATATCCTACTTAACAATCAATGCCTTTACCTTAGCTCTAAATTCTTCATGTGTTTCATTTAAGCTTGCATGCTCAGTTATAACCATGCAGTGGGATGACATAAGAGTAAGTGCAAGTTCAAGTTTCACACACAAAACGGGAGAATGTATTTATGTTTTAAAGTCTTAGTTCTAAATCCAACAGATCATGTGATTTCCTAGTATCACATTATAGGTTAACAACAGCTAAAGAACAAGAAAGCGCTCAGCAAATTTCCCAAATTTAAATATTGATTACTGAAAACAAGCTCTTGTAATACAAACTCAAAATGAATTCTAAGATGCGTGTGGTGGTCACATGGCCTAACAGAGAAGACTGCTTTTTATTCTTAGTACCATCTTAAGGATGCTTAGGTCCTACTTGTCAAGGTAATTTTCACCCCTTGGTGAGTATTCCCATCTCTATGACAGATTAATATTTCAAATAGTATTCTGGTAAAAGTGCAGTGCTCTAAACTGATGACTAAAAGTATCGTTTTCTTAGAGAGATATAATTCCCTAATGCATGTTAAGGACCTAGATTCTAGGTCTAGATTAAAAACTAATGATGATATTTCACAACGAACCAAAACTTTCAATTTGGCTTTTTTGCTACAACCATTGATACATTCTAATATATTCATTGTGAAGATCCAATAACATACAGACATGCCTTAGAGATATTGAGAGTTCTGTTCCAGATCACCACAATAAAGCAAACATTCCAATAAAGCAAGCACATACTTTTTCTGGTTTCCCAGTGCATATTATGTTTACACTATTACTGAAGTCTATAAACTCCGCAGCAGTACTGAATTAAAAAAACAAAACAAACAAACAAAACAAACAAACAAAAACAATGTGTATACCTTAATTAAAAATACCTTATTGCTAAAAATGCTAATGATCATCAGCCTTCAGTGAGTAATAATCTTTTAGCTGGTAGAGTCTTGCCTCGATGTTGATGGCTGCTGACTGATGAGAGTGGTGGTTGCTGAAGGCTGGGGCAACTGTGGCAATTTCTTAAAATAAGACAGCAATGAAGTTTGCTGCAAAGATTTACTTTTCCTTTCATGTAAGAGTTCTCTGTAGCATGTGATGCTGTTTGAGATAGCATTTTACCCACAGCATAACTTCCTTCAAAACTGTAGGCAATCCTCTCAAATCTCTACCACTGCTACATCAACTAAGTTTATGTAATATTCTAAATCCTCTGTTGTCATTTCATCAATGTTCAAAGCATCTTCTCCAGGAGAAGATTCCATCCCAAGAAACCACTTTCTTTCCTCATCCATAAAAAGTATTTCCCCATTAATTCAAGTTTCATTCTGAGATTGCAGCAATTCAGTCACATCTTCACGGTCCACTTCTATTTCTAGCTCTCTTGCTATTTCTACCACATCTGCAGTTACTTTCTCCAATGAAGTTTTGACCCCTCAAAGTCATCCATGATGGATGGAAAGTTGGAATTAACTTCTTCCAAACTCTTGTTAATGTTGATATTTTGACCTCCCATGAATCGTTTATGTTTTGAACAGCATCATATTATAGAATGATGAATTCTTTCCAGAAACTTCTCAATTTACTTTGCCAGATCAATCAGAGGAATCACTATGCATGGCAGTGATTGCCTTATAAAATTTATTTCTTAAATAATAAGACATGAAAGTCAAAATTACTCCTGGATCCATGTACTGCAGAATGAATGTGTGTTAGTAGGCATGAAAGCAACATTAATTTCCCTGTACATCTGCATTAGAGCTCTTTGGTGACTAAGTGCATTGTCAACATGCAGTAATATTTTGAAAGGTACCTTTTTGTCTGAGCAGCAGGTCTCAACAGTGGACTTAAAATATTCAGTATACCATGTTGTGCACAAATGTGCTGTCGTCTAGGCTTTATTGCGTCATGCATGGAGTACAGGCAGAGAAGATTTAGCATAATTCTTAAAGGCCCTAAGATTTTTGGAATCATAAATGAGAACTGGCTTTAACATAAAGTCACCAGCTGTATTAGCCCCTAACAGGAGAGTTAGCCTGTCCTTTGAAGCTTTGAATCTAGGCACTGTCTTCTTCTAACTATCAAAGTCGTAGGTGGCATCTATCTTCCAATAGAAAGCTGTTTCATCTACATTGAACATGTAGTTCGATGTTTAGTGTAGCCACCTTCATCAATTATCTTAGCTCAATCTTCTGGATAACTTGCTACAGCTTCTCCATCAACACTTCCATCAAGGTGAAGTGCTGCTTCACCTTGCACTTGGAGACAGATTCTTTCCTTAAATTTCATGAACCAAACTCTGCAAGCTTCAAACATTTCTTCTGCTGCTTCCTCATCTCTTTTAGCCTTCACAGAACTGAATAGAGTTAGGGCCTTGCTTTGGATTAGCTTTGGCTTAAGAGAATGTTGTGGCTGGTTTGATCTTCTATCCAGACCACTAAAACTTTCTCCATATCAGCAATAAGACTGATACCAGCCTTAAAAGTGCTACTCAGTGAACATACAAATTAAACCAGTCACACGGTTTTCTTTCTTATCATTTGTGTGTTCACTGAATAGCAGTTTTAATTTCCTTGAAGACCTTTTCCTTCTCATGTACAACTTGGCCAACTGTTTGGTGCAAGAGGCCTATCTTTCAGCCTACCTCAGCTTTCAATACGCCTTCCTCACTAAGTTTTAATCCTTTCTAGCTTTTGACAGATGTGCAACTCTTCTTTTCACTTGAACAATTAGAGGCTCTTGTTGGATTATTAACAGGAATAATTTCTTTAGGTTTTTTCTTCTTCTTCTTCTTCTTTTTTTTTTTTTTGAAGCAGCATCTCACTCTGTTGCCTAGGCTGGAGTGCAATGACACAACCACGGTTGACTGCAGCTTCAACTTCCCTTGGTTTAAATGATCCTCCCACCTCAGCTTCCTGAGGAGCTAGGACCACAGGTACATGCCACCATGCCTGGCTAATTTTTGTATGTTTTGTAGAGATAGGGTTTCACCGTGTTGTCCAGGCTGGTCTCAAACTCCTGGACTCAAGCAATCCTCCCAACCCAGCCTCCCAAACAGCCCAACTTAATTGGGCAAATTTCAATACTGTTGTGTCTCAAGGAACAGCAACATCTGAGGAGAGAGGGAGAGATGGAGGGAATGGCCAGTTGGTGAAGCAGTCAGAACACACACAACATTTATAAATTAAGCTCATGGTCTTATATGGTCATGGTTTGTGGCACCCCAAAGCAATTACAATAGCAACATCAAAGATCACTCATCACTATAACAGATAAAATAATCACGATGAAATAATACTAACGAAAAAGTTGGAAATATTGCTAGAATCACTAAAATGTGACACAGTGACATGAAGTGAGCACACGCTGTTGGAAAAATGGCATCAAGAGACTTGCTCAATGCAGGGTTGCCACAAACCTTCATTCTGCAATTAACGAATGCAATATCTGCAAGGCACAATAAACAAAGTATAATAAAATGAGGTAGCCTATATCTAAAGATCATTGAAATAAGTGGCCCATATACTGAAAAATGATGGGGTGACCATCATCCACAAGCAATTTCCCAAAAGTAATTTCAATGTGCAAGTTTGGTTTCTGTCATGCTAAGCGTCCTAACATAAAGCATTCTGTCAACTGAATACACTGTACCAGGATGTTCAGTTTCTCTACGCTAGGTGTTAGGAAGGTGACAACTTTAACAATTTTTTTATTTTGAAGAGAAATGCCATCAAAATTTATCAATGTGCATCAGGCAGAATCACAGGGTGATGCACAATATTTCAGTGGGTCTCCAGTACTTATATAGCCTTACTTAAAAAGGGGAGGGAGAGGCTGGGGGCGGTGGCTCACGCCTGTAATCCCAGCACTTTGGAAGGCCGAGGAGGGCAGATCACGAGGTCAGGAGATTGAGACCATCTGGCTAACACGGTGAAACCCTGTATTTGTATTTTTTGTACTAAAAAATACAAAAAATTTAGCCAGGTATGGTGGCACGTGCCTGTAGTCCCAGCTACTCGGGAGGCTGAGGCAGGAGAATGGCGTAAACCCGGGAGGCGGAGCTTGCAGTGAGCTGAGATCTGGCCACCATACTCCAGCCTGGGCGACAGAGCGAGACTCCGTCTCAAAAAAAAAAAAAAAAAAAAGGGAGCAAGGGATGGGGAATATATGTAATTCTGCTAAAGGGCAACACATGGGTTACCAGAGAGAATGAATGGATTGCAGAACAGAGATTAACTTGGGTTTTTCCCCTCTATTTTCTTATTTTTTAACTTTTATTTTAGGTTCAGGGGTACATATGCAGGTTTGTTACACAGGTAAACTCGTGTCATGGGGGTTTGGTATACAGATTATTTTGGGTGATGCCTTTAAAATGTAAACTAGAAACACCCGCTACACATGAAAATATTTTCACGATATTTTGCACTAAACTATACCTGCTGTTTTATTATATCATGAAAATATTCAGAAGAGCTTTGGAATGGTCAATAAATCGCATTTAAAATGACAACTCCTGGTTACAGAAGGGTCCTCGTTACAAACTATTTAGGACATTAAAATGTGTGGTGCTTCCTTGGTTCTTGATTTGTAAAAACTGCACTGTAAACATTTATAAAAACAATTGTAAAAAGATCTTTATGAGATGATTCCAAGGAAATTTTCAAATATTCTTTTAGTAATAATAGTACTTAAAAATTTTAAGTGGCAATTACATATACATGCCCTATCTCTTACAGATACATATGGAAGAATTTATCAATGAGTAGGACATGCCTTAAAATAATCCAGTGAGGCAGGAAAAGGGGATATGCTGCTAACTGTAGAAGTGAGGTTATGGATATTTGAGGTTTCATTATACTATTTTATCTTCTTTTGTGTGTTTGTAAAATTCTCCATATTAAGTTTTACAAGCTTTTTACAAAAGTAAGAATTAAAAGCAGAATTGTTCAGTGGACTTTTCTTTAAGTTTAAAATATAACACAACCATTACGAAATCTGATTGTATTTTTTTTCACTTTTAACTGCTTTATTGGGGTGTAATTTACATCTACACAGTTACCTCCTATAGGTGTACAGTCTATTGATTTTTAGTAAGTTTTATGGTTGTACAATCATAGAAATTTAATTTTAAACCAGGAGAATTTTTTTTAGTGTTAGGAGAAGAGTGTTTTGTTGTTGTTGTGAAACAAGGATCTACTTAAACAACGGTTAGGACAACAGCTTAGCTATGTTTTAGAACCATGTCTATTTTTCTCTTCTTGAAATACCAAAATAATTCTAAAAAAATATATATATATATATTTATCAGCAACTAGATTTTGTGACTAAAGCTATCTTTCTTCCTCCATCTTTACTGACATGTTTCTTCCTTGCCAACATTTTTTCTTCTTTTCCATATATCTTCTCTCTTGGCAGACGGCCACTGCCAGCAGCAGCGGGCAGACGCAAGATCTGAATCGACTCTTCTGTGTTCCTAAAGCTAGGCCAGTGCAGCTCCAGGGAGGGATCCCACTACCCATCTGAGACTCCCTTGGGAATGGCAGATTTATAACTTATCTTTCCCATTTCTGAGGAAGTGGGAAAAAACCTGAATCCCTAAAGCAGGCCTGAATACCACGGTACTCTCAGCTAAACTGATTTGGTGGCTGCTCCACTATCATTTCTACCCAGGCTTCAAGGTGTCGGGGTAAGTGATCCCCCACCTAACCATGGCTTCCGGTATTTGTTTCTATAGGAATTGCTCTGTGTTTACTTCAGTGTCAGCTCTAGAAATCAGCATTTGTGCTTTCATTTTCAAATGTCCAGCCTCAATGGAAAAAGAAAAGTTGGATTTTTTGAATGAAATCCTATATGCTTTTCATATGGGTGAAAAGATAACTTTAGAATACTTCACTTTGGATGCATAACACTAATACATAATAGTATTAATATATAACAAATAAAATATACAATTAGCAATTGACAATCTTACACTAAAAAAAGCTGAGAAAAGTTTCGTTTGAAGGTTTAGCATACCATAAATAAAATATATGAGAATTTACAATCAGTAATAATGCTCATATTTCAGTGTTTTATGCATTTAAATCAAACGCTTTGGGAAATTATATCTAGCGGGACACTCATGGTCATTACTGATAATGTATCACAATAGAATGTGCATCAAACATAGAATCACTTTAGAGTGTGAAAGGAGGTGCTATTAAAAATTACACCAGGACACAGGCGTACACCAAAATGTTTCCAGGCTAACTGGGACACAGGGTAACTCTAGTTATAAACACATAAATGCAAGAACATTTAAGATTAATGGGATTGACGTACATTTCCAGTTCTTAAGGGGCTATCATCAATTTCTTCAATTGTTCTTCCCAAGCTCCTACTTTTGGAAAGCATTAGCAATTAGTCAGGGAAAGAAGCCAAAAGAATCTCTTTTATAATTCTGTCCCTTGAACTGGGATAATATTTTACCTTTGTACCACTAATATTCTTATTTTTACATTTTATATCTCACTGAACTATGAACTTTAATGAATACTGAATTTTAGCAAAATAGATTATAATTCATCAAATGAGAATTATGACAATCGCAAAACTGTGAAATTTTGGGAAAACAGTCAAATTCTAGGGAAAACATACCATCATTTGCAACTGGACAATTTAATTGTTTAAGACACAGTGCCAAGGACTATTATCACTATAAAATACCAACAACAATTTTGAGACTCAGATTACTGAGTAACTTAAACTGGAAATCCAAAATAGAAAGAGTCCACCTGGAGGTGCTCCCCAAAACTATTGATATCATTTAGCTAATCCTAGAATTTAAATAACACTTCAATTTTCTGTAAAGTCTCTTCACACTAAAAATGTCATAATTAAAATTCTCAGCAGTACTTATGTCCATGAATGTTAAAACCAAAATCAAACTAAAAACGTAAACACCACTGAAATTTACAAACCAGAAGGATTTTCCACTTTAGTAAAGAGATTATGATGAAATATGGCACAATTTTATGAACTTATTAGTCCAACTAAATGAATTTACATTCTGCAGCACTTCAATAATTGTAGAAGTTGGAGCACTGCCCAAAAACAAAATGGGGTTTTTTTTTTTTTTGGTTGGTTTCTATGCAGAAGCCAAAATGATTTACATTTAAAATTAAATTACTGAATAAAGTACATGGCATGAAGCTAAAGTGGTTCGTAATAGGTGAATATAGTGATGGGGATTTCCTTCTCAGAAAGGAGAAAGACATATGCTAAAACTACTTCTGAATGAACTTCCAAAACTATTCACATCATTCACTTAAATACTCTGATATCAAGATGACACCAGCTTAAATACTGGTTCTGACAGTTTATTCCATTTATATAAGATATCACAAGGAGAAATTTAGAAACATTCTGATGAACCCAAATGAGAAACCTCAATATAGCTTTTCAACTAATATTTAAAGCAAACCATCTGAGGACACCCTCAAATACACTTCTTTTTTCCTAACTCATCACTACTATTACTACTATTTTATATTTTTGTTTAAAATTAGCAACTCTATTTACAAAAGTATCTATTTTCAGGCATCCTCACTTAAGAAGCCCTCAGCAGGAAAGACTGCAATCACATGCAATTACAGATGGAAATGACACTCAAATTTATCTATGATATTTGTTTCCCAAAGCCAAAACAATGTTTCCGTCAGCTATATTTCACCATTGGTGTGATCCTGTAAGACAAAAATAACTTCAGTTTCTTAATATCATCTGTAAGAATGGGAGAAATTTGAGCAAATCATTATTAGTCATGCTGGCAACAACAAAAAGAGTCATTTTGCCAGACAAACGAGAGGTCAGAGAAACCAACACAGAAATGGACCTGAAGTAAGCTATCGAAAGTACAAGAACAATTTAAAAATGATAATAAATGTAAATGGCATCAAGACTATCATTAAATGTTGAATTACAGTGCACCACAGAGATCCAATTCAAAAGGTAAGAAGTTTCCATGTTTTCTCTCATCGTTGAGTTTTAAAATATTATAATCCCTAAGATTTGATAAAGACAGACATTTAACAACTGTCCAGCATCTACCTATGACTTCGAGGAGACTCTGTATCTGGGTTTACAGCTCATTCATTGATTCATTCACCTACAGCACACTAGGTACTGTGTTATTTGTAGAGATTAAAGCCTAAACAAGACAGAGTCCCTCTCTGCTCTCAGGGGTCCAGTAGGAAAAATTAAAGAGGAATTTTAATAAACCATGTTAAAACCTATGATAGGGCAACTTCAGGTGCCACAGGACACACAGGAGTCAAGGAAGCTTTGGCCACCTCTAAACTGAGTACTGAAGTTCTAGGAGGAATTAGCTAAAGTGAAGATGGAAAGAAGAGTAATCAAACCCAGCGAACTCTTAAGTACAAGGGCTGGAGGTGGGGCAAGCAGCCCGACAGACAGATGGGAGAGGCTGGCACTTTCATGAACTAACTACAGCTGAAGAATAGACTTAGAGGCCTGAGGGAAAAGCGATGAAACTAGAGAGGGACAGGCAGATTCCAAAGTTCGCCTATGATGCTGAACTCTTCTGAGGAAGCTGGAAAAGCGAAGCCAGGTAAAGTGTGAATGCTGGGTGGGCTCATTTGTCTCCCTGATGCCCGTCCCCTCACTGCACAGCGATTCTAAGTGATGTATCAGCAACATTATTAAATGCCATGGGCCTTTCTGGTGAGGCTGGGGTTCCAGTCTGTAAAATGAGTTTGCTCAGCACAGTCGGTAACCCTGGGTTTCTGTAGGCCTATGCAAGGCATGGAGTCTTCAGTTCAGCACTGGGGCTACCTTTCCCTTGCCTGCTGCTTCTGGACCTCTCACCTACCCACACTCTTGAAGAGTATCTGCCCCTCTGCCTCTGGTTGAAGGCTGAGAGTAATGGCAGAATTAAATAGGGGCCATTGGGGGCTTCTGCACACTCCACGTTTCTAAAATGTAAAGAGAACCACAGCTACAAAGATGCAGAGGACAGGCAACTGGCGAGTTGCCAGGAAGTGGCTGGAGGCCACCAGGTTACCAGAAGGCACAGTTCTTTTTTTTTTTTTTTGGGAGGGGGGACGGAGTCTCGCTCTGTCACCCAGACTGGAGTGCAGAGGCGCAATCTCGGCTCACTGCAAGCTCCGCCTCCTGGGTTCACGCCATTCTCCTGCCACAGCCTCCCGAGTAGCTGGGACTACTGGCGCCCGCCAGCACACCCGGCTAATTTTTTGTATTTTTAGTAGAGACGGGGTTTCACCGTGTTAGCCAGGGTGGTCTCGATCTTCTGACCTCGTGATCCTCCCGCCTCGGCCTCCCAAAGTGCTGGGATTACAGGCGTGAGCCACTGCGCCCGGCCGAAGGCACAGTTCTTAAAACTTGCTAATAAGCTTATTATATCTGGCTGTAAGAAGTGGTATGAGGCCCACAGTTTATGAAAACAGTTCGTCAGTTTTTTGGTATATGGGAAGATGAAGAAAACACCATGTGAAAAATGAGGTGTGAGAGGAGACTCCCTGCTGTTTGGGAGAATGGAACCTTTTCGAAGTTTTTGTGGACAAATTGTCAAGTGGTTTTCCTTGACGGTCAAACTTTGGAAGCTTCAGAGAACACACCATAAAGTGATCTGGTTTTCTCGCCTCCTCCTTCATGACGATGGGGTTTAGTTAGTGCACACATGGCTGTGTGGTGAGAAAGCACAGCAAGAGGTCGTGTGTGTGTGGGCGGGGGCGGGGGGCGGGGGGCGCCAGGGAGACAAATAACAGAAGAGCCCAGAAGCAAATATTTTAAATTTCCTGGCACAGCCACGTTAAAAAGTAAAAATAAACAGGTGAAATTAACTTTAGTGGTATATTTTATTTAACCCTAGCCAAAATATTAGCAATTTAATCTGTAATTAAATTTAATATGTAATTAAAAATGTAATCAGTATTAAAATTATCAGAGATATTTTATATATTTTTTTCATACAAGTCTTCAAAATCCAATGTGCGTTTTACACTTACAGAACATCTCAATGTAAATTAGCCACATTTCAAGTGTTCAAAAGTCACATGTGGCTAGTGTCTACCATATTGGACACTGCAGGTTTCAAGCATTTTAACCAGACATTCCACCCGCCTTATATCATAAGGCCATCAGAATACACAGACATTCTTCTTGTGGCAAAAGCAGCCAGCCTAGATTAAGGGGAGGCTCTCACTGCTAGGAGATGCTAGTTTCATCAGGGTCATGCCAGAATGCCCAGGGGCAGAGGATGAAATATACAGTGACAGAGGCGGGGTCAAGGGTGAGGTCAAGTGGCAGAAGTGATGGACTTGTATCTTAAACCTGTAGCTCCCCATTATAGGAACAGAGCTATTCCTGATGTAAAATCTGTTGAGGTCTGCTTTCCAAAAACACTTTTTCCATCCACTCCTATTATTTCAGACTAAGGGTCTAGGAACAAAGGAACACATCTGCCTGCCCTTGCTGCCATGAGACTGCAGGAAACAAGTCTTCAGCCTGAGTTACCTCACCTGGGAAATGGTGGAAAATGCAGAGCTGCTAAGTGCTGTGCCTGGCCATGGGCCTTTGGAATCTTTCTCACTGCCTCCTGGATTTACTGTTAGGATGAGGTGCCATACTTCTCTGGAACTATAAAGAATGAAAATCATTCCATGGCTTGCTTCCCAATGCCTTCAGAAAAAAATAAAATCCAGCCGGGTGTGGTGGCTCACGTCTGTAATCCCAACACTTTGGGACGCAGATGTGGGAAGATCACCTGAGGTCAGGAGTTCGAGACCAGCCTGGCCACATGGTGAAACCCTGTCTCTACTAAAAATACAAAAATTAGCCAGGCGTGGTGCACACCTGTAGTCCCAGCTACTCAGGAGGCTGAGGCAGGAGAATCACTGGAACCCAGGAGGCGAAGGTTGCAGTGAGCAAAGATCACGCCATTACACTCCAGCCTGCGTGACAGAGCAAAACTCTGTCTCAAAAAATAAAAAATAAAAAAATAAAATCCAATCTCCCTATAATGGTTTTTGAGGCCCTACATGATCTAGTAGAACTGAGGTCTCTGCCCCAAATCTAATGTCACACTCATTTCATCTCCCTCTCATACCACATTAGCCATTGCCTTGTCCTCTGTCATTCTAGTCTCCTTCCTGTCCCAGGGCCTTTGCACTGTGCCAGGGCACACTTCAAGCTCTCTTGCATCTCATATTCCAAGTCTCAAGTTCCTATCCAACTGGGCTTCTCCAGACCACACTGACAAACATAACCATTCCCCTGCACTTTACCCGCGCCATCGGATCATGTTTTCCTTCCCCCACCCATTCTATTTTACCTGTTTGCTTATTTGCAAATTGTCTTCCTCACTAGAACTCGCTCTCTGTGAGGGCAGTGGTAGCCTCTGCCTCCAGTGCCAGTAACAGCATCTGACACCCAGGAGATATTCAACAAATATTCCATGATTATGTGAATAAATGGATGCTATAAAATACAGATTTTCATCATTAATTACTATAGCAAATCATGTTGTAGGGAGTTATTTTTCATCATAAAAATATTTTATTGAGAACATTATGCTAAGCAAAATAAGCCAGTCAAAAAAGGACAAATACTGTACAATTCCACTTACTTGAGGTACCCAGAGAAGTCAAATTCACAGAGACAGAAAGTAGAATGGTGCAGGACAGGGGCTGGGGGGAGGAGGAATTAGGAGTTAAGGAGTTAAGTGGGTACAGATTTTCAGTTTTTGCAAGATAAAAAAAGTTCTGGAGATGGATGGTGGTGATATGGCTGCATAACAATGTGAATGTCTTAATGCTGCTGAACTGTACACTTGAAAATAATTAAGATGATACATCTAATGTGTATTTTATCACCACTGAAAACTGCTACAGTGATATACACTTATCAAACAGGCACAAAGTAAAGATATAGCAGCACCTGTTGCTGGTGCAGATAGAGGAAGGGTCCTCAAACTACTGGAAGAAATGTGAATTATTTCCATCTTTGGAAACCAATCTGGCAACATTTCTTAAAATAATTTGATTCAGAATCTTAATCTAGAATCCTATTAAATGCAATAAATGTAGGAATATGCATACATATAAAGCATCTTCTGAGCAGCACTCTCCACTAACCTGTGAGACACACGTGGGAGGGGTCCATAGTACACAGATTTCTTGATTCCTGTGGGCCCCGAATTTACTGGACAAGTAAAGCAACATCACAACACAATTAGCTAACATATAATCCCCTGCTATGCTTAAGGGATAGACATTTTCTCTTTCTTCCTCATTCTTTTTCTTTAAAATTTTACAGAAAATATTTTCTTACATAAGCAGGGGGAAAGACTACTTACTAAAAAACTGGTTAACCAATGCAAATGTATCATCAAATCAACTTCTCTTTAGGATAGGAAATTTAAAAATCAATTACAAAGAGAAACAGTTTGTATATATGAGAAGCTGAGGTATATGAGTGAGTGAACTGCTGTTACATTAAGTTTCAAACATTTGATTTTCTAAGACATTTGTCAAATCAAAAATTTTATGTGTATTTAATGAGACTAACTTAACACACAAAAATACTATTAAAATGATTCTTTTTTTTTTTTTTTTTTTTTTTTTTTTGAGGTGAGGTCTAAATCTATCACAGGGGCTGGGTGCCTGGCGGATCTCCCGGCTCACTGCAAGCTCACGCCTCCGCAGTTCCATGCATTCTCCTGCCTCAGCCTCCCGGTATAGGACCCTGGCTCCTCCCTGCAGGCTAAGTTTTTGTATTTTTAGTAGAGACGAGGTTTCACTGTGTTAGCCAGGATGGTCTTGATCTCCTGACCTCGTGATCCGCCCGTCTCGGCCTCCCAAAGTGCTGGGATTACAGGCTTGAGCCACCGCGCCCGGCCTAAAATGATTCTAATAAAGGTAGGAATGTTAATTGGTTGCAAGATGGTTACTATTTTAGGTGGCAGGATATCTTCATACTTTTCAGGTGTTTTTTTTTTTTTTTTTTAATTTTGAGAGACAAAGTCTCACTCTGTCACCCAGGCTGGAGTACAGTGGTATAATCACAGGTGGTTGCAGCCTTGAACCTCTTGGCTCAGGAAATCCTCCTGCCTCAGCCTCCTGAGCAGCTAGGATTATGGGTGTGCACTACCATGCCTGGCTAATTTTGTTTTTTATAGAGATGGAGTTTTGCTATGTTACCCAAGCTGGTCTTGAACTCCTGGCCTCAGGCAATCCTCTCACGCTGGCCTCCCAAAGCACGGGGATTACAGGTATGAACCACTGTGCTCAGCCCCAAAGACGTTTCTTTACCTTTGGGAAAGATGGTCACATGATAAATAGGATCTCCACAAGGACCACTAATATGCCTTTTATTACAACTCAGACTGAAGTTAATTTTACTTTATTTGACTGCCTCAACGATTACTTTTTAAAAGGATTTCCAATATCCACCTAATACACTTTTGAGTTCCATTTGAGACCAGACTTGCTTCACTGGATTTCAAAGGGCTCCATGACACCTCCTGATATACTAAGGAATATTATATGCTACTTGAAGGCTCATTTAGTTAATTTTCATTTTAACAATTTCCATATAGCGGGTTTTCTTTAAATGGGGTACACTTCAACAGCTCAGAACAGAGCTCATGAGTAGTTCCCTGCTACCCCGCTGTCAAAGAAAATATACAATGACACATTCATAGATTAAAAACGTGCAGCCGCTCTGATTTCTTACCATAGTATAGAGCATTTGGCACCCATGAAAAGCAAATCAGCTGTGGATGTCAACATCATGCCAAGTATGACTTTGGTACCATTTCATTAAGAAAAATGCTGTATGATTGCTGCCATAATCTCTGCATCTGAAAAGCTTCCTGTGGTTAGGTCATTTGCAAGTGGCACTATGTACAAAGCTACCAAGACAGGTTGGCTTGAGAGGCAGACAATGGTTTAAGTAAGAGAATGAGTTTATATCCCAGTAAATTCTGGCTAATATGTACTAGCAGCGACGTCCACATACAGGTGGAACTGGCAGTTAACTCCTGACAAAACTACCACCTTCAACAGATGGTGCCTATGATCCTACCCTGAGACATTTATTGACTTCTTTTGTTTAAAACGCCAGTAACACAAAAGCCATCCTCAGTAAACAGTACACGCTTTATCTTAGCGTACATATTGGCTTCTTGAGGGCCAGATAGCTATATAGGTTTTGGGGTGAGAAGGGTGCCCATCCCAGATATTTCTAGGAAAAACTGCTGTAAGTTTAAAAATATGTTTTTAGACAATGTAAATCAACTTCAATTTAAAATTGTTAACCGAAGGCACTCCCTCCCCTCCACTTTTCTCCAATATGCTACACTCAAAATTGTAGCTACTTTGTCAGGATACCAGCAATGGCTCTGAAGTCAGATTCAGACTTGAGTCTAAGTTTTGTCATTTATAACTGTGAGATCTTTCCTAAATCACTTACCTGCAAGTGTTTACTAGTATGACCACATGCACAAATACGGGCTGTTACTATCACTGTGCATAAGGAAAGGGAGATGAATTTCACTGTACAATTTCATCCTAGGAACATGCATGCAGGGTCTTCACTTAGGCCATTACAGGCTCTCAGCGAATCTGGTTACTAAAGACCTGGCCTTGAAGGGAAAGGAACCGCCTAGTATTTTTTTGTTTAATCAATTATTGCATTATCTTCCCTTTCTTTTAAAAGTTTTTAACTATCCATGGTCAGAATTTTGGTAAAATTGTTGCAAGTTAGAATGTAAATTACTCCTTTTAGAAAAATTACATTTAGGACTTTTGATCTGTGCCCACACCTAATATCATGCAGTGAATCTCTTCTACAAAACAGTGTTAAAGCTTTTAATGTCATCCATCACCCTATTTGATAATACAACAGAGCAATTTGAGAAACTGGAAAAGCTGCCTGTGGACGTCTGCATCCAATTTCAATGATTTTTTTTCTCACCAGCATTCAAAGCAGCCCCTTACTGGTTTCAAATGCACGTTTTATGTTTAGTGCTTGGAGGAGCTGGGTAGTGTTGGAATCTGACATAAAAATTATTATTCCCCTGACATTTTATATACTATTCCATCAAATAACACTTAGAGAGCTTTGCATATTATGTGGTACATGTCCAGTCTGACAAGTAATAAGAGCGCTGTGAACAGCTATCATTTATTTAACGTCTACAATGTGCCAGGTACTTGGCACACATCATCTCCAATCACTGAAGCATCATGATAAGCTAAGTACTACCAGATCTTAATTTTACAGTTAAGAATCAGGGAGAGGCCGGGTATCTTGCCCAAAGTGCTAGGGCCAGGAGTGTCACATGGTGAAATAAAATAGAAAACACTTTGGAGTCAGAAAAACCTGCATGCAATTCCTAGCTCTGTCCTTCACTGTGTAACTATGGACAAACTGCTTAATTTCCTCATCAAAAATTAGAATACTGCTTAACTTCTATAGAAATTATACGGAAAATAAAACCACAGAATGTCCATTTTGGTGCATGACTCACAGTAGCATTTAATAAATGCTAACTGATGATTACTGTAAATGGTGACACTAGAATTTGAACACAGCCTCCTAAGGCTATGACTCTGATGATGACCCAGTACATCAAAACTGAACCCAGGAAATGAGACACTATCCTTTAGTCTCAATTACTATTAAAATGAAAAAAAGCAGGTGTCAAGCAAAACCTTTAAACATTAAGCTTTATTAGACTGAACCTGGAAATACTGTCTTCGATGAAAATTTTGTATGAAGAATTTCATTTTCAATGAAAATTTTGCACGAAGAAAATTTTGTATGATCTACATTACATATGACAGAACTATTTTATTATAGGATTTTAATTGAATTTTAGGCAGTAGGAAGAATACTTACCCTATGATTTACTTGTATAAAATAAAATAAATCAGTGCCTGGGATTAATTTGCCACTGATTTCTTAATTAGCCATTCAATAAGAATGAGTGGGTACACACAATATGTTCTAGAAGTCTAAGTGAAAGAAACGAATGCTGTTCCCTGGTCAGATGATATAACAATGACGACAACAACAACAACAAAGGCTCTTTCCATGAGACTATATGAGGCCATTTCCATTTTTAAAAAGACAGATTTAAAAAGGTCTACAACAGATTGCATGACTGCATTTCAGGTACACACCTTTCTACATAAAAATATTTTCTTTAGTAATTGCTTTTCCCCAAGCAACAAAAAGTCCAAATCACCTATAATGCATAGAATGATATCATAATTACTAAAGAAAAATTATTTACAAGGTGAAAACGTTTGCTAATTTTTTAACTTAAACATATTTCAGTAACTGTAAAAAATATTTAATACAGAGTTGAGGATTTAAAAAAATTCACTCCTGAAGGTATCATATCCACAAGTATCTGAAATCACATTCTTCTTGTAGCCCAGTTAGCAACTGAGGATCTTCAAATAAATCCTAATCAGAAATGTTAGGAGTATATTTAATTTTATTATTTAATTTTATTTATTTTTCTTTGAAATGGAGCATCACTCTTGTTGCCCAGGCTGGAGTGCAATGGCGTGATCTTGGCTCACTGCAACCTCTGTCTCCTGGGTTCAAGCAATTCTCCTTTCTCAGCCTCCAGAGTAGCTGGGATTACAAGTGCTCACCACCACGCCTGGCTAATTTTCTGTATTTTTAGTAGAGACAGGGTTTCACCATGTTGGCCAGGCTGGTCTCAAACTCCTGGCCTCAAGTGATTCGCCTGACTTGGCCTCCCAGAGTGTTAGGATTATAAGCCTGCCTGGCCTAATTTTACATTTTCAAAGGGAAAGTTGCTTAAAGGAATTTTATATTTACAACCATTTAGTAATGATATTTTATAAGTATTTCTTAATCTAGTCTCCTATACAATGATTTTTATTAATGCCTATTAGCATTACTTTTATTACTATTCCTTTTTAAAATTTAATGTCAGGTCATCTTTGATAGTAAAAAAAAAAAAAAATAAAGAAAAAAGCACAATTAGTACTCATGTAATGGTAAGTTATGGTAAAGACAGAACAGAAAGCCTGCTCTGGTTTCCTTCATAAATGGAGAAACATACGTTCATGTTACTTTTCAATGCGCCTCCTCACGACGGGAAATGTAATTTGCTCAAATTTTCAAGTAACTTTAAAAATGCAATAATTTTCTGGTTTTACAGAGAATGTGTTAATGGCTCCATAGAGGTTAATTTTTCCAACTAAAATCATTTCTTTTTGTTCACATCTCGTCCCTATGGGTCACTACTACAAATTACAACTTAGTCTGATAAAGAACTAGCTACCCGTGTCTAAAAACTCTAATTTTCTGCCTAGTGAACTGCGTTCAGTAGTGGGCAACTTTATGAAAAGGGAAATCTTTCCTGCTTCTATTTGACTTTTGTGCAATTTGTACTGCTTTACTGAAAAAAGACAAAGTTAATTCCTAGAGCCCAATATGATTAGTCTGCTCTACAGCTAATTTTCAAGATACAGTAGATGATGTAAAAAATAGAAGCACACTGCTGAAAATAAAGTCAGCTGTGGAATCTAGTATCCCTGGGCCTTTTCACTAGTGGGAGTGGACCACAGCACACTCCTGGTGCCTCGTCCATAGTCACTACTCCACAGCTGTCGCTGAATTGAACGGATGTACCTGGTTTCTGCGGGCTCTGGACTTGAAGCGTTGCCCTTTCCCTTTCCGGTTACTGCTTTATCCCAAATTGGCTCTAGCCCTGTTGGTCCCTTACCCCATCATGTGTCTTCTCAGCACTTGCTCACGGGCTGATTTTCTAAGTTCTGAACCTGGTTTTTCATGTTTCAGTGTGATCTGACCTCAGTCACTACTATAGCTCTGGTTGTCAGATGCCGGTTAGGTAAGGCAAAGGTCAATTATTTCAACATGTTAGAGAAGCAACATACATAATTTTGAATTTTAAGTATTACCAGTGATAACAACTTAAGATTTTCAAATAAATCCTAATCTGATGTGTCAGAAGGATATTTAAAATTGAGAGGGGAGGTAGTTTGAAGGGATTTTTGATCTAATATTTAGAAATGGCATGTCTATAACAATTTCATCAACCATTCTCCTTGGAAACAGTGATTTTTATTTAAGACTTCTAATTAATGGCTAATACTCTTATCATTCCAATTCTTTTTCAAATGTACTTTCAGTTTATATTGGATTCTAAAAAAAAAATAAATAAAACTTATGTAATCTTAGCAATACCAAATTGCTGAGCCTGGTTCAGCTGGGAAAATACGATGGTGCAGGCCAGATGAAAAATGACCAACCTAGACTAATCCTGCACTGGTTTTCCAATTAAGTTGTGGGAGGGTAAGAGAATGCAATATGTTTTAGAGATCTTGGTACAGTTAATTAAAGGGAAAAAAGGAAGTAAAAAGTAGTTGTGATCTTCTAAATTGTTTAAGATGCAGAAAGAGTGTGAAAACTATCTTTGTTCTTTGTCTGGTTCTGTATTCGGGCAAACTAAATAAATTTAAATCCCGGTCTTAAATGCAACGGCTTTCTCAGATGGCCCTTTGGCACAATATTCATAAACAGTAGAGATCTACCTAAACCAGTGACAAGGAAGTAAACACTCCAGGTCTTCCCTAAAGTAACATATGTTTTTCTGCAATTTTTACTTTTCCCCCTTCAAATCAAATATTTAACATGTACATAAAGTAGCCACAGTTTAAATATTCCAAATTTTATAGAGAACCAAGGTATAATATTACTTAACAAACATAACAACTCTTTAAAATATAATGTTTATAAAGCACTCCCCTTGTTGTTTCTAAAGCAGTTTAAACATACATGTGTTAATTTTTATCTTTCTAACTCAGAGACGGGCAGGGCAGATACTTTGAAGATTTTCGTTGTTTACAGACGAGGAAACAGACTTATTTGCCGAGTCTCTGAGTGGGTGGTGTCATTCTGTATAACGCTACATAAAAATGATACTGGAACCTACAATGGTGCCGCCTTTATTATACACTAGTGACAACACTTACTGGAAAACTCTCATAGCGAGGGTTCAAAATGTTACGCAGCCTTTCACTAAATACTAGTAAATGGTCAGTACGGCTTCTAAGAGGGTGGTATGAGTCTCCAAACTAAAGCCCTGGGTCTTCCTTCCAAATTGAAGAAGAAAATAAAATATAAAAAGGGATTGAGAGGAAGGAGGAGGTATTTGCTTCCCCCGCCCTACCCCCCGCCCACCAAAAAAAAAAACTTTGTAGGTTTGATTCCACTGAAACAAGTGGAATCAAAAAAAAGAACTTAATGAGCCTGTACTAGATCTAGAGTACTATACATAAGTATGAATTTATATCAAACTTATCAAAAATCTCATACCATCTACTCCTCAGTTGATTCGCTATACGTGACTTTTCAATCTTGTTGACAGTTATGATGCCCTCCGAGATTTGTATTCTTTCAACTTTTGCTATATTTCATGTTTTACTGTTAGAAAAGTAAACACTTTTATAAAGATGCATTCTGTTGTCAAATGTCGGTGATTTAATGAAGCTAAAGGCTCCAGTAAAGACATTAAAGACTCCATAGAGGTGTGAGATTAAATGTCTTATACCTGTAAGGAGAAAATACATTTCTCTCTCTTCCTGGGATTGTTCTTCACTAGGTGAGGTATAAGAATTCACTGTTAATTAGCAACACAGCACATACAGGAAGGTGACGCTTTTGTAAATGTAAAGTTAGAGTCAACAAATTCTAAGAGCTAGCATTTATTAAAGAGCTTCTAACAAGGCCAACCTGAGGGCAAAATGGCTTCACAAGAGTTGTGAGCTCCGGTCTTTGGTGTCAGCCTGTTCTTTTCTTGATGTGGATTTGGTTGATGGTATTGGAAAGATGAGAGGGAGAGAGACAATGTGAGCATGTGCAAAGATAATTTTATGATAATTTCTGGTAGTTCTGAAGCCTTCTGGCTAACATGCAAGGTTTTGCCTCTGTTTCTTTGCCCCAGGACAGTGCTCAGTGGCTGAGTGAAGTGGGGCAGACTCTGGAAAAAACGTATTTATATTTTACATATATCTACTTATCTCTAGAAAAATCATTATCAGCTTCTGTTTTTCCTATCTAACAAGTCAAGAAGGGTAGTATATACAGATATTGAGGAATGAGGTTAAAAGGAAAGAACTTTTACACTAGATGTGTATGTCTTTAAAGAGCAAAATATCACATGAAAAAACTGGGGGCCTTGAAAGACTGGCATCTTTTTTTATTTGCTACACAGAAATTTTCCGTCTTCTCAGTTATTAGCAACTTCGTATTGTGGCTTTATATGGTGTCATAAGCTGCTAGAATCATAATTTAGTAGCTCTAACAGCAGTACTGACAACAGAACACAATTTTCAGTGATCACTACACCAAGCAGCCCTGTTCCATTGCTACTGAGGGCCCAACACCTTCCCTAGGCTTTCAGTTTCATTATGTAACTTCCCATACACTGCACCAAACGGCCCCAATCGCCGTGGACATCTGGTTAAGCCAGTCTACTGCCAAACTACCTAGTAGCTACCTATGTAGTTTCTTTATCTTAAAACTCCCAAGAAAACATCTCCAGGAAGAGAACAAATGTGTTCAAAGTTTTGTCTCTCTGCTCTTGTATTCCTAGTTATCCAGACTGCTTCATCCCTTTTGGCAAACTAATCTCTGAAGCCTCAGCAGTTCTAAACCCCACTCATCTGCCCTATTCTTCACCTGTTTTCAGTGTTTTCTTCCTGAGTCTGTCAGAGGTTGCCATCATTCCCCAGAACTGATCCACCATCCAGTCCTGCCAATTCCTGCTTGTCATGTCCCCAGGCAGGCCTTCTGCTCCACAGGACAATTTGTAGCCAGGCCCTTTTTGTTTTCTATTACCCACAGTCACATCCCAGTTGTCATCCTCTAAGTGGTACCCTCCAGGAGCCACTGCAGAGCATCCAGGGACAAAACTGCATAAGCCACAGTGTTTTCTTCTGCAGCAGAGAACTTTATAAAAGGACTTGCTATATTTAAGAGAAGCGCTGAGATTTCTCATTCTGATATTAGGACCTTACATAATGTGACCCCAGGGTCTTCGTTTAGTCTCTTCCTCTACATCCCTTGGGCATGGACCAGTTCCAGCCAGGCTAGCTTTCATGGAGCTGGGTCTGCTCAAGCAGGTATCCTCAGCCTTCAGTCTCCATCACTGTTTTTTTTTTTTTTCTTGGGGTGGGGGTGGGGGACAGGGTCTTACTTTGTCTCCCAGGCTGAAGTGCAGCAGTGTGATCAGCCTACTACAGCCTCAACATCCAGGTTCAAGCAATACTCCTGCCTCGGCCCCCCAAGGAAATGAGATTACAAGCATGCACCACAACGCCTATTTGATTGTTGTTGTTGTTCTTTTTGTAGAAATGGGGTTTTGCCATGTTGCCCAGGCTGGTCTCGAACTCCTAAGCTCAAGCAATCCACCCGCCTAAGCCTCCTAAAATGCTGGGATTACTGGCCTGAGCCACCGTGCTCAACACAGTCTCCATCTAATAGTTTTCCACCACCTGCCTCCTCTCTATGACAACCTAAATACCTACCCATCCTTCCCATCCTGCCAAGGCTCAATGTTAGTATTTGATGACAGTCAATTTACCAATTTCCATTTCTGGTGTCATATCATTCTCAGTAATAACAAATCACACAAATTATATGAACATAACTACACCACGAGTGCAAGTTCTGTGAGAGGAGCTTCATGTCCTAGGACTCTTGGGTATGTTTTCTGAGCCACTAGGCACAGAGCAGACATCAAAGAGCAAAGAGCTAGTAGCGTTCAGCTTTGTATGAGGAAGGCCATTCTGCCAATGGTTCTCTGAGCCTGATAGGCTATATCTAATTTTTATCACACACAGGAAATGAAACACAGGAAGATAAAAATTTTAAATAAAGCTTTAGATTAATATCAAGATGTTAAAGAGGTACTTCAGGATAGTAATGGTAATTTTTTTTTTTTTTACATATGAAGCTCATTCCTTAAGAAAAAATAGAGATTACCCAATTTCTTTCCCATTAAGGCAACAGAAATTCAAATTAAGGTTTCAACTTGGAATGGGTAAGAGTTAATTATTTAGAGTATAGCAAGATAACTGTTAAATTATAATGTGCTCTTCCTGAGTATTCTAAAGCCAGAGCTGTTGCCCTACTTTTTGATGGGTAAAAATAGTTGGGTAAAATCTGATATTACTCTGTGAGAGGCAATATGGCTGATGTGTTAAGTACATAGAGTCAGAAGGCCTGGGCTGCCTGGGTTCAAATCCCAACTGAGGCTCTTCCTTATTACTGGGTGACCTTGGACAAGTTATTTGCTACATGTATGCCTCAGTGGATGGATCTCTAAAATGAGGATAGATAATAACCCCACACATTTGACAGAATTATCAAGAGGATTAAAATGCAAATAGACAATCATGTTCCTAGCATAAAGAGCACAAAGTCCTCAATAAATATTTATTATTTTTAAGAATTAAAGGATCATACCTTTAAGCCTTGTTAAGAAATAGTCAATGTTTTTCCTGTGACAACAATTGCTGAGTGAGTTTAGATTCAACGATATTACCTTTCCAAACTCACAAAACTTTGGCTTAAGAAGGCTATTATAAGAAATAAATGAGATAAAATATGAAGCACTTGGCACAGAGCCTGCACCTAATAAGTACTCAGTAGCTATTCTTATAGGACCAGGTGGGACACAGAACTAAGTATTTTCTCAGAACTACTACTTAAGTCTATAACAAACTATTCTATTAGTACCAATGGGAGAGTTACTTTTTAAATCTTAGGATACAAATCAGATGAAAAGAGCAGGCACATTAAAACCAAAGTAGCTCATGAAAATTTTCTTATAAACAGGCAATTCCCTAAACTAGTTTTTAAGAACATCATGAGTCAGGTGACTGACTGTTCATTGGCTCTGGGTTGGCTGCTAGAAAGCTTAGCGCCAAATAAGTGGCCAGCCTCGACAAAGGCCTTGAGGCATATATTCTTTATATCATCTCCATGCTTGGCTCAATTTTTCCCTCTCTTGCTCTAATCTCCCCTCTCTGTTGTATTTTTGTTTCACTTAAATTTCATCTTTAACTCATGGAAATCTGTGAGCTACCTTGGATTATTTTCTGGAATAAGATGGGTTGTATACAAACACATAAACTTGGGAAATAACTTCCAAAATTACATACTGTGCTCCTTACTTAGTTTTCAAATTTGCCATGTGAAGTGCACCTTGATTTAAAATTTAGGTTACAAGCAGCTGTCTTTGGATAACACTAATTTACTTTTGGCTCACACATCTCTATTTCAAATCATTTTCTAATAAATTACTTCAACATACTTTCCACTTTGGAGAAACAAGTGGCATGGTGACAGAAACAAGGGTGAACCCCACTCACATAAGTAGTTACCAACAACACATCAACCAATGTTCTTGGAGCACCTGTTGCATGCTGGGTGTTACCTTTGCCCTGATCAGCAAACCAGATTCCCTCAATATCATGTTTGGTTTGGGGCTCTGGCCTGATTAACCTTCATAATAACCAAGGCATAATGATAAAGAACCAAACCTAGGATTGAAAACTGCATAGATTCAATAATGTCTGAAGTTCAGCAAAAATGGTGAATAATCAGAGACAAAGTAACTAAGACTTTTCTATGTGCAAGCTGGAAATGGGAGAGAGACCAGTTATTCACACACGTGGGCCACGCACGCACTCAGTGTCCTAGACTTATGTTCTTTAGGGTTCTAACCTTGGCCTACTCTGTCTCTCTGAATACTGATTTCTTGGCCATTTGCATCCACTTTCACGGATGATGATTCTGAAATCCTTATTTTTAATCTTGCCTTGTTTCCCAAGCTTCAAAATTAAATATCCAACTACCTCTTAGATATACCTGAATATCCCATAGGTATTTCAAACTTGTCTTAAACCAAAACTCATCCAACTCCCCTTTAAAAAAAAACCTAGCAATGGTTTTTTCCCCCATAACCAATCACCTTTTCATATATTACATAAAGAACTCATTTGTTATGCTTAATCTTTTCATCACCCCTCACTAGAATGTAAGCTCTACCAGGGCAGGGATCGTTGTCCAAGATGTCTCCAGCTATGCTTAGAAAGGTACCTGGCATTTAGTAGGTATTGAGTAAATGTTTGCTAAGTGAATGAACCTTTCATCCCTTACCCTCAAAGATGCCCCCACTCCAATATTCCTTATTTCAGTGAATGGCATTAGCAGCCAAGCCTGGGGAGTCATCCTAGATCTTTGCTTCTTCTCTTTCAATATAGAACTGCCCATGTTACTTTTCAGATGGTCTTATTATCTGCCCATCCTCTCAATCCCTGAGAGTGCTGGTCTAGGTCCACCCTAGGTCATTTCTAGCTCAACTGATGAAAAGAGCCACCATTTAAATAAGTATACCTCACAACAGCCAGATCTTAAATGCAAAACTGAGCTTACCATTCTGCTGCATGAAAACATTCAGAGGTTCTCTTTTGCTTAAGGATGAATTTAGGCCTTCCTTGCAGTCCAGGACCTGGTCCCAATCTGCTCATTTAACCTCACTTCCTATCACTTCACATCTGAAAGTTCATACAGTGGTAACACAAAATTGCTTCTGGTGCCCTGTGCAACAACAGCCTGTTCTTAGGCCCTCTGAGCAAGGCCAAGTCTGATCTCTCAAGATTCAGCATGGGGGTCAATTCTTGGAGAAACCTTCCCTGACTTTTCAGGGTGGCCTACATGTCACGGCTTTATGTGTTCCCACAGCAACCAACTGAAGGGATACCAAAAATCTGGGCAAACATTTGCCATTAGCACTACAGTCTTATGCTTATGGAAGGAGGAAAGGAGTGCTCATTAAAATCATAGATATAACCTACTGGGTAGGTATTTATTTAGCCTCTTACAGTAAATAATTAGAAAGAGTCAGGTTACCTGATTCCTAAACTCTGAAAAAGGTGAAAAGAAAAAAAAATCTTTAAGATGTTTCATGAGAAAACAGTAAGCAGACAGTCCTTGGTTTCCTATATCTGACACAGCAAATACTGTAGCTGTGACAATGGGCTCAGATGTTCATGAGCTTCCTGTATGTGATTCATGAAAACACCAGGGACTGTCTCTTAAATCATTAATTAAAAACATCTAATAAATGTAATTTAAATTATTCCCCTGCTTTATCAGTTACCTGTACATTGCCAGCTATAAGGAGATAGCTATATTTGAATTATGATGTAATATTAATAACATTCTGATTTAGCTTGTGTCCACTACAATTAAGTTCTCTGTTTTGTGGCACAAATGCTCACTGCCCCCACAACACACACCTCCTACCTGCTGGTACCCTCGCTTGTCCTTCCCTCTTGCTCATGAGTGTGTGCACACACAGCATTGACAGGGATAATGTGGTTTATGACACAGTGAAACACACTTTCCTCTGGAACTGTTCAGCTTACTCATTAATTTTGGAGAACCAAAGAAAACTAATGATTCAGCAACCACTACATTTCCTTAAAAATATTTTCTCCCATAGAATACACAATCAATACATTTAAAGATCTTTAAAATGTATGCTGTGAACTGAACTACATGGGAAAGGAATGAGGTACTCATTCACAGGCTTGGCTATCTTAAAATATTGCCTATTTGAAAAACCCCAAGATTAACTTGTAATTGTATCTTTTAAAGCCATTCAGTTTCAAGATATAGACCTAAGTTTCTTCCTTCAAGGGAAATGTGTGAGTGTGGAAACTAACATCATACAATTTGTCTGACCTTACCAAAATATGGACTCTTAGGTCTGTTTTAAAAATTTAAATCCAGTTGACTTTACATAATAATCAACTCTCTTCCTCTTTTACAGCCATAAAACTATTTAGTGATTTGTGGTAGCTGTGTCTTCCAGACACTGCATACATACTGAGTATTCAAAAAGGAAATTAGGTTATAAAATAGTGTGCTGAATCTAGTCAACTGTGTTCATTGAGGAATCACAAAGTAAAAAACACACATGAGATGGAACTAATGGCAATTTACCTGGGAGGGGGACGTCATTCAACCTTGATTGCTCTTATGCTACATGGGTACATTCAAACATTTATTTGGTGGCTACTAAATATCCACAGCCTTGCTAGATTGTGGAGATAAGACTCTGCCTTCTCTAAAAACTTCTAACAGAAGAGGTAAAGCCTGGTTGATGGCTCTCAGTATTTTCTCAACTGTGAGACTCCCAATGGTCGGACTGCCACAGAGGCTTGTTACAGGAGTAAATCTCAACAGTTCAGTCCGCATTGGAAAAGCCCCTCTAGGAAATTTCCACAGATCCCCATTCCCCACACACAGCCTTTGAGACCTGCTGGTTTAGAAGGATCTTGCCACCTCAAAGGGCAGCTCTCAGGACAAAATAACATTACAGGAAGAATGAAGATCTAACAAAGGAAAATGAAGGGCTGAAAAATGAAGACCTAACAATGCAACGTGATTGTATCATTTACATCATCTCTCTACGTGAACATTACCAGGAACTTTGGCATTTGTTTGTAGAGGATAGTAATAATCTAATATTTTGGTGCTACTTTATAATTTATAAAATATGTACAAACATGTTTTTAGGTAATTTTTCATAGCAATGTTCAGGTAGGGCAACACTACTCCATTTATAGACAAAGAAACTGAGGCCCAGAGAAGTTTTAAATAACTTGCCTTAATTTCACACCTAGTGAGTGACGTAAAAAATTAAAACTAAGTTTCTGACCCTTGAAGCCAATCTAGCTTCCACCACAAGGGAGAACCCTTTTTAAAAGTTATTATTATTATTTTTAAGACAGAAAGGTTCTGAAAATCTTCAAGGCAAATAGTGATTCATATTTAAAAATAAATGTATAAATCATTTGTAAGGTACAATAATATGGCTATTAACTGACATTATTGGCTAACAAGTTATTTTGGAAGAGAGCACATTAAACAGAGCACACACACACAAATTCATACTTTAAAAACATAATTTACAGTCTGCATACACAGTCACTATTATAGCAAGTTTTAGGGTGACGCACTCTAGAGCATAAAGCCTTAAGGACATCAACTCAAAACTCAGACTGGTGTGTTTTTCCTCTTGTCTGCTTTCTAGGGATTATCTTCATGTTCTGTTCCCGGTGCCATTATTTCCTTTTAGCTTTAAATGACTTCCCTCAAATTAGCTCCCTCTACCCACCTTGCCCAGAATTCTCTGCTTCTGTAATCTAAGGAGGGGATCAGGGATGTCAAGGGACATTGGAAAACAAACTTCGTTAAGTATTTAAATATACATCCATACATATGTATATATATATACATACAAAGTCACATATATACATACAGACTAAGAGTACTAAACTGTGCCTTCTTAGTGCTTAATCACTTCCTTTATTAGAGTCAAGGATGCATGAATAGACTAACATAACATATAGGGTATAATTTTCATGAACTCAAGAACTGATATGGCAAAATAGCAAGGCTATATTATGAGACTGAGAATCCATACTTTAGCTTAGGTATAGGTTTGGAGTTCTATGACTTGAGTAACGGTCTAACTTTGGCCTTGGGATTAGGAACAGATTGGGTGACTAAGTCCGATCCTAAATATTTTCATCTACAAAAGGAAAATAAAACGACACCTATATACCATGATTTTGTGAAATGAGTTTTACAAATATTATAAAGCTTTATAAAAATAATCTCTTGTTAATTCAAAAATATTTTATATAAAGATAGCCATCTTTTTCACATATTTAATCTCTCTCACACACACAGGATAAAAGAGTAAACTAACAAAACATACAAAAACACAAAAACAAATAAGTCTTTACTCTCACGAAATTTAGATTTTAAATTTACAGCATTGTTTCAAGCAGGTGAATGATTAAAGTCTAACTCCCAAATCAATACAAAATAAACTATATTAATACAAGTCTTAAGAAGACATTCATATAGCCAACAGACACATGAAAAAAATGCTCATCATCACTCGCCATCAGAGAAATGCAAATCAAAACCACAATGAGATACCATCTCACACCAGTTAGAATGGCGATCATTAAAAAGTCAGGAAACAACAGGTGCTGGAAAGGATGTGGAGAAATAGGAACACTTTTACACTGTTGGTGGGACTGTAAACTAGTTCAACCATTGGGGAAAACAGTGTGGTGATTCCTCAAGGATCTAGAACTAGAAATACCATTTGACCCAGCCATCCCATTACTGGGGATATACCCAAAGGATTATAAGTCATGCTGCTATAAAGACACATGCACATGTATATTTATTGCAGCACTATTCACAATAGCAAAGACTTGGAACCAACCCAAATGTCCATCAGTGACAGACTGGATTAAGAAAATGTGGCACATATACACCATGGAATACTATGCAGCCATAAAAAAAGGATGAGTTCGTGTCCTTTGTAGGGACATGGATGCAGCTGGAAACCATCATTCTCAGCAAACTATCACAGGAACAGAAAACCAAACACCGCATGTTCTCACTCATAGGTAGGAATTGAACAACGAGATCACCTGGACACAGGAAGGGGAACATCACACACCAGGGCCTATTGTGGGGAGGGGACGGGGGGAGGGATAGCATTATGAGATATACCTAATGTAAATGATGAGTTAATGGGTGCAGCACACCAACATGGCACATGTATACATATGTAACAAACCTGCACATTATGCACATGTACCCTAGAACTTAAAGTATATATATATATATATAAAAGGCATTTACCAAGTTTCATTATCCATGAACCATCAGCTTTCCAATGAAGGAAAAAGTTACACCTGCATTTAGGTTTTTGCATGTTTATAACTGAGTTATAAAAACAATTCCCTAGGTAATTCCACAGAAACTGCTTAAAACAAGAAAAACTAAGCAAGAACTTCTAGAAAACCTTTTGCTTCAGACATAGAGAAGGGGCAGATTCTACAAATAGCCAAAATGTGAGTTCTGACATGAAGGTGGATCTATAGGTAGGGCCAGCTGGTCAACTGCCTGCTCCAAAATGCCCTTCTCCACATCACTTTATTTTGACATACCACTTACTTTGTTTACTAATTAAGTGAGCCAGAAAGGCAGATTCTTATATTGGAAAGCACAAAGTGGCCTGAGAAAAGTGCCCGATGTAAATTTCACCTATTTATCTTCTACTGAACCAATCGTATAATTAAGGAAAGAGAGAAGGCGGCAGGAGAAGCCTTACAAAAGCAAACTGACTTCAGTAGTGTGCAAATTTATTTTCCCTACTTTTTGAAAAATTGGCCTTCTGGTAACAGAACCCACATTTTCCTAAGGGAAATTCCCGGTCTAGATGGTTCAGGTTGTCCAACTGCAGCCAGAACCAGCCTATCTGATTACTACATTTTCCAGCCACAGGCACTGGGGCAGAGGTGGGCACGTGAGCCAAGTTCAATCTGAGGAGATTCCACTGGGAGCTTTTATAGGAATTGCTAGGAACAGAAAACCTCTTCTTAATGGAGGTCTGCTAGCTGTCTCAGCACCACGAGAGAACGTGCATGAGAACAGAGCCAGAACAAAACCAAGCGACTGAGCGAGCGGGACTGAGTTCTAACGACCTGGCTTAAGACCATGGCTTGCCTGAAGCCAAGCATACACTAGGACTTTCCAGTGTGTGGGCCAATGCATTTCCAATGCTGCTTCAGTCAGTTTGCTGAATTTTCTATCACCTGTAACCAAGAGCTCATAATCCTGAGAAATAATTACTGAGCTCCTTCTACCAATTCAATGCTAGGTTTGAGGACCACCAAATAATTAATAGTGTAAATAATGTAAAAATCATGTAATATCAATTAAGGCAAAAATCAATCTCAAGAGAAAGAATAATTATTTGATTAACTTTTTCATTCCACAACTAAAGATACGACCTTGTGATCTCTGGCAAAACAGAGGGAAAACATTCAAGTCACTTATGTTTAAGCCTCTGAAGCACCGAATCATCTCTAAGAAAACTTCCCTGAGAAATAAACCTTAGGGAGTCTTCATGTGGAGCCCCTTAGTGAATGTAATTGTCTATTACACAATGAATCTTTTACTAATCGCAAAAATTCTACACTTTCACCAGACACAGTTTTCAATATCAATAAAACCATCTGGTCTAAGTCTGACGGTAACTAACTGCTTATAAGTGAGGATGGGGAAAGGTAAAAATAAATTAAAGACAATTTCTCCTTAAGGAGTACAATCTTGGGTCAGAAGCAAAAGCTAGCCTAACTATGCATAGTGAACCTCAGTCAGGTTTTTCATTTAACATGCTCATTTGGAAACTTTCAGGAGGAATAAAGGTGGGACTCACACAGGGACCTGGGGCTTGAACCAGCTGGTAAATGAAATTATTCTGTATGGAACACAAATCACAGACTTCATTCTGATATTAATGTTTTAATTTGCCACAAACACATATTCATACAGAAACCCAGAAAAGGCAGAAATCATGTATTCTGTGTGTGCCTAGTAAAACTGCTATTCCAGATCACACAAATTAAATTTACGATGACACGGAATTATTTTTCTGAGGCTTACTGAAAAACAAACTGTGACAAACAACAAAAAAAACCTCTTTGGTTGATCCTTGCTCAGAATTTCAAACTCTGCTCATTAAATATTGCTCTGTGGAAAATCTCAAGGTGGTTTTTATATAAGGCACTATTACTGTTTATCACTGACAGATGAAATCAAAATTCTTTTTGAAGAATTCCCAATAATGCTATAGCATTAGCTGTACAAGTAAACTACATACTAGGAAAAAATATGTAAAAGGAACACCCACATGAACATTTACCTTCCACTGCTCTTTTGAAGAAAACTTTGCAGCTGCCACAGGTGACTACCCCATAATGACATCCTGAAGCCTCATCCCCACACACCAAACATATTTTTGAAGGTCTTGAAGATCCAGTAGAAACACTTCGTAAAGTAGAGCTGGGGAAAGAAATTGAGATTTAAATAACTACACTGTAAAGGCACATTTAACATGCTGCACAGCTTAGCTCAAAATTTGTCAATATTCATGGTTCCAGACAAGAATTTAGTATGTAATAGTCACATACTACATGACTTAGCAAAATAAAGGTAAAACCTGATATGAATGGATCAATGCTATCAAGCCTATTGTATAGCAAAGCCTCTTTTCAGTACTGAGAAATAAGAAATAATCAAATGTAAATTTCTTTCCTTCTTTTCCTATTTTTGGAGAAGGTTTACCAGAAAATCACATTATTTGCACTTTAAGTGGGCAGTGCAAAGAATCTTGAACCAAGTCATCAGGGACGTATTTGCTGTCCTTTTGTTTCTGCATCAAAGAGCAATAATAATATTACTCAACACTCTTCAGAATCACATTATATATCTCAATTATGCCAAAAATTTTTTAAACCTCCCCTTTCCAAAATAATCCACTAATTAAAAAAAAAAATTATCTTGTCTCAACTGCCAGCAGTTTTATCCCTCTAAGCTCCCGCATTTTTTCATGTTATCTTATATAGATGTGTTCTAATTACTTCATTTTGCTTACTAATTTGAAGGGACACAGCCAATAATAAAACAAAAAGCCAAACAGGGTAAATATCTCAGGTATGTTTCATGGTAAGAAACTGAAGGGCTCTCTGGGAAACAGATTTTAGGGACAAATGTAACCCTTTAGGCAACAATCTGTTTGAATACTTTTTAAGGGGAATCTTCTCAAGATATATTATATAGTACTGTGTTACTTGATGATACTCCCTAAACAAAATGTTGTAACTTCTGATAAGGCATCACAATTCAGTGAAAGTTTAGATATGTACCAGGCAGGCAAACACGTTGATTTTTCAATTTGCAGTCCACATACATTTCTTGAATATTTACCTGCAGGTCCTGTGCAAGATGCCAAGGGAAAAAAAATACAAAAATCCAGTCTCTGCCCTCCAAGTTGGTGGGGGCAGAAACAATTATGAAGATCCAGTAGCAACACTTCATAAAGTAGAACTGGGGAAAGTGCTATGGTGCATTATGGTAAGCGCTATGGTGCAGGCTAACGGGGGAAGCACACTGTGAATAAAGGAATTACAAAACACTTCCTCAAATGTGTCAGCTAACCTGAGTTTTGAAGCATGACTACGTGAGAGCCAGAGTAAGAAAGGGGGCAGAGGCGGAAGGGTGTGCAGTGGCTCAGAGAAATGGGATCTGGATGGGCTCAGAAAACTTTGGGTAGAGTTGCTGTATGTCACTTTTATCACCTTGCTGTCAAAGCTTTTGCCTCCACGCCAAACAGCAGAAACATGGAAAAATGACAATGAAAAGACTAAAATGGTTATGTTACAGTGAAGATTTCTCTATTTTTCAAGTCTGCTAAAATGTGATAATATTGCGTTAATATTTGTTTAAAGTATTTCGAAGTATACTCTCACCAAAAACAGATGAAAGAACAAGCTATACAGCTGCTTAGAGCATGACTGCCGTTGTAGAAAATGACTTCTTAAATCAAGGGCTGAAATAATGTTCCCCAAAGTTGTTTCTCCTTCTGAGAAAAGTGCTCTTTATTATTTTTATTGGTATCCTTTGACTTCTTTATGGCATTCAAAACATTCCATTTCAGCACCAGTAACTTCTTCAACATATTAGCTAGTAAAACTCAATCCATACCCTGTCTGACTCGTCTTACACTTCACAAGAAAATGCCACGGCTTTGTAAATATTTAGAACATAACTTAAAATCATCATGAAAACGTAATTGCTTTTTCACAACTACAAGCATACGTGGGATTTTTATTCAACATTTCTGTGGGCCTTGATCCCAGTACTATTTTATTGGGATCTTAGCTTCTCTCCTCTTTTTCTATCCCAACTTAGTTTCTTGGTGATCTCATCTAGTCTCTTGGCTTTCAGTATCACCAATATGCTGGTGACTTCCAAATATTTATCTCTAGCCCAGACCCCTCCCTGGAATTTCAGACCCATTTATTCAACTGCCCACTTGGTATCTCCACTTGGGTGTCTAACACGCACCTCAACTTTAACATGGGCAAAACTTTGCGGCTCTTTCCCTGCCTCCAAACATGTTCATTTCACAGATATCCTCTTCTCAGTTAATGGCAACTACTATGGGTGGAATTGTGTTCCCCCAAAACTCACATGTTGAAGTCCTAGCCCTTAGTACCTTGTAATGTGACTTTTGGGATTAGGGTTGTGCAGATGTAATTAGTTAAGATGAGGTCATACTGGAATGGGGTGGACCCCTAATCCAATAGGACTGATGTTATTATATGCAGGGGAAATTGGAACACAGACACCTGTATGAGGAGGACACCATGTTTAGATTAAGGCAGAGATCATGGGATGCTTCTGCATGCCAAGGGACACCAACAATTGTCAGCAGACCACTGGAAGCTAGGTGAGAGAAATGGGATTCTTCGTCACTGCCCTCAGAAGGAACACACCAACCAATCTTCAATCTCTAGCCTCCAAAACTGAGAGACAATAAATTTCCATAGCTTAAGCCACCTGGTCTGTAGTACTTTGTTATGGCATCCCTAGCAAACTAATACAACAACTCTTTCCTTCCAGTTGCTTGGGCCAAAAAGCACGGACTCATCTCTGACTCTTCTCTTTCTCTCACACAACACTCCCAGCCCTGAATCTGTTAAATTTTATTCATTTTATCCACAGAACGTATTCAGATTCTGATCAATCTCCAAAAACTCCTCCAGCACCATCTACTTTGAGCTGTCAACATCTCTTACCTGGGGTTCTGCAGAAGCTTCCTAGCTGATCTTCTGGTTTCTCTTAGCTCCGTTCCCCGCTCCGACCACCCTTATTCCCTACCAGCCCCTGCCAGAATGACCCTTATTCATTCATTCATTCCTTTTTTCTTATTTCTATACTCTATCCCTTAATGATCTCATCCACAATCCTAGCTTCAAACAGATCACTTGGTGAATGACTTTCCAAATCTTTACAGCCAGCTCCAACCTCTCCCCCGTGTTCCAATTTCAAGTCTGCCTTATTAGCTTCTTGAGAATACCATGCTCAAAACAATATTTACTTTCTTTTTCCAGATTTTGACGTTGTGAAAGAGTACTGCCATCTGCTAGTTACCCAGGTTCAAACCTTGTACTCTTCCCTCAACTATCCAATCTAATCAGTTACCACCACGTCCTGCTCAGTCCAGCTTTGCAAACTCTCACATAGCTTCTCTGCATCCCACTGTTGGTAACACTGGTTCAGACCCTTGTTACTTCCCAAAGGTTCTTCCATAACTCTAGCTTTTCCTTCCAGTTCATTCTACAGTGACTGCTGACAAATGAATCTGAAGATAAAGGTTCTGACTGTATTACTTCTATGCTTAGAAATCTTCAATCATCCCTTCTGAATGACACTACAAATAAAAACCTTAGTAGGACACTTAAAATCTTTCTCCCTACTATCAGCCTTCTCCTTCAGGGTCTAATAATGCTTAACCTTATGCTCAGCACATACCAACATCCCTGTTGAAGTGTTCTGGTCAACCACCATTTACAGGACCTAGTATTTCCTCTCCCTCACTCCCACTGGGAACCCTGTCCATCATTAAAGGGTCCTGATGTTCCCCCAGCACGAAGTACCACTCTCCCTTCTCCTAACTCCTTCACGTTTTGCTAATCCTTCTCCTTCAGCAGTTACCACTCTTGCTCTTATATTAGTGACCTGTGCACTTATCCTAATCCTTTGAGGGCAAAAATTTTATTGTATGCATCTCTGTGTTCCCAATGCCATTAGTTCAGCGTCGGTACTATTTATTGAGTGAATGAAATCGCACTCCTAATCTCATTAGAGTAGAACATAATTTACAAAAGGCAATTTTACAGAAGGTAAATTAATGAGGCCAAGGTTATCAGCTCAATTCCCATATGGTTCATTTAGCTTTGCACAGAGGAAAAAAAAGAATCCAGGGACAGACTATTGTCAAAAGCTCAGCCAGCTGTCTTGCAAATATATGCATTATTAACACAAGAGACAGGCCACAAAAATAGATGGGTTTGGAAAACTCTAGTCTCTATTGAAACACTATCACGTGTCTATCTCTGAAACCAAAAGATGGCACACGGTTGGAAAATTGTATGCATCCAGTTTGAAGGAACACATTTAGATGATACACATCACAAAAGACAGAGGGAGAGAGGGCTCGCAGATCTTGAACTCACTTTCTTCTTAGACACTGAATGTCTTCAAAATACAAAGCATGTTTAGTGATTTGTATGTCAAAATTCAACTTCAGAGTATAATAAATTTACCAAACATCTACACATAGGATGTAAAGCCCAAACCGAGGGCCAAACACGCAGGAATCAAAGACAGGAATGGAGGCTCAGTAAGGAGGCCTGGGCTCTAGTTCTAGCTCCACTATTAACTGGTGAAACCTTTGCAAAATCACCTCTCCTCTCTGGGCCATAATTCTCAGCAAAAAGAGGTTCAACAGATGATAGCTAAGATCCTTTTCAAGATACCCTTTTAAGATAAAAGTATAAAAATAAATGGAATTTATTTTTGTATAAGTTTAATATAATTAAACTTGTCCTGATCAAGTTTAATTCAAACTGAGTTGCAAACTCAAATGAAAAACAATGTATTCTGAAAACCAGTAAACATTGTTTGATCTGGATCAAACATAAAAAATGTAACAAAATATTATTCTTTCTAAATCAGCTAATTATATAACACTTAAAATCTTTTTTACATTGATATAGTATCTGTGCTGCTGATTTTGGTTAAAATGTCTGAATAAATGTAAGCCATAGATGGTATTCTACATCCCTCCAAACCATTTTAATATTGAAGAGTTAGAAAAAACTACCCAAACTCATCATTTTGGGGGTTAATAATCAAAGAAACATTGTTCACAGAAAGAAGTTTATCATCAGCAAAGGTAGTTCAGAGGGTTTTATACAACTGTTAAAATATTATACAGGCAGAAATGAGTGAACATTACATTTCCATTTGTAAAGACAGTATTTCTCTTAGGGAAACACAAGCAAGCTGCAACTATTTTCAATACTAAATATACTCCTTCTAATGACTCAGTAAAGAGATAGAAAAGATTAACCAAAGGTTTATACTGATTTTGGTGACTGTCAGGAGGAAATACACTAGTCAATCATCAAAAACACTTAGTGCGTTATGTTTTTCCCCAAAAGGATGGTGCTTGGGGAGAAGTAACAAGAAGCTATGTAAGAAAAAAAAATGATTTTTTACAAAGCAAAAAATGCCTGGAGAAATTGGCTCACTGAAAATCTCTAAGGCACTGCCAGGAATTATCATATGTAAAACTATCTTTCCCATCCTTACAGTAATTTCGTAACAACACAGTAGTGACTGATCCACTTTCAGTGATTAGAAATTCTTCATATAAAAAGTAGTCTTATTTTTTAAACTCACTCAATATGAATTAAACATACCTATCTTTTATACTATTACTTAATCAGATAAAAGCTTCTACCACCACCACCACCAGCTAGAATGTTTTCTGTTTTTCCATATGTAATCAATTCAAACATTCATTCGCCTATCTTAGAGCACAGTGAGAATTGGGAGGACCATATAAACAGCAGATCAGGAAACATCCTCACATACTGATCTGAACATGCTGGTGTGTTTACATTATTCATTAACTAGGCCAAGTATTGAAAGTCTACTGTGGGCCCCACTGTTCTAGGCACTCAGAAAAAACTAGAAGGAGAATGTCTTTATCCTCATCAAACTTCTATAGTCATGGCGAACAGAGGGACAATACAGAAGTAAACAAATAATTTCAGATAGAGGGAAGTACTATGAAGAAAATGACAGACACTGAGATCAGACAGGGAGGGTGGGGGAGACAGGATCCATTAGATAGCTTCGGAAGGCCTCTTTCTTTTTTTTTTTTCTTGAGACAGAGTCTGGCTCTGTTGCAGGCTGGAGTGCAGTGGTGTGATCTTGGCTCACTGCAACCTCCACCTCCCAGGTTCAAGCGATTCTCCTGCCTCAGCCTCTAGAGCAGCTGGGACTGCAGGCACCTGCCACCACGCCCAGCTAATTTTTGTATTTTTAGTAGAGATGGGGTTTCACCACGTTGGCCAGGATGGTCTCAATCTCTTGACCTTGTGATCTGCTGACTCGGCCTCCCAACATGCTGGGATTACAGGCATAAACCGCCGCACCTGGCCCAGAAGGTCTCTTTCTTTGGTGATACTGAAATGACAGAGTAGTCAGCCACGTGAAGATGCTAAACAAAGGTAAAGGCAAGTGCAAAGTCTCTGAGACAGGAATGAATGCAACACATTCCAGAGAGAAAAATGAGGGCAATGGGGCCAAAATGTAGTCAACGATGAGGAAGAAAAGAGGAGAGGGTGTACGATGTGAGGTCCAAGAAGATGCTGGGGCTGGATCCCATGGCTTTGGAAGGCTAAAGAGGCAGACTATTATCCTGCATGCCATCACAGTGCTGTGAACTCTGGAATGTTTTAAGGAGTCAGGTCACATGATCGGATTAACATTTTAAAATCTTACTGTGGCTGTTGGGTGGAGAATGGACTGCAGAAGTGGGTGACCTTGGACATGGGCAGACCAGCTAAAGAAGCTTCTGCAATTGTCCAGGCAGGAGATAATAATGGTGTGAAGTAGGGTGAAAGCAGTAAAGACAGTGAGAAGTGGCTAATTCAGAGAAATTGTGTTAAAGTAGACAGTACCAACAGGACTTGCAGAAATACTGGATGGCGACACTATTAACTGGTATCTAAGATGGGGGGAAGAGCAGTTTGGAGAGTTACGGGGAATTTCTTTTGGACGTGATAGTTGCAGAACAATATATAGAGGATGACATGTTCCTATATTTGTAGATAAAAGAATTATAGTCTACCCATAGGAAAATCTAGGAGCCATTTACGTCAGGTTTATTAACTGTGTGCCACAATTTCCTTATCTGTTAGGTAGTGATAGCAAAGGTCTTACCATATTGCATAGTTTTAGATTAAATGACTCAATTTATTCAAGAACACTTACAACAGTGTCTGACAAAGAGTGTTATTTAAATTCTGACTATGATTAATTAGTATTATCATTCAATCTATAATTTTTTTTTTTTAATTTTTTTAAAGAGACAAGGTCTTGCTATGTTGCCTAGGCTGAATTAGAATTCCTGGGCTCCTGGGATCCTCCACCTCAGCCTCCCGAGGAGCTGGGACTACAGGCACGTGCCACAACACCCAGCTAGATCTATAGCTCTTAATGGTGGCTGCCATAATAGTGGACCTACAGGTAATTCTACCATTCTGTATTATATTTTTCTGTATGGCTTTTAATTTGTAAAACAATGGTAAGCAGAAGACAGGGTTTTTAAAAAAATAATTTAAAATAGTACCACAATTGTTTGTTTGCTGTATACAGTAAACAGAACTTTGTGTGCATACGGATTTCAACATTTCTCGTAAGAATTCTGGCTCTCCTGGTGTCTGCAGTGTATAGGTTGGGAACAGCCACATTATATCATTAAGATAAATAATTATTAAGATTCAAATATATACTCTTTTATATACAGAACACTAAATCTAAGAAACGGAAGGATTTGGAAACCATCAATGTTTTTAAAAATACATTTAACAAACATAAATCAACTTTAACAACTGTTTTACTGAAATTATTATTTTCAATACACTTAAAATATACTTTAAAACCGCTTTGCTTAGTTTCCTTTTGTTTTGAAAAGCTTATATTTTGAGTCACAATTTTTTTTTTTTTTTTTTTTTTTTGAGATGGAGTCTCGCTCTGTTGCCCAGGCTGGAGTACAGTGGTGCAATCTCAGCTCACTGTAACCTCCACCTCCCAAGTTCAAGCGATTCTCTGCCTCAGCCTCCTGAGTAGCTGGGATTACAGGCACCCGCCACCACGCTTGGCTAATTGTTTTGGATTTTTAGTAGAGATGAGGTTTCACCATCTTGGTCAGGCTGATCTTGAACTCCTGACCTTGTGATCCACCCACCTCAGCCTCCCAAAGTGCTAGGATTACAGGTGTGAGCCACTGTGCCTGGCCTTGAGTCACAATATTTAACCTGAAGTAACTCCTTCTAATATTCTCATTATTTAGGGGGAATATTTGAGAGCTGTTTCATGTTATATTTTCTTTTATGATATTATTATCTTTGCTGACAAATGAATCATTTATGTTTTGGAAGATATTTCCTAACTAGATAAGGTTCATCCTCTCAAGCCATGATTCATAATGCACTACAGATAGGAATTAACAAATTGATGCACACCTTACAACCTGAGCTGTCTGAATAAAGTTACAGCTAAACTGAGAAAATTTGAGGACATAAATACTTTGGAAAATAATTAAAAATACCTTGGAAAATAATTTAAAGCACAGTGATGATAATTAGTCTTCCACAATTTACTTTTTTGTTTGGGGTACTGGAGCAAGGTAAAATTGGAGGTGGGTCAAGAAAAAATTATGCCAACTGCAGATGATGGCAAACACACTGAGATCCAAAACTCAAGGAGCTGTGCCTTAGAGACAACCATGGAAAATGGTCCAAATCATCGAGGGTCTGTAACCTGAGATTAGGTGTTAATGATTCTAGGACAAAGAGTTGAAATATCTGGTAAGCAACCAACAATGTGGCATGGAAAATGAAGAAATAGCTTTAAAAATCTACCATGTTAAAAGATATAATTAAGTGACTGATTACAACTTTTAATATGCACAATAGAGACAATGAATGAATAAAGGCCTAGTGAACTGAAAAATCCAGGGACCATTGGACAGGGCAAGCTTGAAAAACATGTTCAACAAGAAAAAAGTTGCAATGTAACTTAAAAGACAGGTTGTCCTCAGAGAGTAAGGACTCCATGTTCTTTTTGTGGAACAATGACTGACTGAGCCTACCCAAAGGCTGAAGAGTAAGGAGTAGAGAAGATCCTAGATAGAAATCTACAAAAAATCAACATTTCTGGTTAGGCAGGGAAAGAAGAGCTTGCTAACAAACCTGAGGAAGAAAAGTCCAAGTGGAGGAGCAAGATAAGGTAGAATCTGGGAATCAAAGTGAGGAAAAAGCATCTGTGACACTACACCGTGTGTAGTGTCAACTGCCAACAAGAGGACAAGACTGAAGGCTGACCATGGGGGTGTGGTCATTGTTGATACTGTTGATCTTACCGATGGAAGTTTTTAAGCATATCTGCACATGTATAAGATGCATATGTAAACTATATTCAAGTAAAAAAATCACTCCACATCTTTTCTATTAAGGATTTTCCATACTCAGGGAAGTTGTCTTTGTCATAAAACCATACCCAATACTATGCACTTCAGCATATACAGAGTCTCTAAAGAGATCTAATATCAAATCATCTCCAGAAACATTTACTGAGCATGCATATGCCAATCAGTGGTTGCTGATACAATGACTATATCTATGCACAACAAACAACAAAAACAAACAAACAAAACACCTGTCAGCACAATTTATTTGCCTCTGCAATGTGTGGCATGTGTGAGTGTACTTATACTTATTATAAGTTATTCAGAATCCTCAGGGAAGGAATCATGAACTTACTGCCTCATCTGTAGATTAGTACAACGTACATTTTAAGAAAATGACTACTAAATGCTTGAGTGTTTTTACCCATAAATACAGTGGCTTCCCTTTTGAAAAAGATTGTATAGGTACACATGTGTATGTGACATAATTTAACTTTTTCCCCTGTAATATTATTCTTACATTAAGATACAGACTTAGATGCTGACACAGATGGCATGAGACTCTGAGAACTGATAGGTAACAGACCTAATGTGAATCTTGAACACGAGTTATTTAGAAGTTACTGATTTCAGCATTTTTTTTTTTTTTTGCTTACCACATTTTCAAAAAGTTGATGTAAAAAGTGTTTCATCATGCTGACTTTTCTCAGCAACAAAATATGGCTTCTTTCTATAAATTTAATTAACAAATCAAAGCTTCAAACATCTTTTTCCCCAGTGTTTTTCCTCACGTTGTAGAAATAATCATTTTCCTTGCCCTTGTTACTGCCCTCTCAATCCACCTGACGCTGTGGGTGACTGAGACACAAGATCACAGACACTGTTCCATCGGTCCACTTGCACCCTCTCTTCTACTTCTCTCACAGTAAGTTCTTTCACAAAGGACAAAAGGATATCTTTTATTATTTCAGAAATTTACATGAGAATGTTTCCAGAGCTCATTCTAAAAATCTATAAATACTTCACAGTCATTAATGACAAATAATGGCAATGTTATAGTGCCTTTGCTGACATGACACCATGCTATATTTATTTCAAACCTACTATCTGACTTTCAGCGGAATTACCACTCCTCAAAATATTTAAAATGGTATCTTAAGATGACATCAAAGAATGGTCTCAAATAAATCCATTCTTTAACATTTCAGTTTCTGAATCATCAGTGAAGTCTTCGGGTATTTTTTCATTAAGAATTCCCTGGGCGGCAGAGCGAGACTCCGTCTCAAAAAAAAAAAAAAAAAAAAAAAAAAAAAGAATTCCCCCAGCAGAAAACAGCAAAGGTTTTAAATAAGAGCAACCATAGGGCACTAGTCAGTAGTTTGGATGACTGACTCTGCAAAGAAATTCAGAGCCACCTTTTCTAGTCAAGCCCCAATATACTTCAGGACTGATGAATCAATGCTGTACGGTTCCAACAATGGTTTCCTATGCTCACTTTTAACTGAGCTGCCATAGGAAATAGTTGTTTTCTACCTGTTTTCAAATCCTGATTGCAAAATCAGGAATTTCTTATGGTTCATTTTAACACATTTCTGACCTCTGGCTTTAATAAAACCAGATTCTGCTATAGGATAGCATTTCCAATTAGATAAAAATTATTATTTACTATTATGTGGGCAATAGTACTCTACTAAGTGTGGTGGTCATAGGTCTTCAAGGGTAAACATTAAAGTATGGAAGCGAAGTTGGAAACTGCTTCTTCCACTCCCAGACAGCAGAGTTCCCTTCCATGACCACATTCTCCACGAATTTGAGCTGTTATTTTTAAAATTCTTATTGTTGTTATTATTTTCATATGCTTTGCTATTTTTTTCTGATCCATTTCACTGTTTCCACTTTTCAAGGGAAAATTCTACTTTAAAAATGATTTTAATAAGCCAAACTGAATGCTCATTTCCTGACTTGGCATGACCAGAACAATGAAGGAATCCTGAGTACTTTCTTTGGGTCTTTGTTTTTCTCAGGGTTTGAAGTTTGGGGCTGTTTCTTTGACTTCCTCCCTCCATAAATATTTGAAGCCTAAGGTTTCAGAAAGGCTGTTTCTTGGCCACTAAGATTTTCGTCGCAGAGTGAACCAGTGCTGCTCCATGTGGCCACACGAAAGTACATAAAAATATAGTATTTCCTTAGCCACCACCTTTTCTAGATGCCTTGCACTCTACTCTACATTTAAGGAAAATTTAAAAAAAAAAAAAAAAAAAAAAAAGCAAAAACTACCAAATACTCTACCTTTCTCTATCTCTGTCCCCTTTCCACCTACCCACATCCTCCCCTCATATATATTTTGGCTTTGAGAAAAAAATCTATCACTATTAGGGGAGCCGTGGGATACCTGGCCCTTATTAGAACAGATATTAAAATTACTTAAATATTTAATTTAAATTAAAAGGACTATTTAGATATTTGCCAGTGGTTGGAGAGGAAGAAGAAAGAGCTAATCAGGGCCTGGCTTCTTTCTAGCTAGTTCATTAGCTAGCTAGTACCTTCCTCCTCACTAGATTTCTGTTGCTGTCCTGGTATTAAAGAATAAGGATAGTTACTTCCAAATATCCACCGAAGCCTGTAGATTATATATTATGAGCAATAAGCAGTTATTGAAACAGTTATCTTCTCCCTCTATTCATTTATTCAACACAACTACTAAGCAACTAATGTATACCAGGGCACTGTTCTAGGTCTCTTGATATGTATCAACTAACAAAATACACAGAAATCCTGATACTTAGAACTCATATTCCAGCACCAGGGAATAGCAAGGGGTGGTGGGAGTTTGCAGACAAATCCCTACTGGAAAGTAAAGGAATATTAATATATACATTAACTTCTAGGACAATTTCACATTACCTCCTCACTCTTATATATATCAAGCCTGTTTAAAATAGCTTTTCTTGAAAGCAAGAAAAATCAAGCTGGAAGTTCCAAATTCAGTTAACTCAGTGTAACTTCTATTTCTTATAAATGAGATAAAAACCATGTAGATTCAAGAAAGTGCTCTCAGGAGTACTGAGTGAGGATTGAATTAGATACCTTTATTATTTAAGCCTGTGGTGTGTGTGTATAAGTGTGTGAGAGAACCCTGGGAATTTATTTAAGTCTATATTCCAGTCTTTTCTGGCCTTCAGTGACGTGTGGTAGTCCTTCAAATAAAAAGGCATCCATAGTTTTACTACTGGCTTTAATGCTCAATTTAAGTATTTTCCAAGGTTACAAAAATTTGTACTTACAAATGGCAATTGTTAAGTATACCAAAATAACTTTCATCTTTTGCCTAACACTCTTAAAAGCAATTACGGATGTTTTTTTCAGAAGTTTTTAAAATAAGAGTTAGGCTTTTGTCTTTGGCACAGGTCTGAGAAAAGATGAAAAAGGTTTTGAAAACAAGGCAAATGGGATACATATCAAAGCAAACATGATATTGTTTAGGGGTCAGAAGTAAGTAGTTCCACTGGCGTTTGCAAAAAAAGGAAAAGACTTCAGTATACCTATAAATAGTGATAGAAAATGATAAAGAAGTTGAAGTAGCCTGTTTCTTTTTTTTTTTTTTTTTTTTTTTTTTTTTTTTTTTTTTTGAGACGGAGTCTCGCTCTGTCGCCCAGGCTGGAGTGCAGTGGCCGGATCTCAGCTCACTGCAAGCTCCGCCTCCCGGGTTCACACCATTCTCCGGCCTCAGCCTCCCGAGTAGCTGGGACTACAGGCGCCCGCCACCTCGCCCGGCTAGTTTTTTGTATTTCTTAATAGAGACGGGGTTTCACCGTGTTAGCCAGGATGGTCTCGATCTCCTGACCTCGTGATCCGCCCGTCTCGGCCTCCCAAAGTGCTGGGATTACAGGCTTGAGCCACCGCGCCCGGCCAGTAGCCTGTTTCTTTGGTTTTAACTGCAAGAAGGCAAGAAATAGTGAAGTCACTGTGATCCGTCTTGCTTCAAATGTCTTCCTGCCATGTACTGGGGCCAGATGAGAAAAAGAAGGACAGTCATCAATACCACCTGACCACCCACCGCAAAGATATGAGTGAGCCTGGCCTTTCTCCCTCCATTTTATTAAATGGAAATACTTAAAGTCAGATGGATGAAATCTCCTATGTTTGATTTCAATGCCATTTGAACATGAAATTAGGACTGCTAGATGTTTTGACTAGATTTCAAGGACATAATATCTTCCTCTATTAAAACTGTACCATCAATGCCTGTTTAAGATAAAGATTTTGAAATCTAAGGCAATATTCTCTTTCTTGTGCTTGAAACAATGTATATAGAATATTCACTCTTTGGGAGAAAGGGATTAATCGTTTGAAATGTAAGTGACAAAACACATGTGTATACACACATGTATATACCTAAGCAACATTTACCAAGCTTTAAAGATTGTGGTCGCTATTTTTTTTATATATATAGTAAAATAATGTTAAGGAATCAGATGGTATCTTGGGTTTTTTTTTTCTTAATTTAGTAAAACTTACCCAAACTGAAATATAATTTTCAAAGAGCTACAAAAAACGAGGGAGTCAGCCCCAGAGGGGCTGGCTGTGTTCCCAGCACAGTGTATCACAGGGACAGGAGGCAATTTAGAAGAGCCAACACAGACACGAGAAGGAACACAGGGCTGAGACAGCAAGGTGGTCAGGAAGCAGAAAGACAACGAGAAGCAGAGAAGGTACACCAAGTCAAGGCTAGGAACTAGCCAGAGCCAGTGGGCACAGAGATCCTTAAAGTCATGACTTAAGGGAAGGCTCCAAGTTGAAAGGGCTATCAGAAACCAGGCAATGGAATCACAGCAATCCTGCAGTGGGCACAGGGGGGTCACGCTCCAGAGCAAGAGACGAGGCAGCTGGTGCAGCTAGGGTGGAGCTGGGGGACATTGTGGATAACAATGTCAAGGGCAGATAAACTTTGAGGTCTGTAGAAGCCGGCTTCACACTAGGAGCACTGTACCCCAGCCCTGGCCACGTCACACTCAGCAAAAGAGAAACCAGTGGGCTTGACGGGTAATAAAAGGCAGCTCATGAGAAAAAAAAAAAAAAAAGATAGGTAATACAGGTGAGAAAATAAAGGGACAGAAATAATATCTTTATAAAAATAACAAGTAGCCAGAAGCAGCAAAAACTTTCCAAACATAGTATTTTACAGGATCTGCTGTTAAGAACAAATGGTGTTCAAAAAGAAAAATGGCAAATAATTTACTGGAGTCTTAGAAAGACACATGTATATAGGTTTAGTCAGCAGATTTACCTAACAATGGCATGTATTTTCATGAAAAACAATAGCACAGATAAATCTGAGAGTGATATGGCTTGGCTCCGTGCTCCCACCCAAATCTCATCTCTAATTGTAATCCGCATAGGTTGAGGGAGGGACCTGGTGGGAGGTGAATGGATCATGGGGGCTCCCTATGCTGTTCTGATGGTGAGTTCACATGAGAGCTGATGGTTTAAAAGTGTTGGGCAGCTCCCCACTCGCTCTTGCTCTCTCTCTCCTGCTGCCATGTAAGACGTGCCTTGCTTCCCCTTTACCTTCTGCCATGATTGTAAGTTTCCTCAGGCCCCTCCAGTCATGCAGAGCTGTGAGTCGATTAAGTCTGTTTAACTGACTCAGTCAATACCAAGTCTCAGGTAGCTTTTTCTTTTATCTTTTTCTCTTTTTTTGAGACAGAGTTTCGCTCTTTTACCCAGGCTAGAGTGCAATGGCGCAGCTTCGGCTCACTGCAATCTCCGCCTCCCAGGTTAAAGTGATTCTCCCATTTCAGCCTCCTGAGAAGCTGGGATTACAGGCTCCCACCAACACATCCAGCTAATTTTTGTATTTTTAGTAGAGACAGGGTTTTACCATGTTGGCTAGGCTGGTCTCAAACCCCTGACCTCAGGTGATCCACTCGCCTCTGCCTCCCAAAATGCTGGGATTACAAGCATGAGCCACCGTGCCTGGCCTCAGGTAGTTCTTTATAACAGTGTGAAAACGGACTAATACAGAGATAAAGGGGAAATAATTCTAAAGTACACATCTAAGTTCACTGTTTATCTTCTAAGCAGAGAAAACTATTTTTAACTTAAACAATTATAGCCACACTAAATGGAAAGATCATTAAAAATCTGCTTATGACAAAGTTGCAAAGGGCTACCTTAAAGTACACAGGTAAGTTGATGAATTTTTCTAATAAGTGTAAGAAATTAAATGTAGGAAAATAGATTTGTTAGGGTGGAAGAAAACTTTCTACTATACATTTGTGGGGTAAGAAAATTTGTTGAGGTCTAAAATTAAGTCTAAAAGGGCTTATTTTTATTTCCAAAATATAAATCATAAACAAAGAAGACATTATGAGGAATTCAATTTACTATAAAGTAGATAAGCCAATCTTATCTTTTCTTTTTTTTTTGAGACAGAGTTTCACTCTTGTTGCCCAGGCTGGAGTGCAATGACGTGATCACAGCTCACTGCAACTTCCACCTCCCAGCTTCAAGTGGCTCTCCTGCCTCAGCCCCCCACATAGCTGGGATTACAGGCATGCACTACCAAGCCTGGTTAACTTTGTATTTTTAGTAGAGATGGGGTTTTGCCAGGTTGGTCAGTCTGGTCTCGAACTCCTGACCTCAGATGATCCACCCGCCTCGGCCTCCCAAGGTGCTGGGATTACAGGCATGAGCCATGGTACCCAGACACCAATCTTATCTTATAAATAATAAAAAATATGAACCATAATGAAAATAACTAATATTATCACGTGTTATACAACTATCAGGGAAAAAAAACTGGAGTTCCCAAGAGTCAAGGAACATCAAGCAATTTTGAAGAAATTTGGAATTCAATTCCTGAAATAGGGAAAAGTATTTCAACTTAGGGATTTTTAAACAAATATATAATGTATGACACATTATGTATTAATATAAAATACCATCATAATAAAGATGGGATGATCTGGTTACAAAATTCCATAGTACTATTTAAGTATTATTCATAAGCCCCCCTTACTCTTACAACGTGTTAAAATCATTCCAAAATGTACAGAGCACAGTGAGCCCAATGTAAGATTTTCACCTGACTCAGAATCTTGGAATCCTTATTGCAAACACTTTATGAGAGTCTTAAAATGTTTGACCCCGAAAATTTCCTGGAATAGGAGAGGGAAGGCATATGTAGTGAGGGACACCAGAAGAGTGAGGTGCTATTTTGTTGATTTCCTATTAAATACTAGAATTCTCCATATAAATTAGGAATTACAGGTTCTGATTAATTTGGATGTATTTGCCTGTATGGTTTTTTCAATGTTATTTATATACCTACAACTCTGATATGCATCTTATGATTTGCATTTTATAGATCTTGAAGTAGACTCAGAATATACTAATGAAAGACCAAAGGTTGGAGAGTTTATCCCTACTACTCAAAAGAGTTGCACAAAGTTAAAAGACTTAGTATAAAATTAAACAAATAATGATATTACAGTACCGTAGAACAGATATTTCCTCTTTCTAATGATAGGCACAGTTCCGGCAAGCTTTACCCAAAATCTAGAAAAAGGACTATTGTCTGATAACAACAGTTACATAATGGTGCTTATTTAGCAAGTGGAACTGAATGAAAATAGATAAGTATGGGCAACCTCCTTTTCCCACAATCAGTAAAAGGCTGTTCCCGAGAAACAAACGTCAATCATTCAAATGTGTACTACAATCTCCTATTGTTTGTTCAAGAGAAAAGTGCAGTAGCACTTCCGAGATATAAGGGGAGGCAACAGTTTTACTATTTTTCTTTTATACTATGAAATCCTTCATGGCTAATTTATAACATGAATACCATAACCCAGTGATAAATGTCTTTTATAAAGTTTCAAGAATATTGACAGCTGTCTTTCACTCCAGTTAAAATGCCTGATTACATTGGTGTATTATTTCAAGCAAAGACTGCACACAATTTACTGTGTGTTTAGTAACTTAATAACATTTAATCACATTTATTTCACTTGATCTTTAGAAACAAACAAAAGAAATCAAAATATTTATCAATATGTTCTGTACTATTCTTTAAAAATAAAATATTTTATGGGAACTGGATATATGGTAGCAACCTGAAGACTGAGATCATCTTTTTATTTTGGTAAATGTTAGCATAAAATTCTACAAATCAGAATAGTCTCATAAATAAAAGCTTAAATTTCATCTCTAAAAAAGTTCAAGTCTGTTACTTTGCAATATTAAGATAACAAATACCCAAAGAGGACATTTAGAAACTATTAAAACAATATGAATCATTGCTGTATAGAAAATAATGTACCTTCAATCCTCATGGCTATAGATCATCCTCACAGGCAAAATGAAGTTAAACTAATTATTCAAATCTCTAGTATATTAATCTACATCAAAAATTTATGTAAGCCCAAGCACAGTGCTGCATGCCTGTAGCCCAGCTACTGGGGAGGCTGAGGCAGGAGGATTGCTTGAGCCCAGGAGTTCAAGGCCTACCCAAGCAACATAGCAAGACCCCATATCTAAAAACAAACAAGTTCATGATCAGCCTGGGCAACACAGTAAGACCGCATCTCTATTAAAACACATTTTTAAAATAAGCAAAAAATAATATTAAATAAAAAGGGATGTGTTCTTTTATTTGCAATCTAAAGTTCAAGCAAGTAACAGGGAATAAAAGTTGTACACAAATGGTGACCAAATTTAAAATAATCTGTACCTCAGGAAGGCTGCTCCCATGACTCCTACCCCACACCGGCATTCATGCCAGACAAAGCTAGCAGCTTTGTATCAAGGGCCATACTAGTCATCAGCCAAATGCACAGGCCAAGACCCGGAAATGCAGGAGACAGCTCTTCACCTATAGGACCTCATGAAAAGAAGGCCCAAAATGTGAGTCACCAAATGAATTATCCTCCAGGGAAACAACATGTATTCTCCAAGAGGAGAATACATTCCTAGCATCCCAAGATGGAATTCTCTGCTATTAATAACATTATTTCATAAAGGAAATATTTTGAAGAATACACCTCAAAGGACTTACAGAATCAAGTCTTTTTTTTTTTTTTTTTTTGAGACAGGGTCTCGCTCTATTACCCAGCCTGGAGTGCAGTGGTGTGGTCTCGGCTTATTGCAACCTCCGTCTCCCAGGTTCAAGTGATTTTCATGCCTCAGCCTCCCAAGTATCTGGGACCACAGGTGCGTGCCTGGCTAATTTTTGTATTTTTAGTAGAGATGGGGTTTTGCCATGTTACCCAGACTGGTCTCGAACTCCTGTCCTTAAGTGATCTGCCAGCCTTGGCCTCCCAACACACTAGGATTACAGGTGTGAGCCACTACGCCCGACCCAGAATCAAGTTTTGAAACACAACCTATTCGTAAAGTGAAGACAGCTCACATTTGTATGTACTAAATGACATGCAAAAAACTTTCCCAGGACCCTAATCTGATTACAAATGGTAACTCAAGAAGACTAAATAGGAATGCATGACTGTAAACATAAATACACACACACACACACACACACACACACACACACATTTTCAAGTTTTGGATAATGCCTTGTTCTTCTCCCCTACCACACTCCAAATCCCTTACCCTTCAAGAAAGCTGTTTTTATGGCTTTGTCAGGAAATTCCTCCTTAAGAAACTTTGGTGACAAATGTACTAGATTCTTAAATTTAAAACACACAAATACCCACACATGTTAACATATGCAGACTACTATATTTCACACTACTAGGTAAACAGACAAAGTATGTATTCACTAAAATGCAAGCTACTCAACAACAACCACCCTTTAAAAAAAAGAAAAAAAGTGGATGGGTGCGGTGGCTCATGCCTGTATAATCCCAGCACTTTGGGAGGCCAAGGCGGGTAGATTACCTGAGGTCAGGAGTTCGAGACCAGCCTGGCCAACATAGTGAAACCCTGTCCCTACTAAAAATACAAAATATTAGCCCGGTGTGGTGGCAGGCGCCTATAATCCCAGCTACATGGGAAGCTGAGGCAGGAGAATTGCTTGAACTCAGGAGGCGGAGGTTGCAATGAGCCCAGATTGCGCCATTGCACTCCAGCCCAGGCGACAGTGCAAGACTCCGTCTCAAAAAATAAATAAATAAATAAAGTTCTGGCTTTGAAACTAGTCTTGAAGTTTGAACACAAGTACTGTCAAAGGGGGAAAAAATCAGGACTGATTTATTGGCTTGTGAAATAGGTAAGTTTTCCCCTAACACATTGGTAGAAAAATTGCAAAAGCTGTTATTTGAAGACAAAATAATGAGTGATTAAATTAGACTGAAACTTGGTGGAGGTCACAACACTAAATGAACACAATCTTTAATTCCTTTTCTTCCTATTATTGGATGAGCTATAACTATAGAGAATATACATTTTATGCCAGGCTTATGCAAAAAGGAAACAAGACACTCTAAAAATTCATGACTAACAATTCGAAATTAACATATGAGCAAAGCCATGCCCTAGGTCTTCCATTTCACAGTATCAACCAGAAAGGTTAAAAGTCTTTACATAAAAGCAATGCATATGTTAACAAATTTGAATATAAACATAAAAGGCACCTATTATCCTTGAGGTAGGATGAAGTAAGAATTTAACTTTAATCAAATCAACCATTGCATACATTCTGTACCACACTGTTTAGCTACTTTATTTTATTTGATTTATTTTTTTGAGACGGAGTTTCACCTTTTATCCAGGCTGGAGTGCAATGGCGTGATCTTGGCTCACTGCAACCTCCACCTCCCGAGTTCAAGTGATTTTCCTGCCCCAGCCTCGCAAGTAGCTGGGACAGGCGCCTGCCACCATGCCTGGCTAATTTTGTATTTTTAGTAGAGATAGGGTTTCACAATGTTGGCCAGGCTGGTCTTGAACTCTTGACTCAGGTGATGCGCCCGCCCCGGCCTCCCTAGGTGCTGGGATTATAGGCATGAACCATTGTGCCCAGCCTTAAAGTAGTAATTTTAGTTGGCTTAAAACTGACAAAAATATCTTATTTTTACCCTAAAATAATCTGTTTGCATCAGGAAAATGTAAACTTAGCAACAGTAGATAAACCTAGCCTTTAACAAAATTTCACTGAGCTCCTAGGGGAGAATAAATCTAGTTTTCAACAACTGTTAAAAGAAAACTTAAAACAGGCTATATTTTCATAATTTTTCTGAAGTACACTTTTGGCTAACTACTATCAGACTTAATGTGACCCTATTTCCCTGGAGAAATAAAAATGACTTGTTCTGCAATTTTTCAATTTATAAATACAGTTACTTATTCACCTAGATGGGTTAACATGGAAAGACAGTTACAAGCAATCCCAAAAAGAATGTCAATTACAGTAAAGAAAAAGAAAACAGTGTACTCAGAAATAACAAGAATGGGAGTTTTCACATTGCCTTAGCATATCAAGTATATACTACTAATAAAATTAATTCTCTTTCTTTTGAGACAAGATCTTACTCTATTGGCCAGGCTGGACTGCAGTGGTATAATCAGGGCTCACAGCAGCCGCAACATCCTGGGCTCAAGTAATCCTCCCACCTCAGCCTCCCGAGTAGCTGGGACTACAGATGTGAACCATCATACCCAGCTATTTTTTTATGTTTAGTTTTTTAGAGATAGGTCTCACTATGTTGTCCAGGCTGGTCTTGAACTCCTGAGCTCAAGCACAATTCTCCTGCCTCAGCCTCCCACCTGCGGGGATTACAAGTGTGAGCCGCTGCGCCTAGCCTAATTCTGTTTTAGAACATGTATACACCTGTGCATGAGCTATGTCCTCTGGTAAGAGTAACAGATTAATGTGTGTACTAATTCCTCTTTTAGATTAATCTTTATTAAACTGTGTTTAAGAGAAGAGTTAGAGGTTAGTCGAGAAAGCAAGGAACAAAAAGAGAAATTGAGTCCCAGTCTCCACTCCTTGGGCTAGAGCTGTGGCACCTGCTGGAGACATTTTCCTAAGAATTCCACTTAAGTGTCTGTCCCTCCCTTCATCTTCTGAGACTTCATTCTTGTTCCCCAGTTCTCTAAGTTCAGAAGGATCCCTCTCTGCTTTTTCTTTATCCCTATTCTAGTCATAACCTCAAAAGGAGAGGAGCAGATTATGGTACTAAGAGCAGCAGACTTGGGGAAAAAGTGGGTGAAAGGTAAGAGAAAGTATATTTTATTTTCCTCCACAAAACCAGAATCTGCAGTTATATGTAAATGCAGGGAAAACTGTTTGAACTGTAGTTACTTACATGTAACTGAAACAAAAGTTTCAAATTATTCAAACATAGTTGAGCACTATGGTTCTAGGTACTATTCACAGTGACTTGCGTCCTTTCAATGAAAAACAAAATGGACAAATTATGTATATTTCCATAATTTCAATCATTACCAAATACATTTACATTCTTCCTTCAGAAATCAAGAAAATTTGACAACAAAACATTGAAATACTCATTATATATCTTAAAGCTTCAAAAATCAGTGTTTCCTAAGATATGCCCTGTACTTTGTACTTTCTTATTTAAGGTCCAATCTTTGCCCTGGGCTCCACCACTTCTTTTTGCCTCAGGAGGAGATCTAGCTTAATATCCGCATTCTCTGAATTTTCATTTTCTACACTCATTATACCTCTCAATTCAGTCTAGCAAACATCTATGCTATGTTATGTCAGCAAGTATCCTTGCTGTGCAGGGCACCATGCTAAATGCTGTAGGAGATGGCAAGATGCTCCTGTCCTTTGGAGGAACTAAGAAGTACAAACATATGAAAAGATAACCATGTATAATATTTATGAATGCTACAAAATACATAGAAATGGAGTCACAGAAACAGACTGGTAAGAGATTAATTCATTGCAGAGGCAGTGATACTTGAAGTGGGCCTTGAAGCATTGGTAAGATTTTAACATCTAAAAGTTTTCATTTATTTTTATGAGTATCTCTTACTTATTTATATACTTCTTTATTTTTGAGACAGAGTCTCACTGTTGTCCAGGCTGGAATGCAATGATGTGATCTCGGATCACTTACAACTTCTGCTTCCAGGGCTCAAGCGATTCTCCTGTCTCAGCCTCCACAGTAGCTGGGACTACAGGCGTGCACCACCATGCCCGGCTAATTTTTGTATTTTTAGTAGAGACAGGGTTTCACCATGTTGACCAGGCTGGTATCAAACTCACGGCCTCAAGTGATCCGCCTGCCTTGGCCTCTCAAAGTGCTGGGATTACAGGTGTGAGCCACTGTGCCCGGCCATAATTTTCCTGAGTATCTCTTACAGATTATTTATTTCCTACATGAAAACAATTAGAAATAAAACCATTTTATGTAATAGGAAAATTAAATGAAAATTTGTTCAAGATAAACCCTACAGGCCAGCCTAACGTATCTTACAGCATAAGAGTATGTGTATAAGAGTAGGGATAAAAGTAGAAAAGTCAGTCTATTCCTGCAGCAAACATTCATTGAACGAGTTGTGCTAGCAGAATGCAGAGAGGATGGTGACAAAGTCCCCAATGGGAAAGAGCAAGAAAACAAGGGAAAAAGTCCCAGTTAAACACAGGATGTGTGGGAGTGGGGGGAGCTGGAGAGGGTGCAGTCCCAAGGGACAGAAATATCCCAATATTGCCTAAAATTCATTTGGCAAGAGCAGACTAAAGAATTCCAAGAGTGTTGATGAGGGAAGGAGAAAAAGAGTGAAGAAAACATGAGAATAGGTAAAAAGACAGAATAGCAAGGAAGGGATATATGAGAGGGATATAAGCAAAACATGGTATCAATAGGCAGAGTGGGCTTTACAGGACTGCAAAGGGAGGCAAAGGCTGCGGCGGGAGGGATGCAAGCTGAGGGCTGGTAGGGAATATGAGGAATACAAAACACAATGAAATCAGAGATGAGGTTAGAAGTAAAAGGAAAGAAACAGCTGAGGGGGAGAAAAATCACATACAGCAAAACCACAAGGAAAAGTTATTTAAAATAATCTGTGTGTTATAAGTGCAAACATATAGCACTTTGAAGGAGTAAACAGATTAATTGGGTCATTTTAAAGATAAGCAGTAGCAATCAAAGGAAGAAGACAGCTTTCATAAAAGTAAATAAAAATGAAAACAACCTTGCCTAAGAGTGGGGTCAGGTAAGCCAATTTTAGCCATTACAGAGAACGGAATGGATCAGGAAAAACATAAGCACTACTGGTTAGTCTCAAAAATTACATTACAAAATTGGTGAGGTTTTTCAAAGGATTACTAAACTTTTAAATAAATGATACCCAGTTACAACCCTTAGGATTTACAGTGTTCCCTTCATGCCAAGTTTATTTTCATAAAGAACCTATTGATAAAGGAATCACAAGAGCAACGATGACCCCAATAACTCTCAGTGTTTTTACCATGGCGATCACTAGGTTTACAAGTGCTTTAGAAACCCTGAAAGGCCCAAGAAATTGAAAAAAATGTTAAACAACAATCATCTGAACCTGAGGTTGTTTTCAGTTGAGCTTCATTTATAGTCATACATTTGGTGCCTTATCTACCCTTTTCATAGTTCAGTTGGCAAAAGGCCCTTATAATCCCTCTATTGGTTTTTAGAATATAGTAAGAAAAGTGTTAAAAATTATGCAACCTATATAATAAAAAATTACATAACTCATTACTTGGTTAATTCATGAATGCTGCTTAGGCAACAAAGAATGTAGTACATTGATTTATATTTGATTCCATCAGTTTCTGGCAAATTATTATTTGATGTTTACCAGTGGTTACCATAGATTCAAAAGGACATGAACTCTTTCATATCACACGGGAGACAACTGAGACCGCGGGTGATTACCAGGCTCTCCCCACCCTCGTAATGACCATTTCCAAAGTATCATATACCAATTCCATTCACTTCAGGAAAGGTTTTCTTGACCTTCTACCACATATCTTGTCCCACGGGAGAGATAAGTCTATAAAGAAGAAAGAGACAGTGCAACAGCAAAGGGGTGGGGGCCTAATGGAGTGTGCAGGAGGTCTGGCCTGGATCTGCCTCTACCAACATGTATTCCCCTGGGTTACATGTATTCCTGTGGGTTATGTATGGAACATAACTCTTTAGAGGCTTATGTATGGAACATAACTCTTATGTATGGAATGCTCCCCCCTCTTGCTGGGGATTCAAAAATAAGAACGCCAACCCTCTACTCTGAAGGAGTCGACAGGCTTATAAGCTTATAAGTAGAGGGTTGGCCTTCTAATCTTTGAGTCTCCAGCAAAAGGGGTGTCATATATTAATACTGAACACACATTTGCTGATGAAGGTGTGAATCAAAGGATGAAAGAACATGTCTGAGTGTGGATAGCTCATGACAGCATCAAGACTAGGTACTCATGCTGTGTTCAGTAACACTAGCAATCTTTACTTTTACCTATACGAATAATAGGTTTCTTTTTTTAAACACATCAGGTAAAAGAATAAATACATTCAAGTTACTACAAAAACTCCTAATCATCCATTTTGCTGTCAAGAATCTCAGTTACAGCCTTCTTAACAGCAAAGGAGGGTGAGAAAGGATCTATGACTTTGTATCTTGTGAGCCAAGCTTTATGTTACACTGACACGCAGAGAGATCCAATTAGTGCTTTCTGCCATCAGATGGCACACTGGCCCACAGCACTGTAATCCTATGCCACTGTCCAAATTTTCTGACCTTCAAAGAGAGAGGAAGGAAATTATGATGTGCTGACCTGAGAGCACTGAGGGGCTGGGGTCTTTGCATGTATTATTTTACTTAGTCCTACAAAAAAGTCTTCTCACAATTGGTCATTGTTCTCATTTCATATACAAAAACCTCAGGCCTAATAAAAGCTAACTATAACTCCCCTCTAGTTACAGAGCAGGTACTGGCAGGGACAGACTTGAATCCAGGTTTGTTGGACTCAGAAGCCAATTCTCTTGGTATCTCTCTGGACTACAGCAACATATGGTTCACTTTCAGAGATCACACCTCTTGATGTGAGCTGCAGTTCTGAGGGTCCTACCCTACAACCGTCATGTGATTATACCAAACTGAAAAAGTGCACTGGGGGTCTCATAAGAATGTTTTCTGTCATAAGAAGAAAGTTATTTACCCCTTGTTGCAGCCTTTATCATGGAAATGAAAATGCTAAAAAATATTTAGGGTCTTGTAATCAGTAACTTCTACTGTGAAAGACAGGAAAAACTGGCTCTTTCCCAAATAATGTTGCTGGAGTTGTATAAATTCTAATGGCATCAACAAGAGAAGCAACAAACTGGTTTATAGAAAGGTCCAGAGGACATACTTCACCTTTCCAAATTTAAAAACTTCCTCCAGGCCAGGCATAGTGGCTCTTGCCTGTAATCCCAGCACTTTGGGAGGCCGAGGCGGGCAGATCACCAGGTCAAGAGATTGAGACCATCCTGGCCAACATGGTGAAACCCCACCTCTACTAAAAACACAAAACTTAGCTGGGCGTGGCGACGTGCGCCTGTAGTCCCAGCTACTTAGGAGGCTGAGGCAGGAGAATCACTTGAACCCGGGAGGCAGAGGTTACAGTGAACCAAAATTGTGCCACTGTACTCCAGCCTAGTGAAAGAGTGAGACTCTGTCTCAAAAACACACACACACACAAACAAACAACAACAACAAAAACTTCCTCCATTGGCACATAATGCAACTGCTTCCCTGTCTCTTACATGGGGAGATGTGATAAAGTAACTTCAGTGACAGTCAAATGTACCGTTACCTTAAAAACTGAGATGCTTTCTTGCATAATTTCTATCAATGTTCTATTTCACGTATGTGATACGTTATAAAATACATTTGTCTTTCACAGAATTCATTCTAGAGGGAAAATATTAACATGTTAGTTTTCTTCAAAGAATGATTTTACAATGTGTGTTTAAAAAGACAATTAAAAACAAATGAAATTTTATACATCATTTGTTTTATAATTAACATATGACTAGAACAGTCTGGAAGCAATGTATTAAATAGAAATAGTTGAAAAATGTTTGCTTTATCTAAAGTGATATTGCAGGACAAGTCTGGGTGTGTGGCACAAATCATTCCGTTATATAAATTTCTCCAGTAGTTACAGGAATATAATTTTCTGGGGATATGCTAAACTAAGCCCAGTGATAAGAGTAACAGACCAAAGGAAACACTGTAAAAACCCAGCTAGGTTATTCAACTTAGCTTTAAGCCTGTCTCTGCTGTTTTTGGAGGACTTTATTTAACTGCTTCTGACTGTATAGGCTAGTAAAAATCAGGCTGTACAGAATTGAAAAAAATAATCTGATTAAATGGATCAGTTGTTTAGAGTCTACAGCAATAAAAATTCCCTGTGATTCACTTCTACAAATAATTGCATGGATCTTTGCAATGACCATATGGTCACTGCAAAAAGAAAATTCAGTCAAATTTGTTAATTCATTAAATAAAATAGCCTCAACAGTCATTCTTGGCTCATCCAATGGAATCTGGACGAAGGAGAGATGCACCTCTTTCCTGAATAAATCCAAGAGACAATCACACATCAGTTTAACCAGGATAAAGAAATCATACAACTTGCAGGTACAAAGATGTTTTCTAAATAGTCATAGTCTTTTTTAAGACAAGGGATGAGATGCAGGGTTAAAGAAATCTATGTCCAATCACAGAAGCATTTTAATACATTCAAACTCTCATTGTATAGACATCAACATAACTATACCAACTGAACACAATAACAGCAAAAAAATTCTCGTAACATAATTTGTGCCATTACTTTACAATCGTGTACAAAGGGAGTCACAATTATTTTCTGAATGGGAACGTCGTTAGAGAGTCAAGTCCTCTAAACTCTCCAGTGGCACCACATTCTTATTCTGCATCTGTATTTCCTGTTTGCTAGTGGCAGAATACTAATTTCAACTAATTTAAATGAAAGCCCCACATAATGTAGCACTCTCATTTTATTTAAACAAAAACTAGAGATAAGCAGCAAGTAAGGGATGGCCCATGAGGCTGCTCAACCCCAGCTTTCTACTATGTAACAGAATTATTAGCTATGCATGGAAACCACTTTTTTCTCTACTGTTAACTATTTTTTTCTCTAATGTTTTTGAATTCTAATCAGAGCCATTACTACTGTTTCTAACTTTGTACCCTCTTTTGCAAGCATTCACAAGCCCCTTATTAAAGCTCTGGGAAGGCTTCCTATCTGATGCTCTGCCAGACACTGTCCTTTTGGACACAATGCATTCAGGTTATTAGCTTGATGTGCATCATTCAGCAAGCTGTCTTACAATTTCACTGATCATCATCTAGTAAGACTGAATTGCTGCCTTGCCCATGGCTTTCAGATTTATATAATTAACCAAAATTAGCTTGATGTTTAAAACACAATGCCAGCCTACTCATTTATTTTTGGAAGAATACTTTAGTGAATACAATGAGTTGGCTGATTTGGAATTGTCAACTTAAACTGTCAAAGTTTTCCTATAAATTACTATACTTAAAAAATTCAAATTCTATTAAGGCAAATACCATTAAAATAAAACTATTTGATAAGACAATCAGGTACTGTATTATTTTCATTTTAGTTCACTATTACATTCAATCGAGTTCTAGTAGGAAATATTTCACATAATGCCTTGAGTGTGTATTGTAAATATTGTTTATATATAGTAACTCCTAGACAAGTATGTAATAGTTTTTGGTTAAATAACTCTACAAAAATATAGCATGAACAAACTGTCTCAACTGTATTATTCAGAAGTTCTTAAGGTCAGACAAAATAAAGGTGCCAACTACATGCTAAAGTAGATAGTAGATAATACTGAAATACTTTTTAAAAACTTGTATCAAATTTATCCTTAAAATGATTCATGAAAACATTTAATTAACTAAATTCTTCATAAAGAAGACTGAAGAACAGAAAACCAAAATGATTTCCATAAAATCATTTCCAGAAAAAAACAGTCTGCAAACAGCACATAGAAAAGCTGAAATTAAAACTCAGCTCTCATTAGTGCTGGCTATTTCTGGTCCCACTGATACCACAGTACAAGTGATACACATTTTAGAGGTCGCTGGACCTTGTTTTGAATAATTTCAGGTAAATTCAAACTACTCTCTAGCTCCGTGTCTTTCTTGTAAGCTTGTGACAATAATACCCACCTCATAAGGATCTAATACATGACTATTTTCTTATAAATTATGTGAGCAGCACAAAGCATCACTTAGAGATGCTCTGTAAATGTTAGTTCACTCATAATTCATTTCTAAACTCATTCAGCCAATATTAACTCTGCATGCCTAAATACACTGTTCTAGGCACCAGGGTGGACAACCCACATGATGTCTCTATTCTCATGGAGCTGTCATTCTAGTAAAAATAACAATGAAGAGTTTGGCTTGTGACATAAATGCCAACGAGCAGTCCCTCAATCAACCTGTCCTCACCCCTCCATTGAGCACAGGGTTGCTGGGCGCCAGCCAACTGCTCTGGAGCATAGGAAAGGTTGTATTTGAATCCTGCCCAACTGCTTTACTACTTCTCTCTTATACACTTTATCTGCTCCTTTTTTTTCCTACTCTGTCTTCCAGTCTCAACCATCTATGATTTTAAATAGTATGCTTCAAGTTGTGCCAAACACTGGAATTCGGCCAGGAAGGTGGCTGGGAGTAGGGAGGGGGTAGGCATGGAAAAACAGTAACTCAGCCATGCCCAAATCAGAGCAGCTGTCTCTATTTTATCAGTGATATGCCCCCTGCTTAATATACTAGGCTTCCAGTGCAAGTTTCTGGTGGGAATAACTTTAGTGCTAAAGGAATGTTTGGAGGCAAAAAAGTGCACCAGTTTAAGTATGCCCCATTCTTTAACAAGTTGATGCACAGAAAAAAGAAATGAGGGTGCAACAGGGGAATCCAGCATATTAAAAGAAACTTATGAGACAGAAAAACCAAACAGAATATATGTGGTTTTTGAGTGGGTCCTTGTCAGCTATTAAGAGGCGTTTTTGAGACAACCAAGGAAAATTTTAAAATAAACTGGATATGCAATAATTGTTAATTTTCTTAGGTGTCACTAGGATAGTATGTTATGTGGTAAGACATGCTTTTTAAACAAGATGACTACTGAAATATTTAGAAGTAAAAAAGTCACAAAGTCTGAATTTTACTTTTAATATTTACAGCCAAAAAAAAAAAAAAAAACCATGATGTGAATATGACAGCCAACAACTGTGAAATCTTACTGATGAGTGTGCATTATATACTTCTCTTGGCTTTCTGTATATTTGATGTTTTTCATCAAAGAACATTTTTAAAAGTCTGGTATGCTCAATACCTACTGGCATTCACAGGCCTTAATATACCTTAAGCCTCCTACAGCGAGCAACACATTAAAACTACACGCAGGTTGTTACATTTGTACTTAACTACAGAATTTAATTATAGTATTTTTAAAATACCAAAACAACTAACAATCATAAAGACAATAGATGGTGTCCTAGTCTGTTTGGACCACTATAACAACATACCTTAGACTGGGTAATTTATAAACAACAGAAATTAATCCCCTCCCCTTGAGAATTGCACTTGGCTGAGAGATTCATTTCTAACTAATAGAACAGAGCAAAAGTTACCAGCTGTCACTTTGGATATCAGACTATAAAAGACTACAGCTTCCTGACTCTGTCTCCCTGCCTCCGTTTTCCTTTCCTTCTTGCTTGCTTGCTCTGATAATGTGAGGGAACATGTCACATGCAAGCTGCCCTATGGAAAGGCTTGGGTGGCAAACAAAAGCGTATGAGGAAATGAGGCCTCAGTTCAACAGCCTGCAAAGACCTCAATCCTGCCTCCAACCACAGAAGCATGCTTGAAAAAAAGGATCCTTCTGTAGGGAAGCCCTGAGTGACTTAGCCTGTGAGAGACTCTATGTAAAGTTCCTAGGGTTGCCATAACAAACTACCACAGGCTGGGTGGTTAAATCAACAGATTTATTTCTGGAGGCTAGAAACGCAAGGTCAAGGTGTTAGCAAACTGAGTTTCTTCTGGGGCCTCTCTCTGTCTTCTTGAGGATGGCTGCTTCTTTCTGTGCCCCCACATGGTCTGCTTTGTACACAGAGGATGTGCATGCATGGCTGTATCCAAATTTCCTCTTCTGCTAAGCACTTCAGCCATATTAGATTAGGGTCCAGCCTAACAGCTTCATTTTAACCTAACTACCTCTTTAAAGAGCTTATCTCCAAATATAGGTACTGAGCGTTAGGACTGCAACATACAAATTTGGTGGGGAGGGGGCAGAGAGAAGAATAAATTCACCCCGTGACAGACCCTAAAGCAAAGGACCCGACTAATTTGCTTTTGAATTCTTGAACTACAGAAAATGTGAGATAGTAAAGGTTGTTTCAAGCCACTAAGTTCTGGAGTAATGTATTCTGCAGCACAGATAACTAATATAACACACCAGGTAAAATAGTTAATCACCATTCACTTTCTGGGCCCAGGAAAAAACAACTTTATTACAATTTTTCATATAAATTTACACACAACAACTCAAATTTTATTCCCTATCTTCCCGCTTTTGAAAGCATATATACCTGAAATGGTCAATGTCCTTTGAATGCAAATAATTGCTTAACTGTCATACATGAACCTGAAATACACCCATCTCATAAACGCCAATTCTAAATATCAAATACCTATCATTACTTCTGATATTACTTCTCATACCTGTATCATCAACATGCAATATGTGGAAAACTATGAAGTTCATCAGTTTAAAGAGAAGATGGTCATCTCTGTTCTATATTTGAAAAATATTTTCCAGTTTTAGATTTATAATCACCTGTTAGAATGAGCAACCAATTAATTATCTGTTATTTATTTCCTTCCATTCACCTTTGTATACAAATTTGCTTCCATCTTCAGCACTCATCTACTTAAAAAACTATGTGAGTGAATTAGTATTCTTACTGCAAGATGGTACCCACAACACATCAGCTCTTTAGACTGACATTTATTATTTATTCCACTTGTTACTTAAAATGAATGATCCACATTACTTAAAGGCCAAAAAGCATGTTTTCTTTCCATTTGGATTTCATTTCCCTCCTCCTAATTACAAACCTATAATTAGATTATGACTTAGGATTTTTTTTCCCTAACCATTCCAAGAAGGTCTTTACCACTTAAATCTTTACATCAAAGATTTCTAGTTTGCTATATAAGGAAAAAATATGAACAACATCACAAATTTAGCCACTTGATATACTGATTTCCAAAAATGTCTCTGTACTTATGTTTTAGTCAATGAAATCTTAGAGAACTGCTTTGCGTGTTATTTTTAACTGTATGGTTTTATTGATATTAATTTGGAATTTGACAAAGTATTTGTATCTTTTCTTGTTACTATCAATATGTCAGTATGTTACTGAACATTAGTCAATGAAATCCAATTCTCTTTCATTCAGTTCCCACCAGTATTTACATACAGTGAAGAGATTCTGCTTGTATTCTTTTCTCTTTGACTTGTTCACTATACTGTAAGTGATATCTGATTACTTTCTTCACATTGTTTTAAACACTGAGTTTCCCATTGAGCATATACTACAGAAGTATTTCCCTTCTCAACTTTACTTTCTTTTATTTCTACTGATGTATAGATGCCCCCTTCTTACAATGGGGTTATTTCCTGATAAATTCATCATAAATTGAAAACACTGTAAATTGAAAGTGCATTTAATACACTTAACCTACTGAACATTATAGCTTAGCCTAGCCTACCTTAAATATGCTCAGAACACTTACCTTAGCTTACAGTTGGGAAAAATCACCTAACACAAAGCCTTATTTCATAAAAACATGTTGAATATCTCACGTAATTTACTGAATATTGTACTGAAAGTGAAAAATATGATGGTTTTATGGGCAGTTGAAGTACAGCTTCTACTGAATGTGTATTACTTTTGTACCATTGAGGTAATAAGTTGAAACTCTGTAAATCAAGGATTGTCTGTCTTTCTTTTTTTTTAAATCTGGAGTTGCCTTTTTTCTTCAAAAATACTTTCCTATTATGTCTTATTTATTATGTTTCCAAATTTTTCTTCTTTTGGTCTTTATTATACTCGACTAGCACTACCTCTGGGTGTAATTTATAGCATGGAGAGGATAAACCACTTTATACACATAAAATCAGCTGTCATCCTGATATTCTCTGTAAGAAATATTCTGGTTCTAGATTTACCTCTTACGCTTTCTTAATTAAAATGTCATCTGGCATATATTAATGTCTACTAAATATTTGTTGCTTTATATAATTACATGTTAAGAAGAAAAATGTAGAATGTCATGTTAATATTGCTAAACCCTTATGATATATAACATATTAAAATAGATCTAAAAGAGAAAAATTCTAATATTTTAGACATTTTGGTAACAATTTATACAGTTAGATGGTAAAGACTTACATATGAAAGCAAACTACTTCCTCTTAGTCCCTATCTGACCATCATTACAGTCCAAAACAATCCATTCCATGTTGGTGGCCAGCTTATGAGGCTTCCCTCAGATTGTGGTCTGAAGGGGAGTAAGGGATCAGGATATAGAATATTAATAGGGTATTTTAAAAAATCAAACAGCGAGGTCCTTGACTATCTCGCAACTATACCTGTCAAAGATCTTTGGACAGAGCTATTACCAGAACTGGGCAACAGAACCAGTCATCATTGTGATATGAAAGGTTAAAGTCTATAGAAAAATAGGATTTGATAGATAACCTTCTAGAATGCATCTATTCTGTATACCCTGTTAAACAAGCAAACTATACTCATGGCCTTCTAGACACCAAGGCTAGCCCAGGGAAAGGGGATACAGAGATGATATTGAGTATCAGCTGCACAGAACACTAAAATACATATTGATTTAGAGCTTTGAAAAAAATGCATGATATGAAACAAAATTAACAATTAACTCTCTGGCTAGAAGACTTTGAAAAATCTTGAAGTAAGAACATCTGAATGCATGACAAGCATATGTCTTTTTTAACTTAGAATTATATAAGGAAAGTGTTACGCCCCTTTCCAATAATATATATTTATATATAATAATATCAGAACACTGACCACAGGCAAAATCAAACTAGTTAAGCACCCACACAGAAGAAGCTAAGTCATTTTACAACCGTTCATTCAGAAGATGAAATTTCTCACTTGGGCATGTGCAGGGAAATAATTTTGCTTTGGTAGTCCTCAAACTAAACTCAGCACCAGAATCAACCACATCAAAGGTCATTGAATCAGATTGTTCTGTGAACGTTTTAGAAATTTAGAGACAGTGATTATTCAGAAACTCCCAGACAGTGACTCTGCTATCTTATAGATGGGGCCTACAGATGCTAAGTTTGGTTAGTGTGGGTATGCTTCCTCCTTCAATTCATTACTGACTAGAAATGCCTTAACAACAATATGTATACACCTAAAATACTCACATTTTAAAAGTTATTTTCTTACAATCACAACTGGACTTGCTCTTTACTATGAGACATTTGGATTCTATGTGAGTGCTTTTTGTGTCATATAAACCATTTAGGGTCTGGCCTACAGACCTAATAAGTTTCAAAGGCAGAAGAGAAGATGCAGAGCTCAGTCCTTGACACTGAACTTTCTCACTGCCTCTAAGGATGGAAGAGGTCAGTTTGGTGAGCAACATGTTTGGTATCATCATTTCATATTTTCCAGAGGTAATGGTTACAAAAGTCTTCTCAGAAACAAGATTTACCACCCACCAGAGACATAGGCATACATGACCATGGTTTGTTAGGTGCCTATAACTTGATCTTTGCATCAGAGGGAAATTCTCTCTGTGGGGACAGGGCCCATCTTCCATGCAAAATTAAAAAATTGTCTTGTACTCAAAGCTGCTCTTCTCAACATACCCTTCCCAAGGGATTTGGCCCTATTGGGTGTCCTCCTAGGTACCTGCACATTCATTCAAACACTGATGCTGAGAAATTACTGGTGAGTACAAGCACTATCTCCATGGGCAAAAGGAGCTAGGTTCAAATTGCATTTTTCCACTTAGCAATACGTGATCTTGAATTAAATATGTACTGCCTCACAGCCACAGTTTCCTCATCTGCAAAATGGGGATAGTACTTGCTCATAGTTGTTTTGAGGACTACCTGAGACAAATGCTTAGCACAGTATTAGGAACACGGTCAGTGCTCAATATTAATCCCCAAGTCCATGTCATAAATTTTGACAAGTACTACATGGTAGTTCCATCCTTTATTTTTAACAAAATTCAATAAAATTTTAATAAAATTCAGGTGATTTCATCTATATTAGACATTTATTATATTTACATGTATACATTATAGGGTTTTTCTGTATATATACAACCTATGTGTTACTATTTTTAACAGTATAGAATCTAAATTATCTGGAAACTTCTTAATCATAATCATTACCTACTCCCTCATAAAACAATTTTTTCCAGTTTTCTATTTTAAGTTAATGAAGGACCTCAACTGCAGATAATCTAAATTTCACTCCAATATTGTAGTACCTGTACCTTCATTCTAGCTCAAAAATTCCTTCTAAAAGTCCTCATTGATAAAAAAAGAAAAGAAAGAAAAGAAAAAAAAAAAAACATGGGCCAGGTGCAGTGGCTCACACCTACAAATCCTAGAACTTTGGAAGGCTGAGATGGGAAGATCACTTGAGCCCAGGAGTTCAAGGCCAGCTTGGGCAACACAGCAAGACCCTGTCTCTACAAAAAAAAATAAAAAATAAAAATAAAAAGTCAGCAGGGTGTGGTGGCACATGCTTGTTGTCCCAGCTACTTGGGAGGCTGAGACAGGAGGATCGCTTGAGGCCAGGAGTTCAAGGTTACAGTGACCTATGATCACGCCATTGTACTCCCACCTGGGAGACAGAGTGAGGCCCCGTCGCTAAAAAAATAAAAATAAAAATGTACTTTGTAGCACTATTAATCAGATGATGATGAAATAAGCATTCTCACTTTATTTAAATATTAATAAAATGAAATTTAAAAATTCATTTAAATATATCTACCAAAATAATGAAAACTACAAAAGGTAAAAGAGATGGGGAAGATTTTGTATTTTGCCTGATCTTAGACATTCTACAAAATGAAAGTTTCTCTTTAGAATAAGCTATATTGTCACCTCTTTTTTTTTTTGGAAGTCAATATTTAAGATATACTGATATAATAAGAAAAGAAAAATCTGCAGAAAAATGAAGAAAACACAATGAATTGAGACCTACATTTAAGTACGTAAATAAGCACCGTCCTGAATAAAATTCAAAAGCCACAGCCAGCCCTGGTTAAGAACCCTCACAATCAGGCTCCCTCTGCAATATCGAACTCCCCCCATCCAGTGCTACTTCGCTGTGTGCATGCTACACTCTAGAGACTAAATGCACAGACATTTCTGATATAACTGGTCTCTGGGCTGGTATCTATGTCATTCCCTCCATCTGGAATGTCTTCTTCTGCCATCTCTGCCCACCAAAACTCCTCCCCAGCCTGTAAGGCCATGCCTCACTGCCAGCCCCTTCACACGCCCATCTCTGAGCTTCCAAGGTACCTGAGCTCATGCTTTCCCATACTCTCACCACTGGCATTACTGTAAATTTGTCTAACATTTGTCTACTGCTCCCCATTAGAACCTAAGCTCAATCAGGACGCAAATTAATCCATATAGACTAATTCATCTTCATGTCACCACATCCCCCAGCAGAGGCCCTTGCAAAAAGGGTGCAATCAGTGCATCATGAAGGTGTCACAGTGGCAGGTGACGTGATCCTGCCTACCTTACCCACACAATTTGGAACACATATAGACTGTGGCCCGATAGGAGCTCTAAGAGTTGCATTTTGTATTAGAGAGTCAACCCATTTCATCCAGAAACATGGCAAACATGGAACACAGAAGACAATTTTATTCAAGTCAATGCTTTGCTTAATGCAGAGGGATCCTTAATATGACCTGAGGTCACAAAAAAAAAAAAAAAAAAGAGACAATGCTCATCAAGACAGGGCTAGGCAGACCAAGGGTGAACTTAGGAAGGCCATAAAATATCTCACTGGACTCATATCCTTCTTAAATCAATGATCAAAACATGTATTTATTTAATGTCTATTATTTTAAAAGATTATTTTAAGAATGAAAGTAATTTATTTATTTATTTATTTTTACTGTCAACTTACTTATCTGTGCTTCAGCATCACTTAAGGATGGTACCACATTTCTGGGAACTGACCCAAAACAAACATTAGTCACAATTATTCTTTCAGATCTATAAAAGATATTAGATTGGGAAAAACAGAAACAAGTAATATTTTATTTTGTCCCATTATATTCTACAGTGAAAGAGAACACTGTCTAATTAGAATCTTTTGTTTTCTTTCTTCACACTGAGACATTATACCTTTCATAATCACATAATCATTGAAACCAAATGACTTCATCCTTAAGAAAAGCGAATTTCCAATGATTCACTGCCTTTGTAACTTCAATCTGCTCAAATGATCTGACCAATTAAAAGGAATGTACCTGTAACATAAATGGAACATGTGAGAAAGCTTTCCAACGCCATAAACGAAAGGAACTGAATCAGCTGCCTATTTTATTTTATGCATAGCAACAACTGACCAGCAGAACGAATGTTTTTATGGGTGGCTATTATTTTAAATAATCTAAGCCTTAGACCTAGTCTACCCAAAATATAACTTCACAATACTTCGGATTTTGTGTTTAAAATTCAAAATATCAAAAATTTAAGAGACATTAAAGGCAATGATTACAGCCAGGCTTGCACTTTCTAGTATATAAATAAGGAAAACATTTTCTTTGTTTTATAATAGAAGACCAGCTAACACCAAAATATGTTTATTTAGACATGTACTATCCAGTAGTCGCTAGCAATTTTTTTTTTTTTTTTAAATTTAAAGTCAGTTGCTCAGTTGCACTAGCTACATTTCAAGGGCTCAAGTGCTCCATGTTGCTGGTGGCTACCATACTGAATAACACAGAATGATCTTTCCATGAACACAGAAAGCCCTACAGGACTGTGCTGCTAGACAATCACAAAGAAAAAAATCATATATAAGTGAATAAATCAATGAAGAAATGACATACCATTGTCATTTGTTGACTAATCAACAAACACATCTATTAAAAACATAAATTTCCGGGGGCGGAGCAAGATGGCCGAATAGGAACAGCTCCAGTCTCCAACTCCCAGCGCGAGCAACACAGAAGACAGGTGATTTCTGCATTTTCAACTGAGGTACTGGGTTCATCTCACTGGGGAGTGCCGGACGATCAGTGCTGGTCAGCTGCTGCAGCCCGACCAGCGAGAGCTGAAGCAGGGCGAGGCATCCCCTCACCTGGAAAGCTCAAGGGGGAAGGGAATCCCTTTTCATAGCCAGGGGAACTGAGACACACAACACCTGGAAAATCGGGTAACTCCCACCCCAATACTGCGCTTTAAGCAAACAGGCACACCAGGAGATCATATCCCACACCTGGCCGGGAGGGTCCCACGCCCACGGAGACTCCCTCATTGCTAGCACAGCAGTCTGTGATCTACCGGCAAGGCAGCAGCGAGGCTGGGGGAGGGGCGCCCGCCATTGCTGAGGCTTAAGTAGGTAAACTAAGC